>NW_025421437.1:0-600000 GCF_011764305.1 Mustela putorius furo
AAAAGCAAGTATACTTAGAAATTTAACTTAATCTATATATTCCTAGGGCACATTTAATTTAATAGTACAAATGAAGTGATATTAACAACCACAGGAGGCTGTTCAAGATGACAACATAGGAAGATCCTCAACTCCCTCCCAGTCACAACAAATCTATTGCTACATATGGAGCAATTCCCCCTGAGAATGACCTGGACACTAGATGCAAAGCTCCTCCACAATAAAGGATAAGTCATTCACATAAACATAGGTAAAAGAGGCAGTAGACCTAGACTCATCAGAAATAGCTCTGTCACAGCAACTCACAATCAGAAAGGATCTCATGAATATGGAACTTCTCCCTGAGGAGCAAGGAGTTCATACACTACATCAGGTATCCCAACCCTTGGAACTTGCACAGGAGAGACAACTCCCAGAATGACTGGCTTTGAAATCCAGCAGACCCAAAGGGCTATACAGAACTGAGACCCCACCCTTAGAAGGATCACACACAGACTCATACTAGGACACAGTGCAAAAGCAGCAGTTTGAAAATGGCAAGACCATATGGGAAGATTCATCAGCTAATCTTAGAGCATTGGCTGGAGGAGCAAAGAACTGTTGGGACTCTCTCCAGGGACAGAGGCAGTGGTGGGCACTGCCTTCCACTTCTATGCTCTTCCACTATCTTGCTATGACAGTGGCTATATCCCAGCCCTGCTCTCTTCTGTGGCCCACTCAAGCCAGCAGGCATATGCAGGCCACACAGGGGATGCCCCTTGAGAACCTGGCTCTGATGGTCAGTGGGGTTTGCATTTCTGGGCCCCACAGGATTGAAACAACCAGAGAAACAGTTCTTGGAGACAAACTCCAATCCTCCAGATGTGCTACAGACAGCCAATGGAGCATATCTATGTCTACCTGTGAAAAAGACCAATTTACTCATCCTAGAGCTTCAGCCTGAGAGGTAGGCTTCAGGTTAACTACATGTCTAGAGGCCACAGAGTTGCTGCAAGTCAAGGTAACATCTCCTGATTACCTGGCCTAGAGGCCAGAAGGGTTTACAGTTGCAGCCCTACAACTTAATATACAATATTTGTATATATTAAAAGCTACTGCTTGAGAGTCTGGCTTCCCATCAGTCTGAAACTAGGTGCTGAATAAGACCCTTCCCTTTGAAACTCTGACACCTCAATAACAAGAACTTATCAAGAAATAAATCAAGGGGCTCCTGGGTGGCTCAATGGGTTAAGGCCTCCGCCTTTGGCTCAGGTCATGATTCCAGGGTCCTAGGATTGGCCCCGCCTTGGACCCTGTGCTCAGCAGGGAAACTGCTTCCCCCCCTGTTTGCCTCTCTGCCTACTTGTGATCTCTGTCAAATAAATAAATAAAATCTTTAAAAAAAAAAAAAAAAGAAAGAAAGAAATCAGGCTGCTTAGACAATCACAGAGTTTCAAGAGATACACACAAACTAAGGCAAGGTTCACTGTACATAAGGCCATTCCTTTAATACTAGAAAGGAAAGGGGTGACTGGGTGGCTCAGTTGGTTAAGTGTTGGCCTTCAGCTGAGGCCATGATCCTGGGATCCTGGGATTAAGCCCTGCATTGGGCTCTCTGCTCAGCGGGATTTCTGCTTTTCCCTCTCCCCGTCCCCACCCCAACTCCCTGGCTTGTACTCTCTCATTTCCTCTCTAATAAATAAAATCTTTATAAAAAGACTAGAAAGCGAAGTGTTTCATCTAATACATAGAAAAAGATAGTCCAGCAAAATGAGGCAACAAAAATAGTTCCAAATGAAAGACTAAAATAAAACCCCAGAAAATAAAATGAAGGTAAGTTCTACCAAATAAAGAGTTCAAAGTAATGGTTAAAAATGCTCACTAAACACTGGGTAAAAATGGAGGAACACAGTGAAAACTTCAACAAAGAGACCAAAAACAAAAGGAAGTACCAAATAAAAGTCACATACAATAAATAAAGATGGACACAGTAAATAAACTGAAACACACACACACACACACACACAAAACAAAAAAAAAAAAAAAAAAAAAAAAACACTAAAGGGGTTCAATCAGACTGAATGAAGCAGAAGAAAAGATCAGTGATCTGGAAGACAGGTCAGTGGAACTCACCCAACCAGAGCCGAGAAAAGAAGGCGGGGCAGGGGGACCTTTTCAAGATAGTTAAGGCACCTTTGTGTTAAAAACAAATACAACAGGGTGCCTGGGTGGTTCAGTGGATTAAGCCTTTGCCTTTGGCACAGGTCATGATCCCAGGGTCCTGGAAACGAGCCCTGCATTGGGCTCTCCACTCAGCAAGGAGCCTGCTTCCCCCCCACCTTCTCTCTGTCTGCCTCTCTGCTTACTTGTGATCTGTCAAAAATAAATAAAATCTTAAAAAAAAAAAGCAAATTCAACAAAATTCACATTATAGGGATCCCAGAAGAAAGAGAGAATGGGTCCCCAGAAGGATGAGAGAGAGAAGATGCAGAAATATTTCCTGAAGAAAGTATGGCTGAAAACTTCCCTATCCTGGGAAGGAAATCAATAACCAGATACAGGTAGCCCAGAGCTCTAAATAAGATGATCCCAAAGAGAGCCACATCAAGGCACATTATAATTAAAGTATGAAAAGTTAAAGAAACCATCTCAAATTCAAGAGAAAAATAACTTGTGACATACAAGAGAAAGCCATAAGGCTTTCAGCAGATTCATTTTGGAGGTCAAAGGGAGCAGCATGATAAAGTCCAAGTGCTACAAGGAAAAAACTTCTAACCAAGAATATTCTACCCATTGAGTTTATCATTCAAAATCGGAGAGAACAGAGTTTACAAACAAGCAAAGCTAAAGAAGCACATTGCTACTAAAAGAAAAGTCACTAATTAGTAATAAGAAAACATATGTAAGTAAAAAACATTTTCACCAGTAAAAACCTTTAGCAAACACACAAGATAATAAGAATGGAGTTTAAGCATAACAATAAAGTAAACCACAAGGGAAGAGAGCAAGAAAACTAAAGGACTACAAAACAGCCAGAAAACAATTAACATGGCAATGAGTACATAATATCAGTAACTACTTTAAGTGTACATGGACTAAATTCTCCAAAAGGCAGACTAGATGAATGGATTAAACAAACAAACAAACAACAAAAGACCCGTTATATATGTTATATTCAAGAGGATCTATAAAGATAGACACAGACAAGAAGTAAAGGGATAGAAAAGAGGTTTTGTGCAAATGGAAACTAAAAGCTGAATAAAGTTACTAAATAAAGTAAATTTGTTTACTTTATTATTTATTATAAATAAAGATACTAAATAAAGTTACATTTATATCAAGCAAAATAGACTTTAAGTGCTCTTTTGAAAGACAAAGACAGGTATTACATAATGGTAAAAGCATTGATCCAACAAAAAGATAAAACATTTGCAAATATTTATGTACCCAAAATAGAAGCACATAAATACATTAAGCAAATATTGATAGACCTCCAGTGAGAAAGTGACAATAGTACAATAATCGAAGACCTTAACACTCTACTTACTCAATGGATAGATTATCCAGACAGAAAATAAGGATTTTTATCTGTCTTAACACAGTAGAATGGATGGACTTAATAGATATATACAGAACATTCCATCTAAAAGCAGAATACACATGTTTCTCAAGTGCCCATGGAACATTTCTCCAGAATAAATTATGTTAGACCACAAAACAAAACTCAAATTTACTAAGATTGAAACCATTTCAAGTAGTAGGTTGAGGGTTGGGCAAAATGGGTGAAGGGATTCAAGAGGTATAGACTCTCAGTTATAAATTAAGTCATGATAATGTTATGTGCAATATGCTGACTGTAGTCAACAATATTAGTCAACAATAACATATTGCATATTTGAAAGTTGCTATGAGTACATTTTTAAAGTGCTCATCCTGAGTAAAACAATTTTTAATTTCATATGATGACCTACAGTAACTAGATTTATTGTGGTAGTCATTTTGCAGTGTATGCAAATACCACATCATTATGTTACATACCTCAAGCTAATTTGTCAATTATTCCTCAATAAAAAAAATCTTTAAAAAGAAAAAAATAGAAAATAGAAATAGAAAAAAATAGGAAAAAAATTTTTTTTTTTTTTTTTAAGAAAAAATTTCAGAAGTTTTCCTTCTGTTTCTATTTTTTGAAACAGCTTCAGGAGAATAGGTATTATTTCTTCTTTGAATGTTTGGTAGAATTCTCCAGGGAATCCGTCAGGTCCTGAGCTCTTATTTTCTGGGAAGTTTTTGATCACTTCTTCAATCTCATTATTAGATATTGGTCTATTCAGGTTGCCAATTTCTTCCAGATTTAGTTTTGGAAGTTTATAGGTTTCCAGGAATGCATCCAGTTCTTCTAAGTTGCTTAACTTATTGGCATGTAACTGTTGATAATAATTTCCAAAGAGCTGAAACAAATAATCCTAAAACTTGTGTGGAATGAGAAGAGACCCAGAATTGCTAAGGAAATGTTGAAAAAGAAAAACAAAATGTTGCCTGATTTCAAGCTTTACTACAAAGCTTTGATCACCAAGATAATGTAGTACTGGCACAAAAACAGATACATAGACCAGTGGAACAGAGTAGAGAGCCCAGATATGGACCGGTAACTCTATAGTCAACTAACCTTCAACAAAGCAGGAAAAAATATACAGTGAAAAAAGATAGTCTCTTCAATAAATGGTGCTGGGGAAATTGAACAGCTATGTATAGAAGAATGAAACTGAGGAAAGAGCCAAGATGCCCTTCAACAGGTGAATGAATAAAGAAGATATGCTCCATATATACAATGGATCATCCATTAGAAAGGATGAATAACCAAATTTTGTATCAACACAGACGGGACTGAAAGAGATTATGCTGAGTGAAATAAATCAAGTGAAGAGAGTCAGTTATCATATGGTTTTGCTTACTTATGGAGCATAAGGAATAACACGGAGGACATGGGGAGAAGGAAAGAAGTGAGTTGGGGAAAATCGGAGGGGGAGATGAACATGAGAGATTGTGAACATTGAGAAACAAACGGAGGGTTGGGGCAGAAGCGGGGGTTGCTGGGTAAGCCTGGTGGTGGTATTAAGGAGGGCATGTATTGCATGAAGCACTGGGTGTGGTGTATAAAACAATGAATCTTGGAACACTGAAAAAAAATTTTTAAAAAGAAAAAAATAACCCACAAGCCCAATTTCCTACCCTTGACCTCATTTGTTTATGAAGAGTATTTGTGATCTAAAAATTTCTCCTTTGATGGCTCCTAGTATCTCTGGAAGTGCCTCAGGGTGTTTGACATATATAGGCTGGTCTAACAACTAGTTACCCTAAGGCAACTGCCATATCTTTTCTTTCCTCCTTTTCCACAGATGTCTTCATTCAAAAAGCTTTGTGACAGTACCTCAAGCTTCTGCTACCTGAAGATCCCCATTCCCAGAGAATGCCAGTGTTTGCAAGGCTGCTTTATACTCCTTGTCCCCAATATCATCATTCCTTAAGTTGCAAATTCTTGGAAGAAACTAGTAAAATGTTCCCTGCTTTACTCTGTGTTACATTGTTTCTTGGTTGACAATCTTCCCAACCCCCACAAGCCAATGTCAATTCAAGAAAATAACTTGAAGTTCTAATGTACAGTACAGGCATTACACAAAATATTGTAATCAAACTTGCTAAGAGACTAGACCTTAATTATTTCAACCACTAAAAAGAGTTATGTGAAAAGATAGTGGTACTATTATTGTTACACATCAATCATACAATATATAAATGTATCAAATCAACGTATTGTACACCTTGAATTTATACAGCATTCTAGGTCAAGTTTCTTTCAATTAAAGAAGAAAAGAAGAAAATAACCTGACTCCATCTGGCTTTTTTTAGAATAACCTTCCATCATGGATCAAAGCAATAAAGAATAAAAAGCCTATGAGGTAGAGCATTGTTGTCCCTCTGGTCTCATTCTTCCCTCAAAAGTTGAGAAGCAGTTTCCCCCTCTCTCATTCAGTTAAGAAAGGAAAAAAAAATCCCTTTTATATCCTTTGAGGCAATATCAGACACATTTATTCCTGTGTAGCTCAACTGGGACAACCCACTATCTCAGCTACTAGCATTTCCAGATGTTTTCCAGTTATGAGTAGCTACAAACTATATGTCACTACTGTTATTTTTTAAAATGCTTTTTAAATTGTAAAGCATTTTATAAGTATTAGCTATTGTGATTTGATTAAGTCTTTACCAGAGTTTGTAAAAACTGGTACTCCAGAGTTATTTTCCTATATTACTTTTCAATAGATAAAACCTTCCCTGTCCCAGCAGGAAAAATAAAAAAAAAAGTTATTTTTCATTTACAACTAATTATGTCTGATGAAACTTAGGAATGCCTCTAAAGTAGACTTGTCACAATTTTGCATCACTGGCTTAGATAGCAGCAAAGGTACACTGAAAACTCTGGTGAGAAAGGGGGGATGTGGCTAGGTCAATGGTAGAGCATGCAACCCTTGATCACAGGGTCATGAGTTCAAGCCTCATGCTTGGCACAGAGCTTTCTTAAAATAGTATTAACAATAAAAACAAACTGGTAAGAAAATACACAATGCCTAATACAATGGATTATACCCATGTGTCTTCTCTTACTTTGCCTTAAACACACATCTCTTATAGTAGCCCCCATATTACATGATTACACTCACTTGTATGACTAACTCCCCCAGAACTGGGCTCTACTCCACTTTGTATCACTAGAGCTAGGAAAGTTTCTAAACCCATAATACTCAATATTTATTTGATGGTAACAGAATGAAAAAGTTTTTTTAAGTGCTAGGGCTTGGTCTAGATCAGACACCTCAAATCAGTAATCCATATATTAGGTCTTGCCCATAACTGAAGAATAATATACCATTTTCAGAAAAGTTTACTCTAAAAAAAATTCTTATTTTCAGCTTTTCTTCAACTTATCAACATCGGTCCCACATTTACAAGAAGGTGTCAATAAGCTGGAGGTGAGTTGCAGCTGTCCCCATTAGTACAACACTGTCTCTCACTGTCTCATTTCACTCGCTGACATAACCCATTCAACACCAAAAACATTTAATTTTATGGTTCTTTTATCAGATGATGGCTATGGTTCCTTCTACTATAGGTTTTATTAACCTTTGTCTTCTCACATTTACCCTGGCCTCTCCCTGCATAATTGTTTCTTTGTTTTTTGGGGAGCCCAGAATATACTTGTTTTAATGTGACTACAGTTCTGCCAGCAGAGTCCTGCCTTACAGAATGCACTGATCTCATGGGTATAATATGGGATTTAAGATTTTATTTGTTTGAGAGGGAGAGCAAGAATAAGCAGGAGGAGCAGCAGAAGGAGAAACAGGCACCCCACTGAGATGGGAGTCCGATGTGGGGCTTGATCCTGGGAACTGAGCAGAAGGCAGATGTTCAACTCACTGAGCCACCCAGGCCTCCCAATATGGGATTCTATACATACATTCTGTACATTCTATAATCTGAATTATTTTGTAAAATAACAATGCATAGTCTCATAAACTTTATGTATAACATAATCCTCTAATCCTTTTCTTTCCAAAACAGGGGGGGGAAAAATCACATCTCATATAAAGTCTTCTTAGAAATGTGTTATTTAAGCAGTAAGCTACTACTTGGGAAAAAAATGAATAGTCTGAATACTTACATGATAATCATGCCTATCATTTGTTTCATGAGTTTTAGTTTGCAAGGAACAGTCATATCAATTATGTTATTCTTTTATTGAAGTATAGTTAACAGTGGTATATTAGTTTCAGGTATATAATATGATTCAAAAACTCTGTATGTTACTCAATGGTCATGATGTTAAGTGTAATCATCTGTCACCAAACATTTTTAGTTTATTGACTATATTCCCTGTGCTGTATTTTATATCTGTGATTTATTTTATAATTGGAAGATTGTACCTCTTAATCCCCTCTATCTATTTTACCTATCCCTTCCCCTACCCCTGTACCTTCTGGCAAACACCTGTTATTTTCTGTACTTAGGAGTCCAAGGGGTTGTCTATTTTTTCATTGTGTTGTGTCTTAAATTCTGCAAATGAATGAAATCATATAGTATTTTTCTTTCTGACTTATTTCACTTAGCATTATACCCTCTAGATACAACCATGTAGTTTCAAATATCAAGACCTCATTTTTTATGGCTGATATATATGTATATGTGTGTGTGTGCATATATGTATATATGTATACATACACATATATATGTGTGTGTGTGTATATATATATATATATATATATATATGAGACACACCCTATATCTTTATGAATTCATCCATTGATGGACAGTTGGGTTACTTTCACATCTTGGCTATTCTAAATAATGCTGATATGAATAGAGGGGTACCTGAATCTTTTCAAATTAGTACTTTCTTTTTTTGGTAGGGTAAATACCCAGTAGTGACTGGATTACCTGGTAGTTTTTGTTTGTTTTGCTTTCGAAGAACCTCCATAGTGTTTTCTGCAGTGGTCGGACCAATTTGCATTTCCACCAATGGTGTGCAATGTTTCTTTTTCTCTACAGCCTTATCAACATGTTGTCTTTTTTAGTCTAGCCATTCTGACAGGTGTAAGATGCTATTCTCATTGTGATTTTGGTTTTCATTTCCCTTACTATCACGATGAACATCTTCACATGTGTCTGTTGGCCACATGTTTGTCTTCCTCAGATAATTGTCTGTTTAGGTCCTCTGCCCCTTTTCAAAATCAGGTTGTTCTTGTGGTGTTGAGTTGTGTAAGTTCTTTATATACTTTGGATATTAATCCCTTATCAGATATAGCATTTAGAAATACATTCATTCAGTAGCTTGCATTTTCATTTATTGGTTTCCTTCACTGTACAAAAGATTTTTATTTTTGTGTAGTCCCAACAGTTGGATTTTTGCCTTTTTTCCTATTGTCTTATTTATTCTTTATAGCAACCATGAAGTCCTTTAACTAGACAAGACAGATCTTCTATTCTCAGTTTACAGTCAGGTAATATCACAGAAAAGCAAGAGACTAATAAGGGACCTCAGAGATTACCTAGTTTTTGAAAATAGCAATCAAAGGTTCTGAGAGCCTCAAGTCTGCCCAAGGTTATATACCTAGATATAGGTGTATATCTAGGCATAGGAAAGAGGTCACTTCCATTATAGCACAATGTTTATATAAATTCAAAGATTCTCCTTCCCAGCTGAGAGGATTAAATTAGCAGGATATGTTTACTGGTTGGATTTTCTAACTACATGGGGGGTTTATGGATATATTCACACATTCCCATACCATGAGGAACAGATCTAATTTTTCTCAAAAATAAAAAACTATAAAAATTCTTATTTATAAGTAGGCATGTCAATCAGCCTGTCATAGAAGATATAGCCAGACCTATTCAGAGAAAACTCCTCAGCTTTGGCAAGAAAATTGAGATGATAAACTAAATATTCACACTGTCTCTAGCCTCAAAGTTCTTCAGCACAGATAGGTGAGCTCTCAGAAATAAAATGTCTTCCTGCCAAGTTGATGGATTTTCATTAAGGTTTTTCTCCAATGGCATTTTTTTTGAGGCTTGAGGATAAATTAACAGTTCATTTTTCTTTCAATGAATTCATAGGAACAGCTCCAGATTTCAGGAAATTCACTACCCTCCACTCCCACTGCAAAAAAAAAAAAAAATTATATATATATATATATATATATATATACATATATATATATTATATATTTTTTGCATATCTTTCATGTATCTGTCTCAACATGTTTGGGTAGTGTGGACTTCAGGATATTCACGTCACTGTTTCTCAAATTTTCATTAAGTCAGAGGGAACTTCTGTGAATAAAATCCAAAATGGCTCCACTGCTAACTGGCTATATAAACTTAGAAAAGTCTCAGTTTGCTTTTTCCTTTGTGTAATAAATTTCAAGTACCTTACTGTACTTCATATGAATCCAACTTTATTAACCTCACCTGATTCTCATACATTGGAAATACACTGTGTGGAGGTCAGGAGTCCCATACTAGCCCTGGTTCTGAGCCACAATGAACCTTCTGGACTCTGTCAAGTATCAACTGAGAGAGGATACAAGGGATGGTGTATAGAGTGCTTTCTCTAGAGTTCATTACACTATGAATTATATAACAAATGGGTTGGATATTCTGAACAAAATAAAGCAACACTATGAAGGATAAAGAAACAGGGACATACTACAGAACCAGCCACATCTTCTTAGCAGCTTTTACCGAGGGACAAAAGATACCAAGAACATCTTTATGGGTTACTTCCAAGAAATTTGGAAGAGACTACTACAAACACTCCTCCTCTCCCCGGGAATCTACAGGGGAGAAGATATGTCCCCTCAGGGAATAACAGTTCTCGGTATGAAAGTGTATTCTACAGAATAAGACAGGAAGTGGAAGAATGTGAATGGGTGGAAACATGTAGGGATAGTGGTGGAGATGAACAAGGAAAATAAACTCCATCAGGCTGTCTCAGTGGAGCCAAACGCAATCTTAATTGGTGTAAAACAAGAAGAGACTTAGAGGGATCTCTTTCCACGCAATGATATGCTTAAAGGCTCTTAATTTGGGGATATTATCTAATTTTGAAAATTAGGGTGGATGAGAAAAGGGAAATAATATCCCTTTCAAGTATCTTGAAATATCAAGGAGAAGAGAGCTTAGGATTAGAGGCTGAGGGACTATCAAAGTTCCTGGCATTAGCTGGGTTACTGCTCTGGGACCAGATTACAAAGTAAGACAGAGCAGAGAACATAACTATCTTCGTTGAGACCCCACCTCCCTCTACCTACAAAATACAGTGGCTCTGAGGACACCAGAAGAAGGCACCTCAGGCATAAACAGTGACATCCTTATGTTCCAAATCAGACAATACTGAAACCCCTTTCAATGGATTTGAGAGTAAGAGACACAAAAATGCTAAAGCGGGAAGACAAGGTCTCTGAGGTATTATAGCCAAGAGGCTGTTTTAAAGGGAGTTCCTTTAAGTCCCAATATGACTTTCTAAGACTGAAGGTACTGAATGATCAGATGGGTTAATAACAGTAATAGGTCTTCATTGATAATAGCAGTCTTGACAAAAATTGATCATTTCCTCCATTTTTACTAATGCCAGTTTAACTTCTTTCAGGATGAACCACACTGTGAGGATTCTTCTATGTTATCAAGTGTGGTATCATGGAGAGAACATAAAAATAATTATTAATTCCCAAATTCTTTTCCATACGGTCTCCTCTTGCACTATGCCCTCAAAATACACAGAACTTCTATGGTTCCCGGAATGCATCCTTTGCTCTTACAAGTACATACCTTTATACCTATAGCCACCTCTAACAGAATCCCTTTTCTCCACCCCTTCTTTTTTTCAAATTTATTATCTTTATTAACATATAATGTATTATTTACTCCGGGGGTACCAGTCTGTGAATAGTCAGGCTTACATATTTCACAGCACTCACCATTTCACATACCCTCCCCAACGTCCATAACCCAACTACCCTCTCCATACCCTCCTTCCCCCAACAACCCTCAGTTTGTTTTGTGAGATTACGAGTCTATTATGGTTTGTCTCCTACCTGATCCCATCTTGCTTCATTTTTTCCTTCCCTTCCCCCAACCCCCCAACTCTGCCTCTCAAATTCCTCATATTGGGAGATCATATGATAATTGTCTTTTTCTGATTGACTTATTGCACTCAGCATAACACCCTCTACTTCCATCCACATTGTTGCAAATGGCAAGATTTCATTTCTGTCCATCAACAAATGAATGGATAAAGAAGATACGGTATATATATATACAATGGAATACTATGCAGGCATCAAAAGAAATGAAATCTCTACCCCTTCTTTTATATAGCTAATGCACACTCTTCATTGAAATTTCACTCATACATTACCCTCCCCAAAATTCACTAACTTCTCTAACTCCATAGTCTGGGTAATGGAGTCTTCTTTAGGCTTCCATAAATCTAGTTATGGCTTATTCTGTACTGAATTGTGTGTGTGTGTGCGCACGCATGTATGTGTTAAACCACATTGTCTATATTGCCAGATAAGAGTTAAAGCTTTTAGGGCAGGTTCTATATCCTGCACTTGTTTTCTTTTCTTTTTTAAAGATTTGAGATAGAGAAAATGTGAGCAGGGGAGGGGCAGAGAGAGAACCTCAAGCAGACTCCCCACTGAGTGGGGAGCTCCATCAGCGGCTCGATCTCTTGACCCTGGCCCTGAGATCATGACCTGAGCCAAAATCAATAGTCAAATGCTTAACTGACTGAGCTACCCAGGCACCACTCTACCCTGCATTTCTGATTTTTTAGTAACTAAAGCCTTATCTTCATACACCTAACATGTCTTAAGGAGTTTAAAAAAATGAGTAAGATGAATGAATGAATGAATTTTATCTGCAAGTCCTCATCAGTAAACTAGGATTAATAACCTGCCTCACAATATCATTCTATCAAATCAGATTCTACTTTTCAAAACTTTGTTGAATGTTAAAATGCTGAAGAATGTCCATTATTTAAAAAAGAAATATAAGGATTTCCCTATTTTTAGAATTTTCAATTCTCTTTGGTCCTAGTCCTTGAACTGCACCTGCTTTTTCAATCCCCAATTTGAAGTACCCCCACTGGAATTTTACTCTCCTTCTACTTCTGTTTCTTACTTATAAAGCTCTACTGGACAGAGCTTCATAAACAAACTGATTATCCCCATTATAAATTTATGATCTCCATCCTCAGCTGGGCCCTCAGTGCTTCTCAGTACTTATCTTTAATCAATTCCTTTTCTATCCCAAATAGAAGCTGTTAAACCATTTACCATCCTTCTACAATCCCCTGAACCCCATCCCTCATTTTTAGTGAATAAACCAAATCTCAAAATTTACCAAGTAAATAATTTGATTGTCATCTCCTCAGCATCCAGTCTTGATTCCAAGCATACATTTTCTTTAATAGTTCCATCTCCTCTCTTTAACCTGTTCCAAGCTCAACTCCTCTATTAATAGAAATATTTTAGTTTTTGTTTCTATACCTATGTCTATGTGTAGACTACAAGCCAACTGATACCTAAATGGCAAAAAGAAAATTGGAGAATTGGGGCCAGATTTTGTTTTCCTGATCAGGATGCCTTTAGCTGAAATAAAAACCAACAGCAGTTTACAAAATATATTTTTTTCCACTACAGTAGTAGAATAGGTTCAGTACTGGTTGATCAACCATTTTGACATTATCCAAGACCTGTATGCTTTCTATTTCTTCACTATCATGTACAGCTTCATCTTAATTCTGGTTCTCCTAGTAGTTGTAAATCAGTAAAAGTTTTCTTATTTACTCATGGAGGAAAGAAAGACTAATTTCTCATGAGGCCCTCTAAACAAGAAAACTTTCCCTGAACTCTTAGTTTAGGTTTCTTGTATCATTGACAAAAGGAATTAAAATACTTTCATGTTAATCATGCCTTCCTCAAGAGCTGAGGACAATTCTCCAAATCTCATTAGCAAGGGTAGAAATGCTATTAGGGAATCAACCACAACAGCAATAACATCAGCCTAGCTACCCTCTCACACACTTAGTTATTCTGCCTGGAGCTGGCTGCTGGCAGCCTGGCAAACAAGATTTCTTCCAATCTCACTAGTTTCCTGCCCTTCCCCCCTTGAAGCTCATGGTCCACAAACTTGTGAAGTGTAATATGGCACCAATGCTGCCAACATCCTCCAGATAAATGATACTCTGTTCAATTAGGCATAAAGCCTGCATTCTCTTTTCATCTAAATTTTTCTGTATTCCCTACATAGGTATAAAAGTAGGTCCACCTCCTTAATCCTAGGTAGTACTTTGTCACTTGGGAACTCAAGTACCTTCATTCTCACAGATGATCAGTCCCTGGGGATCCAATGATCTAGACTTTAGAACATTTTCCTTTCTAATAATGTCTCCGAAGGAATCCTGTCTGACTCCATCTTCCTTCAGACACGAAGTCTTTGTGTAGAATGTCTCATGCAAATAGACCTCCTTTCCAGCCATCCATTAATCTTACATGGGTGCTCAAGTTATAGCCTAATGAAACCAACAGATAATAGATAGGAAAAGTTTTGGAGTTTGAGAACTTCTGGAACAAATGTACATTCAAGACATCTTTGTTGAAAGAGTATACAAATTCACGAATGTGTTTCACTTCTCTCAGCCTTAGTTTTCTCATCTGAAATTTGGGTTAATAGCTAATGTCACAGAAATGTCAGTTTGGTTACGTTACTTTACCTCATTAGCCTCAAATTCTCTCTGCTGCAAAATGTGGTTTATGGGAAATATATCACAGGACTTCTGGTATCAAGTAAAGAATAAAAAATGTCTAAAAGGATGCCTGGGTCACTCTAGGTCTGGAATTAGTGTTGCTCTCTACTCAGTCTTCCTTAATCCATCTCTCAGGTAAGAAAGTAGCAAGAGAGATATAACAACTATAAATTGAGAGCTGACTATGTGCTGGGCACAGTATCAAGCTCTTTATATTCAACATCTTGTTTAATCTTGACAAGAACAGACAAAGTTAGTATTAACGTCCTCCATTTTGCAGATGAGGAAACAGGCTCAGAATTTGAATGGCTGAGACAAGATTGTACATCCCTAAGTGACAGAGCCAAGATTTACATCTAGGACTCTCTGGCTCTAGTGCCTGTACTCTCAGCCACCATACCATCAGCCTGACTAAGGTGGTTGCATCTGGGGCAAGGCAGGTGCAAATGCAATAATGGCAATCTTAGGAATTTTATGTGTACGCATTTTAGAAGTAGAAAAATTAACTTGTCAGCTTATCCCCTTAGTGGACTTTGCCTGAGAAAAAACTGTAATTTTTCATTGTGCTGTATTTTTTCTACTGTTTTCAACTTCAACCACCTGTCCTTCATCCACATGACAGGATACCTTCTACTAGCATCCTCTTATCAAATTGTGTGACCTTACATAAGTGACAATCTCCCTTAACACTCTCTCTCTTCATTACTAACATTGAATTTTTTTAATAATTTTTTAAATATTTTAATAAACATATAATGTATTATTAGCCCCAGCGGTACAGGTCTGTGAATCACCAGGTTTATACACTTCATAGCACTCACCATAGCACATACCCTCCCCAATGTCCATAACCCCACCATCCTCTCCCTCCCCCCAACAACCCTCAGTTTGTTTTTGAGATTAAGAGTCTCTCATAAGAGACTCCCTCCTGATCCCATCTTGTTTCATTTATTCTTTTCTTACCTCCTGAAGCCCCCATGTTGCATCTCTGCTTCCTCACATCAGGGAGATCACATGACAGTTGTCTTTCTCCAATTGACTTATTTCACTAAGCATGATACGCTCTAGTTCCAGCCATGTCATCACAAATGGCAAGATTTCATTTCTTTTGATGGCTGCATAGTATTCTAGTGTGTGTGTGTGTGTGTGTGTGTGTGTGTGTACACATACATACCACGTCTTCTTTATCCATTCATCTGTTGATGGACATCTAGGTTCTTTCCATAGTTTGGCTATTGTGAACATTGCTGCTATAAACATTCGGGTGCACGTGTCCCTTTGGATCACTACGTTTGTATCTTTAGGGTAAATACCCAGTAGTGCAATTGCTGGGTCATAGGGCAGTTCTATTTTCAACATTTTGAGGAACCTCCATGCTGTTTTCCAGAGTGGTTGCACCAGTTTGCATTCCCACCAACAGTGCAGGAGGGTTCCCCTTTCTCTACATCCTCACCAGCATCTGTCATTTCCTGACTTGTTAATTTTAGCCTTTCTGACTGGTGTGAGTTGGCATCTGATTGTGGTTTTGATTTGTATTTCCCTGATGCTGAGTGATGTGGAGCACTTTTTCATGTGTCTGTTGGCCATCTGGATGTCTTCTTTGCAGAAATGTCTGTTCATGTCTTCTGCCCATTTCTTGATTGGATTATTTGTTCTTTGGGTGTTGAGTTTGATAAGCTCTTCATAGATTTTGGATACTAACCCTTTATCTGATTTATCATTTGCAAGTATCTTCTCCCATTCCTAACATTGAATTTTTAATAGCATTTCTCTTGTATTTGCTTTTAAAGGATTACATACCATATTTTTAAGTAAATCACCTGACCTGTTATACATTCCCAATTAATACTGACTCATTATTTTTGACTCAAATGTTGCCTGAATTTACCAGGTCTCTTAAAATCTAGTTAGGATTGTAGCAACAGAAAAGTGGGAGTAATGAGAAAGTGAGAAAAAGATTATAATAATAGAAAAATAAATAGAAAATAGAATAATAGAAAAGGGAGAAATGATAGAAAGGTATGCAAATCTAATAATGTCCCAATATTTCTGCAAATTCTTAGGCAAGGAGGAAGGGCTTATATTCTTATTACTTCTGTTCTAAACTCTCATTGAGCTAGCTTAGTTTATGGATTATTTTCCTGCCCCATGTACACTATTCTTATTCCCAGTTACACTTTCTATACCTGGAACTTTGTTCCTTTAATTGGTTACCATTAATTTTTCAAATTCTCTTTTTCACACACACACAGCCTGTGCACGTATCACTTAGACAAGTCTCTTCTGTGTTAAAAGGTGGGATCTATGTTGAACTTTTAAAAATCCCTATTAGCCATCTTTGTTCTTTAAAAATCTCTTGGCTTGTTTTTCAGTCAGACGTCAACCTGTTACTTCTTTGTCTTCTCTCTCTTCCATTTCTGTATACTCTGTAACACTGGATTCATTAATTTCTAAAAAGAAAAACTTCTCTCTCCTTTGTAGCTCTATTCTCCTGCTAACTTGTCCCCCAAGAGTAACAATTTTTGCCCCAACTGTTCAGAAAATTTCTCATTCTAATCTTGATTTATATATTCATTATTGAATTTTGTTCCTTAGACCTTCTGGCAGCTTTACACCATAGTGAAAGTTTCCATGTGACCATGGGATTAGGATTTGAGGAACAGAAATTGTCCTTAAAGTCACCATTCACTAATTTTTTCAATAAGTATTTACTGAATTTAATCTGTGCTTGACACTTTAAATTCTGAAAGTACCTGAATGAACAAAACAGACTTGGTCACTGTCCTCATGACCCTAACAATCCTACAATAAAGACCAGGATTTTAAACAGAGTAATTTAAATGGTGATGGACATTATAGAAAGGGAAATATAAAGTACCATTAGAATATATGACATAAAAATTATCTTGGATTTAGAAGGAAAAAAATATGGCAAGAAAAGAAATGGAAGATATGCAAAATACCCAAAATGAACTAGAGATGAAAATTACAATTCTTGAAACAAACACTTTATTAGATTTGGATCAGATTGAAGATTAAAGAAGAAAATATAAGGGAACTTGAAAATATAGTGATAGAAATTATCCAAAAGGAGCCACAGAGAAAAATAAGTCCAGAAAAATGGAGCTTCAGTGACCTATAATATAATATCAAACCAAAAATATGTATGTAATTGGAGCCCCAAAAGGAAAGGAGGGGAAACAATTTTTCAGCCCTCAAAGTTTCTAAATTCAGTGAGAACTATAAACTCACAGATGCAAGAAGCTCCATAAAACTCAGGTAAGATTCAAAAGAAATGACACTGAAGCATATCTTAATTAAATTGATAAAAAAACAATGATAAAGAAAAAAACTATAAAAGCACATAGGGTTGAATACATAATGAATAATAAAGAACATCACATTTCAACACAAAAGCCATGCCAGCAAGAAAATAATCAAATATTGTTAAGGTGCTAAAGAAAAAAAGAGCAACCATTACACTTAAATTTCCATATTCAACAAAAAAAAGAAATGAAATCTTGCCATTTGCAACAACGTGGATGGAACTAGAGCGTATCATGCTTAGCGAAATAAGTCAAGCAGAGAAAGACAACTATCATATGATCTCCCTGATATGAGGAAGTGGTGATGCAACATGGAGGCTTAAGTGGGTAGAAGAAGAATAAATGAAGGAAGATGGGATTGGGAGGGAGACAAACCATAAGTGACTCTTAATCTCACAAAACAAACTGAGGGTTACACTTAATTATTTCATTGGGGAGGGTATGTGATTTGGTGAGTGCTGTGAAGCGTGTAAACCTGGTGATTCACAGACCTGTACCCCTGGGGATAAAAATATATGTTTATCAAAAATTAAAAATTTAAAAAAAATAAAATAAAACACCAAAAAAAAAATATTCTTTTTAAAAGAAAGCAAAAAAAAAAAAAAAAAAAAATCAAGACATTCAGACAAGTAGGACCTGAGAAAACCTTTCACCAGCATGCATTCAATACAACATATAGTAAAGGACTTTCTCCAGGAAAAACAAAAAGGAAAGAGAAAAGAAAGGAAGGCAGGCAGGTAACCAGAAGTGATAAATAAGGGTTATGGTGGTTAACTATAAGCTATGTTACCACACCTTTATTTCTTAAAGAAAAAAATATAATGTATTGTGGAGTTTATAAAACATATATTAGTAAAATTTATGACAATAGCACAAGAGATAGGATGGAGAAAAGAAAAATATTTTTTCAAGGTTGTGACACATGAAGTGATAGAATATTATTTTAGCATTTATGAGGGTGTACTATGAAAAGGTTACAGTGGACTATTCTAAACCTATGACAACTAAAATTATATATAAAACAAAGAGACATTGTTAATCATCCAATAGTGGAGATAAAGTAGAATTCTGAAAACTACTCAGTTAAATACAGAAGACAACAGCAAAGAAGGAAAGGAAGACAAAGAACAAATCAGACAAGCAGAAAACAAAATACATGTACAGTAGATTTAAGCCTAACCATATAAATAAACATTTATTAAGCTATAAATATTCTGAACACTTCATTTAAAAGGCAGAAAATGTCAGACTTGATTGAAAAAAAAAAAAAAGACCCAACTGTAAATGGTCTATAAGAAACCCTTCAATATGACATAGAAAGTTTTAATGTAAAAGAATGAAAAAAATGTCTCATGCAAAGATTAATCATATGAAAGCCAGAGTAGCTATAGCAGAAAAAGACTTTCAGAGACATGATGATAGATAAAGCAGGACATTCCATCAAAAAGACCTAATAATCCTAAAACATCATCCAGTCACTACAAAATTTCCAAATAAATGAATCAAAACTGACAACTTCAAGTATAAGGAGACCATCTATAATTAGAGTTGTAGATTCAACAATCCTCTTAGTAATCAGTAGAACAATTGGACAGAAAGTCAGCACAGAATAAAATATGAACATTATGAATCATGGCCTAAATCATTATTACTAGACACTTTACAAAAAAAAAAAAAAAGAATGGAATATACAAAAAACATACACAAGAATATAAATTATTCTGGAACATGAAACAAGTTTCAAGAAATTTAAAGGGATTAAAATTGTGTTTATATTCTGTTCATATTAGCACTGAATGAGAAATTATTATAATGATTATCTGGGAAATTCAAAGATATTTTAAAAACAACTTTTAACTAACTTTCAAGTTAGGGCATAATTCAAAAAAGAAATGGAAAATAGTTTGAACTGAGTCAAAACAAAAATATAACATTGCAAGTTTATGGGATAGAGCTAAAGCAGTATTTATAAGGAAATTATGGCTTTAAATACATTAGGAAAACTAAAAAAATCTAAACCACAAGCTCCCATCTTAATAAGCTAGAGAAACAAGACCAAATCATATTCCAAGTAAATAAAGTAAGTGAAGTAGTGCACAGAAAACAAAACTAGAAAACAGAAAAAAATATATAAATTAAATCAAAGCTGGACTTCAGGGAAGACTGAACAAAGCACTAAATCTTTACCCCCTGGAGAAAAAAAATGAGAGAAAAAATTACTGGTATCACTAATTAAAGAGAGATCATTACAGATCATCCAGATATTAAAGAGATGTTAAGAGAATATCATTTAAAATATGTTGCCAATAAATTCAGCAATTTAGAGAAAATGAAAATTTTTAGATATAAATTAGTAAAACTGACCCAGACATACAAAACTTGAATTCCATTTATAAAGGTTTCCTTCCAGAGTGCCTGGGTGGCTCAGTGGGTTAAAGCCTCTGCCTATAGCTCAGCTTATGATCCCAGGAGTCCTAGGATTGAGCCCCATATCAGACTGCTCAGCAGGAAGCCAGCTTCCCCCTTTCTCTCTCTGCCTGCCTCTCTGCCTCCTTGTGACCTCTGTCTGTCAAATAAATAAATAAAATCCAAAATAAATAAATAAAAAGCTTTCTTCCTTCCATTAAAAAAAGAAAAGAAAAGCTTAACCCAGATCAGGTATCTTCATTGGTAAATTCTACTAAAAATAATCTTACAAAATACAGAAAATGAAGGAACACTACTCTCCCCCCATTCATTTTATGTGACCAGCATTGCTCTAATACTAATCAAAGACATCACAAAGAAAAAAAAAGAATATAGATGAAAAATTACTTAACAAATTAGTAAATAGAATTAACAGTATGTTAAGTGGTAAAAATCATGACCAAGTCGGGGTTGATATGTGAGGTTGACTTAACATTTAAAAATCTATTAATGTTGGGGTGCCTTGGTGGCTCAATGGATTAAAAGCTCTGCCTTCTGCTCAGGTCATGATCCAAGGTCCTGGGATCGAGCCCCACATTGGGCTCTCTACTCAGCCAGCAGCCTGCTTCCTCTTCTCTCTCTGGCTGCTTGTGATCTCTGTTTGTCAAATAAATAAATAAAATCTTGAAAAAATAAAAAATAAAAATCTACTAATGTAGTTTACCATCTTAACTTCAGTGGAGGGAAAGAAACAATCTCAATCACTGTAAAAAAAAAAAAAAAACTCACTAAAATTTCATACTCATGATAGAAAGAAACCTTTCAACAAACTAATAGATAAAAACTTTTTTTTTAAAAAAATCACCTACAAAATAAAAGAAAAAGAAACTACAGCTAACATCATACTTAATATCCAAAGACTGTTAAAATGTCCATACTACCCAAAGCAATCTACAGATTCAATTACACTCCCTATCAAAATATCAACAATATTTTTCACAAAACTAGCATATTAAAATCTGTATGGAATCACAAAATACCTCCAATAGCCAAAGCTATCTTGAGGAAGAAAAGCAAAGCTAGAAGCATCACAATTCTAGATTTCAAGATATACTACAAAGCTGTAGTAACCACAACGGTGTGGTACTGGGACAAAAATATACATGTAGACCAAAAGAATGGAACAGAGTGCAGAAATAAACCAACAATTATATAGGCAATCTTTAACAAAGGAGGCAAGACTATACAATGAGGAAAAGACAGTCTCTTCAATAAATGTTGCTGGGAAAACGGGGCAGCTATGTGCCAAAGAATGAAACTGGACCTTTTCTGACATTATATACAAAAATAAATTCAAAATGGTTTAAGGACCTACATGTGAGATCTGAAGCCATAAAAATCCTTGAAGAGGACACAGGAAACAATTTTTCAGACATTGGCCATATTAACATTTTTCTAGATTTGTCTCTGGAAGTGAGGGAAACAAAAGCAAAAATAAACTACTGGGACTGCTTCAAAATACAGAGATTTTGTACAGCAAAGGCTGTACAAAGGAAACTTTTCAACAAAAGAAAAAGTCAACCTACTTAATAGAGAAGTTATTTGCAAATGATACATCTGATAAGGGTATAATACCCAAAATATATAAAGAAGACCCCCCCCCCCCCCAAAAAAAACAGACTTTTACAATTGAATCAAGAATGCCCATTATCACTATTTCTATTTAACATTGTACTGGAAGTCTAGCCAGTGTACTAAAGCATTAAGTAAATAAGTAAAAATAAGCAAATGAGCAAGTCAGAATAAAAAGGAAAAAAAATATGTTTTTCTGTCAGATGACATGGTCATATATAAAGAAAAACCTAAAAAAAAAAAACTGTACAAAAATATCAGTAGTGGGTTTCTGGGTGGCTCAGTGGGGTAAGCCACTGCCTTCAGCTCAGGTCATGATCTCAGGGTCCTGGGATCGAGTCCCACATCAGGATCTCTGCTCAGCAGGGAGCCTGCTTCCCTCTCTCTCACTCTGCCTGCCTCTGCCTACTTGTGATCTCTCTCTGTCAAATAAATAAATAAATAAATAAATAAAATCTTTAAAAATAAATATATATCAGTAGAATTGAGGAGTTTAGTAAGAATGAATTAAAGGTCGATAATCAAAAGTTTATTGTGTTTCTATATAGTAGCAATAAACAGGAACAGTTTTCTTAAATGCATTTTATAAACAATGAATTCTGGAACACTGAAAAGAAAATTTAAAAAATTAAAAAGCAAAAAGAAAAAAAAATTTTAAATGCCTTTTATAGTTCTATCAACAAGGAGTGAAACAATTAGAGATACATTAACAAAATATGTGCAAGATCTCTACAATGAAAACTACAAAATATTGTTCAAAGTTAATGAGGACCTAAATAAGTCAGGAGATTTACTCTAGTTATTGATTAGATAGCTCAGTGTTATCAAGATACTGATTTTTAAAAAATCTTTATAAAAAAAAAAACAAAACAAAACAGAAAGTGATCCCAGAAGGAGGAAGCAAGATGGCAGAGGAGAAGCAGATTGAAATATGATTAGTTCCCAGGAGTCCAGCTGGATAGTTACCATACCATTTTGAACACCTACAAATTCAACAGGAGATAGAAAAGGAGAAGAGCAGCAATTCTAGTAACAGAAAATCGACCACTTTCTGGACGGTAGGATGTGTGAAGATGTGATTCCAAAGCAATGGGAAGGTAGACTGTGGGGGGATGGCCCAGCTCCTGGCAAGTGGTGAAGCAGCAGAGCACAAAATCAGAACTTTTAGAAGTCTGCTCCACAGAGGGACATCAAACCAGAGGATAGGTAGGGGAAGGAGCCCTCACAGAGACAGTGTGGTCTCAGGACCCATGAGGTCAGAGAAAGACCAGGGATGTCTGAGTGTGGCAGAGCTGCCAGGTATCAGAGCAGGGAAGCCAGCTGCAGAGATGGAGCTGGAGACGAGGAGTGAGCTCTCAACCCAGAGTTACCTTAAATTGTGATCCAAAGCACAGTCAGGCCATTGACCTTTAAGCAGGGACCCGCCAAGTGGCAGATCAGGAGATAACCCCCCTCTGTCCTCCTCTGGAAGGAGAAGCACAGGTGCATGCCACAGGAATCAGCTGGGTTTAGAAACTCCAAATGGGGCTGTGTGCCAGAGATAGAAACACTTGGTCACAGGCTGGATGAGCATGGAGCACAGCTAGAGACCAGAGAGACAGAGGTGTTGACTGCTTTTCTCTGAGGGTATGTTAAGGAGTGGGACCCCTGAGCTCTTGGCTCCTATGGGGCCAGAGATTGGGAGGCTGCCATCTTAATTCTCCTCCAAAGCTCTACAGAAAGCGTTCAGAGAACAAAAGCTCCAAAAGTGAAACCAAGCAGATTACTTAGCCTAGCCCCTAGCAAGAGGGGTTCAATTCCACCTCAGGCAAAGACATTTGAGAATCAGTGCAACAGGCCTCTCCCTCAGAAGATCAGCAAGAACATCCAGCCAAGACCAAGTTCACTAATCAATGAGAACTGTGGAACTCCACATCTAGGGGAAAGCAATGCATAGAATCCATGGCTTTTATTTCATGATCCTTCAGTCTTGCAAAGTTAAATTTTTTGAATTTTATTTTTTTCTCATTCTATTTTTTTTAACATTACCTCTTCCCTCTTTTAATGTTTTTAACTATTTTATCTTATCAATAACTTTTTTAAAATTTTTTTAAATTTTCATTGATATAGTCATATTTTACTTCTTCACTGTAGTTAACCTTATTTTTTGTATACATACAACTTTTCTTTAAAATTTTGGGATACAATATCCTCCAATAGATTAAAATATACCCTAAATCTAGCTCCAGCCTGATCACATTCTCTATTCTTTTTTTCCCCTTTTCTAATCAATTTATCTCATCCATTCCTTTCTTAGAATCTTTTTAAATTTTCATTTTTACAGTCATATTCCATCCCTTGATTGTGTTTATCCTTTTTTTATATATATGTAAGTTATTCTTTCTTTAAAATTTTGGGAGGTAGTTTCTTCTCAGAGACTGGAATATACCCCAAATCAAGTGTGTGGCTCTATTCTATTCACCTGTCTAATAAAAAATATATATACAAGATTTTTTTTCCTCCTATCTTCTCCCCCCAGTTTTGGGTCTCTTCTGATTTGGTTAGCATATGTTTTTCTGGGGTCTTTACCACTCTTTTAGTATTTTACTCTCTCATTCACATATTCTTTTTTCTTCTAAGACTTATTTATTTATTTATTTATTTGGCAGAGTAAGAGAGAAAGAGAGAGATCACAAGTAGGCAGAACACCAGAGAAGGGTGGAAGCAGGCTCCCTGATGAGCAGAAAGCCTAATGCAGGGCTCAATCCCAGGACCCTGAGATCATGACCAGAGCCGAAGGCAGAAGCTTAACCCACTGAGCCACCCAGGCACCCTCTAATTCATATATTCTTATCTGGATAAAATTAAAAGGCAGAAAAACTCACCAGAAAGAAAGAGAGAGAGAGAAAGAAAGACAGGCAGGCAGTACTGATGGCTAGGGACCTAATCAATATGGACATTGTTAATACGTCAGAACTAGAATTCAGAATGACAATTATCAAGGTGCTAGCTGGGCTCAAAAAAGCATGGAAAATATTAGAAAATCCCTTTTGGAGAAGTCAAATCCCTTTTTAGAGAAAATAAAAGAACTAAAATCTAACCAAGTTGAAATAAAAACTATTAATGAGGTGCAAAAAAAAAAAAAAAATGGAGGCTCTTACTGCTGGGATAAATGAGGCAGAAGAGAGAATTAGTGACATAGAAGACCAAATATTGGAGAATAAAGAAGCTGAGTGAAAGAGAGACAATTACTGGACCATAAGGGGAGAATTCAAGAGATAAGTTATACCATAAGATGAAATAACATTAGAATAACTGGGATCCCAGGAGAAGAGAGAGGGGCAGAAGGTATACTGGAGCAAACTGTAGTAGAGATTCCCTAATATGGCAAAGGGAACAAACATCAAAATTGAGGAGGCACAGAGAAGCCCCCTCAAAACCAATATAAATAGGTCCACACCCTGTCATCTAATAGCTAAAACTTACAAGTCTTAGTGACAAAGAGGAAATCCTGAAAGCAGTTTGGGGAAAGAAGTCTGTAACATACAATCGTGTAATATTAGATTGCCTTAAGACTTATCCACAGAGACCTGGCAGGCCATAAAGGACTGGCATGATATATTCAGAGAACTAAACAAGAAAAATATGCAGCCAATAATACTATATCCAGCTAGGCTGTCACTGAAAACAGAAAGAGATAAAAAGCTTTCAGGACAAAAATAAAAAGAATTTTCAAACACCAAACCAGCCCTACAAGAAATATTGAAAAGGGTCCTCTAAACAAAGAGAGAGCCTAAAAGTACTAAGCCATTAAGGAACAAAGACAATATACAGTAACAGTCACCTTACAGGCAATACAATGGCACTAAATTCATATCTTTCAATAGTTACCCTGAGTGTAAAAGCACTAAACGCCCCAATCAAAAGATACATAGTTGATTAAAAAACAAGACACATTGATATGCTGTCAACGAAAAACTCATTCTAGTCCCAAAGACATCTCCAGATTTAAAGTGAGGGGGTGGAAAACAATTTACCATGCTAATGGACATCAAAAGAAAGCTGGGGTGGTAAATTTTATATCAGATAAATTAGATTTTAAGCCAAAGACTATAATAAGAGATGAGGAAGGACACTATATCATACTAAAGGCTCTGTCTATCAAGAATATCTAACAATTTTAAATATCTATGCCCCTAACATGGGAGCAGCCAATTAATAAACCAATTAATAACAAAATCAAAGAAACACATAGACAATAATAGAGTACTAGTAGAGGACTTTAACAACACCCCTGACGGAAATGCACAAATCATCCAAGCAAAAGATCAACAAGGAAAGAAAAGCTTTAAAGTACACACTGGACCAAATGGACATCACAGATATATTTGGAACATTCCATCCCAAAGCAACAGAATACACACTCTTCTCAAAAGCACACTGAATATTCTCCAGAATAGATCACATACTGGGTCACAAATCAGGTCTCAACTAGTACCAAAAGCTTGGGATTACTCCCTGCATATTTTCAGAATGCAATGCTCTGAAGCTAGAACTGTTTTTTCCAAGAGGAAATTTGGAAAGAACTGAAATACATGGAGGCTAAAGAGCATCCTATAAAGAATGAATGGAACAATCAGGAAATTAAAGAATTGAAAAAAAATTGATGGAAACAAATGAAAAGGAAAACAGAACTGTTAAAAATCTTTGGGAAGGGGTGCCTGGGTGGCTCAGTGGGTTAAACTGCTGCCTTCGGTTCAGGTCATGATCTCAGGGTCCTGGGATCGAGTCCCACACCAGGCTCTCTGCTCAGCGTGGAACCTGCTTCTCTCTCTCTCTCTCTCTCTGCCTGCCTCTCCATCTACTTGTGATTTCTCTCTGTCAAATAAATAAATAAAATCTTTAAAAAAAAAATCTTTGGCAGCTCCGTGTTACCTTGAACCGGTCGCAGGCTCGGTGAGCTCGGAGCGCGGCCGGAGGTCAGGCAGACGGGAGTAACTGGGCGCTGTTCTCTGAGGGCGCACTGAGGAGTGGGGCCCTGGGCTGTCGGCTCCTCCGGGCCGGAGACCAGCAGGCCGCCATTTGTATTCCCGTCCTCTGGAACTCTACGGAAAGCGCTCAGGGAACAAAAGCTCCTGAAAGCAAACCCGAGCGGATTACTCACCCCGGCCCCGGGTAAGGGCGGTGTAATTCCGCCTGGGGCAAAGACACTTGAGAATCACTACAACAGGCCCCTCCCCCAGAAGATCAACAAGAAATCCAGCCGAGACCAAGTTCACCTACCAAGGAGTGCGGTTTCAATACCAAGGAGAGCAGCAGAATTCCAGAGGAGGAGAAAGCCAAGCACGGAACTCATGGCTTTTTTTCCTGTGATTTTTTTTTTAGTCTTGCAGTTAATTTAATTTTTTCTTTTTCATTTTTTTTTTTTTCTCGCCTTCGGGTAAAACTTTTTTTTTTAAAACTGTTACCTTTTTCTTTTTTTAAACGATTTTTTTACTAGTTTTATCTAATATATATATATATTTTTTTTACATTTTTCTTAGGTGTTTTCTTTTTTTAAAAATCTTTTCTTTTTTTTTTTTTTTTTTTTTTTTTTTTTTTTCTTTTTTTTTTTTTCTTTCTTTTTTCCTTTTTGAACCTCTTTTTTATCCCCTTTTGAACCTCTTTTTATCCCCCTTTCTCCCCGCTCACGATTTTGGATCTCTTCTAATTTGGTTAAAGCATATTTTCCTGCGGTTGTTGCCACCCTTTTAGTATTTTACTTGACCCTTCATTTACTCTTATCTGGACAAAATGACAAGACGTAAAAATTCAACACAAAAAAAAGAACAAGAGGCAGTACCGAAGGCTAGGGACCTAATCAATACAGACATCGGTAATATGTCA
Organism: Mustela putorius furo; assembly: GCF_011764305.1. Lineage (NCBI taxonomy): Eukaryota > Metazoa > Chordata > Mammalia > Carnivora > Mustelidae > Mustela > Mustela putorius. The sequence goes on from NW_025421437.1 coordinate 27,571, forward strand.
GATCTAGAGTTCAGAATGACAATTCTCAAGGTTCTAGCCGGGCTCGAAAAAGGCATGGAAGATATTAGAGAAACCCTCTCGAGAGATATAAAAGCCCTTTCTGGAGAAATAAAAGAACTAAAATCTAACCAAGGTGAAATCAAAAAAGCTATTAATGAGGTGCAATCAAAAATGGAGGCTCTAACTGCTAGGATAAATGAGGCAGAAGAAAGAATTAGTGATATAGAAGACCAAATGACAGAGAATAAAGAAGCTGAGCAAAAGAGGGACAAACAGCTACTGGACCACGAGGGGAGAATTCGAGAGATAAGTGACACCATAAGACGAAACAACATTAGAATAATTGGGATTCCAGAAGAAGAAGAAAGTGAGAGGGGAGCAGAAGGTATACTGGAGAGAATTATTGGGGAGAATTTCCCCAATATGGCAAAGGGAACGAGCATCAAAAATTCAGGAGGTTCAGAGAATGCCCCTCAAAATCAATAAAGAATAGGCCCACACCCCGTCACCTAATAGTAAAATTTACAAGTCTCAATGACAAAGAGAAAATCCTGAAAGCAGCCGGGGAAAAGAAGTCTGTAACATACAATGGTAAAAATATTAGATTGGCAGCTGACTTATCCACAGAGACCTGGCAGGCCAGAAAGAGCTGGCATGATATTTTCAGAGCACTAAACGAGAAAAACATGCAGCCAAGAATACTATATCCAGCTAGGCTATCATTGAAAATAGGAGAGATTAAAAGCTTCCAGGACAAACAACAACTGAAAGAATTTGCAAATACCAAACCAGCTCTACAGGAAATATTGAAAGGGGTCCTCTAAGCAAAGAGAGAGCCTACAAGTGGTAGATCAGAAAGGAACAGAGACCATATACAGTAACAGTCACCTTACAGGCAATACAAGGGCACTAAATTCATATCTCTCAATAGTTACCCTGAATGTGAATGGGCTAAATGCCCTTGTCAAAAGACACAGGGTATCAGAAATGGATAAAAAAACAAAACCCATCTATATGTTGCCTCTCAAAGAAACACATTTTAAGCCCGAAGACACCTCCAGATTTAAAGTGAGGGGGGTGGAAAAGAATTTACCATGCTAATGGACATCAGAAGAAAGCAGGAGTGGCAATCCTTATATCAGATCAATTAGATTTTAAGCCAAAGACTATAATAAGAGATGAGGAAGGACACTATATCATACTCAAAGGGTCTGTCCAACAAGAAGATTTAACAATTTTAAATATCTATGCCCCCAATGTGGGAGCAGCCAACTATATAAACCAATTAATAACAAAATCAAAGAAACACATCAACAATAATACAATGATAGTAGGGGACTTTAACACTCCCCTCACTGAAATGGACAGGTCATCCAAGCAAAAGATCAGCAAGGAAATAAAGGGCCTTAATGACACACTGGACCAGATGGACATCACAGATATATTCAGAATATTTCATCCCAAAGCAACAGAATACACATTCTTCTCTAGTGCACATGGAACATTCTCCAGAATAGATCACATCCTCGGTCCTAAATCAGGACTCAACCAGTATCAAAAGATTGGGATCATTCCCTGCATATTTTCAGACCACAATGCTCTAAAGCTAGAACTCAACCACAAAAGGAAGTTTGGAACGAACCCAAATACATGGAGACTAAACAGTATCCTTCTAAAGAATGAATGGGTCAACCGGGAAATTAAAGAAGAATTGAAAAAAATCATGGAAACAAATGATAATGAAAATACAACGGTTCAAAATCTGTGGGGACACAACAAAGGCAGTCCTGAGAGGAAAATATATAGCGGTACAAGCCTTTCTCAAGAAACAAGAAAGGTCTCAGGTACACAACCTAACCCTACACCTAAAGGAGCTGGAGAAAGAACAAGAAGGAAACCCTAAGCCCAGCAGGAGAAGAGAAATCATAAAGATCAGAGCAGAAATCAATGAAATAGAAACCAAAAAAACAATAGAACAAATCAACGAAACTAGGAGCTGGTTCTTTGAAAGAATTAATAAAATTGATAAACCCCTGGCCCGACTTATCAAAAAGAAAAGAGAAAGGACCCAAATAAATAAAATCATGAATGAAAGAGGAGAGATCACAACTAACACCAAAGAAATACAAACTATTATAAGAACATACTATGAGCAACTCTACGGCAATAAATTTTGACAATCTGGAAGAAATGGATGCATTCCTAGAAACATATAAACTACCACAACTGAACCAGGAAGAAATAGAAAGCCTGAACAGACCCATAACCAGTAAGGAGATTGAAACAGTCATTAAAAATCTCCAAACAAACAAAAGCCCAGGGCCAGACGGCTTTCCGGGGGAATTCTACCAAACATTTAAAGAAGAACTAATTCCTATTCTCCTGAAACTGTTCCAAAAAATAGAAATAGAAGGAAAACTTCCAAACTCATTTTATGAGGCCAGCATCACCTTGATCCCAAAACCAGACAAGGATCCGACCAAAAAAGAGAGCTATAGACCGATATCCTTGATGAACACAGATGCGAAAATACTCAACAAAATACTAGCCAATAGGATTCAACAGTACATTAAAAAGATTATTCACCACGACCAAGTGGGATTTATTCCAGGGCTGCAAGGTTGGTTCAACATCCGCAAATCAGTCAATGTGATACAACACATCAATAAAAGAAAGAACAAGAACCATATGATACTCTCAATAGATGCTGAAAAAGCATTTTGACAAGTACAAAACATCCCTTCCTGATCAAAACTCTTCAAAGTGTAGGGATAGAGGGCACATACCTCAATATCATCAAAGCCATCTATGAAAAACCCACCGCAAATATCATTCTCAATGGAGAAAAACTGAAAGCTTTTCCGCTAAGGTCAGGAACACGGCAGGGATGTCCATTATCACCACTGCTATTCAACATCGTACTAGAGGTCCTAGCCTCAGCAATCAGACAACAAAAGGAAATTAAAGGCATCCAAATCGGCAAAGAAGAAGTCAAATTATCACTCTTCGCAGATGATATGATACTATATGTGGAAAACCCAAAAGACTCCACTCCAAAACTGCTAGAACTTATACAGGAATTCAGTAAAGTGTCAGGATATAAAATCAATGCACAGAAATCAGTTGCATTTCTCTACACCAACAGCAAGACAGAAGAAAGAGAAATTAAGGAGTCAATCCCATTTACAATTGCATCCAAAACCATAAGATACCTAGGAATAAACCTAACCAAAGAGACACAGAATCTATACTCAGAAAACTATAAAGTACTCATGAAAGAAATTGAGGAAGACACAAAGAAATGGAAAAATGTTTCCATGCTCCTGGATTGGAAGAATAAATATTGTGAAAATGTCTATGCTACCTAAAGCAATCTACACATTTAATGCAATTCCTATCAAAGTACCATCCATCTTTTTCAAAGAAATGGAACAAATAATTCTAAAATTTATATGGAACCAGAAAAGACCTCGAATAGCCAAAGGGATATTGAAAAGAAAGCCAACGTTGGTGGCATCACAATTCCGGACTTCAAGCTCTATTACAAAGCTGTCATCATCAAGACAGCATGGTACTGGCACAAAAACAGACACATAGATCAATGGAACAGAATAGAGAGCCCAGAAATAGACCCTCAAATCTATGGTCAACTAATCTTCGACAAAGCAGGAAAGAATGTCCAATGGAAAAAAGACAGCCTTTTCAATAAATGGTGCTGGGAAAATTGGACAGCCACATGCAGAAAAATGAAATTGGACCATTTCCTTACACCACACACAAAAATAGACTCAAAATGGATGAAGGACCTCAATGTACGAAAGGAATCCATCAAAATCCTTGAGGAGAACATGGGCAGCAACCTCTTCGACCTCTGCCGCAGCAATATCTTCCTAGGAACAACGCAAAAGGCAAGGGAAGCAAGGGAAAAAATGAACTACTGGGATTTCATCAAGATCAAAAGCTTTTGCACAGCAAAGGAAACAGTTAACAAAATCAAAAGACAACTGACAGAATGGGAGAAGATATTTGCAAATGACATATCAGATAAAGGACTAGTGTCCAGAATCTATAAAGAACTTAGCAAACTCAACACCCAAAGAACAAATAATCCAATCAAGAAATGGGCAGAAGACATGAACAGACATTTCTGCAAAGAAGACATCCAGATGGCGAACAGACACATGAAAAAGTGCTCCATATCACTCGGCATCAGGGAAAATACAAATCAAACCACAATGAGATATCACCTCACAACCAGTCAGAATGGCTAAAATCAACAAGTCAGGAAATGACAGATGCTGGCGAGGATGCGGAGAAAGGGGAACCCTCCTACACTGTTGGTGGGAATGCAAGCTGGTGCAGCCACTCTGGAAAACAGCATGGAGGTTCCTCAAAATGTTGAAAATAGAACTGCCCTATGACCCAGCAATTGCACTATTGGGTATTTACCCTAAAGATACAAATGTAGTGATCCAAAGGGACACATGCACCCGAATGTTTATAGCAGCAATGTCCACAATAGCCAAACTATGGAAAGAACCTAGATGTCCATCAACAGATGAATGGATCAAGAAGATGTGGTATATATACACAATGGAATACTATGCAGCCATCAAAAGAAATGAAATCTTGCCATTTGCAACAACATGGATGGAACTAGAGCGTATCATGCTTAGCGAAATAAGTCAAGCAGAGAAAGACAACTATCATATGATCTCCCTGATATGAGGAAGTGGTGATGCAACATGGAGGCTTAAGTGGGTAGAAGAAGAATAAATGAAACAAGATGGGATTGGGAGGGAGACAAACCATAAGTGACTCTTAATCTCACAAAACAAACTGAGGGTTGCTGGGGGGAGGGGGTTTGGAGGAAGGGCGTGGGATTATGGACATCAGGGAGGATATGTGCTTTGGTGAGTGCTGTGAAGTGTGTAAACCTGGTGATTCACAGACCTGTACCCCTGGGGATAAAAATATATGTTTATAAAAAATAAAAAATTAAAAAAAAAAAAAATCTTTGGGAAACAGGAAAGGTGGTCCTGAGAGTAAAGTATATAGTGGTACAAGCCTTTCTCAAGAAACAAGAAAGTTCTCAAGTACACAACCTAACCCTACACCTAAAGAAGATAGAAAAAGAACAGAAAAGAAAGCCTAAACCCAGCAGAAGAGAAATAATAAAGATCAGAGCAGAAATCAAAGAAATAGAAACCAAAAGAGCAGTAGAACAAATCAACAAAACTAGGAGTTGGTTCTTCGAAAGAATTAATAAAATTGATAAACCCCTGCCCAGACTTATAATAAAGAAAAGATAAAGGACCCAAATAAATAAAATCATGAATGAAAGAGGAGAGATCACAACTAACACCAAAGAAATACAAACTATTATAAGAACATACTATGAGCAACTCTACGCCAACAAATTTGACAATCTGGAAGAAATGGATGCATTCCTAGAAACATATAAACTACCACAACTGAACCAGGAAGAAATAGAAAGCCTGAACAGACCCATAACCAGTAAGGAGATTGAAACAGTCATTAAAAATCTCCAAACAAACAAAAGCCCAGGGCCAGACAGCTTCCCAGGGGAATTCTACCAAACATTTAAAGAAGAACTAATTCCTATTCTCCTGAAACTGTTGCAAAAAATAGAAATGGAAGGAAAACTTCCAAACTCATTTTATAAGGCCAGCATCACCTTGATCCCAAAACCAGACAAGGATCGCATCAAAAAAGAGAGCTATAGACCAATATCCTTGATGAACACAGATGCGAAAATTCTCACCAAAATACTAGCCAATGGGATTCAACAGTACATTAAAAGGATTATTCACCACGACCAAGTGGGATTTATTCCAGGGCTGCAAGGTTGGTTCAACATCCACAAATCAGTCAATGTGATACAACACATAGATACTCTCAATAGATGCTGAAAAAGCATTTGACAAAGTAGAGCATCCCTTCCTGATTAAAACTCTTCAAAGTGTAGGGATAGAGGGCACATACCTCAATATCATCAAAGCCATCTATGAAAAACCCAAAGCAAATATCATTCTCAATGGAGAAAAACTAAAAGCTTTTCCGCTAAGGTCAGGAACACGGCAGGGATGTCCATTATCACCACTGCTATTCAACATAGTACTAGAAGTCCTAGCCTCAGCAATCAGACAACAAAAGGAAATTAAAGGCATCCAAATCAGCAAAGAAGAAGTCAAATTATCACTCTTCACAGATGATATGATACTCTATGTGGAAAACCCAAAAGACTCCACTCCAAAACTGCTAGAACGTGTATAGGAATTCAGTAAAGTGTCAGGATATAAAATTAATGCACAGATATCAGTTGCATTTCTCTACACCAACAACAAGACAGAAGAAAGAGAAATTAAGGAGTCAATCCCATTTACAATTGCACCCCAAACCATAAGATACCTAGGAATAAACCTAACCAAAGAGGCTAAGGATCTATACTCAGAAAACTAAAAAGTACTCATGAAAGAAATTGAGGAAGACACAAAGAAATGGAAAAATGTTCCCTGCTCCTGGATTGGAAGAATAAATATTGTGAAAATGTCTATGCTACCTAAAGCAATCTACACATTTAATGCAATTCCTATCAAAGTACCATCCATCTTTTTCAAAGAAATGGAACAAATAATTCTAAAATTTATATGGAACCAGAAAAGACCTCGAATAGTCAAAGGGATATTGAAAAACAAAGCCAAAGTTGGTGGCATCACAATTCCGGACTTCAAGCTCTATTACAAAGCTGTCATCATCAAGACAGCATGGTACTGGCACAAAAACAGACACATAGATCAATGGAACAGAATAGAGAGCCCAGAAATAGACCCTCAACTCTACGGTCAACTAATCTTCGACAAAGCAGGAAAGAATGTCCAATGGAAAAAAGACAGCCTCTTCAATAAATGGTGCTGGGAAAATTGGACAGCCACATGCAGAAAAATGAAATTGGACCATTTCCTTACACCACACACGAAAATAGACTCAAAATGGATGAAGGACCTCAATGTACGAAAGGAATCCATCAAAATCCTTGAGGAGAACACAGGCAGCAACCTCTTCAACCTCAGCCGCAGCAACATCTTCCTAGGAACAACGCAAAAGGCAAGGGAAGCAAGGGCAAAAATGAACTATTGGGATTCCATCAAGATCAAAAGCTTTTGCACAGCAAAGGAAACAGTTAACAAAATCAAAAGACAACTGACAGAATGGGAGAAGATATTTGCAAACGACATATCAGATAAAGGACTAGTGTCCAGAATCTATAAAGAACTTAGCAAACTCAACACCCAAAGAACTAATAATCCAATCAAGAAATGGGCAGAGGACATGAACAGACATTTCTGCAAAGAAGACATCCAGATGGCCAACAGACACATGAAAAAGTGCTCCATATCACTCGGCATCAGGGAAATACAAATCAAAACCACAATGCGATATCACCTCACACCAGTCAGAATGGCTAAAATCAACAAGTCAGGAAATGACAGATGCTGGCGAGGATGCGGAGAAAGGGGAACCCTCCTACACTGTTGGTGGGAATGTAAGCTGATGCAACCTCTCTGGAAAACAGCATGGAGGTTCCTCAAAATGTTGAAAATAGAACTACCCTATGACCCCACAATTGCACTACTGGGTATTTACCCTAAAGATACAAACGTAGTGATCTGAAGAGGCATGTGCACCTGAATGTTTATAGCAGCAATGTCTATGATAGACAAACTATGGAAAGAACCTAGATGTCCAACAACAAATGAATGGATAAAAAATATGTGGTATATATACACAATGAAATACTATTCAGCCATCAAAAGAAATGAAATCTTGCCATTTGCGATGACATGGATGGAACTAGAGGGTATCATGCTTAGCAAAATAAGTCAATCAGAGAAGGACAACTATCATATGATCTCCCTGATATGAGGAAGTGGTGATGCAACATGGGGGGGTTAAGGGGGTAGGAGAAGAATAAATGAAACAAGATGGTATTGGGAGGGAGACAAACCATAAGTGACTCTTAATCCCATAAAACAAATTGAGGGTTGCTGGGGGGAGGGGATTGGAAGAGGAGGGTGGGGTTATGGACACTGGGGAGGGTATGTGCTATGGTGACTGCTGTGAAGTGTGTAAACCTGGCGATTCACAGACCTGTACCCCTGGGGATAAAAGTACATAATATGTTTATTAAAATAAATTTTTAAAAAGGAATTAAAAGGTAGAAAAAAAGAACCAGCAAATTTGACAATCTGGGAAAAATGGATGCATTCTTTGAGATGTGTAAACCACCAAAACTGAACCAGGAAAAAATAGAAAACCTGAAGAGACCCATAACCAGTAAGAAGATTGAAGCAGTCATCAAAAATCTTCCACAAACAAGAGCCCAGGGGCAGACAGCTTCCCAGGGGAATTCTACCAAACATTTAAAGAAGAATTAATACCTATTCTCCTGAAACTGTTCCAAAAAATAGAAATGGAAGAAAATTTTCAAACTATTATTATGAGGACAACATTACCTTGATCCCAAAACCAGACAAAGACCTCATCAAAAAGAATTATAGACCAATATTCTCGATGAACACCAATGTGAAAATTCCCCCCAACTACTAGCCAATAGGATCCAATGGTATATTAAAAGGATTATTTACTATGACCAGGTGGTATTTATTCCTGGGCTGCAAGGTTAGTTCAACACCTGCAAATCAATCAATCTGATACAATAGATTAATAAAAGAAAGAACAAGAACCATATGATACTCTCCATAGATGCTGAAAAAGCATTTGACAAAGTACAGCATCCTTCCTTGATCAAAACTCTTTATAGTATAGGCATAGAGGGTACATACCTCAGTATCATCAAAGCCATCTATGAAAAACCCACTGCAAATATCATTCTCAATGGGGAAAAACAGAGCTTTTCTACTAAGGTCAGGATCATGGCAGGGATGTCCACTACCACCACTGCTATTCAACATAGTACTAGAAGTCCTAGCCTCATCAATCAGACAACAAAAGAAATAAAAGGCAACCAAATCGGCAAAGAAGAAGTCAAACTCTCACTCTTTGCAGATGATATTATACTTTATGTGGAAAACCCAAAAGACTCCACTCCAAAACAGCTAGAACTCATACAGGAATTTGTTGAAGTGTCAGGATAAAAAGTCAATGCACAGAAATAAGTTGCATTTCTATACATCAACAGCGAGACAGAAGAAAGAGAAATTTAGGAGTCGATCCCATTTACAACTGCACCCAAAACCATACAACACCTAGTAATAAACCTACCAAAAAGCCAAAGAATATGTACTCAGAAAAGTATAAAGAACTCATGAAAGAAATTGAGGAAGACACAAAGAAATGGAAAAACATTCCATGCTCATGGACTGGAATAACAAATATTGTGAAAATGTCTATGCTAGCTAAAGCAATCTACACATTTCATGCAATCCCTATCAAAATCCCATCCATTTTTTTCAAAGAAATGGAACAAATAATCCTAACATTTATATGCAAACAGAAAAGGACCCCCAAATAGCCAGAGGAATGTTGCAAAAGAAAGCCAAAGTTGGTGGCATCACAATTCCAGACTTCAAGCTCTATTACAAAGCTGTAATCAGTAAGAGAGTATGGTACTGACACAAAAACAGACATAGATCAGTGGAACAGAATAGAGAGCCCAGAAATAGACCCTCAACTCTATGGTCAACTAATCCTTGCCAAAGTAGGAAGAATGTCCAATGGAGAAAAAAAGACAGTCTCTTCAACAAATGGTGTTGGGAAAATTGGACAACCATATGCAGAAAAATGAAATTGGACCATTTCCTTACACCACACATGAAAATGGACTCAAAATGGATGAAGGACCTCAATGTGAGAAAGGAGTCCATCAAAATCCTTGAGAACACAGGCAGCCAGCAACCTCTTTGACCTCAGCCACAGCAACTTCTTCTTTGAAACATCGCCAAAGGCAAGAGAAGCAAGGGCAAAAATAAACTATTGGGACTTCATCAAAATAAAATGCTTTTGCACAGCAAAGGAAACAGTCAACAAAACCAAAAGATAACTGACAGAATGAGAGAAGATATTTGTAAATGACATATCAGATAAAAGGCTAGTATCCAAAATCTATAAATTCAAATTCAACATCCTAAGAACAAATAATCCTATAAGAAATGGTCAGAAGAGATGAACAGACATTTCTGCAAAGAAGGCATCCAGATGGCCATCTGACACAAGAAAAAGTGCTCCATATCACTTGGCATCAGTGAAATACAAATCAAAACCACAGTGAGGTACCACCTTACATCAGTCAGAGTGGCTAAAATTAACAAGCCAGGAAACAACAGATGTTGGAGAGGATGTGGAAAAAGGGGAACCCTTCTATGCTGTTGGTGGGAATGCAAGCTGGTGCAGTCACTCAGGGAAACAGCATGGAGGTTCCTCAAAAAGTTGAAAATAGAGTTACCCTATGATCCAGCAGTCACACGACTGGGTATTTACCACAAAGACAAAAACGTAGTGATCTGAAGGGGCACAAGAACCTGAATGTTTATAGCACCAATGTCCACAATAGCCAAACTATGGAGAAAACCTAGATGTCCTTTAAGATGAATGGATAAAGAAGATGTGATACACACACACACACACACACACACACACACACACACACACAGGAATACTATTCAGCCATCAAAAGAAATGAAACCTTGCCATTTACAATGATGTGGATGGAACTAGAGGGTATTATGTTGAGCAAAATAAGTCAATCAGAGAAAGACAATTATCATATGATCTCTCTTGATGTGAGAAATTTAAGAGGCTGGGCAGGGGTGTTAGGGGGTTTAGGGGTTTAGGGGGTTTAGTTGGGAAGGAAAAAAATGAAAGAAGATGGGACTAGGAGGGAGACAAACCATAAGAGACTCTTAATCTTGGGAAACAAACTGAGGGTTATGTGGGGTGGGGGGGTAGATAAAGGGTGGTTAGGACACTGGGGAGGGTATGTGCTATGATGAGTGCTGTGAAATGTGTAAGCCTGATGATTCACAGACATGTAGCCCTGGGGCAAATAATACATTATATGTTAATAAAAATAATTTTAAAAAAACAGAATTTGAAGTTTTAAACTAACTGACTTCAAAATTTACTACAAAGCCATAGCAATCGAGTCAATATTGGATTGTTAAAATAAACACTTAGGTCAATGAAACAAAATAGAGTCCAGGAGAATCACCCATGTATGGTCAGTTGGTTTTTGACAAAGGTATACACAGTACTTTGGGAAAGGTATAGTTTTTCAATGTGCCGTAACAACTAGAAAAGCGTGGGAGGCAGTGGGAAGGGGAGAGGGAAAAAAATCTCAAATCCAGCTTGTACTATTTTAAAAATAGAATCAACTGTCTCATCATGGATCACAACCTAAACATAGACATGAAACTATAAAACTTGAAGAAAATATTGAAGGAAATTTTGTGGTGGAAAGAAACATATAAGACACAAAGTCACTAAACCATAAATTGATAAATTTGACTTATTCAAAATTAAAATCTTCTGTCCTTTGAAAGGCTTAACTAGGAAAATGGAAAGACAAACCAGGAACTGGATGAAAATATTTGCCATAAATATATTTCTGATATAGAGCTCATTTCCTGAATAAAGAACCCTCACCTTTCATCAGATGAGTTGTAGTAATAACCAATAAACATATGAAAGATGCTTCAGTACCATTGGTGACAGGGAAATCTAAGTTGGAATCATGATGAGATATTACTACTTATCCTCTAGAATGGCTAAAATTAATACAACTGAATACCAAATTGTTGGAATTCTCATATATTGTTGATGAATATGTACCACAGTACAACCAGTTTGTAAAATACACCTGACAATTTCTTAGAAAGTGAAACATACACTTAACATAGGACCCAGTAATTCACTGCTAGGTACTTACTCAAGAGAAATGTCCAAAGATTTGTACATGTATGTTCACAGCTGTTTTATTCTTAATAGCCCAACACTTTGAACAATCAAGGTACTTTCCAAATGAGAACAGGATGAAGGCAAAGAAAATAGATAAAACAGCAGTCAGTTAATTTCTATTGATAGGCAAGCAGAGTATATGGAGATGGATGGTGGTTGTGGCTATACAACAACCTGACTGCATCTAATGCCACTGAGCTAACCACCTCCAAGTGGTTAAAATGGTCAATTTTATGTTATGCTTTTTTTTACCACAATTGGTTTGCTCTTACCATAGACCATGAATGAACCGGAAGCATCAAGAAAAGGTAAAAGCAATGTTGTTGAGGAAACAACTGTTACAGAAATTCAAAAAAAAAAATTTATAGACCTAACCAAAACTATCTTAAACATGAAAATTTTCTGGAGTGAAATGTTCCTTTTTCCTCTTCTATATTAACCTGTTCATTAAGTAGTAATGTAATTATTTATCATTTCAATCAAGGAAACCTCAGAATAGCAACCCCTTAATGCATGAAAGAGATGCCCTATAATCCTCTTAATATCAATAGGTTCTGCAGTAATTGCTATTCAGAAAAGATCCTCTCCTGATTCTTAAATATTCCTTCCCTGGGTTTTAGCCCATTCCTCACTGACTGGAATTCTCTCATTGCTTCTCTTGGGGTTTCTGTGGCTTCCATATCCTTAGAGCCCTCCTCTATCCCATGATATATGCTTCTCTCTTTCAGGAGTGTATCTGAAACATTCACCAGCCAATTTCTCAATATCTCATTCTTAGATGACATTCTGAGGATTTTTTGGTTCCAATTATTTTCAGAATAATTGAACTTAATTTCACCAGCAGCCAAATGTCTTCATTAGTGGAACCCCCTGGAGTCCTTCTCTGTACTAATCATGGTTTTGCAAATAAATAGATAAAAACTCTCCCTGATGCAGTGTTTTTGTTTTTTCTGTAAAACTGGGTTAATAACATTGTCTACCTCAGAGTTGCTATGAGGTTTAAGTTAGGTAATTTGGACAAGGCACTTAGAACACTATCTGGCATATGTTTGGCACTAAGTATGTGTTGATCATTGTTTTACTACTTGGGCTCCCCCTAACATGATGGGAAAGAGCAACATTTCGTGTTCGGTATATGTCTACTCAATTATTTTCACTGATCTTCACAGTTACTTTCTATACTAGGGGTATCTATGGTCCAGTTGACTATCCAAGCTTACCACCACCATGAAAAGTAACCTGAACCACAAGTTTGTTTTCTTAGAGCAGCAGCATTGGCTTTTCGAAAAATATCTTTTTTTTTTTTCAAAGAATATCTTTAAGTTCTTTGCCTTAGCAATGTCTATCTGCATGACCTTAAGCAAATTACTCAGTTACTCAAAAAGCTTCAGATTTCTTCTCTAACAAGTGGAGATGAACATGATAAGCTTTGGATTAGGATTTTTTGTTAGGTCAAAAATAGGGGACACAATGAGCAACAGGGAAGGAAAAAAATGACATAGATGAGGTGTCACAGCTGAATAAGGATACCACACTATCTGTTTAAGAACTATACTTTGCATCTATTGGATTTTCTGCTATATTCTACACATTTTTTTTTTACAACAATCTCCAACCATGAGCTAGACTTCTCAGTAACATGAAAAATAACTCAGAGGAGGGGTGCCTGGGTGGCTCAGTGTGTTAAGCCTCTGCCTTCAGCTCAGATCATGATCTCAGGTCCTGGCATCGAGCCGCGCATCAGGTTCTCTGCCCAGTGGAGGCCTGCTTTCCCTCTCTCTCTCTTTGCCTGGCTCTCTGCCTACTTGTGAGCTCTGTCTGTCAAATAAATAAATAAAATATTTAAAAAAAAATAACTCAGGAACAGCACAACAGAGGTATTCCAACAGAGAATGAATGCTTACATAACTGAGATAGAGGAGGGACTCAGTAGCTCTCTCCTAATTCCATGCGATGAGAATTTATTCTAACTCATTCATGGAAGACTGGAATTAGCCAAATCAAAAAATGTTTCAAGATCCCTATTATAAGAGGTTTGGTTTAAAATTTGATGAATCTTTGATTTATCAGACAATTTAAGGAACTCTAGAGTTTAGTTTAGAATGTGGCATAACCCAATAGACCTATATCTGGCTCCCTCTGAATGTTCTACTTGAGCTGGTGAGAATGCAGAGAACACGACCCTGGCCCATATCTCCCTATACTTCATGAGAAGAGGAATAAATTAAGAAAACTTCAGATAATCCATTTCAAGTTCCACATTAATGAAATAAATCAAGAGTTTCAGGCTTAGAGGCAGACCAGTGTACAACCTGTTCTAACTATGGATTTCTCATAGCAAGATTCAACATAACTGGATTCTTTTCCAAAATTGCACTTGTGAAAGAATTTCACTGAGATCTTTTTATTATGACCCACTTCCTTACCTTTTCCTCAGGCTAGTAGTGATATACACAGTCAAATTTATATGGGCACACAACCATGTTTTAGAAATTGGAGACATTTTATGGAAGTTGAATTATTTTTTTAATAAAAGAATTCCATTTAATCACTCTATGAACTATATTTAAGGTTGTCCTTATGGACTTCTATGTGAGAGGTATTTAGCATGCACTGTTTCTAAGTTCTCTGGAACTATAAAGGTAGATAAAGGACATCCTCCTTCCCCACAAAGTATTCTTTTTAAGGTGAGAAACCATGCTATATTATCTTATGTGAGAAATAGAACAAGATATCTATCACTCCTTTCATGGTAAGAGCTTACTCCAACACACCTCTCATTCAGTAACATACTGGGAAAAATATCCTTTAATTAGCATCTTTACTCAAGTTGAGCAAAGCCCATTGTTTAAACCAAAGCAGATGAAGTTTGCTGACTTCATCTGCTTTGCAGTAAAGAGTTGTTGGGTTAGCTCTTCTTAGAGGAAGACATCCTAGGACCTGACCCATAAATTGAGCATGGACATTAGGCTTTTAGGGAAAACTAGTACTCTGATTTGTTTTCTTTGGGAGCCAAAACTTTCTACCCTAGATCAGATGTTTATACATGTCTACAAAGGAGATCATCTGTAATCAGGCCAAGCAAGCCTCAGCTGATCTAATAGGTCCATCTGAGACAAACCCAGATCATGTCCCACACAGGTGGCTCCTGCTATTCTGGGCAGGGATTTTCCTTTAGGTTTAATATATAAATATTGAAAATCGTGCATATTTATAAATTAAGTAAAAGTACTATAAACAAGCAAGACTCAGAACATTTATTAAAGAGCCACTGAGAGGTTTTACAAGTCAACAGTTCTGTGGGTTATGAAGTAAAGGCTCATAAAAGATGCGGGAGTTACCTTTTTCCTAGGATACCTTAAGAAAGAAGAAGAGCATCTTTTAATAAAAGAAGAAGGAGATTAAAAGAGTCAATGAATGTCCTTTCTGTATGGCATGGACTTAATACAATAAAAATTTGGAGCTAAGATTAGCCCATCTATGTAAATGAACTAATTTCAACAGAAAATACACACCTACCTTCAGGGACTGACCCTATCCCCATGTCCCTACCCACCATTTGAGTTTGTGTTAAGGCAATGTTTTTGGAAACTACATACCTCAAATGCAAATACTCATGATATCACAAACTCGATCAAGAATACTCAAAAGCTCAAGAATTAACCAATAGGGGAAATGGGTTCAGCTAGCTTTATGTTATCAACCTCAGAATTACAGATTCAAGCTCATTAGAATTCTAATAAAATTCTATGCCTAGAAATCTTGAGATAGGTGATGCATTGGGAAGAACAACTTTGTAAGTTATTGCAAATTTACACACTCCAAAGTTAGACAACTATACCTTTCTTATTCTAAGTTTTCACAGCAGGAAGAATCAACATGAATGGTAACATGTATTATTTTAATAAAGAATTCATTTCACTAAGAATGCATTTATTTTCCAGATGGAAGATTCTCAAACTACACAGTTTGAGAATTCTAAGATTTAGCTGTAGAAATTAAGAAAAATTCCCATCTCCAGATATGACCACTCTTAACTGAAGCCCAGAAACATGTTTTAGAAATATACAGGTGATTCTAATGTAGGCAGTTGAAGACCCATACTTTGAGAAACACTGTTCTATGTATTCCCTGTGCCACATCAGTGATTCCCTAACCAGAGTAGGTCTACCAGCTTCTCTACACAGAACCATTAAAGTTTTTATGGTTTTCTTAAAGTTTTCACAGCTCCTAGAAAGCAGTTTCTTGCTAATATATTTTGGCCAGAAAATGTCACAAGTTATGCCAGACAAGTGAACATTATTTAATACCAGGGCTAAAAACAATTTAAAAATTAAAAGATTTAAGAGATTTGCTTAATACTAGGGAAGCTGTTAAAGTCAACATTCACAAATAATGCTTTGGACCAAAAATATACTTTTAACTCCGTGTAAAGAACTTTAGATGACCTGAAAATATCCTGGCACTAATCAAGTCAGCCTACTAAGGAACAATGTGTCACTAACGGTCATCTAGTTGTAACTACTGACTTTTTCTCCAAACTTCTTTTGTTATCTTTCCCTCATGTTGTACAGTTTTAATAAATCATACCTACTTTATTATATATTAGCCTTGGGACCTTTGAAATACTGAAAATATCTCAAGTATTAATTACTACTGTTGAAAATTCCGTATTTTCTACCATGGAGCTCATCTACTCACTTCCTTTAGTCAAAATTTTATCTGAACATCAGTCATAGAAAGAATTTTTTTTAACAGAAAGATGACAATGTGAGGGGTACCAGGTGGCCTAGTCAGTTAAGCCTCAGACTCAGACTCAATTTCAGCTCAGGGCACGGTCTCATGGGTTCTGAGATTGAGCCTCAAGTTGGATTCCATGCTCAGCAGGAAATCTGCTTGAAGATGGTCTCCCTCTTTCCCTCCCCTCCACTGCCCCACTCATGTGCTTTTCTCTCTCTCTCTCTCTCAAATATTGAAGAAAAAAAAATGAGGTGCAATCAAGAAGGAGGTCCAACCTATTGTTAAAACCATTGACTAATAAAACAAATATTAGACCAAGTGGTTGGAAAATAACTGATCTAATTCCTTAAACAGTTCTAATACACTTGAAAGCACATATATCAGTCATTGCCCTTACGACTCTTTGGTTACACCAGCTACTCATTTAAAATAGAATTCATTTATGTTTATAAAAAATAAAAAAATATATTAAAATAGAATTCATTAATTGCATGAATATAAATGCCCATTTGTCAAATCACATTTCCCAAATACTGTCTATGTAGAACAGAGTCCACTGAGTTAGCCTGAAACAAACACCCGTTCCCACTTCTGACACTGAAAGTTTCCATGTAAAATTTATTATACTTTTTCCTCAAACTTTGCCATCAACTTTTTCTTATTTAAAATTGCTACTTCTCAATATGTAAACTGAGTAAGTGATCACTGGGTACCAATCAGAATGCTCTTTGCAGAGGACGTAAAGATTCAAACTAGCTTAAGCATGGTGGTGGTTTAATGTATTTAAGTCCCAAGGACACAGGTAATGTTGGCTTCAAGATCAGTTGGATCCAAAGACAAAGACTATTAGAGCTCCCTATCTCCCTCTAGATTGTCTGTGTCCTAGTCTCCTTTCCTCAGAGAGCATACTGGCTGACAACTCTAAGGTTGCATTCTAAGAGTTCATGGTCTAAGAGGAAGGAAAGTACAAGTTTAGAATTCGAACAACTGGAACAGAGTTGACCAGTTCTTTAAAGGGAGGAAGGAGGCACTACCAGAAGGGTAGGATGTGGAGGAGATACAAGCTGGGCAGAGTCAATGTCCTCGTTACAATAACCTAAGATATGGCCTTGTATCTTACATTAGGTTTGATTAACTGACCATTTAGAATAAATTTCCCTACAATCTTGACAAAATTGATAGACATGTAGAGAACATTAAAATATGAAATTCTGAATGTATTTTATACCTTTCTTGCTTTTAATGAGCACAATCATTTCATACTTAAAAAATATTTCTTTCTCCAAATGTAACTTCTTACATTCTGGGAATTTCTTTCCAGTACTTTTTTAATGGATACCTTGCATTCAGACTCCTTTATGGAAAAATGCAGAGCATTAAGCCTTGGTTGTATTTAAAGAATAAACATTCTCCTGAACAATTTGCTCCTAATTCTAAATAATTTTTGTTTTTTCTTAGATGTTAGAAAACCCATGGTTTGACATTCTAAACATTTTGAAGTTTTGTTTGTTTTATTTCCTTATTTCCTAAGTTCAAAGAAGCCCCCACATTTTTTTCATTTATGGACTAGCAGGGAAAAAAAGGTGGTGTCCAGGTACAGAATGCAGATGTTTTTAAATATTGCCTATCAGCAGACTCACTTAAAGAACTTGAAAAGACAACATCCACCTCTCTCAGCATTCAAATATGGCTACCAATAGCCTTCCACTGCCTATTGAGAGCCAATAGGCTCTCAAATTGTTTCCTTCAACTGATTGCTTTCTCTATAATTAATGATCAGTTATCATAGATTTTCATTAACCATCATTTTTAATTATCAATTTTACATACAATGTATTGAAGTTCTTATAGTCCCTTTTCACACTGCATAACTTTTTTTTAAAAAGCTGCACAATGAACAGTGATAATTTTTTAAAAGATATTATTTATTTATTTGACAGACAGAGATTACAAGTAGGCAGAGAAGCAGGCAGGGAGAGAGGAGGAACCAGGCTCCCTGCCAAGCAAAGAGCCTGATGTGGGGCTTGATCCCAGGACCCTGGGATCATTTTCTGAGCCGAAGGCAGAGGCTTTAACCCACTGAGCCACCCAGGCGCCCCAGTGATAATTTTTTAAAACCACAGTTATAGAGAATAAAATATTCTTATGTGCCTCTGAAGAATTCAACTCCCTTCTGCACAAAAATCATGTATCAGGAAAACAAATACTAGAGTAGATTGATGTACCTATAATTATTTGATAAAAGGTCCAACTTTTCTGTGAAAGTACTTCTCATAAATTGATCCATGATTTTCTCTCTGCTAGGCCTGGATTTACAAGGTAGGGGGAATCAATTTCTAGCTTCTGTCACAGAAATTCCATTTGTTTCAGAGGAACCCTTTGGGACATTAGTGTCTAGTTTCTAAAATCTGCTACAAGTATTTGAGGATCTAGATTGACTTGTCTTAGTGAGGGGTGTCTTTTTAAACCTTTCTCTAAATAACTTTACTTAACGTATACATATTTAAAACTATAGATGATTTTCAAACACATGTCACTTTGATGCTCTATACTGTATTTCCATTACTGAACAATTGCAGAACAAATACTCAAAGTTTTAAATGCCCAAAACTAAGCTTGTTAATGACAGCCCAAAGATAATTAGTGGAAAAACAACATTTCAACTTCATCATGCAAATACTAAAAGTGCTTCACAGAGAATTCATCAGAGTCAAACAAATCTGTGACATGTGTTCTATGCAATAGAAAAAAAACTGATCTTGTATGTGAAAATTCTCCAAGGAAGAGGTCTTGGTTGTCACATCTATAAAACAAGAATCTTTGGGTCATTCATATGGCCTCTCAAATATTCTTTGGTACATCATTTGTTTATTCACTATTCTTTATCCCTGAGTTTTCTAAGTTGATAAAAACTAGAAATAAATTCAATTATGTAGAGTCAAAAAAATAAAGAACAAGTTTCAGTTTTTGCTTCTAATTTCATTAGAAAAGTCCTTGAAGTGTATTTTTTAAGAAAATTAACAGTAATACCTGTTTTGTTTTCTTTGATTTGTATTAAATATACCTAAAATCATGATTTTCTTGGGGCCACAGTGTGGAGGTATGATTGAAAGATGGTGAGAAAAAGAAAATGAAAGCTGTCCTCCAAAATCATTTGGGTCTCTGTGTTTGGGAATAGTTTTGATTTTGATAAATTTACAAAACATAGCAGTTTCTTAGTGGATCACTTGTTAAAGTGCTGAATTAATAGCTTATGCCTATATTTGCACACAATCAGGTAAGTATCCTAAATTAACAGAATTAATCTTGTGACTCGGAAAATTTAAGGAATTGTGCCTATAAGTTTATATTTTAAAAGATACACACATACACACTTTTAAAAAGTTCTTTATATCAAACATTGCAATTATAAGGTAAACTTTGCTGGCAAATCAGCATGCACCAGTAGCCTGCCAAAACAGTGACCTATAAATAAAAAATCTTCTAAAAAAATAATGCAGAAAAACACATTATATCAAATGTGCCAAACAAGATTCTCATGGATTTCTGCTAACTGCTCAGTATTGTACCAAGTTTTATGCTTACTTAGGCATTTGCACCAAATAAATATAACATAGAAGTGACACCAATTACCAATACTTGAATACACAGAGGAGCAAGTTATGAAATTTCACTTTCAAAAGCATCAAAATCAAGGTGGATGTGACAAATGCATAACCCAAGTTTCACACCTAAAAGCTACCATCAAGGAGACTCAGAAAATCACATGTCCTATCAGCTCTGAGCCCTCTTGAGTCCACTGGCTAATTCTGCTATTTCGAGTGTGAGTTCTCCTTTCCTGCCTTCCAAAAGGCTCAGAACGCCTCAAGGAGTATGAAGATGTTGATCTGAAGCCCCCTAAAAACTAGAGCAGCTACCAATGGGAACCTGGCCTCAGCCACACTTGAGGAAGAGTGCAGGGACACTGATGCTGATACAAACCCTGAGGTCTGGCCACAGTGAGCAGCTTTAGGAATCCACAGGCAGTGTGTCCCTAAGCCCACAGCCTCCAAAAATCATTTGGGTCTCAGCAGGGGACATTCTACAAAGATGAGGCGGACATTTATGTTTCCTCCCAAGGGCTGAAGCCACATCAAGGAGAAAAGGAACAATGAACTCATCAAGTTCCTCTCTGTCTTCTTGCTCAAAATTTTTTCAACACTCATCTCATAGTCCTACAGCCAGGTTATAAAAACATTAGTATCAGCAAAGTAAGCTTTTCCATACACTGCTGTTGAGAGTATAATTTGGCCCAACCTTTTAAGAGGATGAAAGAGATACATGCATTTTGACATAGTAATTTCACATGAAGGCATTTATCCTAAGGCAAACAAAGGTTTGATCAAAGTCCTTTGTAAGAGTGTTAATTGGAGTATCATTTATGAAAGATTTATAAGCAAAATAGGGAATTTATTAAATTATACTAGATCAACAAAATTAAATATTATTCACCACAAAAATATACTTCTGAACAATAGTTAATATCCTGGTGAAATTTTCATTGTAATTCAAATTTTCATTGCAATTCAAGTGAAAAAAAAACAGCATGCAGAAATTCAACATACTGTAATTAAGAAATACATATATAAAATGTGTGCATAAGGAAAAGACTAGAATGGGGCACCTGGGTGGTTCAGTCAGTTAAGTGGCTGCCTTTAATTCAGGTCAAGTTCCAGGATCCTGGGATCGAGCCCCATGTCGGGCTCCCTGCTCAGTGGAGAGCCTGCTTCTCCCCCACCCTGCCTGCCACTCTGTCTACTTGTACTCTTCATATCTCTAATAAATAAATAAAATCTTTTAAAAAAAAGGAAAAGACTAGAGTAGCACAATATTTTTGCTGGCTACTTCTGTATAATGGGATTAATCACCGATTTTAATTTTTTCAGTATCTTCCAGAGTATTTTAAATAAACATGAGTAATGGCTAGCACATTTTATATTTAAAAATTTTTCAAAGAAAAAAAAAGGATTCTCAGAAAAAAATCAGAGTCCAAAATTTTATGTTTTTAAATTTTATAGCTTTCGCTATAAGATTTTATACCAAGATCCTAATGTCCTCAATTTGAAGGGGAAACCCAGAAGTGGGGGCAAAGGGAAGGTAGTTCTTCAAGCACTACCCAAATCAAGGCTTCAGCAACTCTGTGCAGGTGCTAGGTCCATGTCCAGGGTCTCCTACACAGGGGCTCAATGCATCAGCTCTCTGATGTTGGCACCTCAAGATTAATGAAATCCACTAATTCTCCAGTAGAATTCTGCTAAGGTCCAGCATAAATCACTGCTATGCATTTATCTTTTGTAAGGATAACTGACATTTGTATACAGCAGAAGGGTTCAATGGTGATGATACACAGACCTCCATGCACATAAACAATAAAGTATAGAAAACAGTATTTATCACAAGATACATTACTTGTTCCAAATAATTTCTATTGGTAAATGAAAACTACTTTATAGCTATCCAGTTAGATTACTGTGTTCTTGGTCCACTTCAGGACTGTAGAAAGAGAAAAATGAGAAATCTTTTGGGGTACAATTTGTTTTGAGCCAGGAAGTCTGCAGGAGGTCTAGACTGGTACTAAAGACTCATAGCATGACCATGAAATCAGAGCCTACAGAAGCCTGTTTAGGTGCTCCTAAGAATAGCACTCCATGAGCTGATGTCCCTTGAGCCCTAGCTTCCAGCATAACCCCAGCATTTCTATGCAAAATGTAACTGAAGATGCATGATGGACCTGATAAACCTGGACACCATCCAGATACTCAAGAAACTGGGAGAAGGCAACTCTTCCTTTCCACCAACTACACTGTAGGAGAAGTGCTGTGGTGTGAAAACTCAACTTACAATGGTCACTTCACAAAATAGAGTCACTTAGGCTAAGAGACATATCAGCCTCTGTAACAGATGTTTGAATAGTTATGTCCTAAGACCACCTGTCAAAGAAGAGATGTTTTACATGCCACACCCAATGTACTTGGAATTACCCCAAAATAATATATGTTCCACCTGATCCTGCTTAACTTTAAACATAAGCCTGGAGAGGGAAATAAGAGCTGGCCTCTACTTTCCTAATGGACAATAAAACATACTGTGATGAATTTCTGAGAATCATCTTATTGTGTTTCCCACCTTGTTGCAGTGTTTCACTGTGACTGGCATCTGCTGCTGGAGGATCTGCTAGTTGCAGAGCTAATTCCAGCTGTACCACTGCTTAACATCCGGCCTCCAAATGATGCAGGTAAATGACCACAGCTGGTCTCCTGGACTGCTGGACCATGACACACTGCCATACACTTTATTATCTCCTCTTCTTTTTCTAATAACTATTTTCTCTGTGTGTGAGCCTGTGTGTTTGTAATAAACTGCTAGAGTTTGGTAAAACAAGTTATCACAATTGGCTTATTTGCTGTGCATAGAGAATTCTCCTTTAAATCATCACTTCTGTAAATAAATTAAAGATAGCACCATTAGAGGGTGGCCATGGCACAAGGTGGTAATTGAGAAGACTGGACAGGTTTACCCAAGAGTTAGACCCCAGATAATCATACTCCCTTCACTCTCTCTCCTGCCCTTAAAATGTGAATTGTGCCCACCTTCTCCAAAGTAGGAGCTCTTTCAAGACATAGTCTTGAGAGAGTAATGTATTGTTGAAACCATCTGGACTATAATTAACTGAACCCAGTTAAGGCCTCTGTATCAACTTTTAAGGTTCTGGTAGGCCTGTGACAACTTGCAACTGCCCAAGACAAATGTCTCAAGGAGGTTCCCTGGCTGATTGAATATGCTACTTACCAATATGGGGTAGTCTGCCTCTTTCTTTGATCTCTCCCTGTCCTCTGGGAAAGGGCCAGCTTGTAAACCAAGACACACCAGACTTCCTCACACTTCCAAATACCCATACCTGCCCTAACCCGTTGGTTGTAAACTTTAGAAAGGTCTGTCCTAAATCAGTGTAATCTTTGGGCATGGCAGTGTCCCTGGAAGCTCAAGCAAAAGTCATCCTGAGACTGAGCATGGTTATACTCCCTGTACTGCAATATATACTAAAGGGCACACACATTTCTCTGATCACAGAATTGTCAAAGAGCTGGGCACATCATTGTCACCGATCAAGGCTAATCCTACACAAAACTCCACAAACGTAATATTTATATTAGCTCTTCTTCATATTTACTTTCTCTTTCGTACTTTCTCCACCTTCCCTAGAGTGAAGCTGGTTTCAACACTCCCACAGCAATTCTCCTTGAAGTGGGATTTCTCAAAAGTCCCTTTCCCAGAGTATTTCTTGGCCAAGTGATTTGCCAAAACAAAACAAAACAAAAATTTCATCATCCAGACATTGGCCTTAACAATATATTTATGTATATGTCTCCACAGGCATGGGAAAACAAAGCAAAAAAATATTGGAACTACACCAAAATGAAAGGCTCTTTCCTGGCAAAGGAAATCATCAATAAAAAGGCAATCTACTGAATGAGAGAAGATAATTGCAAGTAATTTATCCAATAAAAGGTTAGTATCATATATATATATATATATATATATATATATATATATATATATATACACACACACATACATATAGATATATATAATTTATAGAGCTCAACACCAAAAAAGTCAATAATCCAATTAAAAATGAGCAGAGGACATAAGTAGACATTTTTCTAAAGAACACATACAGATGGCCAACTGACACATGAAAAAATACTCGACATCACTCATCATCAGGGACATGGAAATCAGAACCACACTGAGATACCACTCACACCTGTCAGAATGGCTAAAATCTAAAACTCCAGAAACAACTAGTGTCGGTGAGAATGTGGAGAAAATAGAATCCCCCTGCACAGTTGGTGGGAATGCAAATTGGTATAGCCACTGTAGAAAGCCATATAGAGGTTCTTCAAAATGTAAGAATAGAACTACTTATGATCTAGTAATCCTCTACTAGGTATTTACCCAAAGAATACAAAACCACTAAATTCAAGAGATACATGCACCCTTATGTTTATTGAAGCATTATTTACAATAGCCAAATTATGAAAGCAGCCCAAGTGTTCATTGGTAGATGAATACATAAAGAAGATATGATATTTTATACACATATACACACACAAACACATACACACACATACACACACACACAATGGAATATGTATGTATATATGTATATTTGTGTATGTATATGTATTTATGCATATACGATGGAATATGTGTGTATACACATATATATGTGTGTGTGTGTATTTATATATATATATAACAGAATATTATTCAGCTATAAAAAAGAATGGACTCCTGCCATTAGCAACAACATGGATGAACCTAGAGAGTATAATGGTAAGCAAAATAAGTCAGTCCAAGAAATACAGATACCATATGATTCCACTTATAGGTGGAATTTAAGGAAAAAAGGGGAAAAAAGACTCTTAACTATAAAGAACAAACTGATGGTTACCAGAAAGGAGGTGAATGGGGGGGGCAGGTGTGGGATAGATGGGTGAAATTTGTGAGGGGATTTAGAGCACACTTACCTTGATGAGCATGAGTAATATATGGAAATGTTGAACCACTATATTGTACAACCAAGACTAATGTATCGCTATGTTGACTACACTTAAAATTAAGAAGTGTATCATAGATTTTTAATTTAATGAGGGAGCTAGTAAGATGTTGTAACAAATTCAAAGGGAACTCCAAAGAGCAAACACATCTAGATAAGAAGGACTCTGAAATAAATTTGCAAATAATACAAAATGGGCTATCCACAAGGGAATAAGTAACTGCACTTCACTGGACACAGTCTTCCATTCTATGGACAAACATTATTTGCATTATTAGGACCGTCTGCTACAATTTGAGTTGTAAAATAACTCAAAACAACAAAAGACAATAACCCAGATGAATGAGCTAGGCCAGACACCCACTGATCTTTCTTTGCATATTTCAACATCTTTCACTGTTTTCCCTGACAGGTTTTTTTCCTCTCAATCCAGAACTTCTAGCGACCAAAAAGGAAACAAACAGGCAGTGGGAAAGATTTAAATCAGGACTCTAGTGATTTTCAAATCCTACTATCTGAGCAGCTAGCTTCCATACTTTCTGAATGTCTTACTTAAACGAAGCAGATGGGATTCCCATTCTGCCTTCTTAAATATACCACACAGAACCAACTTGCACTCAAATCTCTTTTCTCTGGGCTATAGTTTTGCTTATTTTCCCAAATGACTATTTTCTCAAGTCCTCTGAGATAGTAGGGTAACTTCAGATATTTGAGATTAACATCACCCCACGTTCCAAATCTGCATGTTGTACCAGATTTCCCTCAAGTGTTCCTAGTAATTTGGAGATTACTATTATGTGAGGCCACAGGGACTTTTAATAGAAGCATAGAATGCGGGAAAAATTTATTTTAGGACTACAGACATCTGCTAAAGCAGAAGAAGTTCTAACATGGTGCTGGAAGAAGTTCTTGCTATGCAATACATTTGAAAACAAGGGGGAGATTTTGTAAAGGAACTGGGACTTCCTTTGCAAGATCTAAGAGTCCCAAAGAGACCACATATGCTGTATTGCCTACCGCTCAGCTGAAGCAGAAACCCCATATGTGTAGTTCATGATGTTTCAAGCTGCTATTAAGGGCTGAAGTTGACTAATGATGGTTACCATTTACTGCCAATGATAGAATGCCTCATTCTCGCCAAATTAAACCCAAGCACTAAACTCCATGGTAGGACTGAGAAAGGGGCTTCTGCTTCATTATCAGTTAATAGGAGAAAAGTTCTGAGGTCTGGACATATTGTTCTTTCTTAACATAAAGACCTCTGCCAAATAACGGATTTTGTTTTATTTTCAGAACTTCAAAGTTGTTAGCCCATGTTCTCTTTTAGACAGTAACTTGAATGTCTCTGCTTGAAACTACTCCTGTCCCTTCTGGGTACATCCATCAGAATGTAACCTCCATAAAGGCAGGAAGTGGGTATAGCTTATTACCCTATTGTACTTCCAGGCTTAGTATAGTTTCTAGGATATAGTAGTCACCCAACTATTTGTAGAATGGATTCTTGAAATGAAAATATATGCATACATACCATAAACAAGAACTAAACCTCAAATTTCAGACTGGAACTGTTTAAGAACCCTAATCCCCATGCAACCAAGAGCTACCAAAGTTTGTTGAACCCTGGTAGAGAATGAAAAGATACAAAGAAGGAGCCATAAATATCAAAAAACAAATAATAGAGAATGAAGGCAAACAATCTATGAAGCACAATGCCAATAGCTTTATATCCATTATATCATTTGACGTTTGGGAGGTTTTTTACTTTATAATTCTCAGCAAATCAGTATTAAATCCAGTGAAACATCAGAAGGACAAAATAAAATCCTATTCTCCCGTGACTCGAACCCACATTCTGAGGTAACCAACAGTAACAATCTAATATGTGTCCTTTCATACTTTCTCCTTGCTCGAATATTTACACACTGTTAAGATTAGATGTTTTTAGCTTAAAAAAAAAAAAAAAACCTGAAACAGAATCACAATTCCCATACTTTTCACTACCTTGTGTTTTTTTCTTAATAGTTTTTCCTAAGTGTTTCTGGTCACAGCAGACTCATTTTTCTAACTTATTTGTACTTAAACCCATACAAATAAAAAGAAGAAAATTTTTTCAGGAATTTAGCATAGTGTGCTTTACAACATTAACTGCTAAGTGAGATAAGCCAGTTATAGAAGAACAAATATTACATGATCTCACTGCATTATCTAAACTACTCAAACTCATCCAAAGAGTAGAATAGTGGTTACCAGGGACGGGAAGGTGGGGAAAATGGGGAGCTACTGAACAATGAGTATGAAGTTTCAGTTATGCAAGATGAACAAGTTCTATAGGCTATAGATTAGAGGTTCCTATAACCCCCTTTTATACTACAAACACCAGTCCCAAATCCAGGTTATTCCCTGTTTCCCCTGATTGACTTCTATAAATCAGAGATTACCACCATCCCCCCTTTCAGTTCATTTTCTAGAGAGGCTCACAGAATTCAATATTTTGCTCACTAGATCACTACTTTATTATTAAAGAATATAACTCAACAACAGCTAGATGAAAGAGGTACATAGGGAAAGGTATGTGGGAAAGGGTGCCAAGCTTCCATGCCTTCCAGAAGCACACCACCCTCAAACCAATCTGGAGGTTCTCCAAACTCTCTCCTTTTGGGCTTTTATGGTGGTTTCGTCACATTGTCAAAGTTACTTAAATCATTGGCTATTGGTGATTAATTCAATCTCCAGCTGCCCCCCACTACCCACCCACCAAAACTTCTAAGAGGACAGGAGATAAGAAAGATAGTTCCGGGGCGCCTGGGTGGCTCAGTGGGTTAAGCCGCTGCCTTCGGCTCAGGTCATGATCTCAGGGTCCTGGGATAGGGTCCTGGGATCGAGTCCCTGCATCGGGCTCTCTGCTCAGCAGGGAGTCTGCTTCCTCCTCTCTCTCTCTCTGCCTGCCTCTATGCCTACTTGTGATTTCTCTCTGTCAAATAAATAAATAAAATCTTTTAAAAAAAAATGTAGTTGTATCATGAGTGGATCCCAAAGAACCTGCCCCAGTCCTTAGGTTTTGATATAAAGTCACTACATTGACATCAGAAAACACCTTTACTGCTCTTAGAAAGTTCCAAAGATTTGGGGAGCTCTGTGTCAGAAACTGGGCCAAGACCAAATACAGTTGACACTTGAACAACACAGGTTTGAAGTGTGTAGGCCCACTTACACGCAGATTTTTGATACAATAAATTTCTTTTATGATCTCCGTAACATTTTCTTTCCTTAAGCTTACTTTTTTTTTTTTGAAAGATTTTGTCAGAGAGGGACTGAGAGAGAGAGTGCACAAGCCCTCACAAGGAGGCTCTTCACTGAGCAAGGAGCCCTATGCAGGACTTGATCCCAAGACCCTGAGATCATGACTCGAGCCAAAGGCCAATGCTTAACCAACTGAGCCACCAAGGTGTCCCTCCAGCTTACTTTATTGTAAGAATATAGCATATATTACACATAGCAAACAACATATATGCTCATCAACTGTTTACATTAGGCTTTTGGACAATAACAAACTATTAAGTTTTGGTCAGTCCAAAGCTATATGCAGAGTTGCGGCTGCATGGGGGGTCCGCCCTAATCTCTGTCTTTTTTCAAGGTCAGCTGTATATATTATTGTAAGTCACAGTATCACATTACCATAATTTTAAGAAATTTAATAGTGGGACACCTGAATTGCTCAGTCATTAACTGTCTGCCTGCAACTCAGGTCATGCTCCCAAGGTCCTGGGATCCAGCCCCACTTCAGGCTCCCTGCTCAGTGGGAAACCTGCTTCTCCCTCTCCTGTTTCCCTGCTTTTGTTACCTCTCTCACTGTCTATCAAATAAAATCCTAAAAAAAAAAAAAAAAAAAAAAAAGGAAATTTAATAGTAAAATTTATTATCCCTATGTTTGGCTTTTTTCCTTTAGCATAATTCCTCCAGTGTTCATCTATGTTGTGGCATGAATTCATACTCCTTTATGCTGAACAGTGTATTTCATTGTATGAATTACAATAATGTGATACTCACTAACTGGTCATTTTTATCCTTTGCAGTTTGGGTTAATAGCCCCAGCAGAGGTACCATTAGTATTTCCTTACATGTATTAGCATGTGTATACATTTTCAGATCTCTTGGGTAAATACTTAATGGTGGAATAGTAATTTTGATTGAAACAGTGGAAAACATTCTCCTGCAATTCTGTTTATGCACATCTATTTTCAAACACTTTGGAAGTGGAATCACTGGGCCACTAAAGTGTGTTTAACTTTGCAAACACCTACCAAATTTTTCTAAAGTAACTGTACCACCTTGTCTTCCCACCAGCAATCTGAGAGTTTCAGTTCTTCTGCATGCTAGCCAACACTAAGAACTGTCACATTTTTAGTGAGCCAGAGGATGGCTTCCTGGAGGACACACCTTAACTTGCTCAGATGATCTTTGAAAATAAACCTGCCTCTGTCACTACTCCTGTGAAAATCATCCCAGGAACCAAGCAACAAGACCAACTATCACCCAACCATCAGTGTTCTACCATGGGACCACCCGTCCAGCTACAGAAGGGGATTTGGTACCACTTCTACATTTGCCTACTACATCCACAAATCTCCGTAAGAAGTTGCTTGTCTCTTTTAAATATAGTGCTTACTGGTTTGCTCAATCAAGTTGAAAGTTGTGAGTGGACTTGTAAAAGCCAGTCTTTCTCTTGCTAATCCAAAGCCATTTTGTAATACAGTTTTTTTTTTTTTATAAACATATATTTTTATCCCCAGGGGTACAGGTCTGTGAATCACCAGGTTTACACACTTCACAGCACTCACCAAAGCACATACCCTCCCCAATGTCCATAATCCCACCCCCTTCTCCCAAACCCCCTCCCCCCGGCAACCCTCAGTTTGTTTTGTGAGATTAAGAGTCACTTATGGTTTGTCTCCCTCCCAATCCCATCTTGTTTCATTTATTCTTCTTCTACCCACTTAAGCCTCCATGTTGCATCACCACTTCCTCATATCAGGGAGATCATATGATAGTTGTCTTTCTCTGTTTGACTTATTTCGCTAAGCATGATACGCTCTAGTTCCATCCATGTTGTTGCAAATGGCAAGATTTCATTTCTTTTGATGGCTGCATAGTATTCCATTGTGTATATATACCACATCTTCTTGATCCATTCATCTGTTGATGGACATCTAGGTTCTTTCCATAGTTTGGCTATTGTGGACATTGCTGCTATAAACATTCGGGTGCATGTGTCCCTTTGGATCACTACATTTGTATCTTTAGGGTAAATACCCAATAGTGCAATTGCTGGGTCATAGGGCAGTTCTATTTTCAACATTTTGAGGAACCTCCATGCTGTTTTCCAGAGTGGCTGCACCAGCTTGCATTCCCACCAACAGTGTAGGAGGGTTCCCCTTTCTCCGCATCCTCGCCAGCATCTGTCATTTCCTGACTTGTTGATTTTAGCCATTCTGACTGGTGTGAGGTGATATCTCATTGTGGTTTTGATTTGTATTTCCCTGATGCCGAGTGATATGGAGCACTTTTTCATGTGTCTGTTCGCCATCTGGATGTCTTCTTTGCAGAAATGTCTGTTCATGTCTTCTGCCCATTTCTTGATTGGATGGGAGAAGATATTTGCAAACGACATATCAGATAAAGGACTAGTGTCCAGAATCTGTAATACAGTTTTAAAGGAATAAAGATAAGTAACATCAACTACAGAACACTCAGAAGATGTTGCTTCTTTTCCCTTGTAACTTACATGGCTGTCCTGAAGTGAGGATCCTTTCGTTAGCGTCTTCTTACATATCTGAAGGCATTTTCTGTTAGACTTACCAACTGGGTCATGGTCTCATGCCTCACTCTTCATCCCAAATCCCTCTGCTTGCTTTGCCTGCATTTTGTAGCAGTGAATAGAAAATAACAGTGACCTATCCTGCCACCACCACTCCCAGCCTTCACTCAGGGGCTTTTCCTCAAGTGTCCCTTGTGGCCACAGACTTCAATACACGTCCTGTCAAAGGCCCCCCATGTTGCAAAAACTTTCCAACTTGTAAGAAAAGTAGTTCCTCACCATGAAAACTGACCAGCATGAACAGAAATAAGGCAGAGTGGAAATTTTACAACACTCACTATCTCCAGCCCCAGACCCTTGTATATCTTCTTATCTCCATCATAGTTCCTTGGGACCTACAGTGTGATGGTCTCTGACCAACCTGCCTTTGAGCTAAAAGAGGCCTAATGGGTTCCATAGTACCCAGTGTTATTCCCAAGATTTGTGTGCCAAATACTGCCATTTCTCCCCTCTCCCTGAAGGAAGCTTGTGTGTTTGGAAAGTACTTTGATGACTCAGAAATCACACCATGTTCCAGAAGCTGGGGTGGGACTGGAGATACATCCAATCACCAGCTCAAACTTGGCTGAATTGCATTGACAGGTCAAAGAGTTCTCTACCTCAAGGACACAGTAAAAAGTTCAAGTGATACCTAGATGTTGACACAAAGTACTAGCACCAAACTCTTCCCCAAAAGGACTTCTTTTTATTCTAAAACTTTAGACACGAAATGTATATCTCATCTCCTTTGTTTCTATCATTCAGCTCCAGGGCAGGGGGACCACTGTCAACTCATGAGGACTTGCTCATGTTCTTTCTGGATCAATCACCCTCCCCCCTTCCAATCCCCGTTTTTAGAGGTAACCACTCTTTCAGAATTGCAAGGTTATCATGTATCCAAACAAACAAACAAACAAAATGCATTAAGTTATTTCTTCATCCCTAGGCAATTTAAAATGTGTTTTTAATTTCATGTTCATGTGATTCTGTATGTATTCTCCAATTTCATTTCTCTGTTCAACTGTATATGTACTTTTATGCACTACTCTGTAGTATTCTATTTTATGTTTATACATAACTTTGTATTCATTCTCCTACTGAAAATTAGGTTATCTCCAGGGTTTTTTTTATTATTATTATTATGTAGCTCCTTCTCCCCTAAAGCAGATTTTTTCTCAGGTATACATGTAACAATGGGGTTGCTACAGAAGAGAGACACGGTCCAC
Source organism: Mustela putorius furo (assembly GCF_011764305.1). Classification (NCBI taxonomy): domain Eukaryota; kingdom Metazoa; phylum Chordata; class Mammalia; order Carnivora; family Mustelidae; genus Mustela; species Mustela putorius. The sequence continues at coordinate 59,990 of NW_025421437.1, forward strand.
TCTTCTTAAGACTGCCAAACTCTACCTGAAGAGGACTATGCTAATTTATATTTATACCAAGTTTGCCCAAGAGTTTCCTATTGCTCTCTGTTCTCATTAACAGACATTCTGGTGGCTGTGAAATAGTTTGTGTATGTACAGTTTTAATTTTGTATTTTCCTGATTAGACTTATGAAAGCAAAAGTTACAAACATAGAAAGCTAAGGAGACTTCATTCAAGGCCATTGCAATGACAGAGAGCAAAGTACAGTCAAAATTTCATCTGCTGAGGGACGCCTGGGTGGCTCAGTTGGTTAAGCTGCTGCCTTCAGCTCGGGTCATGATCCCAGCATCCTGGGATTGAGTCCCACGTCGGGCTCCTTGCTCAGCAGGAATCCTGCTTCTCCCTCTGCCTCTGCCTGCCTCTCTGTCTGCCTGTCCTCGCTCCCTCTGAAAAAAAAAAAAAAAAAAAAAAAAAAAAAAAAAATTCATCTGCTGAAATAAAGCACGGGAGGATTTTTCAAAGCTGGCATGAGCTAGTGGAAGAGTACTGGAGGACCTGAAGAGGTCAATCAATGGGATCTGTCCAGCACATCCTGTTATTTCTCAGGTTGCAAATATTTCTCTGGCTAGGCCACCTGGGCTTCCCCTTCTATAGAGAGAGGTATGTGCTCTCACCCTTGAGGATTACATTTCCAAGGGAGGGTGCCCAAGTCTTAGGATACTCTTAGTATATAAAACTGATACAAAACGGTTTTTAAAAATATTTACATCTGAAAGGCACAAAGGAAGAATTTACAATTAAAAAGTTTTCTTAGGTAAATGTTCCAAGAAAAGGGACGTCAGGGGTCTAGAGTTAGGAAGAAGACTGTCTAAGTTCAGTCAAGCTGAGGAGCATAACAGAGCTGGCTTGGTCAGAGGTTATCAGCCATTCACCTTCTGATGGAGGGTTATCTATTATCTTTTGCCCACTTTTCCATTGAGTTGTTAGTCTTTATGATTTCTAAGAGACCTTTATATACCCTGGATACAAATTTTTTTTATAAATTATATACCTCACCTACCTCTCAATTTGTGGTTTATCTTTCAATTTTCCTCACAGTATCTTCTGATAAACAGCAGATTTCAGTTTTAATGTAAGGTGATCCAATATTTCCCCCTCTGAACTACACTTTTTAATTTAAGAAACCCTTCCCTATGGTCATCAAGTGGTTTATTTTAATCTAAATTCTGCTTTCCCAATTTAGATTGTGAAAGGTGAGATAAAATGGAGTCACCCATGTCAAGGGAGTTTTAAGAGTCAAGTAGCCATGAAGGAGGAAGTACTTACCCACACTTTCACAAGGTGGAACCATGAGCTTATGAACTGAGCCAAACCACACAATACTCTTAAGAAATCTGCATGAATACCTGCAATTTGCTACAGTAGCTACTTTTCACACACAGTCATAGCCTTAGCAACCAATTAAGTTCAGTGTAGTTTTCTTCCACCAGCCCCATAAAAATTATTTGCAAACAAGTGACTCCTTTTGTCTTAAAAAAAAGCCCTGACTCTTGCTCCCAAGCAGAACACTATTGCGGATGTTACCCAAATCGATGTACCCCAAATTCTTTTTTGATCCCAAATAAATTATTTCACTTAATTATTGCCCCCTGACAATTTTAGATTGACATGATCATCTGTTTATTCTTATGTCTAGTATGTAGACTTTGGAATATCAGTTGTTATATATCGGACTTTCATATGCATGCCAGTCAAGTCACTGATTTACTCAATCCCTGATCTGTTTTTCTGTACCTACGCTAATACCACATGGTCTTATAAAGCTACAGTAGACAAATCTTTATATCTAGTAGGCCAAGTCTCCTAACTTTTTTCCTCAAAGTGTTTTTACCTTCAACTGCTTAAAATACTTTGTTCCCTGTGTTTAAAATATCCCAAGAACATACTGAAGTTTATGTCACTGCTTTAAGGGATTGTGATTCTATCAGAAATTTTAGTAGACAATAGTATACTATGTGTACGAATGCTAATGGAGGTGGAGTTGTTCACTAAAAGGGAAAATAAAATTACTTAGAATGCCCATGGTCCCTTTCCTGTACATCATTACTTTGCTAAGTCTGGCCCTGCAAGATATAGTTCATCTCCTTTCCAATTACCAGGAACACCTAATTCTTCTTTATATTCTTATGCACATACCTGGAAAGATTCTCTCAGAAGACAAAAACGTTGCTCAATACATTAATGCAATTCAGCAACCAAGAAAAACATTAGGGCCGGTGATGGTATTTTAGGTCATGACTACTTCCATGGAAAGGCACTTTCCTAGGTATCTTAACTTTCTCAATTTTTGAACACCAACCCTTTCAGATGGCTATTTTGTTGCCCAATATATAGTGACTACTCTTACATCTTTCAGCCTTACTGATCTTCTGCTGCTACCAATTGGCCGATAACAAAGAGATACAGCATTTCTTATAATTGCCACATTCTACGTCCCATCAGCTTCTGAAAGTTTAATCTTTTGGTATGCAACAATCTGGAAGCAGAAACTAATGAATAAGTGATAGTTATTTTAAAATGTTCTTCATTCCTTTAAAATAAAAAAGCAAATTCAGCTTCTGTTCAGTTATAAACTTTGACCATATAATCTCTGGATAAATATCAGATCACTGAGATTGTTTTGACAAACCTATAGCTTTTATAAGTTAATATCCCCTCCCCTGCCTTTGGTTCTACTTCCCTAAACACATGAGCTTTTTTAAAAAATAAAACCATATAAACTATGAATTACATTTCTAAAGCAGCATGTACAAGCATGAGCTCCAATGAGGTCGTCCAAATACCACTTTCAGTCTAGTGCAATTTCAAGGCCATAACTTACCTCTTTTTCTATTCTGACTTTTTCCCTCCTCTTTCTGGGGAATAGACTGGACAACATAAAACTCCCTACAAGGAAGAGATAATAAAATCCCTTTTGCTAGTGCAGAATGTCATTTTCCACTACAGCATTGTAAATGGATAGGATTCCTTCAGTTCTCAGAGGTGGGGCCTTTAGCACTAAGAATCTCTAGGCCACTCTTGAGCCTGTCTTTGGAATTTTCATTACGAATCTCAAAACCTCAGATTCACCTTTAATGTTCTGCTTGTTTGCCTGTAATTCCCAGGAGTGATTTCCTCTTCGATAAAAATAGATGCCTTTTCTGTGACCCCTCAATTCCAATTTTAGGGATTTATGATAAAGAAATAATAGCAGTAGGGTTAAAGGCAGGGACCTGAGCCAGATATTTGAGCTCATATCTTTATTCTGCCATTTTCAAGCTGCTTGAATTTGTGTAAATCACTTAACCTCTGTGTGTCTGTTTCCTCATCTGTAAATGGGGATAACAACTGTAACAAACTCGTTGGATTATTGTAGGAATAATTGAGGGCATGTGAAATACTTAGATACTGGTATAAAGGAACCATTATGTAACAATTTAAAGAATAATAAAGAAGAAGAAATATGTTCTTTATAGCATTGTTTCTGATAGAAAAAGCTTTTGAAGGAAGAGTTTAGATGTCTATTGCTTATCACTTCAATAGTGGACTGCTAAAAAGCTATCAAAAATAATGGTACACGGGCCCCAGGGTGGCTGAGTGGGTTAAGCCACTACCCCTGCCTCAGGTCATGATTTCAGGGTTCTGGGGTCAAGCCCTGCATCTGCCTCTCTGCTCAGCAGGGAGCCTGCTTCCCCCCTCTCTCTGCCTGCCTCTCTGCCTGTTTCTGATTTCTCTGTCAAATAAATAAATAAAATCTTTAAAAAAAAATAATGGTGTAGAGCTTATAGTAAGGTCGATTAGCATGATGTGCATACCTAGGCAAAAAAAAGATAGGCTCTTTCAAAGAAAGTATACTGACCTACTCAGCAAAATTATACTTTCAGCATGGGGAATCACACTCCCAAGTATACTTTTCCTTATTTTTGGCATGAGAGTAGAAGTGTTAGAAATTCAGACATTTAGAGACTCTAAGTCCTCTTCCACACACATTTCCTAACCAAGTTACTTGAAGATGTATTCCAGCAAACACAGTAAAAATTTTAGAATAAAAAAATAATAATTAAAAAAGCTGTGGACATAACCAATGGGAGGTAAAAGTTTGGAAACACCACAAATCCTAGGAAAAACTCAACTGCCAACCTAGGAATTTAGACCCAGTTGGTCGAAGTTAGTTTAAGAAGTCAGCACATTCTTAGAAGGAAGTCTGGGAAAAAAGTTTTAAGAGCTCAGTTAAAATTTAGTCATAAGCTTTCAACAACCACAGAAACCAAAATTAAGAAGTCCAAGGGTAAAAAGTAGAATAAAAAGATTATGGTAAAATAGGAAAGCAAACTGAAAGGTCACGTGATTTTTGGACCAAGTGAAGGCATATCAGACAAGTCAGTTTTTCCGCCTTCATGATTAGGACATTCTGCCACAGTCAGGGTGTCAGCCATATAGGCCTCTACATTTCCAGAAGGATCACATCACTTTAGTTCTGGCGTAAAGATACAAAATTATCCTATTTATTGGCTTTCAGGTTTTACAATAGACCTATGGATAAAAAAATTCACTATAGTTTGGAGAAAATACTGCACAAAATTCATCAGTCTTATCTTAGCCAAACAGTATATTTGTGTGCATTACAATATAGTACCCCCTCAGCAAAACCTTTTACTTCTATGTAACTATACAAATGTATCATGTCGATGAATGATTGGTACCCCCTGGAGTTGTCTGCAAAACCATCAACTATGGCCTTAGATAAATTGACACTTGAAGAGAAAAGTGAAAAAGAAGACAGCTAGAGTTAGCTCCCTATCAGGGAGTCAAGATATAGATTTAAGGTTATTGGAACCATAAGTTGTATTTGTTTATTATTTAAAATTAGAGTTATCTAAAATATGAAAATAGGAAGAAAACTATAGTTATTAAAATTATTAACCAAATAGGAGCTTACATATATTTATTTATAGGTATACAATTTTATACAATTTGCAAATTAGAGTATAGGTGGGTCTTTGTATATTTAAACTAAGTTTCACTCATAGTGTAGGAATCTATTAATAAATCAATTATGGCATAGGATTATTTGGTGTTCTAAAATTAGCTGTCAAATTAAATGATCAAAAAGTATATACAGAAAGAAGAATGAGGGGATAACATTGGACAGAAAACTTTGATGCCATTCTGTATCATTCAGCATTCATTTGTATTATTTTTATAATCATTTTAAATAGTGATACATATTTATTAACAAATGTACAGTGAATATACAATGTTACAGAACACTCAGCTGAAGCTTACTCTTGAACACTGTATAATTTTGTTTCCTTTTAAAATAAACATTACCTGGGCTGAAGCCTTCTCATTTGATCTCAGGGTCTGGGATCGAGTCGCATGTCTATTGCTCAGCAACTTTCCTTCTCTCTCTCTGCCTCTTGTATAATTGGTCCTCTGTCAAATAAATAAATAAAATCTTAAAAAAAAAATAATAAAATAAAATAAAACATTAAGTTTCCATTATCAAAAGTTGAGATGTTAAAACTTCTCTTTTAATAAAATTTTTAATAAATAAACTCTCCCATGCCTTCCTTTGGCCTCTTTATCGCCCTGCATTTGTGGCCAGTGGAACTTTATCAACTATGTGAATTAAACCAATGCCCTGTGACCATTTTAAATAGTACATTCTCCAGCCCACGTACCTACTAAATGATGGCAGGGGAAGGCCAAAGGAGAACGCTGTTAAAGTATCTATATACACGGAGCATATCACTTCTTAGCGGGGTAAGCATATTGTAAGCTTATTCCTTTTATGTGCAAACAGACTCTGAAGAAAATGTCTAAGTTGTTGTGTTAGTTTTTGTAACTAAAAACATCACATGTACACACTTGACATCTATAACTGGTGTTTTCTAAAGGGCTCACAATGGGATTTCCCACATTTAAAGCAGAAGGTAGTTAACTAGAATAAAAAGTTAACAAATTATGAAATTTCTATTTCTATTTCTATTTCAATTCTATGAAAGAATGAAAAAAAACAATTAAGTATTTCTCATGTCTGGTCCATGTGGTTTCACACTCTGACCATGGAAACTGATTCAGCAGCAAACATCTTTTCAACAAAGAAAAAAAATTGACAGAAAGTTGGCAAGGATGGAGCTTTTCTTTTACCCCATTGTCTCATTTTGCAAACGTGAAAAGCCAAGTCTTGGGAGCACAAATAATTTGCCCAATGTCCCACCATTATAAAGCAGTAGCTCTAGGTCTCAAAACCAAGTCTCACTGAAACATGAACTTCCTTATGCTGATGCCTAAAAATTAGAATAATGGAGAGCCATAGGATTTAATGTTAAATGATTTTTTATTTCTTGTATTTTTAAAAGAGAAAACCTGCTTAGAAAACAACAGAATGGAAAGACATACTAATGGGTACAGTGCTGAGATATGAAGTGATTTTCTTTTCCATATTCCCAAGTTTTTGTGTTTTGAGTGTATGACTTTTAAGAGGGAAATACCTATGAAGAGAGAATGCCTGACTCCTCAGACTCTCTTAAGTTACAGTTGGATTCAACCCTGCTGAGTGACAGCAGAGAGGAAAGTAAACAAATCAGTCAGTTTCATGTGTGTGTGCACATGTGTGTACACCCTCTTAGCAAATTTCAATCATGCAGTAGTGTTATGTATAGTCATCATGCTATACGGGGAGTCCCCAAATTTACTTTGCTTACCTCAAACTTATCTCTTGACCAACATCTCCATTTCCCCTTCGTCCAACCCCTAAAAGACACCATTCTACTCACTATTTCTAGGAGTTTGACTATTTGATTCCATATATGATATCATCCAGTATTTGCCTGTGTTTGGCTTATTTAGCAATAAGGTACTCCAAGTCCATCCATCGTGTTACAAATGGCAGGATTTGGGTATGTTAACTACACTGTTGTAGTGACTATTTCACAGCATATACATATATCAAATCATCAAGTTGTATACCTTGGGTATATATAATTAAAATCCATTGTGTTTTTGTACAGCTGCTCTTAAAATCTAAAATGAAAGTGAGGGAGGGCAGATAATAAAGTGAGGCAGGAAGAAACAAAGGTTTCTTTTGCTGGTTTCCCAAGAAAATCTACACAAGACTCAAAGTCTTTCCCTTCCCCAGCCCTTCCTTCCAAGCAGTGGTGTGAACAAAGAATAGCAGGTGAGGTGATACAGAGTCTTTACCACTTGCACTGTTTACACAGCCTACAGCCACCACAGCTGGTGAGGTCTGCAGAATCCAAGGAATGTTTGTGTTTGCTGACTTGGAGTACCTCCTTTATCTTCAACTGATTCTATTCTTGTCCATTGCAAATAACTTCCCCAGTAAGGAGCCAGTGTTCTGTAATAGTGTTTATTTCATAAGCATATGGTTTATCACATCATAAAATCACCAATAGAAGGAAAGAGCATCATAACTGAGGACATTGGAAGTACTGCCCACCTAGTTCAGCCAGGAGAAGCCTCTGCTCCACTTGATTAGATCTAACTGTTTTCAAAGTTTGCCTTCTATGGACTACTCCTTGCCTTACCTAAGTCTTGACATATTTTTCTGGGAAAAACAACTTCCTGAATTCTTTGACTCCTGAGCCAAATTTAAAGCCCTTCTCACTATCTCCCATCCCATTTAAAACATCCCTGTACTGGGCTAGCTGTATTTGGGCTTCTGCCAGATTGCTTTCCAGAATGGCTTCTCCAGGCAACATTACCACATCACCACTACACTTGGCATCACACACACTAACGTTTGCCTATTTAATGGGTAAAAAGTAGGACTTCATTGTTTTCCGTTGTAAATCCTGCTTGTGACTGAGTCTTCAGTTTGATCATTTATAAATCCAGATCTACGTTTCTATCCTACTGGACGTTTTTTCATCTGATCAGCACGACCCAGCACTCATAAACCAGACTTTCCACCTCCATGCTGATGTTGTTCTAGAATGATAGAGTAACTGAACAGGTAATCTTCCTTACACAAATCCTCCTCCATATACACAGAAACCTATGTGTCTGTGTTGGTGTGTTCTCACAGCCATGTGAACTCCACCTAAAATCCACCTTAAAAACAGCCCCTAATCTGCATTGCTTTGACCCCTTTGGAACATACATCAGGGACTGTGAAGATCTGGACTCCATTAAAAACAGGCAGCCTTGATATCCTTGGTTCATGAGACATTTTCTGTCTTAACTTAATATGCCAGAGATGTTCCTGTAAGTCCTAAAAACCAAGGTTCATCTCCTTTTAGAACCATTTCTTAGATTATTTCTGAAAAGATCATTTCAGTTGAGTCAATGCCTAATCCTTTGTTCTCTTTATGCTTTCTCTCAATCAACTAAGTAAATAAGGTCAATCCTTATTTACCTCTTGATACTTCAATAGTCCCCTGGTATCATATTTGTCTTCCTCATCAGACCCTCTTTAAATATTTTTGTAAAAGCAAGGTCTTATAGGTCAGTTTGACCTAGTCCATGGGAAAAGTTAGGATGTACCTTCAGCAACTTGCTCAAGGATCACTTTTTCTGAAATTCAAGGAACAGAAGCTTCTAATTCTGATGGTTCCATATGCTTGCCCAAAGACATGCTGGTCTCAATCACAGCTGGGTACCATAAGATCTACTCCATTTAAAAAACAAAAAACAAAAAAACAAAAAAACAGAAGCAGAAGCCCCAGCACAAGATGTTGAGGCCCAGAGAAGTTACACAACTTATTCAATCTCTCAGAACATATAACATTAAACTGGAACCATAGCATCCCAACTACATCCATCCTGATATTCTTTATTAATGGGCAGAAGAAACGTTTCTTATAAAAAGTTGCTACTTAAGGTCTGCTCATCTTCAAGCCAGTTGTCCCCTGGGCAGGCTGAACTTCTACAGGAGCTGCTGCCAAACCCTAATTTGTGTTGAATCCTTTCGAAGTCCTACAGTTCTAGGGTCTTTACCTTATTGTCAGGCTGACCTAGAGACCTTCAACAGCATAGAGAGGTTGCTGCAGTATCACACCAATTTTCAAATTAGATGGTATCTTAAGACAGAAACATTAATGAAACGTCCCCAAAGAAATCTGAAATCTGGTATGGGAGCTCTACTTTGCTTTGTTTATGAGACAGTCACCCTGAAATATGAGTTTTATGAGAAAAGACAAGTGTTTTAATTTTTAAATTAAAATTGCCATAGATAGGCAAAAATTTAACACCAAAACTCACAAGAGCCAGTGCTGAGCTCAAAGCCAAAGAAAGCCTTCTGTAGGAAGTAACCTAAGGCTGTGCATTTAGTGTCAGATCTGTACTTAAGGAAAATTTTGCCTTTGTATCATCCAAAAATAATATTTAAAGCAGTGTCTCCAAACAGATCCCTATTGTTTCAAAAGCTTTAGTGAATATTGACTTGAAATATGAAAAATTTCTTTTAAACACCACCACCCCTCAGAGTGCCACAAGATACAAATTGGATGAAGATTAATCAAATCTTAGGATAAACCCCTGACTATTAGCCTCTTAGAAAAAACCAATAAACCTGCCACTCTGAAAAGCTGTTTGAACAAGGCAGACCTGAACTGCAGTGCTCTGACTACAACTAGCAGGGCAGAAACCATCCTACTTGATGAAAAGGAGGTTGAGCACATGACAACTTACATCAGGAGGGTAACTACAACATCTATATATTTCCCATGGACTAGAAAATAACCACAATGCTTCCACATAATGGAAAAGTACCAGTCTATTTGTAAGTCTAATGCTATGACTAAAATCTGAGTTTCAGAAAGATTTCTATTGATGCTTGGGTGGTGTGGGGTGGAATATCATGATTAATCTTCTGTAGCCCCTCAACAAGATTGAAAGCCAAATGAATAGGAGAAGTTGGATTCTACAAAGAAACTCCTGGAGCCATTTTTGGGTGTTGCTCTGGATCCATCATTGGTGAACCTTTAAAATATGTATAATGAAGTTTCAGAACTTCATAGCGCTGTTTCAGCAACACAAGGAGAAAATCCTGAACAAAGTAGGGAGACTGGGCAAAACCTTGGCCTTCACCTTCTCTCATTGTAGGTGTGGTGGTCATCATGATAACACCTAGTGACTCTGGAAAACAGATTGTGATTGCTCCAACTAGGAGCAGGAACTCCAAATAGCAGATAGTCACCCAACAGCAGCAATGGAGAAAAGATTAAAGTACTCTTGAGAAATCTTTCTTGCTTTATCTTCAGGCACCCCAGGGAGGAGAGAGAATGTTTATCTTAGAAGCCTGGCACTTTGCTTTAAGTCTTCCTCAGACAGCAGTTTGTGTTGGGAGGGGAAATAGACCTACCCTGTGACCCTGCAATTGCACTACTGGGTGCTTACCCCAAAGATACAGATGTAGTGGGAAGAAGGGCCATATGCACCCCAATGTTCATAAGAGCAATGTCCACAATCACCAAACTGTGGAAAGAGCCAAGATGCCCTTCAACAGACAAATGGTTAAAGAGGATATAGTCCATATATACAATGGAATATTACTCAGCCATCAGAAAGGATGAATACCCAACTTTTGTATCAACACGGATGGGACTAGAAAAGATTATGCTGAGTAAAATAAGTCAAGCAGAGAAAGTCAATTATCATATGGTTTCAATTATTTGTGGAACATAAGGAATAGCATGGAGTACATTATGAGAAGGGAAGGAAAAATGAAAGGAGAGAAATAAGAGGGGGAGATGAACCATGAGAGACTTTGGACTCTGAAAAACAAACAGGGTTTTAGAAGAGAAGGGTGTGGAAGGAGAGGTGAGCCAGGTGGTGGGTATTATGGAGGGCATGTATTGCATGGAGCACTGGGTGTGGTGCATAAACAGTGAATCAGACACATGAAAAATGTTCATCATCACTAGCCATCAGGGAGATTCAAATTAAAACCACTTTGAGATATCACCTTACACCAGTTATAATGGCCAGAATTAGCAAGACAGGAAACAACATGTGTTGGAGGGGATGTGGAGAAAGGGGAGCCCTCTTACACTGTTGGTGGGAATGCAAGTTGGTGCAGCCACTTTGGAGAACAGTGTGGAGATTCCTCAAGAAATTAAAAATAGAGCTTCCCTAACACCCTGCAATTGCACTCCTGGGTATTTACCCCAAAGATACAGATGTAGTGAAAAGAAGGCCCATCTGTACCCCAATGCTTATAGCAGCAATGGCCACGGTCGCCAAACTGTGGAAAGAACCAAGATGCCCTTCAAAGGACAAATGGATAAGGAAGATGTGGTCCATATACACTATGGAGTATTATGCCTCCATCAGAAAGGACGAATACCCAACTTTTGTGGCAACACGGATGGGACTGGAAGAGATTATGCTGAGTAAAATAAGTCAAGCAGAAAGAGTCAATTATCATATGGTTTCACTTAGTTGTGGAGCATAACAAATAGCATCGAGGACATGGGAGTTGGGGGAAATTGGAAGGGGAGGTGAACCATGAGAGACTATAGACTCTGAAAAACAATCTGAGGGGCTTGAAGCGGCAGGGGGTGGGAGGCTGGGGTACCAGTGTGGTGGGTATTATAGAGGGCACGGATTGCATGGAGCACTGGGTGTAGTGCAAAAATAATGAATACTGTTATGCTGAAAATAAATAAAAAATAATTTTTTTAAAAAAACAGTGAATCTTGGAACACTGAAAAAATAAAATTAAATTAAAAAAAAAAGTTTTTGAAGTTCTACCACCAGGCACATGGTGATTTTAAAAAATTAAAAAATTAAAAATTTACCCAAAGAAAGTAATTGGAATAAAATGATAATAGATTTGAAAGAAAATAGACACTTCTCACACTAGCTTGGAGTTGCCAGAGTTCATGCATCATTAAAATGCTCAGGAATCACAGACCTATATGAAAGCTATAGATGAGGTGGAAGAGCTTAGTTCCACAGGTTTGTCCAGCTCCTCTACCCAAATCCTACAAGATCCAGAGATAAGTTTCAAAGTGTTTTACTTAAAAAGGCATGCAAATAAACATTTAGAGAGGGTGCATCATGGACAGAGATGATGAAAGTTACTTTTGGAGATCATGAGTAAAAATGCAGTTTTAATGTGAAAGCTTACCCACTGATACATTCCACAAAACCTATGAGTAGGGTTGTGGGGACATTTGTTCTCAACTGCTCCCAGTAATGAAGACCCATTTTCTGTGATCTATTTGCTTTTCAAACCAAACATCATGAAGTGGTGATGGTGGCTGGTCTGGTGGCCAGTTTTATGCCACTTCTATTGTCTGGTATCCGCAGGCCCCTTCCTGTTTGAGATTTAAGTGACATGCAATGTTGTATTTAGGTACAAAAATGTAATGGTTTGAAATTATTATTAAGATATCATTACCACAATATGTTAACTTCTATAAGCTCAGTTACATATTTGTTATGAGAACTTTCAGTATCTACTCCCACCGACTTTAAAATACACAACAGACTATTATTAGCTATAGTCACTATCCTGTATATTACATCCGAAGGACTTTTTCATAACTGGAAATTCTTTTCGACCACCTTCACCTATTTTCCCACCCCACCAAACTCTGCCTCTGGCAACCATCAATTTGTTCTGTGTATCTATGAGGTTGCATTTTTTGTATTTGTTTTGTTTTTCTTAAGTTTCTATATAGGAGATAGAGTATTTGTCTTTGACTTTTTCTCTCAGCAAAATGCCCTCAAGGTCTGCCCATGTTATCACAAATGGCAAGATTTTCTCTCTGTGGCTAAATATTATTCCTTTGTATATATACTACATTTTCTTTTTCATTCATCATCAATGGACAGATTGTTTCCATATCTTGGCTACTCTAAATGTGCCCAAGAACCTAAGGGTACAGACCTCTCTTTGTTTTGTTCAAATACACAGCTGGAGGTAGGATTGCTGGATTACAGGGTAGTGCTATTTTTTAATGTTTGAGAACTTCCATCCTGTTTTCTAGAGCAGCTGCACCACCAATTCACATTCCTACCACCAGTGCAAAAGGGTTCCCTTTTCTCACCATCCTTGCCAAGTTTTCTTGTCATCAAGAATCATCCCAACAGGTTTAAAGTGCTCTCTTTGGTTTTCACTTTTTTTGTTTTCATTTTCATGTTTCATGTTTCCCAGAATCCATAGTCTCCATGGCTCATCTCCCACTGCAATTTCTTCCTTTCACTTTTCCCTTCCTTAATGTTCTCCATGCTATTCCTTATATTCCACAAATAAGTGAAACCGTATGATAATTGACTTTCTCTGATTTATTTCACTTAGCATAATCCCCTCCAATCCCATCCAAGTTGATGCAAAAGTTGGGTATTCACCCTTTCTGATGGCAGAGTAATAGTCCATTGTGTGTATATGGACCACATCTTCTTTACCTATTCATCTAGTGAAGGGCATCTCAGCTTTTTCCACAGTTTGACTATTGTGGACATTGCTGCTATGAACATTGGAGTGTATATGACCCTTCTTTTCACTACACCTGTATCTTTAAGGTAACTACCTAGTAGTGCAATTGCTGGGTCATAACGTAGCTCTATTTTTAATTTTTTGAGGAACATAATCAGTTGTTTTCCATTGAGTTATAGGAATTATTTATATAGTTTGCATACTACTAACTCCTTATCAGCTTCATGATTTCCAAGTATTTTCTTCCATCTGTGGGTTGCCTTTGCTGTGAAAAAGCTTTGCTATTTGATGTAGTACCACTTGTTATATTCTCTTTTCCTTTTGGTGTCAAATCAGAAAAGTCATTACCAAAACCAGTGTCAAAGTGCTTGGTTCCCTAGGTTTTCTTCTAGCAGTTTCTGGTTGTAGGCCTTATGTTCAAATTGTAAATCCACTTTCAGTTGATTTTTATGCTTAGTATGATTTAAGGGTACAGTTTTTCCTTTAAGTTTTTTTACGTTTTTTCCCTCCCACCCCCTTTTCTCCCCATCTTGCTGTCCAGTTTTCCCAACAGGATTTACTGGAGAGAATATCCTTTTCTGACTGGGTGTTCTTGTCTCTTGTCTCTTTGATCATTAATTGACAGTATATGCATTGGTTTATTTCAGGGCTTTTGAAAGTGTTCCACTGATCTAAATGTTTTTATACCAATACCATACTGTTTTAATTGCAAACTATATTACAAAACTAAAGTAATCAGGAAGTATGATGCAGCCAGCTTAGTCTTTCTAAGGATTGCCTTGGCTATTTGAATTGGTGTGTGTGTGTGTGTGTGTGTGTGTGTGTGTGGTTCCACATGAGTTTTACAATTATTTCTGTGCTGCCATTTGAGTTTTAATAGGGATTGCATTGAATCTGTAGATCACATAGGGTCATATGGACATTTTAACCGTATTAGTTCTTTCAATTCATGAGCACAGAGTTTCTTTGCTTTTATTTCTTTCCTTTTCAATTTCCCTCATCAGTGCCTTATAGCTTTCCACGTAAAAGTCTCTTGTGCCTGATTCATGTAAATTTGTCCGATGGAAATACAGGACTAAATGCAGAACTAGAAAAGGTATGGACTTGTTTTAGAAAAGGCATTCTATGATGCCCATTTTAAAAATGGAAAAAGAGAATGGGCAGGCCAGCAGATTTTGTAGATATTAAGGGAAAATATAAAATATTTCATGTGAAAATATTTAACTGGTTAGTTAGCCTTAAGTCACATAAGATAGCTAATAAAAGCCAGCTTTACCACATATTATGACTGCCAATTGTGGGTTTGAACTGGACTGTAGGCATGCAAGTGTTGAAACAATCATGTAATTTAACCAGTGAAAAAGTATAACTGCTAGTAATCCTAAATGGTAGCAGCAACCTTGTAAAATAGTTAAAGTATGATTCTGCATCATTTTAACCCATTTTAGTGACTAAAATTCTGTCTAATGTATCAGGGAAAGCTGTTTAAATTTGTTTAATATGTACACAAAATTGGGGCACCTGGGTGGCTCGGTCACTTAAGCATCCAACTCTTGATTTCAACTCTGGTCATCATCACAGAGTTTTGAGATCAAGTCCTGTGTTGGAATCTGTACCAACTGTAGAGCCTGCTTAGGATTCTCTCTCCCTTTCCATTTATTTCTGTCCCTCCCCCTTCCCAAATAAAGTACAAAAAATGACAAAAACACACTATCTGATAACTTAAAGACATGAAATTATAAAGATTTCTCTTGTTTTTTTAAGTTATAAAGATTTCTGATAAAGGTAAATACATGGGCAAATGTAACAGCCAGTACTTTTATTATTTTAGTAACTTCCTTTTAAAAATAGTTTATGAAATTTTAAAAGAAAAATACAAAAATGTATGTATAAATTTGTGTAATTTAATTAAAAAAGATACAATTACATACTGATTATTAGAATCCTTTTTCTCTGGCCAAAATATACCTGAATTCTAATTCGGAAATGACATTTAGAAGAACCAGATCATTTTGAGTTTGAGTGTATTTAATATTTATCTCAAGAGAAGGGATTCATCTTCCTTGTCCTTTTTTTTCTTAAATATCACAACAGTTATGGTCTTCCCATGGTTTTAGTGTATAGATTATATAGGAAGAATCCAGTAGTTATTCTGTGCTAAATTTTGAAACCCTTCTCCTGTAGAGCTTACAGTTGAGAGGAAAGTAGTGATGTCAACTAGTCAAAATAAAACAATCCAGCACTGAAACCTAACCATGTAGCAATTTTTCAAATATATTAGTTATAGTTACATAATTATAGGTGATTATGTGAACAAATTTCTTCCCAGAATTTCTCTGGGTCCCATCTTATTCTAATAAATAATGCTTAAGTCTAAGAACCCAGTGGGGGGAGTGCCTGGGGGGTTCCATCATTAAGCATCTGCCTTGGGTTCAGTACATGATCCCAGGGCCCTGGGATTGAGCCTGACATGAGGCTCCCTGCTCAGCGGAAGTCTGTTTCTCCCTCTCCCTCTCCCTCTCTGCTCCCCCTCCTTGTGCTTGCTCTGTCAAATAAATAAAATCTCAAAAAAAAAAAAATGTCTAAGAACCTGGGCTTGATTCTCTTTATCACTGCTTGTTAATTGCATTATTTTTTCATCACACCTAGGAAGTCCTGGTTCGCTAATGCCTGATGCTTTCTGAAGTAATTTCCATCTTGCCAGATTACCAATGCCCTTATAAAACTTCAGTTTAAAATATCCAGATACGAATTAGGCAGACTATAACTAACTCTAACAATCTATATTTTAATTATGTTAACTTCCAGAAGCCTAGTTCTATTTCCTGCTCCTATAAGTTCCATAAGGGCAGGGGTAGGATTTGGGAGGGGTCTTGTTATTCCTATCTTCTTAATGCTGCATACATTCCTTGATACACAGTAGGTACCAACATAATATATACAATGCATATACAATTAAAACTTTCACACCACCCAAGAGAATATAACTGGGAAAGACTCCTCAAGTCTAGAGCCTTCTCACAGGTCTATGATTCTAATCTTGATCACCTTCTCTTGGTATCATCAGACCCTACAAACTGACTCTTAAAATTCAAGTTCATATAAAAATTATCAGCTTTCAGTGTTTCAAGGCACCTTTATTATTACAATCCTTCCAGACACTGGCTATATTCATATACCAGGTATATGAAAAGACAAACATCATTCATCAAGCAAATGCAAATCAAAATGAGACATTACTTTACATGTATTAGGATATTAACCAAAAAAACACAAGATAAGTGTGGAGAAGTATGTCAAGAAATTGGAATCTTTATATATTGTTGGTATGACTTTTTTGTTTTTTTTAGTTTAAATCTTAGAGATTGATTTGGATTTATCAGCCTTTTTTTTTTTTTTTTGGAAAGATCTATTTATTTATTTATTTGACAGACAGATATCACAAGTAGGCAGAGAGGCAGGCAGAGGGCCTGCGTCTCTGCCTACACTGAGCAGAGACCCGATGTGGGGCTCAATCCCAGGACCCTGGGATCATGACCTGAGCCAAAGGCAGAGCTTTAACCTACGGAGCCACCCAGGCGCCCCTGGTATGACATTTTAAAAACTATGATGTGGCTGCTATGGAAGGCAGAGTGAGGTTTCCTCAGAGAGTTAAAAATACAATGACCATACGATCTGACAATCCCACTTCTGGATATATATCCAAATGAACAGAAATCAAGATCTCTAAGAGGTATTAGCACTCCCTGTTCACTGCAGTACTAGTAGCAGTAAATATGTGGACACAACTTACATGTCCACTAAGGGATGAATGGGTAGAGAAGAGGTGATATATGCATACAGTGGAATATTATTCAGCCTTTAAAGAGGGGAATTCTGTCATACGTGACAAGGATGAACCTGGAAGACATTCCAAGTCAAAATAATCACAGGATAAATAGATAAATACACTTCATTACTTCACTTATATGTTCTATCTCGAATAGCTTAACTTTGAGAAACAGTAGAATGGTGACTGCCAGGGGTTGTGGGCTTGCAGAAATGAAGAGTTACTACTCAATGGGAATCAAGTCTGTTATATAAGAGGAACATGTTCTGGGGATCTGATGTACAACACTGTGCCTCTAGTTAATGCTGTATGTGCATTTAAAAATTGTGAAGAAGGTAGATCTCATGTTAAGCCTTCCTACATTTTTTTAAGGGTTTTGTGTGGGCTATAACTACAATTAACAGGCTTTGATCATTAGGCAGGACATAATCTTCCTGTGTTTGAAATATATCAACAAACAAGTAATTTAGTATTTGCTTGGAAAAGATACCAATAGAGCAAAGGTCATTACATAGGATTAAAATGTGCTTCCTTCCATCAAGCAGTGGTAGCCTGATACGTCACTCTTCCTCTCTGTAGAGATACTTGCCAAAGACTATTTACATACTCTGATGAAGGACTTTGGCTTTTAGATACTGTGGAAGAGACAATGACAAGTCCTTTTTCCATGCTGTTCTGGGTTAGACCATGTTGCCTAAAAGGATATGACAAAACCCTAGTCCCAAGTACCTCAGAATGTGACCTTACATAGCAACAGGGTCCTTAAAGAAATACTGAGTTAAAATGCTGTGATTAGGTTGGAACCTCTTCCAATATAACTGGTGTTCTTATAAGTGGAAATTTGGGCACAGCCCAGATACACAGAGGAAAAGAGCTACAAAGGTACCTGGACAAGATGAACTCAGGATAGGAGGGATGTACCTGCAATCCCAAGAGTAGTAAGGACTGCTGACATCCACTGGAAGCCGGACCACACAAGGAACAATCCACCACTGGAACCTTCAGAGGCAACATGGACCTGCCGACAGCTGGATTTCAAACTTACAGCTTTCAGATTCATAAAAAAGTGAACTTCTGTTGTGTTCATCCCATTTTCATTTGTAATGTTAAGCAACACCCCGTATACCCCCAGTGTTTAATACTTTAAGGCAGCCCTAAGAATCGGATACATCTGCAATTAAAACCTCAGAGCTTGTTTTGCTTTACTATACTTTCATTACAGAGTAGGATCATTTAATGGCTTATTGATTATACACATATAAGCTTGTTCCTGTCTAATGACAGGAAGGTATATAGTCATCTGATCTTCATTACACCTCCCTCTTAACAGATTTTCTGATAGCCATCTCTCTCATTCTTATTCTTTCAATTAGTCTTTCCTATGCTTTGAAGGATCTCTGCATGAGCACAGGACTTTTTGAGGCTTATTTATTATTGTTTGGTACAAAATTGAGATGAGATATATATTTAACTATATGAGATAGATCAGTGAAAAGGATTTTTTCTAAAGCCCCTTTTAATCTCTATATTACCAGAACATTTCCTCAGCCCTCTATAATGATATTGCTTTTCTTTCCCTTTCTATTTTATTATTTTTTTTTTAAGTCCAAACAAATTTGGATACCTAATAATAAAGTTCAGAACAAGGATTTTCCCAAGGTCAACATTAGAAGGCTCACCTTAGAGACTTCTTCAAGGGTGATAGAAATTAAGAGATCAGAGTAACTACTCTGGGATAAGTCATCTATTGAAGGGACATCGAGTTTTTAAGATTTGTTTTCTCATGCAAGGCATGAAGAGGCAATTTTCATTTTCTACTAGAAAGCAGTACTATATCAAGTTTGCATCATTGCTAAACAGAAAATCATTTAAACCTACAGCAGAATACATCTTTTGTTTGTTTACAGGAACACAGAAACATTTTCTTTTGTTCTGGAGTGTTTAAAGCATGGTCATCCACACTTCAGTAACAGTACTTCCAAATTTCCAAAGAAAAGAATTATCAATGGCTAATTCTCAAAGACTCTCCACCCAACTGTAAGAATATACAAGGGTCTTCTGGAACACCTGAACCAATTTCATGTCCTATATACTTTCAATATATCACTGAACACTCAACACTGTTCATACCTATTTATTTATGGCACATTTATATTGAGAGAGATGTAGGTTTTATTCCTTAATAGCTCCAGTACCTGACACTCAGGGATCATTTATTAGTTGGATGACTGTACAAATTTTCTAATAAACCCATCCCCATCTTTAAATCATTAAGAAAGAGTCCTAAGCAGGTTTCCTAAGCCTTTACTCATGGCTCATGGATGGTTTTTGTTTGTTTGCCTGGGAGGGGGTTGTTGTTGTTGTTGTTTTGGCAACAGAGGGAGGTTGAAGTCTTTTTTTTCCCTACTGCTTTTTGTCTTTTGTTTTTTAATCTCAGGTATACAATTGAGGGATTCAACACTTCCATACAACACCCAAGGCTCATCTCAAGGAGTGTGCTCCTTCATCTCCATCATCTATTTAACCCAGATTCCACCACCTCTCTCTGGTCACCATCACTTCTCAGCCTCATCTTCCTAATCTGTGAAATTCGAAGAATAATCCTTACTATACGAAGTTATGAGAGACAAAAACATTTTCATGTAACCAGCACAAAGGTTTTTATAACTATTCATTTTCCCTTAACCTGTGATGTGTTTACTCATGTCACCAATCTTCATCTTAATAATTTAGGTATTACATGTTTTGGTCCTCTTCTCCACTAGGTGCTACAATCTCTAAGAAGGAAACAAAGTCTTAATCTCTAAAGTGCATATGGCCAACTCCATCCACACACCCATCTCCCTCATAAAAGTTAGAAAAGATGAAAGATTTCTTCTAGTATTGCTAGTGATAAACCTGTAACTTCAGAGAACAAAGTTCATATACATCACAGTAGATGAAGCTGGGAGAAAAAAAAAAAAATCAGCCCCCATTGTGTCTTCACTTCTAGTAAACAACTTTTTCTCTGCTGAAGAACTATTTTCATCCCATTTTCATTTGTATTGCTAAGCAACACCCTGTATACCCCCAGTTTTATTTCTGGTTCTGCATTTATTGTCACAGACACCTACCAAGTTACAGCCCACATGCTGGAGTATTTTTAGGTTTCATTTGTGAAGAGTCATATGTGCTATCAAATACCTTAAGTCACAATAATGATGCTTTGTACTTGTACAGAAGTTTTATTAACTAGCAAACATATCATGAACTTGCTCACCAATTTTATGACTCCTGAACTACTCCAGGTGGCATCTTCTGGTGATCTCATTATGAAAGGAATTGATTCACCTAGGACCATGCATTGTAGAAGGCAAGGTCTCACAGACCTATTCCATGTTTTCTAGCCCTCATACAACTTTGACCGACTTGCCATGTGATAGGCCTCAGTTTACTTATCTGTAAAATGCAAAGATTTGGCATTTTGAATCTACAATTTACATGGTGTCTATTATCTCATATCACACAGAAATTTTCTTGCCTCCTTGTGACTCATGGCTTTATTCTACCAACTAATTTGAAAATGGAAACAGAATTTTGATGTATCTTTTGTCAAGATCGATGAATATGAAAGCTAGGAAGCTGAGAGTATTTAGAACAATCATTGCAAAAGAAGTAGAGAATTAAAAGGTATTCGTGACTCAAGGTTTTTATTTTAGCTTTCATCCCCATCTTCCTTGGTGTCCTCAGACTCATCAATACCCGAGTATTTAGAAGACGCTCCTACCAAGAATCAATTCTTATAATCCTAGAAGTTCAGAACATTTCATAGGATTTTAAAATCAAAAAGACCTTAGAGACCAAGAAGTCATGACTAATAACCAAAGGAATATTTAACAGGACAGCAAGTAGTGTTTCAGGATATGCCAGAGAGTGAGGAATATGGCCTAGGGCCACACCAGAAGACTACTTCTGAAGTAGCCAGAAAATCTATGACAGAGTTCTGATGAGAGCCAAAGGAACTAGAAATAATAGCGTGAGGCTGAGATATCCATGCAACTATAGCTTCCCTAGTTTGTATGTGGGTGGGTTTTTTTTTTTTTTTTTTAACTTCAAGCAGTTTACCATGAGTCTTACAATATAGCAAGTTTAAATAAGTTTTTCAAAGGAAAATAAAGGCAAAGGAAATGTAAAGGAAGGAGGCCTTGTTTTAACTCCGTCTCTAGCACTGCACAGGAACACGTATTAATACATTCTAAACAACTACACTTTACTGTGACAGGAAGTGCAGAACATGGCACAATGCCTAGCACATAAATACTCATAAGTTAGTCATTTTTCATGTCATTGATCTTACTTATTGTTAGCCAATGTTAGTTTTCTGTCTTAATTGATTCCCCAAGTAAGAGGTCAAACCTGTACTGATGTTAAACTCTTTCCTGTTCTACCCATACCCTCCCTTCCTGTTTCCTTTTTGTCCCCAAATTCTTTAACTTCATGACATAAGTGAAAATGTAATGAGGCTTCAGAGCCTTGAAGTCAGAATCTACACTGGTCAGCAGTATAACCACTTCTTACCAAAGCTGTGAAATTAGCACATTTCTTATCCTTTTCCCTGGCTTCCCTCTTCTTTCCTCTTTTCTCCAGCATTGAGTAGCCCCACCTAGGTTTCTCTGAAACTTCATTCTACACCACCAGTATAAAATGTGTCCTGTACCTTGAGGTTTAAGTACATCTGAACAATGAGGTACTAAAGCCCCAGAAGGACTATATTTTGAGAAAAAAACAAGGCTTTACAATAAAGACATTAAGCTCTTGAAGTGGAAATCCAGTTGCCCATGTGTGAAGGGATATGGGAAGTTTTGTTTTTGTTTTCTCAGAGGAAGTTAAGAAATTATACATCATTTGTATATTTATCAATAAAGGCAAAGTACCAATTGAAAGTATATCCCAAATGTAACTGGGACCCCCAGACTGATGGCATATTGTTATGAATATCTCTCATTTTCAAAAAAAAAAAAAAAAAGGTCTATGTCTGTAGTAGAAGGGTGAACTAGTTACTTAATATAGGGCAAAAGTCTTTAAAATGCTTTAGTCCATCTCAGCCATTCACTCTCCCCCAAAAGTCTCTAACCCACCACTAAGGATCTTCATTAATTCAACACCAAAAATGCCTGGTGTAGAAAACCAACAGGGCTGATGTCCACAAGACCCTAAGTACTACAGGAAATAGATTCCAATTTTTAAATTTTATTAAAGATTTATTTTTGTGAGAGATAGAGAGCAAGAGAACAGGAAAGGGCAGAAGCAGAGAATTCCAGGCAACATCACCCTACAAAGTGTGGAGCTTGACACTTGATCACATGACCCATAAGATCATGACCTAAGAGCCAGCCACCCAACTGACTGAGCCCCTCAGGTGCCCCTGAGATTTCCCCTTTAAAGGGCTTGCAGTCTCTGTCACCCTTAGACCCTGAAAAAGAAAAAGCCACACCATGGTTTGACTCTTCAAAGAGGGAAGTGCTGGCACATGACAATTTCCCCCACACACTCATACACTCTCCACCTACCCTGCTAGCCCAGGCGGTTGAGCTCACATGTTGTACCCTGTCCACTGCGTTGCCAAAACAGGTGGAGGAGTATAGCCATAACACTATTTCAGCACCTTGTTGAAGTCAGAGTGAGAACAACTGTAGCACTTTCCTGCTCCTTGGCTGGGATGAGCTAGTACACATGGCCATAACATACTCCCAACTCCCAATCTATAGTCAGTGTGCACACACAGATAAGGCACTCTCCCACTGCATTCCAGAAGCCCAGAAGTATGTACTGTTAAGACATTCTTCACTATGTTTCTGAAGACAGTGAGCATATCCCAAACCCTACACTCACCAACTGCCTAGTTAAAGCCATCAGGCACACATAATGCACACAAGGAATGCCCCTTGATCATCCATCTGGCCCTGGTAGGGGGTAGGGGGTGGGAGCCTGGCATTCCTAAGATCAATGGAAAGGCAGCGATCAGTTCTTAGCAGGCCACCACTCCAACTAGCTGCACAGATGACAGTCTTAGACACAAGCCCAGTCTTCCTGTGAAAAAGGTGTATTTACTTGGCCTGGAACATCAGCCTGAAGAATAGTCTTCAGGTTTCTCAATATCTGAAGGTTAAGCTAACACTCCCAGGGAACATAAGCAGGGAGATGCCATCCTTGCATACCTCTATGGCCTCAACACAGCTTGACAATACCTCCCAGAAAGGAAGTCTTAAACATTCATCTGGAGCCCCAATATTATATTTATATACATATATGCATATATATGTATGCTCCTACGTATATGTGTATGTGTGTGTGTATAAATATATTTGTTTTTTGTTTATTGTACAACTGTTGCCTAGGGGATACCTCTAGATCTCCTGGTCTGAAGGCCAGCAAGGATTATAGTTGTGGACATACAAACAAATACAATTATACAGATACATGTATTTGTATACTTTAAATAATGCTGCCTGAGTATTTGGCCTCCTATTAGCTCAAAACTAATGCTCAGTGAGATTCCTCTCCCTGGAAGCCAAATGGATAGGTCTTGGCACACCCTCAGCAATGGGGACATAGAGAATAAATCAATCTTGCATTCAGACAATCACGGCGGTTTTAGAGACAACCCAGACTGAGGACAATGCTGAACAAGTTTATCACCTACAGAAGGTTGTTCATTCAAGGCAGAGACATCACTGCTTCATCTAATACATACACAGACTCAACTGAAAATCAAGCAACAGAAATATGTTCCAATTAGGACAAAGCTCAGAAAAAGACTTTAGTGGGAGAAAGATAAGTAACTTACCCAATAAAAGAATTAAACTCATGTTCACAAAGATAAACAAAGAAATCAGGAGAAGAATGCATGAATACATCTGAGAACTTGAAAAAGGGCAGGAAATTTAGGTACTGAGCAGAAGTCAGAGTTGAAAAATAAGCTGGGGATAAATAACACACACACACACACACACACACACACACACTAAAGGGGCTTAACAGCAAATTTTATCAAGCAAAAAGACTGATCAGTGACCTGAAAAACAATGCAATGAAACTCAGAGCAGCAAAAGGTAATAAATTTTAAAAAGAAGGTAATTTAAGGGACCTATGAGACATCAAGCAGACTAATATTCACGTTAGAGGGATTCCAAAGGAGAGAGAGAGAAAAGGACAAAAAAATTGTTTGAAGAAAGACTGATTAAAAAATTCCCTAATGTGGAGAAGGAAATGGACATTCAGGTCCAAAAAGCCCAACAGTTCCAAAAAGATGAACCACAAGAGACCCACACCAAAACACATAAGTCAAATGTGATAAGTTAAAATGCCAAAAGTTAAAGATAAGGAGAATCTTAAAAGCACCAAAAGCAAAACGATTTGTTTTCCATTAAACTATTGGATTTCCTAGCAAAAATAGCAATCCAGAAGAGAGTGTCATGATATACTCCAAGTGCTGAAAGAAAAAAAAAATTCTAATCCAGAATACTTTACCCATCGAGGTTCTTATTCAGAATTGGAGAAAGGGTTTCCCAAGAAGCAAAAGCTATAGGAGCTCATCACTGTTAAACAAGTCTTACCAGAAAAGTTAAAGGGACTACTTTATATGGGGTAGGTGGTACAAATTCATGACAAGAAAATACACAAAAGTAAAAATCTCACTGAAAAAGTTAGATATATACTAGAAATAGTGGAATAATCACTTAAATTTACTATGAAAATTAAAAGACCAAAGTAGTTAAATTAAAACTACACTAGTTTAAAAAATACTTAAGATCAAGATGCAAAATGTGACAAAAACAAAATGTATTTTAATAGCATTGTCTGTCTGGTAACAAATGATAGCCAAACTTGTGATAAGCATAGCCTAATATATAGATGTGTTCAATAACTATGTTGTACACCTGAAACTAGTATAATATTGTGGGTCACATGAAAAAATGTTCCTCGTCATTAGCCATCAAGGAGATTCAAATCAAAACCACATTTAGATACCACCTTACACCAGTTAGAATGGCCAAAATTAACAAGACAGTAGTGCAGCCACTTTGGAAAACAGTGTGGAGATTCCTTAAGAAATTAAAAATGGAGCTTCCCCATGACCCCACAATTGCACTGCTGGGTACCTACCCCAAAGATACAGACGTAGTGAACAGAAGGGCTATCTGTACTCCAATGTTCATAGCAGCAATGGCCACAGTCGCCAAACTGTGGGAAGAACCATGATACCCTTCAACAGACAAATGGTAAAGAAGATATGGTCCTTATATACAATGGAGTATTATGCCTCCATCAGAAAGGATGAATACCCAACTTTTGTATCAGCATGGATGGGACTGGAAGAGATTATGCTGAGTGAAATAAGTCAAGCAGAGAAGGTCAATTATCACATGGTTTCACTTAATTGTGGAGCATAAGGAATAACACCGAGGACATTGGGTGAAGGAGAGAAGTGAGTTGGGGGCAATCAGACAGGGAAATGAACCATGACAGACTGAACTCTGAGAAACAAACTGAAGGTTTTGGAGGTGAGGAGGGTTGGGGGTTGGGAGGGCCTGCTGGTGGGTGTTAAGGAGGGCACATATTTCATGGAGCACTGGGTGTGGTGCATAAAAAATGAATCTTGGAATACTGAAAAAATAAAATTAAAAAAAAAACACTATTGTGTGTCTCCTATACTTCAAAAAAGGGGGGGGGGGGGAATAGAAGTGTGGAATTTGCTAATGTACTCAAATTTCAGTTGCTATCAACTTAAACTTACATAGGATGATAAATGTGAATGAACCTCACAGTAACCTTAAAGCGAAAACTTATGTTTAGATCTCTTATTTCTTTGTGGATGTATCATAACACTAAAGAAAAACTACTGGTTAAGAGGAAAAAGGTACAGAGGAAATAAAAACTAGCCAGAAAATAAAATTAACAAATGGTAAGGAAATACAATGACTTCAAGTACAAATGGACTGTATCCTCCAAAAGACAGCTGAATGGATTAAAATAAAAGCATATTTATATGCTGCCTACAGAGCCTTACTTCAGAAGCACACACAATCTGCAAGTCAAGGGATAGAGTATTATATTGCATGCATTTTGAAATCAAAAGAATTCTGGGGTAGCTACACTCCTATCAGACAAAGCAGACTTAAAGACTATTAAAAGACGAAGGGGACACTATATAATGATGAAAGGCAATAGTAAAATATAACATTCATCAATAAATAGGCATCCAACATAAGAGTACTAAGATATATAAAGCAAATTTAATCAACCTAAAGGGCGACATTAGTGTAATAGTGGGGGAATTGAACACACTCCACTGGAACACCTTACTCAAATACAACATAAAGAAATCTATGTGATGCCACAGAGGTGATTCTATGAGGGAAGTTCCTAGCAATGCAGGCCTACTTCCCAAAACAAGAGGAATTGCAAACAATGTAACTTTACACCTGAAGGAAATATAAAAAGCATCAAGCCCAAAGTTAGTAGAAAGAAGTTCAGAGCAAAAGTTAATGAAATAGATAATAAAAGACAGTAGAAAACTGACAAACCTTTACCAAGATTTTCTAAGAAAGATAAAATCAAGTGAAAGGGGAAATTATATTTGTTTTTCAACATTTCCTTAGCGATTCAGGGTCTCTTCTGGTTCCATACAAATTTTACAATTATTTGCTCCAGCTCTTTAAAAATACCAGCAAAATTTTGATCAGAATGGCATTAAGTATAGATTGCTCTAGGCAGTACAGACATTTTAACAATGTTTATTCTTCTGATCCAAGAACATGGAATGGTCTTCCATCTTTTTGTGTCTTCTTCAATTTCTTTCATGAGTGTTCTGTAGTTCCTCGAGTACAGATCCTTTACCTCTTTGGTTAGGTTTATTCCCAGGTATCTTCTGGTTCTTGGTGCTATAGTAAATGGAATCAATTCTCTAATTTCCCTTTCTGTATTTTCATTGTTAGTGTATAAGAAAGCCACTGATTTCTGAACATTGACTTTCTATACATCCTGCCACATTACTGAATTGTTGTATGAGTTCTAGTAGTTTGGGAGTGGAGTCTTTGGGGGTTTTCCATATAAGAATCATGTCATCCGTGAAGAGAGTTTGACTTCTTCATTGCCAATTTGGATACCTTTTATTTCTCTTTGTTGTCTGATTGCTATTGCTAGGATTTCTAATACTATGTTGAACAAGAGTGGTGAAGAGTGGGCATCCTTGTCGTATTCCTGATCTCAGCGGGAAGGCTGCAAGCTTTTTCCCATTGAGGGTAATATTTGCTGTGGGTCTTTCATAGATAGATTTTATAAAGTTCAGGAATGTTCCCTCTATCCCTATACTTTGAAGTGTTTTAATCAGGAACGGATGCTGGATTTTGTCAAATGTTTTTTCTGCATCAATTGAGAGGACCATGTGGTTCTTCTCTCTTCTCTTACTAATTTGTTCTATCACATTGATTGATTTGAAAATGTTGAACCATCCTTGTAGCTCAGGAATGAATCCCACCTGGTGAGATCCACTGGGGGCATCACATTACCTGATTTCAAGCTTTACTACAAAGTTGTGATCACCAAGACAGCATGGTACTGGCATACAAACAGACACATAGACCAGTGGAACAGAGTAGAGAGCCCAGACATGGACCCTCAACTCTATGGTCAATTAATCTTCAACAAAACAGGAAAAAATATACAGTGGAAAAAATACACTCTCCTCAATAAATGGTGCTGGGAAAACTGGACAGCTATATGCAGAAGAATGAAACTCGACCATTCTCTTACACTGTACACAAAGATAAACTCAAAATGGATAAAAGACCTCAATGTGAGACAGGAATCCATCAGAATCCTAGAGGAGAACATAGGCAGTAACCTCTTCAATATCAGCCACAGCAACTTCTTTCAAGATTTGTCTCCAAAGGCAAAGGAAACAAAAACGAAAATAAACTTTTGGGACTTCATCAAAATCAAAAGCTTCTGCACAGCAAAGGAAATAGTCAACAAAACAAAGAGGCAACCCATGGAATGGGAGAAGATATTTGCAAATGACAGTACAGACAAAAGGTTGATATCTAGGATCTATAAAGAACTTCTCAAACTCAACACACACACAAAACAATCATATCAAAAAAATGGGCAGAAGATATGAACAGACACTTCTCCAATGAAGACCTACAAATGGCTATCAGACACATGAAAAAATGTTCATCATCACTAGCCATCAGGGAGATTCAAATGAAAACCACATTGAGATATCACCTTACACCAGTTAGAATAGCCAAAATTAGCAAGACAGGAAACAACATGTGTTGGAGGGGATGTGGAGAAAGGGGAACCCTCTTCCACTGTTGGTGGGAATGCAAGTTGGTGCCTTTTGGAGAACAGTGTGGAGATTCCTCAAGAAATTAAAAATAGAGCTTCCCTATGACCCTGCCATTGTACTACTGGGTATTTACCCCAAAGATACAGATGTAGTGAAAAGAAGGGCCATCTGTACCCTAATGTTTATAGCAGCAATGGCCACAGTTGCCAAACTGTGGAAAGAACAAAGATGCCCTGCAACGGACTAATGGTTAAGGAAGATGTGGTCCATATACACTATGGAGTATTAGGCCTCCATCAGAAAGGATGAATACCCAA
Source organism: Mustela putorius furo (assembly GCF_011764305.1). Taxonomy (NCBI): domain Eukaryota; kingdom Metazoa; phylum Chordata; class Mammalia; order Carnivora; family Mustelidae; genus Mustela; species Mustela putorius. Next base: position 88,907 of record NW_025421437.1, read on the forward strand.
CTTTTTTTTTTTTTTTAATTTTTTATTTTTTTTTTATTTTATTTTTTTTTTAATATAATTTTTTATTTTTTATAAACATGTATTTTTATCCCCAGTGGTACAGGTCTGTGAATCACCAGGTTTACACACTTCACAGCACTCACCAAAGCACATACCCTCCCCAATGTCCATAATACCACCCCCTTCTCCCAAACCCCCTCCCCCCAGCAACCCTCAGTTTGTTTTGTAGCAACATGGATGGGACTGGAAGAGATTATGCTGAGTGAAATGAGTCAAGCAGAGAGAGTCAATTATATGGTTTCACTTATTTGAGGAGCATAACAAATAGCATGGAGGACAAGGGGATTAGAGAGAAGGGAGTTGGGGGAAATTGGAAGTGGAGTTGAACTCCGAGAGACTATGGACTCTGAAAAACAATCTGAGGGGTTTGAAGCGGCGGGAGGGGGGCAGGTGGGAGGTTGGGGGAACCAGGTAGTGGGTATTAGAGAGGGCACGGATTGTATGGAACACTGGGTGTGGTGCAAAAGCAAGGAATACTGTTATGCTGAAAATAAATTTAAAAAAAATAAAATAATAAATGATTGAAAAAATAATAAAATAAAATCATTTTTTACAGTGAAAAAAAAAGAAAGGGAAAAAAAAGCAAAATGATCACAGTAAAGCATATGATCACAAGAGACTTCTATGAGTAGTTAGGCTAACAAATTAGACCACTTAGAATAAATGGATCAATTCTTACAAACTAAGAATCTAACATTGAATCATGAAAAAATAGGAAGTCTGAATAATCTGATTACTATTAAGGAGATAGAAGCTATCATTAAAACAGCCCCAAAACAAAAATCCAGGACCAGACAGATCATTGGTAACTTCTTTCTAAGATTCAAGGATTTAATACTTATCCTTATCAAACTCTTCTAAGTAATTCAAAAGGAGGAATACTTCAAAACTCATGAGGCCAGTATTACCCTGATACCAAAACCATACAAAAACACCAAAAGACAATTATAGGCCAACACCTCTGATGAACATAGATGTAAAAATTCTCAAAATATTGGAAATAAAATTCAATGATACATTAAAAGGATTGTAAACCAACATCAAGTGGATCTTGGATTTATTCCAAGGATGCAAGAATAGTTCAACATCTGCAAAAGTAAATATGACATACCACATTAACAAAATGAAAATGTTATCTTAACAGATGCAGGAAAAGCATTTGACAAAAGTTAACAACCACTTATGATCTTTTAAAAAGTGAGTATATAAAGGGAGCATACCTCAACCTCATCAATGTCAAATTTGATAAACCCACAGTGAATACTAGACTCAAGTTGAAAGCTTTTCCCCTAAAGTTAACAAGACAAGGATGTCCATTCTCACCACTTTTATTCAACATAGTATTGGAACCCCAAGCCATATCAGTTAAAAAAATAAAATAAAATAAAAGTCACCCAACTGTAAGGAAATCAAATTCACTTTTTGCAAATAACCTGATACTGTACATAAAGAAAACCCTGAAGACTCCACTCAAAAACTGTTAAATGAATTTAGTACTGTTGCAGGAGACAAAAATATGCAGAAGTCCATTGCATTTCTATAGACTAGTAAACTTTCAGAAGTCTTTAAAAAATCCCATTTACCATCAGAAGAATGTCTAGAAGTGATTTAACCAAGGAAGTTAAAGACCTGTACACTGAAAACTCTAAAACATTGCTGAAATAACCTAAATAAAATCCAAGTAAAAGATATTCCAAACTCATGGACTGAAAGAAAACTACTGAATAGCCACACTACGTAAAGCAGTCTATACATTCAATGCAATCCCTATCAAAATTCCATTGATATATTTCACAAACTACAGCAAGCAATTCTAAAATTTGTGTGGAACCACAAAGGACCCTACCCAAGTAGACAAAACAATATGAAGAATGAAGCCAAAGATATCATATCCCTGATTTCAAACTATACAACAAAGCTATAATTAGAGTATGGTATTGGCACAAAGACATAGATCAACAGAATGCAATACAGAGTCCAGAAATAAACCCACACTCACACGTTCAGTTAATCTAGGACAAAGGAGGCAGGAATATGCAATGGGGGAAAGAGTCCCTTCAATAAATAGTGTTGGAAAATGGGATAGTTAATGCAAAAAAAAAAAAAAAAAGTAAACAAATAACAAATAAAAACCTTGACCCCTATCTTACACTACAAATAAGAAAACAAAAAACAAAACAAAAATAAAAACCTCAACTTAAGACTTAAAGACCTGAAACTATAGAAATTCTAAAAGAAAACATATGCTATGTAGTCCTTGATCAGTCTTAATGAATTCATTTTTTTATTTTTTGTATTTCACTCCAAAGGCAAGGAAAACAAAAGCAAAAAAAAAAAAAGGTGGTACTGCATTAAACTAAAAAGCTTCCACACAGTGAAGAAAACCACCACCAAAAATAAGAGGCAACCTACTGAATGGGAGAGGTACTCACAAATCATACATTTGGTAAGAAGCTAGTATCTATAATATAGGAAGAACTCCTACGACTCAGTAACAAAACAAAACAAAAAATCCCAATTATAAAATGAGCAGGGGAACTCAGACATTTTTTTCTGAAGATGCATATAGATGACCAACAAGTACATGAAAAAATGCACATCATTAACCATCAATGGAAAATGGAAATCAAAATTGCAAGGAGATACAACATGCACCTGTTAGAATGGTGATTGCCAAACAGAAGAAACTAGTGAGATGTGGAGAAAATGGAACTTTTTTGAACTGTTGCCAGGAATATTATTTGGTGCCACTCTGGAAAACAATATGGGAGTCTCTCGGAAAGTGAAAAAAAAAACTTTAACCATAAGTCCCAGAAATTCCAATTCTGGGACATCAATCCAAAGAAAGTAAAAATATATATTTGAAAATGTATGTACCCCTATGTTCATTGCAACATTATTTAAAATAAGCAAGGCATAGAAACATCCAAAGTGTCTGTTGATGGATGAATGAATCAAGATGTGGTATTTGTACAATGAATTAATAATCAGCCATAACAAAAGAAAGGGAGATCTTGTCATGTGGGACAACATGGACAGACCTTAATTGTATTATGGTGAATGAAATAAGTCAAGAAGTACTGCGTGATTTCACTTACATGTGGAATCTGAACAACTACACAAAATAAAATCCAGACTTTATATGGAGAACAGAGTGTGGTGACCACTTCACAGTTTACACAAATGTTCAATCACTGCTATACACTAGAATTCAATTAAACCTCAATTAAAAACAAATTTTAAAGGGTGGCAAGGAAAAAAAAAAGAGTATCTGTCCCCGCTCTAAAGGTAATATTGCCACTGAAGAGAATATGAGGTAAAAGGGACCTACAACAGGAATTTTCAGTATCAGATCCATTTAAGATATTCAACACACACACACACACAAAGTGTCAATATTTCCATGACCTCAGTTTCATTAACAAATATAAAGTAATGGCAAACAGTTGGAAGGTAAAAGCAGGCATGCTCTTCTGATGAAAGCATATATAGCCATACCTGAATGTATTTTTCCAGTAAAATATAGCTCAAAACTCTCTACCTTTTGTCAGCTTAAAGGTCAGCACTGAGCTCTTATGTAACCTAAGACTGTTTCTGCACATTCTGGGAACATTTATTCCAGGCTGTGTTTCCAAAGACAATTTTGACAGCAACACTGTCACCTTGCCCTACAGATTTTGTCTAGTGTCTTCCTCTTCCAATGCATTCTATGTTTTTCATGTGCACTTTACTCCCACTGTCATCATGGATAATAATGAGATCCTTGAGCCTGGTTCTTGTGTTAGGTGTGGAAATAAAGATCTCACCTTTAATTCTTAGACAAGAGTCTCTTTCAGAGTTACTTCCCAAAGTTAAGGGCAAGAACTTTGATCTCTGAGTATATTATGGACCATTGTACATTATTGTAATATACAGCTATAGCTCAATTTGTTTATACATACACGCCTGAAAATTTTACCCCCCAAAGTAGTATTTAGTTGTTATGCCATTTAACCATAGGTATTTATATATTTTTTTTCTTTTTCTGTATTTCTTTTAGTTTCTCACAGTATCTTTTTGGTACCCATATGCCACACACAAAAAAAATAATAATCTTTATTGGAGGAAAAAAAAAAACCTTATTTTTAACTTAAACCAAACTGTGCTACAGCAAACAACTACATGAATTAAGAAAAATTCAATAACCACTAACATTGAAACTAGAGAACCTCTAGGATACGGATCAATACCTGTTTAGTTCAGTAGCTATTTGTACTCAATGTCAAAATCATCCAGGATTAGTTTTCATTTCTAGGATTAGTTATGATAGAGAGGATAAGAAAGAACCTCACTCCTGGGTAATAAGATAAACACAGATTTAATTAAATTTTATTTTTCTGTAGGGCTACAATGAGCAGTAGAATCAAGAAAAAAAAAAAAGACTGATAAATTTTTACTCTGGAATTCAGTTTATCTTTGTAAGCAAGAGCTGTGGCAGCTTCCATACATTCAGGAAGGCATTTGGTCTGGATAGGAGTAATCAGAAAGCAGACTGCTATAGCCTGGCAGACTCCATCGAGATCAATACAACATTGGATGGCAGTAATTTGAATCTCAAGGAGCCCAAAATGTAGTAACAGATCACTTGACCTGGTAACTCTCCACCCCAAAAGCAGCAGTGGACAAAGAGCTATGAAGCAGAGAGTAACAATTTTATACATTCTCATAGGGCTTCCATCCTAGGACCCTGACAAATTGAAATAGAAGGTAGGGCAACAAGAGCAGATATTAGAGCAAAATCCCTTCCCAGATGAACCACTGGGCAGATCAAAGAGGCAGTGGTGGTACAGGAGGTTGGGGTTGGACCGAACAGACACAAGTTCAATCTAGTTCAAGCTGCTATCCTTCCAGTTCAATTGGATCATACCAAGAATATGAATGATTAGCCCCATATTCTAACAATTTCATGGAATAAAGGCCATCATTCTAGAAATAAAACCGATAACTCTAATTCAGTCCCCTTTTAGTACACCTAGTATCTAGGATATAAGAAGTTGGGACATGGAAAGAAGGAGGCAAATGTGACCCATAACCAAAGAAAAACAGAGCCAGTAAAAAAACAGGCGACCTAAGTCATTGGCATTAGCAGCCAATGACTAAAAATCAACTATACAAGTGTTAAAGAATTTATAGGGAAAAACAGATAGTATATGTGAAAAGATATTTCAGAAGGGAAAAGTAAACTAAAAATAGAAATTCTGGCGCTAAAAAAAAAAAAAAAAAAACAGTGTCTGAAATAAGTCATTGGAGTGTTTAGCAGATTGAACACTGCATGTAAAAAATTGTTTAATGGCCAGAAATTACTCCCAATATAGTAGACACACACCCCTTTGTGATAGGGCTTTACCATTCTTCTCATACAGAGATAGCCAAAATTTCTATACCCTACAAATAGTTGACTTAGCAATTTGCTTTGACTAAGAAAATGCAGCAGCAGTTATGTTAATCCTTCTTTTAAGGTGGGCCTTAATCTGAGACTAAACCTAAAGGGACTTCAAGCCTTCACATATCTTAAGAGTGCCATATCTTAAAGAAGCCTGAAATGGGGGCACCTGGTGGCTCAGTGGGTTAAAGCCTCTGCCTTTAGCTCAGGTCATGATCCCAGGGTCCTGGCATCGAGCCCCGCATAGGGCTCTCTGTGAAGCAGGGAGCCTGCTTCCCTTTCTCTGCCTGCCTCTCTACCTATTTGTGTCTCTGTCAAATAAATAAATAAAATCTTTATTTAAAAAAAAAAAAAAAAAAAAGAAGGAGCCTGAAATGATGTATCTTGACAGAGAGGTACAACCATTTCAGCTTTCCCAGCTGACTTTAGCCTCTAGCAACACACCTGCTGAATTTAGCTCCATGTGTGGACTTAGATGTCTCTTGCAGAAGAATGCACCATCAACTCATACTTGTGATATAACTTGCTATTGTTTTAAGCAACTTACTTTTGTGGTGATTGATGGATAATTTATACACTGAAGGAGAAAGAATCACTCTATTTGACTACATGTTAATTCAAGTTAGCAAAAATGAAGCAAAATGATAAAAACTGGTAGGGAATAAACCCAAGTGATAAATTGGTAGAGAACCCCAAGCTGGGTAAGTGAAATAAAACCACACCTGGGAACATTATAGTTAAATTGGTGGGGGGGAGAACAAAAAAGAAAAAAATAAAATCTCCCAAGTAACCATGGGGGGGGGGGGGGACACATTGCATAGAGGAATGTTATAATGAGAACAAAAGTTAACTTTTCATCAGATACAATGCAGGCCAGAAAGCAATGAAAATATTCCAAGTGGGAAAATATTCCAGGAATTAAAAATATCTATATCAATATGCACAGACACATACAAATATATGCTTATGTATGTGGTATAAACCCACAAAAAGTCTTCTAAGTGTCAAGTTCATACAATTCTATAATAGTTTTCACTCATGCGTCCTTTTTATATATTGATGACTAAGAAGCATATCAACTTGTGTAACCAAGTCACTTATTCTCCTCTGTACTCATTCACAACTCCTACTCAAGTCCAACACTGATCTCATTTCTATCCCTAGAGTCTGGCCTTTCCAGAATGTCATATAAATAGAATCTTCCAGTATGTAATCTTTTGTGTTCACGTTCCTTTTAGCATAATTCATGCAATAGTCATGCTTGTTTCTGCTTGCATCACTAATTTAACCCTTTTTATTGTTAAAGAGTATTTCATTGAATGAACCACAATTGTTGATACATTCACCAGCTGAGAAGACTTTGAGTTGCTTCTCATTTTTGACAATTACATATCAGGCAGCTATGAACATCTGTCAATCAATTCCTTATGGTGGAATGTTTTTGTTCCTCTTGAGTAAATACCCAGGAGTAAAATTTTTTCCGTACTAGTAATAGTAAATTGATGTTTCATGTTTCAAGAAACTGACAGTTGTCCTAAGTAGCTTTACCATGTTGGATTTCCGAAGTCCAAGAGCTCTGAGAATTTCAGGTGCTTCATATCCTCTTGGCACTAGGTATTTTATTTATTTTCATCCATTGTAATAGATATGTAGTGCTATCTCATTGTGGTTTTAATGTACAAGTCCCTGAGAACTAACTAAAATACAAAAGTACTAACTAAATACAAAATGAATACTAACTAAAGTACAAAACACTCTACCAACAGACAGGAAAAAAGAGCTCTTGCTTTTTCTAGACCTGAATCTCCATTTTTCTAATATGTATCAAAGGATGTTCTTCAGTGCCTTTCAATGAATGAAGTATTTAATTTTGATGAACCCCAATCTGTACTTTATAGTCAATACTTCGTTTTTTCTAAGAAATCTTTTCCTAATTTAGGACTACAAGATTTTCTTCTGTTTGAGAGATCTGGCATGTTTAGGTTTTTTATGTTTAGGTTTATGATAGATTTAATATTAATTTTTGTACAGGTTTACTTTTTTTACACATAGAGTGTTCTGGCACAGTTTATCAAGAAGACTATCCTCTCCTCATGGAGTTACCTTGTCATATTTGTCAAATTGTTAAAAAATTCTATGTGTGCATCTGTTTCTGAATTTTCTGTTTTGCCTCAATTACCTTTAAGTCTTTTTCTCAATATCGCAGTCTCTTGGTATCTGCCAAAATAAATAGGATATATTGTGATTAGAACACATGTAGAGTAGAATGTTCGACAATAGTACTAAGGAGGGGAAGCTGGGATAAGCAGAATTACACTTATACAGAGTACTCACATTGTGATGTTAAGATTGTATTCTTTAGAGTCACCACTTAAAGACATAACTTTGGGGTTAAAAATAGAACACTAAAACAAAAACTCAAAATTGCCCAGGAAACAGAAAAACGATCTCTAACTTGTTCTAGACCTGACTATCCAATTTCCTACTGCGTAGGAAAGGCTGTTCTACACATAAAGATTATTCTCTCACCAAGTATCTACGAATATCTACTGTATTCTAGACATTGTGATAAGCACAATGGATAAACAAGTGATAAACAGTCATAGGCCTTGCACTCATGCACCTCAAACACGGAAGTTTTATTCGTGGTTTCTGAGTTTTATTCGTCCAGTTCTGAGACCTACAATTAGAAATTGAACAGAGTGCTATCATATGTAATGTAGAACTAAGGCAGTGAGTGTCTACTGGCAATCCCAGGGTTCAGATCACAAACACTGCCAGTTTTCTTCTCCTTCTAGGCCTGTGAGAAAAAATACTTCCCTGGGTAGTGCCTTGACCAATGAAATGTAGATAGAAATGATGCATCATTTCAGGCAGATTTAAGAACAGGATCACAATCTTTCACATGTTCTTCTCTTACCTCAGTAACAAAAGATCTTAAGTTCAAATTAGCATCCTATACAATGGTGAATTTCAAACAATCCTTGAGTGACTGTTAGGAGCCCCCTTACCAGCTCACTCTGGACATTTAAAAAAAAAAAAAAAAAAAAAAAAAAAAAAAAATCCTCGTGAGTTTCACATATATTAGGGTTGTTAAAAAGAACATAGTCCAATGTGATACAGAGGAGTATAGAAAGACTTAAGACCCAGAAGAGAAATAGGACATAGGAGCCACGTAGGGGTGGGTGGGTAGTGTTCCAGAAAAATGAATAGCAAATCCAAAAGCCTTGAAGTAATAAAGATTATTTATTCATATGAGGAATGGAAAGCACACCACGAGGGTATGACATAGTGAGCGATTCAAGAAGGGCAGGATTAAGGGAGGAGGGCGGAGAAGTCTTTAGAGACAGGATTATTCAAGGTCTTAAGAGGCTGTCTTCTAAATACAGTAGAGGGTACTTGAGATTTTTACTTAGTGCAGACATGTTTATATTTTAGTTGTATTCCCCCTGGACATTGTGGGGAGAACGGATTTGGATTGCTGGTCAAAGAATCAAAGCAGCAAGACTCACTCAGACATTTTATATAATCAGCAAGAAAGGCCGTGACCTGCAGGAGGTAATCACAGTGGAAATAAATAGGATGGATTTTGGAGTTGGAGTTGGCAAATGTGATAATGGTTACAAGGCAAGGAAGAATAGTGACGAAGAGCAGGGTGTCAATAATGGCTACCAAATGACTGGCTCCTGCAGCAGGAGGGAAAGGTAATTTGGTGAGAAAGATCATGAATCTGGTGAAAGGGCTGGTGGAAAGAGTGAGATCTCTGGAACATGTTAGATTTAGGAGACTTATGGGATACCTAAGAAGACACTGTCACAGAGTATTGGCAATATTAATCTAAATCTAAGCAGGATTATGTGGTATAAAAACAAATTTAGAAATTATTGGTATTTTAAGCCAAAAGAAAAAGGTCCTTAAGGAAAAAAAAAATGACAAAAGGAAAAAAATGAAAAGAATGCTGATGAATATAGTATTTGGAAGTTTTTAGTAGAAAGGGGGCTGACATAAAAAAGATAAGTTAGGTAGGAAAAAAAAACAGGAAAAGGAATATCAAAATTCAAAAGATCAATGTTTAAGGTAAAGACATTTCAAGGTCATCTAAGGACTCCAAGTTCTTCATCAAGGGTTATAAATTTCTTACAAAAAAATAGATTTCTGATATTAGCAAGAGTAGTTAGTGTTAACAGTAAAATCCAGACTGGGCTGACTCAAAAGATAAAGAATTAAAAAATAAAGACGGCAATATGGATGGCAATATTGACAACTCCATTAGAGAGGCTGAGTTATAAAGCATAGAGCCACAGACCAGTTTATTGAGTGAGAGTTGATATGGCTTCAACAGATGGTTTTTGTTGGGCTTTAACAGGAGGTGCAGGAGCATATTCAAATACTCATTATAAGTATTCTAAACAAACCCATTTCTTCCTTCCCCTTTCCAGCCCCAGCCATTTCCCATATAATCACACACCTAATCAAATTGTTTCCATCCCTAAAATGGATCTTGAATCCATTCTGTTATCTCCATTTCTATTGTCTTTGCATTTATGTTTTCAAGTCTTAACAGAACTTTTAATATAGTATCTACCCAGAGTTAGCAAGATGTAAAGTTAAGATTACAGTACTCCAGACTGACCAGTTAGCCCATGACTTCTGACCTTCAACTGCCAAAAGATACAACTATAAAGTTAGAAGGATGAGTCCACACAAGACAATCCTCACTTCAGACATTAACTACCAGTTTGGGAGTTTCCTATGACTTTCCTTGGTTTTATCATTTGTTGGAAAACTCCCAGAATTCACTGAAACCTGTTGTATTCATCATTACATTTATTATAGGAAAAGGAAAACAAGAACCAGCTAAAGGAGAAGAGGCACAGGGCAGAGTCTAGGAGGATTCCAAGCATGGAGTTTAATTGTTCTCAGAATATAACACCTCACAGCATCAATGTGTGGTAATACACATGAAGTATTGCTGACCCAGGAAGCTCACTTCAACTTCAGTGTTAGGAGCTTATATTAGGGCTTTGTTACTTAAGTATGATTGTCTAAATGGTTGAACTTAATCTCCAACCCCTAAGACTGGCCTGGGATTCCAGTTCCAGTGTAAGATCTCTGTTCTAAACAGTCTATCCTACTAGGTGTTCCCTCCAAGGATCACATTTTTTTCATGTTCCCATGCTTTTGTATATGCTGGGCTCTCTGCCTGTTCTGCCTTCTTCACTCACAAACTCATACTCCTCGTCTAATACTTATTTATCCTTTAGAAACTCTTCTTGCCTCCTCTGGCAAAGCCTTCCAGATTCCACTAGTTCTAACTCGCTTCTCTACATCTTCACATGTTACTCTGTTCATACTCCTTTCAACATCATTAATTTGTTTCTTACACCAGATCATTAGTACATAACAGTATCTATATGACCAAGTTCTAACAAAAAGTCCTAACATATGACAGATCTTAAGTATATGAATGGGTAACCAATTGACTACTGGTCTAAATCCAGGCCTTTAAAAATGGCAGTCAAAACTCTTTAAAATTGTCCCCCAAGTTTTACTTTTAGTGTCAACTTCTGCTGTCTTACAAATGTGCCCTGTGATATACCCAAATGCATGTCTACCCAATACACTGCATCGCCGTGATTCTTTAAGTTTATTCCAGTCTCAGTGTGAATACTCTTCTTTAAGCATCCCCATTCCCATGGTCTTTTTCTAAATCTTTGTCTTTGGGATACCTGGGTGGTCCAGTCAATTAAGTATCTGCCCTCTGCTCAAGTCATGATTCCAGCGTCCTGGGAATCCAGTCCCATATTGGGCTCCTTACTTGGCAGGGAGCCTGCTTCTACCTCTGCCTGCTGCTCTCCCTGCTTGTGCATGAGTATGTTCTTTCTCTCACAAATAAATATTTAAATAAAATCTTTGTTTTCTAAAGGTCAGTCCAAATATCCCTTTGTTCATGTGTCCTTAGTTCTGCCACTCCTCCAATCTTTACCTCATAAAGCTTGTGTAGATTGATTCCAAAATACAAAGGAATGAAATTGCTAAATACAAAAATCAGGCCATGTTAAATGACTTTGTCATGAAGTAATTTCATGGGCTTTTTACTTGTCCAGAACCTCCTGAAGATATTTCTTAGGTCACAGTTTAGAAAACAGAATAGCTCATCATTTCTTCAGCTCAACATAGGAGTGAAATAATAGTCTGATTACAATAGCTCATCAATAGTTCTCACTTAGTCAAGAGTCATTGGAGAAAAAATCGGGGCCTGATTCAGAGTTAGCCCTGATATGGACTACTGGCTCCAAAACTTAATGAGTGTTTGACATGTGCAAGTATCACAGGGTCCCAGATTCTCCATCTGGAAGAAAACATCTACCTCATAGGGTCATCGTGAAGATGGAGTCCATGGACTCTGTTAAGTGACAGTGACAGGGACTATGTTAAGTGACAGGAAGATAGGGAAACAGAGGATCTATTATACTACAAGGTAAACCAAAAACTTCTTAACTCTAAAACACTATTGTTTACCCCCAAAGTCAACCTCCCTGCCCTTCATGAAAGGATTTAGCATGTATATTTTTCCCTTGGCCTGTGATATTTTAACATTTGTTGAAGTCACAAAGCTGCACATCTTTCCTTTTCCGCCAAAATAAGAAATGTTCCTAATGACATGCCTATTGCCCTTGCATTTTAACTTTGTTAACTAGACAAGACAGTGCTTCCATTGTCCACACTGCTTTCCTCCAATAGAAACAAGAGCCAAAGAAAGTTTCTTTCCATAAATACCACAATCATCTCTTTTACTCTTCCCACAACTTAGAGGTCTGCTGGTACTGTCTGCAAGACCAACCACTCTAACCTCACCCATGAAGTAGACAGGTGAAGGATGAGAGGACTTAACGCTTCCAAGGTGGAACGCCCTTGGTCACTCTTCAATTTACTGGTAAACAAAGTAAACAAAGACCCTAAAGGAAAGCAGTGACCACAGCACTCTTACTTGATCAGTACCTTACAGCGTCCCTCCATTCTCCTCATTCTGCTTACTTCAGAACATTTTTACATCAACTAGCCACATGCTATTCTCACAGCCACCAGGAGGAGGCAGGGCAAATAGTCCTATTTTACATATAAAGAAAGTGAAGCACAAGGAAGAAGTGGGGCTTATCTGAATATCACAAATGGTTGTTATGAAAGCAACCCCATAGCTGAGGTCCTCCATTAACAGACCCAGATTATTCCTAGAGCTTAAGTTCATAACATTTTTGTATCACCTTTCTTCATCTACCCTATCCTCAGATTGTACTAAAGATACAGCTATATGGAGTTTAACATCCAAACCATTCACATTTGTAAGTCAAGGAATTAAGATTTGAATTTCTTTTTGGCCTATCAGTCAACTTAATCAGGCTCCAACTAGAGTCCGCTCTTCTCAGACATTGGACATTTTTTACACAACCTCTGCTATTGTCAGCAGGGATAGTTTCCTTCTCAGAACTATTCTTGAGCTTCTATTAGTCTACTATTTTGATGTTTTATATATTAAAGTAGTAAGTTTTTAAAGAAATAGTAGAAGCTTACAAAGATACTCAGACCCAAATAGTAAATTGATTAATATGTGACCTCTAGAAGTTTCCTTAAGAGTGTACTCATTTTGGGGGTGCCTGGGTGGCTCAGTGGGTTAAAGCCTCCGCCTTCTGCTCAGGTCATGATCCCAGGGTCCTGGGATCGAGCCCACATCCGACCCTCTGCTCAGCAGGGAACCTGCTTCCTCCTCTCTCTGACTGCCTCTCTGCTTACTTGTAATCTCTGTCAAATAAATAAATAAAATCTTTAAAAAAAAAAAAGTGTCCTCATTTTTTACTTCACATTATTTTTCTTCATATTGTTTTGAAATTTTGTTGCAGGTGAACAAGGGAAGAACTTTTTATGTACAGCTGAGATGAGGGAAAAGTGGGTAGAACAGCACTCTTAAGCAAGGTTCAATGAAGACAAAAGGTCCCAGGATAATCTTAGCAGATTATGACTTAATTTCTCCGTAGAAATTATAAATGGCCAACATTAATTTGAGAATTACCATGTTAAAAATTTTCACTGATTTTTATCAAAAATATTTCATTTGTTATTTGCATTTCTGATAACAAGGAGATAAAACCACAATTAGATAGCACCTTATGCCTTCTGCAATAATTATTTTTGAAGGTTTTAGTGAGAATATAGAGAAACTGGAACCCTTGTATACTGTTCAGAAGAATGTAAAAGGACATGGTCTCCCACAGTCCCCACAGTCAAAACAGTAATGAAAGGAATCAAAATTGAGCTACTATATAACCCAGAAATCTCATTAATGAGTATAGACCCAGAAGAATTGAAAGCAGAATGTTGAAGAGATAACTGCACCTGTACATTCATTTCAGGTTATTCACAATAGTCCATACATGGAAACAACTCAAATGGCCATCAACAGGTAGGTAAAGAAAATGTTGTACATACATTCAGTAGACCATACGGTCTTAAAAATAAATTAAAAGTTATAAAAAGGAGGAAATGCTGCACATGTGACCACATAGATGAACCTGGAGGACATTGTGCTAAATGAAACAAGCCAGTCACAAAGCACAAGCATTATATGATTTATATGACCTATCTAAATTTGTTAAACCCAAATAGAATGGTGGTTTTCCAAGGCCTAGAGGAAAAAGCTAATGAGTAATCACTGTCCCATAGGTATAAAATTTCAGTTATACATGCTGAATTCTAAAGATCCACTGAACAACAGCATGCCCACAGACAACATTATGTTGTGCACTTAATTGGTTAAGAGGATAGATTTTGCATTATGTATTCTTATCACAGCAAGAGCAAGGGGAAACAGCCCTCTTAATCTGGTTTCCAAGATGACATTCAAGCTAGGTACTTGGGTCCTATGAGGGACCTTAGCAGCTCAAAGTTAAAAGCACTGCACAGACTGGGAGAGGAACACTCTCCCTTCTCATGTACAAGATACAGTGAGAACCCAGGGTAGGCAAAACCATGTTGGAACTCCTAGATTGGGCAGCTTTGGGCCTATCAGTAGAGGTCCCTAGGATCAAGAACATTAATAGTGTTCTGTGAGGACTAGAAAGCACCTCATTAAAGCCCTTTGCATAGCTAGGAAAGTAAGAAATGAGCAAGGAAAAGATGAATTCAGAGCTTGAAATGAAAAAGAAGTAAGAGTTTTGTTTCTGAGCATATGTAGTGCCCCTGAGGACTACCAGAAATAATAGTATTTTTAAGAGCTAAGGATCTAAAATATAGTGTAGGTAGATGAATCACTAATTTAGGCAAAGGTGATATTTCCTGTCCAAAGATTGGCAGGATGTGGGGGGAAAAAAAAACAGATTTTAATAAAGAATATTAAAGTTAGATTCTTAGCAAGTATATCCTAGGAATATTCATGTATTAGAGAAAGCAAGATTAATAAACAGCTTCAGGACTTATCCTGTGTCCTTGAAGTGGCCTGAAATAATTTTGGAAAACAAGTGACTTTTTTTTTTTCTTTTTTTTTAACCAAGGACTTTAAAAATACGGACTTTCAGTGCTGAACATTGTTAGTGAAGAAAACGTGGTCACTGTGATTAAGGAATTTTAATAGAGCTAGTACTCTTTGTTCCTTGATATTTTTTCCAAAAAAAAAAAAAAAATCTTGCAGAATAAAGTATTCCCCTTCTCAGCTCCTTCTACTGGTATAAAAAATTCATATAGACTCAACTGTTTTTAAAAGCTAGACTCTTGAGGTACCTGGGTGGCTTAGTCAGTTACACAGCCATCTCTTGATTTAAGGTCAGGTCGTGATCCTCGGGTCTAAGGATCCAGCCCCATGGCAGGCTCTGTGCTCAGTGGAGAGACTGCCTCAGGATTCTCTTCCACTGCCCCTTCCCCTACTTGCAATAGACTAATAGACCAATCTTCAAAATAAATCAATAAATAAAAGCTATACTCTTAATGGGAATACATCTACAATGAGATACCTTTATAAATGATTATTCATACATATCTATATATAAAGAAAACATTCACTATATCAGGTCTATTTGTAATAAGCCGAAAAACAAGGTAATGACACAATTCTGTTCTTAACATTTGGCATAAGGCAGTCATAACATCTGACACTGGTTAAGCTTTAAATGGAATTATGTTCCCACCCATAAAAAATTATACAGTTCTGTTGAAGTTCTAACCACTGGTACCTTCAAATGTGATCTTATTTGGACATAGGGTCACTGTAGATACAATAAATATGAGGCTTTCCTGGAGCAGTATGGATCTATGATCTAGTATAACTGGTATCCTTGTAACATGATGGCCATGAGTAAACACACACAGGGCAAATGGCATGTGACAACAAAGGCAAAGATTGGAGTTACACACCTACAAACAAAGGAATGCCAAGGATTACCAACAAACCACCATAAGCCAGGAAGAAAAATCAAGGTTTCAAAGAAACATGGTCCTATAGGGGAGCCTGAGTGGCTCAGTGAGTTAAAGCCTCTGCGTTTGGCTCAGGTCACATCTCAGGGTCCTGGGATCAAGCCCCGCATTGGGCTCTCTGCTCAACGGGGAGCCTGCTTCCCCCCCTCTCTCTGCCTGCCTCTCTGCCTACTTGTTATCTCTCTCTCTCTCGGTCAAAAAATAAATAAATTATAAAAGAGAGAGAGAGAAAGAAAGAAAGAAACATGGTCCTACAGACATCTTAATTCTGGACTTGTGGACTCCACAACTATAGGACAGTAACTTTGTTGTGCTAGGTTGTAGTTTGTGGTACTTTGGTAGGCAATCCTAGGAAGCTAATACAGTTAATAATTGGGCCAGTACTTATAATCTCTACCATACCATTCTATCCACACTCTTAAAATTCTTGAGAAGCCACCTGAGAAAGTGTTTCCAACTCTTCAATCCCTCCCAGTAAACAGGACATCCATGTCCCTTGTCCTGTAACTTTGAGTACATACAAATGGTTCTTTGCCCCATTGATGGGCTTGGCTATAAACTTGTTCAGACTAAGGGGTGCCTGGGTGACTCTGTTGAGTGGCTGACTCTTGGTTTGGGCTCAAGTCATGATCTCAGTGTCATGAGATCAAACCCATGTTAGACTCTGTGCTCAGAAGTGTCTTCTGAGCTGCCTGGGTGGTGAAGTATGTTGAGCATCTGACTTTTAGGTTTTGGCTCAAGTTGTGATCTCATGGTCATGGGATTGAGCCCACTGAAGCATCTGTAATCTACATAAGAAAAAGGTCTCAGTCACTGCTCCCAAAATAAAAAAGGTAAGCATCAAGTATCTGAACCCAAATTGTCCCCGTCCTTATCAGTCAATCCAAGCCAAGCCCAAGAGGGATATAATAGAAAGACTATTAACTTCTAAGTGAGCAATCTTCATTTTGGTCAGCCACTGTGTTTTGGGGGTTGTTACTAGGAATTATTATAAATAGCCAATTGGGACATTAACATTATCGGTTTTTTTATTCCTTGTTTGGGCTTCTACTCCACATTTCTATATGGTTTTCTGAACTCTAGGCCAAAATCTTCAAGAATTCTTGTGTATTATTTCCCCCTAAATCTTCAAAGAAACCCTCTTTTGAATAGCCTTAATGAAGTCTATTAGGGAAATGTACCCTCTACCGAAGAATAAACATACCTGTACTTGAGGACAAATCATTTTAACCACTCAAGGAAAACCTCACCTTCAAATAGAAGAGATACAAGGTATTTATATTTCAACATTTCTTTCTTGAGCATCTCCTAGTGTTCCTCCCTATGACAAGTCAGTAAGCATCATATAGATAGATAGACAGAGGATAGATAGATGGATAGAGGGCAGATAGATGGATATGTGTGTGTATATATATATTATACACATACACAGATGAACATATACACACACACACTCAGAAAATGGACTTTTATTCCCTCATTTTAGCTGTTGTCTTTGCTAGTACACTGTAATACTTCAAGATAATGGAGAAACACAGGACAATGGCAGTTAGGAGCAAGAATTATACATCAAGACATTCCTCACATATTAACCCAGAAAGAAAGAGATGGCATGGTATATTAACTTCTGATGATAGACCAAGTTCTAAATTGGCCTCTCACATCTGGTACACAGATACACCTGCAGAATACTCTTTTGATAACCTCATTAACAAAGGAAGTCAACTAACATAACTTGGGAAAAAGTGCAAAGTTTGGGAGGGCAGGAAGGAAGGCTCCAGGATGAAGTTCATTCTTAGCAGAAGTCAGTCTAGTTCTGGATAAGGCAGATGTGGTCCATATACACTATGGAGTATTATGCCTCCATCAGAAAGGATGAATACCCAACTTCTGTATCAACACGGATGGGACTGGAAGAGATTATGCTGAGTGAAATTAGTCAAGCAGAGAGAGTCAATTATCATATGGTTTCACTTTTTTGTGGAGCATAAGAAATAACACAGAGGACATGGGGAGATGGAGAGGAGAAAGGAGTTTGGGAAATTGGAGGGGGAGACAAACCATGAGAGACTATGGACTCTGAAAAACAATCTGAGGGTTTAGAAGGGGCAGGGGGTGGGAGGTTAGGGTGAGCCTGGTGGTGGTGGCTATTATGAAGGGCACATATTGCATGGAACACTGTGGGTGGTATATAAACCATGAATTCTGGTACACCAAAAAGAAATTTTAAAAATTTAAAAATTTAAAAAAAAAGAAGTCGTCAATCTAGTTCAGTTAATCTTCTGTGGGACATTACAACACAGGAATATTTCAAGTAGGAATCAGCCAGTACTTAAGACCCTTCTTTCCTTCCTCAGGAATGAACTAATAAATAGTTATGTTCCACACCCTAATACCCCCACCCTCATTCCCCCCCATCCCCCCCCCCCGCAAATAACCATCAACGCAGTTACTCTAACCTGGAGTGGGGAAATGTCAACTAAGTGTCACAGGAGAAGAACATTCCAGAAATGAAACAGAACACAGGACTCCCACAGGTGAGTCTGTACCTGTGCTAGAAGTAAAAAGGGTGGCAGGATGGAACGGCATTCATCAGAATGGCCAGGAGTAACCAATGAAATAGTCACAGACTGTAAGAAAAGGTGGTGGGTAGAGCTGGGTACTGGGCAGAGCGGACAATGGGCATTCCTCCCTGAGGCTGACTGGAAATGTTCATTCCATTTGCTCAACTTATAGTACATGATTGCTTTCACATATGCAGATGTATTACATCATTTCATCCTCACAAAAAACTTTATGAGGTAGGAATGAGTAATAGCATTTGTTAGCTAAGGCTGCTACAACTAAGTACCACATACTGGGAGATTTAAAACAAATTTATTCTCACACATCTGGAGGCCATAAAAATCTATGTGTTGGCAGGGCTATGCTCTCTAAAGCCTCTAGGAGAAGATCTTTTCCTGCCTCCCCCAGTTTCTGGTAGCCACAAGTTACATGGCTTGTGGCTGCAACATTCCAACGTCTGCCTCATTCTTCATAGCACTGTGTTCTCTTTGTATATCTTTCTTCTCAGGCATTTTCTTCTTGTAAGAATACCAGCCATGTTGAATAAGAGCTCCCCATAATGACCTTCTTTTAACTTTATTTCATCTACAAAGATCAAATTTCCAAACAAGGTCACTTTCATAGGTACCCACAGTTAGACCTTCAACTGAGGGAGTGGACACAATTCAACACCTAACAGTTGCCCCCATTTTATAGGTTAAAACTATGAATTTTACAGTTGTCACGTAAGAGTTTAGACCATCAGCAATTAGCAAAACAAGGACTTCAACCAGATCTGACTTCTTATGGTGAACTTTTCCTACCATATGACAAAGCCCTACCCATCCTCTCCAGAGCCACTTACAGAGTTGTCGCTGCAGCTATAGGAGCCCCTTAAGGATTAACTTACAGGAAGTGGATTAAGAGTGCAATACCCAGAAAGGACTGATGAACAGAACCCAGTGGTCATCTGCTTAGAAATGGCTTTGAAATTTTTTGTCCACATGGCCAGTACATAGATGACTTAAGGTAACTCCTAGATCCTACACAGTCACAATTCCAGAATGCCCAGGATTTGGATCTTTAAGTGTTTTATGTGAATGTAAATATCATGGTTTATTTAGCCTAATTAAGTTTATTTTGTACTTGTTACTTTAAGGGTGCTTTTATAAATGAAGGTCTTTATTCATTTACTTAGAGACATTATAGCCTATATGAGTAAATAGATGGTTAAATTATGACAGGCACTTACTGGGAATACTAAAGTTAGAGTGTGGATGGGGAATATGGTGGAGTAGGAAGACCCTAAACTCACTTCATCCCACAGATACAATTAGGCAAAACATTACTGTAAATAACCCAGAAAACAACCCTAAGACTGGCAGAATGAACTCCACAAATTAGGATAAAGAGACCACATCTTAGAAGGTAGTAAGGGCAGAGACACAGTGAAGACCTAAATAAACCATGGGCCATCCACAGGAGGGAAGGAGGGGCTGGCTGGTGTGAAGATAGGAGAGAAGAGACCCTCACACTAGGGAGATGGATCCCCTTAACATTTGGCTTTGAAAACTAAAGGGGCTGGATTTCATGAGTTCTTAAGGACCATCAGGATTCAAGCCTAGAACTTAAAAAATCAGCAAGCTCAGTTCTTGGAGAGCCTTGGAAGGTGTTAAGAAGCCAAGTCATCATTCTCTGAAAGAATACAATGAATCTTTGGTGGCGATCCACAACATAGTAGCAGCAGTTTGGCAAAAAAACACCTGGGGCATATAGGAGGAAGATTAATTTACTTATCTCAGGGTAGCAGAATCCCTGCGAACTTCTCCAGGAACAAAGAAGCAGGTAGTTGCCATTTCCCTCCCCCACTCCCCAGCATAAACACAGCCACCTGCAGGAGCCAGAGGAGCAGGGAGATTTACTAACTTCCTTACACTGATCCCGATCCCTGCCCCCCTCCCAGGGCCTTGACAGATTCACCTTTTCCAGTCATGCTTGCCTCAGTCCCTACGCTGCCCGTCTCCTCTCCCAGAAAAATTGCACAAAACTTACCAATACTGATGAGGGAGCAGGAGGCTGGCTGAGGACAAAGAAAAAGCTGGCACCTTGCACCCCCTCTCCACCTGCCCCCTCCATATGTGGAGCATTCCTCAGACACCCCTGATCGCCATAAAACGATAAATAGTTAACTTGCAGGGATCGCAATCCTGCAGAACAGGAATCTCCCTTGCTCTACAAGATGTCCTAGAGACCTAAACAGGGAGGTTACCTTATCAATAGCACAAATTTCCAGAGGCAAATAACTCTCCGTTCCTGAAGCCCTAATGTCCCCCTCCCACCAAAAACTGGAGGAGGTTGAGGTAGAAGGGAATGTAAATGATAGCAGGATATCATAACACCCCACCAAGAATCTCCCAACTATCTTGATGTTAATGCCTGACCTAAAGACGACATTGATCAAGCCATAAGAGCAAGGCCTCCCCCCGGCACCTTGTAGGCCCTCCCTAACATGTGAAAACTCTCTTGAAACCTCCCTTCCCTTCATCACCTTCCCCCAACTGCAAGGTATATAACATGTCTACCCTCATAACCCGGGGCAGCAGCTCTTCCTGCTCACGGGTCCTGTCCCTGTGCTTTAATAAACCACCATTTTACACCAAAGATGTCTCAAGAATTCTTTCTTGGTCATCGGCTCTGGACCTCAGCCCACCGAACCTCACCTAGGTTCTAGAACTTCATCCAATACCACATTTCCCAACCCATGCACTTGGCGAGGCCTTGGTCAACAGCAGTGACCTCACCAAGGGAAGTCCTGCAAATGCCTTGTTAAAACTGCAAGCCTCTCCCCAGTCAGCCTAGCCCTGGTGGCCCCTCTCATAGGCACAAACTTTGTGGGTACTTCACAGCCATCCTCCTCCAATTGGCTCCTACCCAGAGCCCATTCCAACTGAGGCCACAATCCTGATGGTATGCAAGCAGCCGTGACAGGAAAACACCACTCCCAAGTCATTCCTGGCCTGGGTTGAGGGGAAGATAACTATATACATTAAAACAAGGCTGTAACAGGGGGCTAGAGGCAGAGAAGAGGTCTGACTGCAGGCCCTAACCAACAAAAGCTTCTCAAGGGACAACATAGGGAATGCACCCTACAGTTTGGTACTATTGTACCTCTGGCAAATGTATGGTCTGACTAAGCTCAAGCCCAAAGTGGCCCCAGTGTGTCCTACTAACATGACAGGGACCAAACACTACCCTAAAACAGGCAGAGAGCCACAGCACAGGAATGGACTGAAAGAAACAAGCAGTCAAGCCACAGCAGGTCACAGGAAACACAAAGGACACACCAGGTTCTGGGCAACAGGTGACAATGCACTGCAGGACCTCTTCTTCATAAGGTCATTGCTTTCAGGACCAGGAAACACAGCAGAGTTTCCTAACATACAGCAACACACTGACACAGAGTTAGACAAAATGAGGAGACAGGAGTATGCCCCCAATCAAACAGGATAATTTTGATAGACCTGAGAGAATATGGGCAAGTGAAAAACATCTCCCTGAAGAGGATTTACAGATGTCAGTTAAGCTTAGCATTACTCGTCACTGGGGAAATGGAAATTAAATCGATGATAAGACCTTATATACTGATTAGATTAGCTGATTTAATAAAATCATTTAATATGGTAGTTAATAAAAATAAATGCCATAGAGGACATGAAAAAAACTGGATTGGTCACTGTAAGGACCTATTTTATATTTTTATATTTTAGCAAGAGGCTTTAATTGAGGTTAAACAAAAACTTTTTGTTTAACCCTTAAACTGTCCCTGCTCCCCTTCTCCCAGGGGATTCACTTTAAAACAAGTCCCGGAAACCAGCTCCAGGTAACAAAGCCCAGATACAAGGGTGGGTCAGGCCAGGTGGAGACATCAATCAGTGGGGGGTTGCATACTGTCTCCCTAGCTACCAAGGAGTATGGGCCCTGCCCTTTGGGATCCTTTTTGACGCCAATCCCAATCGAGGTGTAATAGGCTGAGTCAAATGTCTACTATCGGTAAATTATAACTCAATTGGTCACCTGGCATCACTGTGGAGTTTCCTGTGTGTGTTACAATCTCATTGGCCACCTATGTGTGTGGCAGGCCAGACCGCATGGCCTTTGCCCTTAAATGCTAGTCTGTGAAACAGAGAAGGGTCGTCCTCTCTTGCAAGAGGTGCATCCCCGAACGTTCGGTTAGATCCTTGAAGCTTATCGTGAAATAAAGCTTTGCTTGACCTTTGCTTTATATCAGTCTTGCTCCTTTAATCAAGGACCCATTATTGGGGCATAACAGTCATGCATGGATTTTAAAAGTATAAAATCACTACTCTGGAAAACAGTTTGGAAGTTCCTTAAATCTGATGGTATTGTTCTATATAATTTACACATGCAATAAAGTGACAGCCAAGTGTATAGCTATGTTGTAACCACGTCCAGTTCTTGGTTTGATGTCCTGATATTTCATTATAATCTAAGTGAAAACCAGGTAAACTGTACATGGGACCTCTCTGTACTAACTTTGTAATTTCCTGTTTGTCTATAAATTTCAGAATGCAAAATTTAAGGATTTCA
Organism: Mustela putorius furo; assembly: GCF_011764305.1. Taxonomy (NCBI): domain Eukaryota; kingdom Metazoa; phylum Chordata; class Mammalia; order Carnivora; family Mustelidae; genus Mustela; species Mustela putorius. The sequence goes on from NW_025421437.1 coordinate 112,002, forward strand.
CTCTGACTCCTACAGATAGAATATACCATAAGAATAAGAGGATAATCAAGACAACCTATTAAGAAGTCTTTACCATCAGGCACCTGGGTGGCTCAGGTCATGGTCTCAGGGTCCTGGATCAAGCCCTGCATCGGGCTCTCTGCTCAGCAGGGAGCCTGCTTCCCCCTCTCTCTCTGATATCTCTCTCTTGATATGTCAAGTTTTTAAAATTTTTAAATAAAAATGTTTAAATAAAAATTTTTTAAAAAGATGTCTTTACCATCATCCATGCAGGGATGCAAGCAACTTGTTATTAGGGTGGTATCAGGAGAAGTGGTGTAAGTGTTTGGATTGACATATTTTTAATATTAAGCTATAGAACTTGATGGTAAATTCAAAGTGGTATATGAGAGAATAAGAGGTATGAAAATCATGCCAAAGGTTTTGTTTGCTTGTTTTTACCTGGACAATAGGGTAAATGGAATTTCAGAAATTCATGAAGGAAGATAAGTAGGTTACATAGTGGTCATAGCCATGCTGAGGTGTTCAATAGCTGTCCGTTTGATTTGTCTGGTAGAAAGCTTTTTATCCAGCTCTGGAGTTCAGGAGGAAGGTTGGAGCTGGGATATAAGTTATGAAGTCATCAGCTTACAGAGGATACTTGGAGCTTTAAGACCATAGATCACCTATGATACATAGATAGAAAAAATTGAAGATCCTCAGGAATTTAGAGGTTAAGAACATGTGGATTCAACAAAGAAGGCTGAGAAATAGTCAATGAGAAGGGTCACCTTCAAAGAGAGGGTAGAATACCAGAAACCCATAGAAGAAAACAAAATTAATAGCAGGTGATCAGCAATATGAAATGCTACAAACATTAAAGAGAACTTGGAATTGACCATTTAATTTAAAGAGACACCTCACTGTGAAGAGACTTTCAGTGGAATGATGACGCAATCGACATCAAGAGGATAGGAGGTAAAGTTACTTCTATGAACAACTCTTTTGAGTGTTTGCTATAAAGGGAGCAGAGAAAAAGGGTGGTTACAGGAATAGTGTGTGTAGGTCAAAAGAAAAAGAGTTTGAGGATAGAAAGTACTCTGCTTGTATATGCTGGTAAGAATGGCAGGGGATAAGGATGCCAAAGATAATGAATACATAGATGAGTGAAGCCCTCAAGCAGGTAAGAAAGAATGGGATCCATTGTACAAGTTGAAGAGTTGACCTTAGATGTCAACACTGGATGAAAGCAGAGTTAAGGGTACAAATGCATATGTGTGGGTTCATTGTACTTAGGAAGATGTGATGTTGTCTTCTGTCACTTCCATTTTCACAGTGCAATGAGATCATTAGCTAAGAGTGGAGAGAAGGAAGGGGTTTTTCAGGCTGAAAAAGGTATGCAATAGTTTGAAGATAGGAGAGGGAATTCACAAAGATAATGAAATAGTATTGTTTGGCATCATTAAAAGCCCATTTGCATATTTAATAGAGGAACTTAATGTGAAACTGTTCTGCATGCTTATAGGTTGTTCCAACTTTCTTCATATGCTTGTGTTTAAGAATGAAATTCGAGGTAAAGAGGGTCTCAGGAATACAGATGCAGAAAAATGAAGGTAACAATGGAGATAGTAATGTTATCTTAACTGGAAAAAGGGAAACAGGTTCCTTTGAAGATTTGAACAGTTAAAAGAAAAAGGTCAACTGTAGAATGCTCTTAGTGAGATATTGGAGTGTTCATCGTAGAGTAAGTTGGAAAAATAGGTGATGGCCAGAGAGGAGGCTCTAAACTGATAGGACAATAAGAGGAGTTGTTAAGGTAGGATGGAAGACAAAAGTAATAGGAGTTCAAAGAACTGAAAGGCCAGGACATTGGGTGGATCATCCTATAGATACTGAAATTTTCAAAAACCCAGGAGATCAGGTGCTAAGTTCATCAAAATATAAGGGAAAATGACAGTCCTAGATTATGACATCAAGGTGGAATTGACAGTATGATGCTTCAAAAGCCCTGAGAAGGGGCAGGGGAGAAATGAACCATCACTGGAAAGCAGTATTAATGAACAAGTAGAATATCCACTCCACATCCAAGACCAGAAAGACATGGGGTAGGATAGAAAATAAAAATGAAGCTTACTTCCTCATATCAGGGAGATGTAACATGCGGGGGCGGTTAGCAGGGTAGGAGAAGAATAAATGAAACAAGATGGGATTGGGAGGGAGACAAACCCTAAGTGATTTTAATCTCACAAAACAAACTGAGGGTTGCTGGGGGGAGGGGTTTGGGGGGGTGGAGTTATGGACTTTGAGGAGGGTATGTGCTATGGTGAGTGCTGTGAAGTGTGTAAACCTGGCGATTCACAGACCTGTACCCCTGGGGATAAGATATGTTTATAAAAAATAAAAAATAAAATAAAAATTTAAAAAAAAAAAAAGGAAGCTTCTTGAGGACAGTGCAGAAGCGATGACCATATAATGCCTATACCAAACCTCAGTAGCAGAGGTTTATTTAACCAGTCAAGAAGGATTCCAAGCAGGATTGTTTAATTGCTAGGTTACGGTATCATATGAACATGTTAGAAGTTACAGTGTTATACAATTAAAGCACAGAATAGATGAGAAGGGACATAGTATCTGAAAAGGTGTGTTTTGCCTCCCAAATAAGCACATTCACGTGTCATTTCTTGACAAGGACAGTCCAGTTTATGCTCACTTGTCCTCAGCCTCACAGCAAGAACAGAGCCTCTTAACTCATCTCATTAGGTATTTGAGCCAAAGCCTCTGATTTGGTCTTCTGTTCAATCAAATCATTTGACTCTAATTGTAGAGTGCATGGTTTCTGCACATACATAAAAGGGACTTACCGTATCTCATTATTTACCACCTTCTTGCATTTTAGATTATTGTTCATATGCCAAGCTGGAAGCAGTAGAAGCTTCAGGGATCATAGTTAATATAAACCACAGGCTACAATGGTCACATTTTAACAAAGTTGATTCACTTAAGACCCTTAAAAATGCTGAGCCACAGAAATAGCTTAATTAGTCTCTCAGCTTTCCTCCAAGGTAGGAGGGATACTATCAAGTATTCCTCAATTAAGAGCTGAAGTTCAGAGAATTCATGACCCATCTCCCTCCCAACTACCTGGTTGCTTTGAGGCTGCAACTGAAGAATTCACCCAGCTAATCACAACTTAACTCTGCTACAAAGACAGTCTGCAGGAGAACCTCCACAAGCTCTGTTTGCCGTTAACAGGCTCTATGCCATAAGCTGTTGGCCAGTGATGGTTTAATAATGACCCGTTCTATCTCATCATGTATCCTTTAAAAAAAAAAAAAAAAAAGATTACCAGGCACAAGGGTGGCAAGAGACCTTACAGTAACACAAAGAGGCACGATCCGTATAGGTATTGAGATTTGGATCATGACATCGCAAAAACATCATTAATAACTAACGCTTATTAAAAATACCAGACACTAACATAAGTGCTTTGTTTTGACTCTAATCCCCACAACTATCCTGAGATATGTAAGGTGGGGATAATAATACCTTTTAGGTAAATGAGACACAGGATTTACGTAATATTGCCCAAGGTTTTACAGCCAGGTTATTGGCAGAGTCTTGATTTGAGTTTAGTCATTCTGACTCCAGACCCTACAATTTTAGCCAGGACATATGGTAAACATACATAGCAATCTCACCAACTGTATTTGCTGGGAGAAATCATTTCCATAGCCTCCAGGAGGTGTGAGACCACTTCTCAGAGCAAAGAAACCTTTTGTTTCAGGACAAGATAATACTCTTGGTTCATTTCACCCCCAAGTACTAAATGACCTGGAAGCAGCTGCAACTCAGAATAAGTTTGTGCTCAGCAGAACACTATCATCTAGTACAGTGGTTCTAAAAATTTAACAGTCACATCATTCAGTTGTCCAGCTTATTAAAAATGCATTTTCATGAAACCAAGCCTCCAAAGTCTAATTTATCTGGGATTGGGTCCAGTGCTGTTAACAAACCCCCCGCCCCCCAAACTAATGGAATTGGATCCTAGAGCACATCATGTTAAGTGTTACTCTCAGAAGACTGTTTTTTTTTTAAAGATTTTATTTATTTGACAGACAGATCACAAGTAGGCAAAGGGACAGGCAGAGAAAGGGGGAAGCAGGCTCCCTGCTGAGCCCAATGTGGGGCTCGATCACAGGACCCTGAGATCTTGACCTGAGCTGAAGGCAGCGGCTTAACCCACTGGGCCACCCAGACGTGCCCAGAAAAAGACCGCTTTAATTATGAGGAAGGGAAGGATCACAGGAGACCTTGAAGTTTGGTTCTTGGGTAAAATAAGTCAAAACCAAGAACTTTATCTTTTAGAGTCAAAAACACCCTAAACCATTCCTAGGAAAAAAGCAATAAAATATATTTGAGCATGTACCTGGGAGTTGTAAGAGATGGGTAATAAAACCTCCGACTTCCTGCTTTACTAACTGCATACCTGGGGAAACCAGGCCTCCATTTTCTCTTTCGCAAACCAGAGGTAGAGCTAATACTGGGTACATGCTGCAAGCTACCGTGATTTATATTTATTTCCATCATATTTCAGGAAAGTGAGCAGGTACCTTTTCTTCCTGCCTGGGATGTGTATACAAGGCTGAAGGTGGGGTAGCTATCTTGCCCTGCGAAAGTAGCAGAATGATAGAAGGAAGGTGGGTCTAACATTGCACGGAATGCTGTGCCAGCTGGGAACTGCCCATCGGTGAGGGTTGTACTAAGTATATAAAACTCCAAACTTAAGCCACAGTTGTTCTGGATTCTGATACTCACCACTGAATGCAAGCACCATCTGACATAGTATTATTTGTGATTTTATTCTTTATTTCACAAATTTGGAAAAATGTAATGCATAAAGAAGCCCTACATGGAAAGAACATCACTTCTTCCCACCCCCAATTTCTATTACTAATTCATAATACTAGAAGACCTTGTCTATGGGTTCCCAGAAGTAATAATTCTTTCTTCATAAAGTCCTAAAGAATGGCAATTTTTTGAAGATTAAAGAAAAAGATGCTTTATATGTTTTCTTAGAGCAGACCAGTAGGTCAGCTTCATTCCTATATGCAATTCAATCAAAGTATTTTTGAGCACTTTCAGGAAATGTTCATTACCATAAAGCAGTATAAATTCATTAAGATCAAGTCCTGTCAAATAAATGGCTTTTCCTAAAAATGAGGCTTGCAACATTGATGGATTATAGGTAGGTTACAAACATCATCCCTGAATAAGATGGAAAAATATAGGTTGGCAGAAAATATAGCTAGATAGGTTTCTAGTTGAACTGTGCCCAAAGAGGGCCAACTAATGAATAGATATTAAGGAAACCCAACGGCCTCAGTATTTTACCAATATCCTAGGGGGAAAAAATTCTTAAAAGATTTCCCAAACAATTTTGTAAGTAAATTATGAGGAATCTGTTATGTGAAAAAATATATAAATCTAATAATCTCCCAAAGATAGTTTTATGGAGATGAAGAGCTTTGCTTTACAACTGAGAGAATAAAATATCCAAGGAAGTTTTATGAAGCCATGCATGATAGTAGTTGATGCAGAGGAGAGAGACTTCAAGTAACTGTTGAAAAGACCAAAATAGTTAACATAAACCCATGCTAATTTAACAAATTTGTAAATTTTCTGATGAAGCTAGATTGTCTTGGTAAATGCCTTTAATAAAAAAGGCATTTGTAAGCAGGTAAGCCAGAGCTGGAGCACTGTGTATGGTTTTATGTACTAGATCTGTGGCTTATAAAGCATCTAAATTCTACATGGAAATTCAAGCCCTGACCAGACTCTCAAATCAGTACCCTCCACTAGGTAGTTTCCTTTTTACTCTCCCTAGATTGGTAACGTAACAACTTAGTGCTGTGGGTTTGACTGCAGAGAAAAGATACCATGTTCCTAACTCCAAAGTTGGACAGTTCATAGAAGATAGCAACAGTAAGGACTGGTTCCAAATAAAGAGATCAGTGTTTCTTCCTGACCCCAAGGGAGCTTCAGCTCCCTTGTCATTTGCTTTTGGGTATCAGAAGTTAATGGTGAGACACTGATTAAAGACTAGAGGAAGTGAGGAGCTAAAGCTGGATTATTTCCGCCTCTTCTTCCAAATCAGGCAATGCCTCCAGTAATGCTGCTGCCTGCTCCATGGTTCCAGCTGCCACTTGAAAGCCGTCCTGTCTGCAGTTCTCGCTTCCACCAAGCAGCCTTCTCCAGGGTTCCAGGCATCACCAGCTTCCTGGTTCTGGGAGCACCATACCTTCCTTCCTGTCTCCCTCCAGCCCAAGATGCCCCTGAGTTCCTATGTGATCCCCTACTTCCTCCTTTAGTTCTTCTGTCAACTATGTGAACAATTCTCTGTATTAAAATGCTTCTGTTGAATTACCTGGTGTGGATTATTTTTCTTTAGTAGGACAGTCTCAGTCAGGTCCAATGCAGTCATTTAGTCAGGTGAGTGCCTGAAAAGGAGTAATTTTACAGCCCCTTTAAATTTGTAAATCAGAACTGAATGTGCTTGTGTCTCACTTATGGCTGGGGATTTGAGAGCTGCTTTCTCAGAGAGAAACTATACTGTGGACATGTTCAAGGCAATATAATTAGCACCATGTTACATCCAGCCAAAGGAAACTACCTCCAAGATTTCATGGCTGCCAGTGGTATCAAAGAGATGCAAAGGCTTCCAATAACTACACTGTTATGTCAAGTTTGGTCTTAAACCTTCCACAGTCTGACTTTTGCTCCTCCCTAAAACCAATTAAAAAAAAAAAAAAAAGTTGCTGTGGCCTCTTTAAGTCTTCAACAGTTTTCATTCTATTTGATGCCCTTAGCAAGGTTTGGCTGGATAACTACCCTCTCAATCTTAAACTTCAGGTGGTTTCACCCTTCCTCGCTTGCCCTAAAGGATGAGAAGTGGGATTTCCTTAGAGCAATGGAAATGGATATTTTGTTCCAATTCTAATTCAACTGTTATGGTGCTCATCTTTAATTTTATTGACTTCAGTTTTAAATAATTATGGTTGTTGGGGTTCTTGTAAGTTTAAATTTATAGACATCTTAACTATCCTTATAACTGCTTTTTGTCTGCTGTGTAGCTACTACAGCTTCCTTTTTGTTCAGTATGTATCTGGCATATTATATCCTTTCTGGATGGGGGAGTGATCTGTTTTCACCTAGTCTAATAGCCTCCAGTGATTTTACTCTATTTAAAGTACTTAAGCATTTGGCTTTATTCCAACCATTTTACTTTGTTCACTATTTTGGTGGAGATTTTCCCTTCTTCTTTTCCCCTTCTGTTAAAGTATGTATTTAGCTATATGATCCTAGAGCACTAACAGCAAAACCAAAAACAGACCAGCATGGAAAGCCCAGAAAAAGGATATATAGAATTAGCTTCCACTAAGGGACCAGTTGTTCCATCCAGTGAGATCCTCACAGGAAGCAGTTATCCCCTGGAACAATTATCCACTGGTTAACTACCTACAGATAGAAGCTCAGCCACAATGCAAGCCCCCTACCTTAGGTACTTGATCACTGCCATCTGCACAAATTTGTTCCTGAACTCTGAGCCAGCTCCTTCTCATCTAGAGGATCACAAGTTTCAAACTAGCATCTCCTATCTCTGCAGTCAAGGTATTTTCTTATTACTTGGGCCGTATTCACCTGGTACTATTGACTTAATTTGATCTGAAAACCCTAACAGGATTTATTAAGAATAGGTTGTCCTGTTTAATAAAAATGCATTTCAGATAGCTAAGTATGAGTATATACTATTTAAGATTTGTGACGTACCTACTGAAAAACCAAACTCACTAAGGCGAGGGAGGGGGAACACAAGTAATTGTGTGGTTTGGTTTTGTTTCGGTTTTGGTTTTTTAGAAGTCTAAATCAAAGTTTATTACCCTTATGTATTATTACTTAACCACATGAACCCTCTTTTTCTGTTACAATATATTTCACTTTTAATCAGTACTCCCAAGCTTCTTCATTGTCTTTAATATAAGGCTCCCATCCCTAGCATGTTGTATGAAGCCTATCCTGATTTGCTCCCAATTCGTTCCCCAATATCCTTTCTCATCCCATCACATCCCCACACTACATGTGGCCTCCAGCCTAGTTGTGCTATACCAGTATGTGCTATACCAGTACTGTTCTCATCCTCCTATGCACAACTCTCCCAGCTCGGAGTTGCCTTGGGCTAATTCCTACCAGCCCCAGATTTAGCCTTCCTGCCAATTTCCTTCTTCATCCACAAATCTTCTCAACTCAATTCCACTGAAATTCCTATCACCCAAAAATCTGCTCAGAGTCAGAACATTATGGTCAGATTCTGCAGAGTTTGCACAATATGTTATTCTGGAATTGTTAGCCAAAAAAGAGCCATAAATTGTGTTTTTGTAAGTCCCATTACTGAAATAAATACAATTTCCTGAGGAAAGCAAGTGTACTTTCCTCTTTAACTCGTAGCCACACTGAATGTTTTTCACTACTGGCCACATGTACAAGATTGTTAACCTTGGACTATCAGGCTTACGGTTTCTTCCTTACCACGGCAGTGCACTTGCAGGATCACATCCCCTTCAGGATTAAGGTCTTAGATGATGGTGACAGTGAAAGGATATGGTGGAATTAAATTCTCATTTCCTCTTCCCAGATTGCATTGAAAAAGGATTTCCAGCCTCTTCATCACCAAGTTATTAGGTCACAAGGGCCAGCATGGATAGAATAAAGCCATGGTAGCATAAAGCCCTCCTGAGTAAGGAATAAAGGAAAAGAGTCCAACCATCCTTGAGCATCCATTCATCTCTTAGCACATATCTAAAGCCTCAAGATGCATGTTTACATTCCAATCCCCCTGGATCTAATTTTAACATCTCTGGGGCTTAGAAGGCAAAAACCTGACCAGAGCTTTGCCTGGAGGGGTGTTAACAGTGGTTTTGTGATGCTCGGGATGCTAGGAAAACTCATTTTCACATGAAGAATGGGACTGGACATCCTACATCATATACAAAAGCCAACTCAAAATGGATTAAAGATTCAGGTATTATGTTTAAGTCTACAAAACCCCTAGAAGAAAATATAAGGGGAAAGCTTCATGATATTGGTCTAGGTAGCATTTGTTTGATAGGACACGAAAAATACTGATAACATAAGAACAAGAATAAGTGATCACAAAACTAAAAAGCTTCTGCACAGCAAAACTATCGATAAAGTAATAAGCAAACTATGAAAAAAATAGTTACAAATCATGTATCTGAAAAAGGGCTAATATCCAATATATAAGCAACTCCTACAACTCATTAGCAAAACAAACACACAAATAACTTTATTAAAACATGGACAAAGGACTTGAGTAGAAATTTCTCCAAAGATGCCATACATAGAGCAAATAGGTATTAAAATATTCTCATATTTTAAGAATGTAAGGCAGAGGCTTAACCCACTGAGCCACCCAGGCACCTCTGCCTTCAGCTCAGATCATGATCTCAGGGTTCTGGGATCGAGTTCTGCATCAGGTTCTCTGCTCAGCAGGGAGCCTGCTTCCCTTCCCACCCCACCCCCCCCCACCTGCCTCTCTGCCTACTTGTGATCTGTCAAATAAATAAATAAAATCTTAAAACATTCTTATCAGGGAAATACAAATCAAAGCCACAATGAGTTTTCACTTCACACCAATTAACATGGATATTTTAAAGTACTCTTAGGAATGCAAAATGGTACAGCCACTATAAGAAACACTGAGGCAGTTCCTAAAAAAGTTAAAAATGCAATAATCTGTAATGTAACAATCCCACTTTTAGGTATATAGCCAAAAGAATTGATAAAGATCCTGTGGAGATAGTTGCATTCTTATGTTTATTGCAGCATTATTCCTAATAACCAAGATATGGAAACCATTTAAGTATCTATCAACAGATGGATTAAAAAAAAATGTGATCTATATAGACAACAGTGTATTATGCAGCCTTAAAAAAAATCCTGCTGTGCAGTCATGAGCATGGAGAATACTATGCTAAGTGAAATAAACCAGTCACAGAAATAGAAATACTCCATTATTCCACTTGAGTGGTCTACAATAGTCAAACTCACACAACCAAAATAACATGGTGGTTTCCAGGGGTTGAGGGAAGGGGGAAAGGAGTTGCTGTCAATCAGTATAAAATTGAAGTTATTCAAGATGTACAAATTCTAGTAATCTATTGCAGAACATTATACCTATACTTAAGACTGTATTTTACACTTAAATATGTATAAGTTTGGGCGCCTGGGTGGCTCAGTGGGTTGAGCCGCTGCCTTCGGCTCAGGTCATGGTCTCAGGGTCCTGGGGTCGAGCCCCACATCAGGCTCTCTGCTCAGCAGGGAGCCTGCTTCCCTCTCTCTCTCTCTCTGCCTGCCTCTCTCTCCATCTACTTGTGATCTCTCTCTGTCAAATAAATAAAATCTTTAAAAAAAATATGTATAAGTTTCTCATTTTAAGAGTTCTTCCTACAATTAAGCAGTTTTGTAAGTGGCAAAAGGTGAATTTTTTTAAAAAAATCATTTGGAGTAAGTAGTGTGGCAAAGGCCAAAGACCTAGGGATTTGGAAGTTCAGACTGAAGAACACAGGACACTTAAAAAAAAAGAAAAAAAAATGAGAAAGCTTCCAAAACATCAAGTATATGGAAGATAGCCTGTTGTTAGCACTTATCCTAATGGAAAAAGTCATAATAGAGGCATATGTGAATTTAAAAGAAACACTAGCAACCCAGGAATAAAGAAGAATCTCTCAAGTCTATGATTATCTATCAGAAAACCTTGAGCAAGAGAAATGACCAAATTGTTATACTGAGAGTATTCACAAAGATTGGATTCAAAACTCAGGCTGTTCAGGCACAGCACAGCACCGCACCTCCCATTCCCCCCACCCACATTGCTGCGCATAAACAGCACACATGCAACTCAGTAACAGTTCTCTAAGCCTGAAATCATCCAGGAAACACGAAAATCAGTTACCATTTTTATTATCAGCAGAAACAGTCAAGTACCCAGGTTTTACCCTAAAGAAACAGTCTGAAACCATGAGAGACTCTTAATCTAGGAAAAGAAACAGGGTCGCTGGAGGGGAGGGGGATGGGAGGGAGGGGAGCTGGGTAGAGGACACTGGGGACGGTATGTGCTAAGGTGAGTGCTGCCCAGTGTGTAGGACTGATGACTCACACCTGCACCCCTGAAACAAATACATTATAGGTTAATTTAAAAAAAATAGTCTCATGTAGGTAAAACTTTTTCATCTAACAAAGGACATGGATGAATATCCATAATGTTTCCATCATCATGGGTGAGAGTAATCATTAGGAGATACTATTTAATCCCAGATTAATCAAATTTACAATAACTCTAATCCAAACTCTAGCAGGCCTCAAGGAAATCATTTATTCTAAAATGTCTGTTAAAGGTACATGAATAACAGCTTTGAAAAGAAAAGGTTATGTTACTCTACAGACGTGAAGATCTACTATAAACAGATTAAAACCAGTATCATACTTGTATAAAAACAAATGATCTCATGAGAGAGCTGAGAGACTCATTAACTAAGGGAACTTAGTATGTACTATGAAATAACTCCACAAATCAATGTTGCAAGGATTATTTAGACAGATCTGGAAAAAATGTGTTCGTTCATATATTAGAAAAAAATTAAGAAATTCTTAATTATAAAGGGTGGGCCCAAATTGAATGAAGACCTCAACAGGAAAAGTAAACCACAAAGTCAGTAAAAGAAAATATGAAAAAAAAAAAGAAAGAAAATATGAAAGCATATCCTCAAGATAAAGGCAAAGAAGAATTTCTTAGAATAACAGAAATACACCACAAGGATAGATTGAATTTGTACCCAAATTAAGAATTGCTGTAAGGTGAATAGCATAATAAATTTTTTTTTAAAAAGTTAAAAAGAATTTCTATTGAAAGTCAACATAGAGTTACACAGATGACAAATTTATAAAAACAAAGCTCAAACTTAACAATGGTCTAATATTTTTAAAACTGAAGGAATTCCCGTAGATCACTAAGATTAAAAACTCCAATGAGAAAATGGGCAAAAGGTAGAAACAATTTACAGAAAAGGGAACTCAAAAAAACTAACAAGCTTATGAAAGTATGGTCACACCTAATGCTAATTAGAAAAACAAATTAAAATGATGCAGTATAATTTTATGCCTAACAAACTAGGGGGAAATACTAGATAATGCTAGATGTTCCTGGTGCATGTATAGACTGCCCTCCAGATTTTCTGTATCCAATCAGGCAGCACCTAATCAAAAGAAGTAATTTTTTACTTGGATCTCGAAATTCTATACCTAAGCATACATCACAGAGGAATTTTCACACAGGCTCAGTAGGGGGCGTGTATAAAGATGTGCTATTTGTGCGAAGATGGAGGTAAAGTTCATCCAGGTACCCCCCCTGCTTCCACTCCTGAAAAATGGATGAATATGTGATACACCACAGAGTACCATGAAGTAGTTAGAATAGGCTAGATGTAGCCACTAGCTCCAGAGATGGATAATCAAAAAACAAGGTCAAGAAATACTATAAACTCATTTATATAAGTTTAAAATATATAAAATAAAAATTGGGCCTGGAATTGGTTTCAAAATAATCTGGCTAGTGTGGGGATGAGTAGAGGCTTGGGAGAGTTTTAGATAATCTGGCCAGGAGTTTATTACTCAAGCTGGTAAGGAGTATCCAGAGTTTATTGTAACTTTCTCTCTTGTACACCTAAAATTTTATGTTATTTTTTGAAATTCTTGCATACAAATCCCCCCCAAAAGCAAGAAAGAAAACATATGTAAAATGCATCAGAATGGATACCCAAAGAAGTGAAAGGTAGGAGCTGCAAAGAGATATAAAAAGAAAAACCAGAGGCTTCTCCACTTCCTCATATCAGGGAGATCCTATGATAGTTGTCTTTCTCTGATTGACTTATTTCGCTAAGCATGAGGAAGTGGAGATGCAACATGGGGGGTTAAGGGGGTAGGAGGAGAATAAATGAAACAAGATGGGGTTGGGAGGGAGACAAACCATAAGTGACTCTTAATCTCAGAAAACAAACTGAAGGTTGCTGGGGGGAGGGGGATGGGGGGATGGGGTTATGGACCTTGGGGAGGGTATGTGCTATGGTGAGTGCTGTGAAGTGTGTCAACCTGGTGATAAATATCCCCTGGGGATAAAAATACATTATATGTTTATAATAAATTAAAAAAAAAAAAACTAAAAAAAAAAAACAAAACCAAGAGGCTTACGTAGGCCAGTGATAATGCAGTATAATACTTGTTGACTACTGTATTACCATTTTTCACTTTAGAGAAGTCTCCAGGTCTAGGATATTAAAAGGCAGTTGTTTTATGTTCCCTTAATTGGTAGTCATTGGTTTCATTTGTCAAAGCAAGTGACGATGAAACTTAATTTTCCTCAGCTCAAAAATTAATTCAGTTACCATGATCTTGCCTATAACAAGACAATTCCCAAGTACCTCCTTTGGCACATATTTCACTACTGACTTACTATTACTGTTTCATATTTACTTATTTCTAAGTAATTGATTCATTCTTTTTTCCCCATCATGATTTTTAGACCTAAATATTAAATATTTACCCTCTTCTTATGTACCTCCTCTTTTGGATGTTTTAAAACCACACATAGCCACCTTGAGCAAAAAAAATATTTTAAAGAATGATTCATTACAATGAAATGTTGACTATTTTTATTTCTTCTTTTTCCAGTTTGTCTATTAGTCTCCAGACCATACATGCACTACTCAGAAATAAACTGAACAATATGTATTATTAGGCTCCACTGAATGCAAAACCCACTTGAATATAGTATACCACAAGATTTTGTTTCCCACTATCTACAAGCATAAAAATAGATGCAGTGTGAATACAGCAATTATTTTGGATCCTCAAGCAAAAAGACCAAGTATAAAACATGGGTCTTCAAAGAGAAAAGGTAGAGGAAATGTTGTACATTAAATGGCTCAAGCTAAGAGCTCTCAAATGTTAGCCAGGTATCAGAATCACCTAGAGAGCACATTCAATCAGATAGTTGGGGCCCCACCTCCAGAATTCCTGCTCAGCCTGCCTGGGTAAGAACCCAAGAAATGCAGTTCTAGCAAGTGTTGGTTCTACCAGGTGTGGGTAATGATGGTGATCCAAGGCTAAGACTCACTTCACCCTGCCCATGTCCAGGGCCCAAACCCTTGATCATTAGACCCTACTGTCTATCCTACTAAGATGAAGTTTTGCTTAAACATTTTTTTTTCTACACTACCATATAGGTGTTTGTTTTATAGGTACATGTGCATATAGGAGTAAAGTCTTGAATAGGATTCACTGATATTCCACTTAAATTAGGCATCCAGAAGCTTCACCCTGCCCAAACATTATAGCAAACACTTTTAATTTGCAGTTTCAAGAAATGTTTACTAGGCACTGTTTGTGACCCAGCCCTGTGGGAAGTATGGCCACACCATCTGGAGGAAGCCATCTCCACCTTCCTGGAGCTGCCACTAAACTGCCAAAAATAAAAATTACAACAGGGGCTCCACTAGTCCACAAGGTGTTTTCCTGTGAATTTAAAAAAAAAAAAAAAAAAGGTTTCCATACAGCAAGTGGAGCAGTGGCTGCATTTTAACAATTTCTTCACCTGTACAACCTGTACAAGCAGACAGTCACCACGACACTCTTATTTAAACAAAGCCTTATGCTTAAACGTCATCTTATTTATGTCTATTTATTATGAAATTCTCAAGCTTGGTTCTAGGTTTTTAAGTTGTACCTGTATTTCAAGGCTTTACAGGCCTTTATAAGGTTTAGGTGGGGGTGGTAGTATCAGGTACAAAGAATGGATAACGCTACTCCTCTGTCCATGGGATACCCTCATGGTTGTTCCTTCCAAGACTATTGGGGCTCTCCCCACACCCCGCTCTGGCATTCCTCGGTGGGCTCGAACTAACAATACTCTTGTTTTTTGTATTTCCCCCTTCATCACCACTCTTCTCCTCTCTCTTCCCTTAGAGAAAAGATAAGGTGTTTAACACTAATTACATATGTTCAAATTAATGCAAGTGGGTAGAAACATACAAATCTACTTATAATCTTTTAAATATAATGTATTGATGCTATTTTCAAGTTGATCTGTTTTCAACTTCCAAAAATTGTATTATGCTGTAGACCTTTCCTGTTTATATTTTTCATTCAACACGAGGTTTTTAAGTTCTAACCAAGCAGTTGGATGTACATCTTATTCTTTAATTCTAACTAGAGTACACTATTCTGTGAAGTCTATCTACCCTAATTCATCTTTCCATTCTCCAAGTGATGAACACTTAGGTTACCACAAATACCCAATTACCTCCCAGCAATGTTATAATGTAAATCCTGATACTCTCATACTGGGCTATTACTGGATAGAATAATAATTACAAAATGAGAAGTGATAGTAGGAAGTTGGTGGAGAAACAAAGACTCATAACAACAAGTAATTTTTTGATGATGTTAGAGAAGTGTTGCTGGAATTGCCTTTTTATGCAAACAAACAAAAGTGACTTAAGAAACTACCAAGAATTGCTTCCACACAGATTCCCTCCTATTACCATCCTGAATGAACCAACCATGGACCAAAAAGAAACTTCACGTATCAGAAAAAATTAGTTTACAAATTAAGAAAAATGGTCATGTTAACCTAGCAAAAGTTTATTTTAGCAGCAATTGTATAAAAGAAAAGTCCTATTCCACTTCTAAAGATACTGCCCACCTATTCCTTTTAGTTTATAATGCTCACCATAGAGAAGTTGGGAATGTTAGAGGAAAAAAATGGTTCTCAGTGTGCCTGGGTGGCTCAGTCAGTTAACCATCTTCCTTCAGCTTAGGACCTCAAGAGTCCTGAGACTGGGTCCAGCATCAGGCTTCCTGCTAGGTAGGGAGCCTGCTTCTCCCTTTCCCTCTGCCTGCTGCTCACCGTGCTTGTGCTGTCTTTTTCTGTCAAATAAAATCTTTTTTAAAAAATGGTTTTCAATAGCTGAACAAGCAAACCTTCAGTAGTTGGAGTTCTCCACGGTTCTCAGTGACGCCTGTATTTCCGAATAACCTACTGAAAAATGCAACATCACGGCTCCATGCTAAAAACTACTTAGATTCCCTAGAAAGGAGTCAAAATTGTATTTTTAAAAAATTTCCCATATAACCCAAATAGGCAGATAGGATTGAAAAAAATCACTGAGCTGACCACTTCCAAGTTTTAAGTACTCACTCAGACTGTCAATCATGACTTCAACAGCAAATACCAGAAAACATTGCGTCAAGCAGCCATTAATAATAAAGGAATTTATGAACTCACACAGTCAGAAGTCCACAGGCAGATTTCTACAAAGAGGCATCCAGGGGGCAGCCATACATCTCCAAAGCTCTCCCGAACTGCCCTACCCGATGTCTCCCACCATGCACCCAGACACACCCACTAGCTGCTCCTTTATAGCAAGGAAACCTTTCCCAGCAGCCCCCGGTATAGACCCACTCACAGCTAATTGGCCAGAACTGTGTTCCAAGCCCACAATGGCAACTGAATGACCAAGACTAGATGAACCTGATGGTTCTCAAATTTGAAGTGTAGATTAAAATCACCTGTTCAGCTTATTAAACTACAGGTCACCGAGTCCCACCCCCACAATTTCTTATTCAGTACTAATCCTTATTCAGAATAGGACCCAAATGTTTTCATACTTGGTTCCCAAGTTACGGCGATTTTGATGCACTTCGAGAACCACCTGCCTAGAGCAGGTGTAAGCAGTTTTCTCTAAAACACATGGTTTTGTGAGAGAGGTTGGGGTTTTGTGATTATTTAAAGATTTCCCAAATTATGCGAGCCCCTTTAATAGGTGGACTCGAATTACCCTTCTCTATGACCGGGACTTAGTGGCTCACTTCTAACAAATAAAATAAAGTGGAAGTGATGATTTATAACTTAATAGTACTACTTAATAGTAAGTCGGAAAATACATTGCTGCTTCCATCTCACTCCAGCCAATAGTCATGAAAGTGAGCTCCATTGCACATGGGTCCTCCAGCTCCAAACATCATCAGAGGACCACAGCCCTTGCCATTATCCTGACTACAAATTCATGAGAGATCCTGAGCCAGAATCGCCCCCACCCTCCTATCAGATGTTCCTGAATTGATGACCCACAAAAACTATAAGATTATAAATGTTTATTATAAGCCGCTAAATTTCAAGGGTAGTTTGTTATGCCACAATAGTTAATACAATAAGGAAACAAAACTGGAAAGAAGAAAAAGAAAAACCATCTTGAGCAACCAGAGTGTCCAGTGCCGCTTGCTTCAATGAATGGTTAGTGTAAAAACACACATGCCAAGAAGTTCAGGAAATCCAAAAAAAAATTTAAAGCACAATAGGAACTTAAAGGTCTTTCTTTATCCAAGAAACCTCTACAAACCTCAGCATCAGGAGCTGAGAAATCTTTATTGCAGTGCTGTTTTATTTTATATCTTAGTTGTTATTAATCTCATAATCTCCACTTCCTCACACTGGTTGGTGCCTCCCCTGCAGTTTCTTAGCCTCTTATTGCTACTTAGAGTGTTGTCTGTGGACCAGCATTATCGCATTTACCTGGGAGTTTGTTAGAAACGTTGGGACCCACCCCAGACCTGCTAAATCAGAATTGGCATTGCTGTATATCATGGCCACTAGGCTTAAGCTTCTACCTTTCAATGCAGTGGTTCCCAAATTTTAATGCACCTTGTAATTACCCAACATCTTTAAAAACTACTAATGACTGGCCCCCATCCTAGACATTCTTTTTTTTCCTAAATTTTTCTTTATTTTTTAAATTCCTTTTCAATGTTCCAGAATTCATTGTTTATGCACCACACCCAGTGTGCCATGCAATACATGCCCTCCATAATACCCAGCACCAGGGTCACCCAACCTTCCACCTAGCTCCCCTCCAAAACCCTCAGTTAGTTCCTCAGAATCCACAGTCTTTCATGGTTCCTCTCCCCCTCCAATTATCCCCAACTCCCTTCTCCTCTCCATTTCCCCATGACCTCCATGTTATTCCTTATACCCCACAAATAAGTGAAACCATATGATAATTGACTATCTCTGCTTGACTTACTTCACTCAGCATAATCTCTTCCAGTCCCGTCCATGTTGATAACAAAAGGAGTATTCATCCTTTCTGATGGAGGCAAATACTCTATAGTATATATGGACCACATCTTCTTTATCCATTCATCTGTTGAAGGACATCTTGGTTCTTTCCACAGTTTGGCGACTGTGGCCATTGCTGCTGTGAATATTAGGGTACAGATGGCCCTTATTTTCATTACATCTGTATCTTTGGGGTAAATACCCAGTAGTGCAATTGCAGGGCCATAGGGAAGCTCTATTTTTAATTTCTTAAGGAATCTCCACACTGTTTTCCAGAGTGGCTGCACCAACTTGCATTCCCATCAACAGTGTAAGAGGGTTCCCCTTTCTCCATATCCTCTCCAACACTTGTTGTTTACTGTCTTGTTAATTTTGGCCATTCTAACTGCTCTAAGTTGGTATCTCAATGTGGTTTTGATTTGATACTCCCTGATGGCTAGTGATGATGAATATTTTTTCATGTGTCTGGTAGCCATTTGTATGTCTTCATTGGAGAAGTGTCTGTTCATGCCTTCTGCCCATTTTTTGACATGATTATCTGTTTTTTGCATGTTGAGTTTGAGAAGTTCTTTATAGATCTTGGATATCAGCCCTTTGTCTGCACTGTCATTTGCAAATATCTTCTCCCACCCTAGACATTCTGATTGGATATGTATGAGGCAAGATAGGCCACTGGAAGTTTTAAAAGCTTCCAAGTAATTTTAATGACTAATAAAATTTGGGAGATACTAGTTACAACTATTTTTTCTTGGTATTTTCCTATTAAATTTCCCAAAAGAGAGCATCTGATTAACTTATCTTTTGTGTTGTTTTGCTGATTTTTTTTTATATATTAGGTAGTTAATATACAGTGCAATATTGATTACTGAAGTGGAATTCAGTGATTCATTACTTACATACAACACCCAGTGCTCATCACAAGTGCCCTCCTTTATACCCATCATTCATCTAGCCCATTCCCCCTCCCATCTTGCTCCATCAACCTTCAGTTTATTCTTTATCATAAACAGTCTTTGATGGCTCTCCTTTTTTTCTTTTCATTCTTCCCATATGTTCATCTGTTTTCTTTCTTAAATTCCACATATGAGTGAGATCAGATGGTATTTGTCTTTCTGACTGATTTATTTCACTTAGCTTAATATACTTTAGCTCCATCTATGTCATTGCAAATGGCAAGATTTAATTCATTTTTATGGCTGAGAGATCTTCCATTACACATATATACCACATCTTCTTTATCCATTCATTGATCGATGGACATTTAGACTCTCTCCATAGTTTAGCTATTGTTGTTAATGCTGCTATGAACACTGGAGTGCATGTATCCCTTCATATCTGTATTTTTGTAACTTTTAGGTAAATACCTAGTAATGCAATTGTTGAATCATAGGTAGTTCTATTTTTAACATTTTGGGGAACCACCATACTATTCTCCACAGTGGCTTCCCCAGTTTATATTCCCCCCAATAGTGCAAGAGGGTTTACTTTTCTCTGCATTCTTGCCAACACCTGCTGTTTCTTGTGTTGATTTTAGCCATCTTGACAGGTGAGATGGTATCTCATTGTGGTTTTGATTTGTGTTTCCCTGATGATGACTGATGTTGAGCATCTTTTCATGTGTCTGTTGGCCATCTGGATGTCTTTAGAAAAAGGTCTATTTATGCTTTCTGCCCATTTCTTAACTAGGTTATTTGTTTTTTGGGTGGTGAATTTGATAAGTTCTTTGTAGGTTTTGGATACTAAGCCTTACAAACACTAGTACATACTAATCAGATATTTCATTTGCAGATATCTTCTCCCATTCCATAGGCTGTCTTTTAGTTTTGTTGATTATTTTCTTTGTTCTGCAGAAGCTTTTTGTATTGATGAAGTCCCAGTAACTCATTTTTGCTTTTGTTTCCCTTACCTGTGGTGATGTATCTAGTAAGAAATTGCTGTGGCCGAGGTCAGAGAGATTTCTGCCTGCATTCTCCTCCAAGATTTTAATGTTTCCCTATTTCACATTAAAGTCTTTCATCCATTTTGAATTTATTTTTGTGCATGGTGTAAGAAAGTGGTCCACTTTCATTCTTCTGCGTGTTGCTGTTCAGTTTTGTTTTATTTTGTTTTTTAAGATTTATTTGACAGAGAAAGCAAGAGAGCATAAGCTGGGGGAGCAGCAGAGGGAGAGGGAGAAGGGGCTCCCTACTGAACAGGAAGCCTGATAAGGGCCCTCCCTATCCCAGGACCCTGGGATCATGACCTGAGCTGAAAGAAGATGTTTAACTGACTGTATCACCCAGGTGCCCCAGCTATTCAGTTTTATACAAAGTTATGTAGTGCACCTTTTTTTTTTTTTAAGAATTTATGTATTCATTCGAGAGACAGAAATCACAAGTAGGCAGAGAGGCAGGCACAGAGAGGGGGGGAAGCAGGCTCCCCACCAAGCAGAGAGCCTGATGCGGGGCTCAATCCCAGAACCCCAAGATCATGACCTGAGCCGAAGGCAGAGGCCTTGACCCACTGCGTCACCCAGGCGCCCCTATGTAGTGCACCTTTAACGATCCTATAAATTGTCTAATTTTAACCCAACCAGTTGTGGGGCAAAGAGCGTATATTGCAGAATCATATGACCTTAAAATAACCATGGATGCTCAAAAAGGCTGTGGGGAATGCAGTTTCCTTTAGTGCAATGCTTCGTAATCTTGGCCGCACAATAGAATAACCTAAAGAGCTTGAAACTCTCAGTGTCTATCACATAATTAGTTCAGAATCTCTGGGTCAGATCCAGGCAATGATGGTGTTAATCTGTCCAGATGATTGCAATTTGCAGGCAACATTGAAAAACACTTCTACAATAAATAGTGGCAATAGCAATGGGCCTGGCTATGTAAACAGTATACCAGAACAAATACAAATCACAATTATGTTGGCTTTACAATCATGACTACTTTATTTATTTATGTCCTCAACCTAAAATCAGTAGGATGAATGGTAGTAGCATCATGTACTATTTTCAGAAAGAAAATCATAAACTATTTGCAGAAAGAAAATAGTTTACAAATCAGATAAACTTGGGGTTTAACCCTCTGGTTCAGTGTGGATTTGGGCAAGGTTTTACTTTAATCAACTTCAGTTTTCTCATTTATAAAATGGAGATAAAACCAAGCCAACTAACTCAAAGCATTTTAAGAATAATAAACATTATAATATACACAAATATCTTAGACATTGTAGGTCATCACCTGTTATTTGCTTCCTCTTCCATGTATGAATGGGTATTTTCTTTAGAAAGGTGTGATTCTGGGAGTGACTGGATGTAGACCTCATGCTTATCCCATGGGATAGGACAGTATTGATTGTTGTTTTTACAGATGTTTGACAGATGAGAAAAATTGAGCTCAAAAATGTTAAATAATGAGTAATAAAACTAAGATAGAAGAAATACTGATTATCTACCCCAAAGCCAAAATTCTTAACAATCCCACTCTACCAGCTCTGTAAAATAGCTGCCTTCTTCCTTATCAACTCTGAAAGAAATACTGGTATGCATACAAGGTGGAAATGACGTATTGAGAAGGGAGAATGTAATGTCTGTAATGATGTGGTGTGGCACCTGTGCTACCAGCATTCTGGTAATTGTCCTTCTCTTTTTCTGCCCTCAGGCCAACTTGTCAACTGCAGAGCTTTCAGTTCTGTCCTAGAAGGGTCACAATGCAATTCTTCAAAGGTGATACTGTCTGTGTACGCCTATGTACTTCTGAAAAATCACCAGAAAGTGCTTATTTTTTTCATACACAATTCTTGCCTACATAAGCATAATGTATCTGTACTTTCATAGACTAAGAAATGTAAGTCATACAAACTTATAAATAACCATATCCAATTAACCTTTTTCTACTCTCCCTGTCTTTCAGTTTGATCCAAGTATCTTTCCTTCATAAGCCAATTACAACTGTCACCTGATTTTTTTTAAATGTACTTCTTTTCTTTTCTTATTTATACTCCTGCTATCTTGATATAGTTAATTCTTGTAATCTCCTTTATAAACTCATTAGCCAAAATGCTTTTCAATTTAGCTAAATTTCACTTATACTTCTTTGCATCCTTTCAACAACACCCATCTCTATATAACCCTTCAGGTTAAAACACATGCAGAAAAGGTATCTATTGAGACTTAGGTACATATTTAAATGTCAGACTTCTAGCAAACCCGCATACTAAATTTAAATTTAATTTAAGTTGAAGTTTGTCTTTGGCATACTTCACTTACTCTCTTTAGTTTCTAGGACCTCTCACTATTCAAATCTTTTCATATCCTCTTTCCTTATCAAAATGTAACCATCCCATAGTAGAGTCCCTTGGTTTTCTACTAAATAACAATAATCTCCTCTCTTGTCTAATTAGCATTTTACTTCTTTCCACTGGATCATTCCCACTGGCATACAAGCATATTCAAATATTTCACATCTTTTAAAAAAAATCTTCCTTGAGGGGCACCTAAAAGCACAGTCAGCAAATATCAGATACTTGATTTCAGCTCAAGTCATGATCTCAGAGTCATGAGATTGATTGAGCCCTGTGTGGGGCTCCAAGCTCAGCATGGAGTCTGCTTGGGATTCTCCCCCTGTCTCTCTCTCATAAACAAATAAATCCTTTTTTAAAAAATCTTTCTTAATCCCACTGTTTGAAGAGGTCATCAAAAGGATGTGATGGCTGGATGACCCCTGAGCCGGACCAAAGCAATCAGAGACTCCTTGCTCACTTCCCTCTCCTTGGAATATGCATTTCACTTGCTTTTCCTGCACTGGAGGCTGAGCAAGGACACAGACCTGACAGAATAATGAGCTACTTTGACCATCTGGGCATATTTTGTGACTGAACCTGTTTAAGGTTTCCACATGAATTTTAAGATTCTGGCAGGTGGATGCACAGGTTTACGTATCTTGAGGCTGTCCAACACAAGTCTTATAAACAAATTCTTTTGCTTATTAAAACCTGCCACCTACTGATCTGGAGTGGTCTGTCTATCCTTACCCTCCATGTAAAAGGGTCAGTTTGCAAACCAACACCCAAATTACCTTATAGTTACTATCCCGTTTTTTGACACCCTTTACAATAAAATTAGTCTAGAGCTGCCCATAGTCATTCTCTACTTTCTCACTCTCCACTCTCTTTAAAACCGTTCCAAACAAACTTTCATCCCCACTACTCCACTGAAACAGCTCTTGTCAAAATTATCACCAACATCACTTTTGCCAAATTCTATGAGAAATTCTCTCTTTTCATCTTCCTCAATCTCTCAGCAGCATTCTGCAGGGCTGTTATTACCTCCTTCCTGAAACTCATTCTTTTCTTGGCTTCTATGACATCAGATTCCATGTTTTATTCCATTTATTTCCCTTAAATAGTCTCTTTCTTGAGTCTTCCTTTTCTGCCTAAAGGCATTATCATGTAGTTATACAACTCAGAATATTATTATCATGACTCTGAATATCATCTCAGTGCTAAGTATTCCCAGATTTACATCTCCAACCCTGACCTTTCCCCAAGTTCAAACCTGCTTATCTACTTGCAAACCTGCAAGCTATTCACTTACTTTGTCCTATATGTTTAATAGACATCTCAAATTTAATGTGTCCAACACAGAAATTTATTCTCAAGCCCAAAACCTGCACATCTGCAAATTTGCCTGCCTCACCTGATAGCACCACCACCCACCCATTGTTATTGATCCTTTGGTTCTTTGGTCCTTTGCTGATTATTTTTTTAATTTAAAATCAATTAATAAATATATATTGTATTATTGGTTTCAGGAGTAGAGTTTAGTGATTCATCAGTTGTATATTAACATCCAATGCCCATTACATGACATGCCCTCCTTAATGCTCAGCACCCAGTTACTTCATCTCTCCACCCACCTCCCCTCCAGCAACCGTCAGTTTATTCCCTATAGGTAAGAGTCTCTGATGGTTTGCCTTCCTCTCTGTTTTCATCTTATTTTTCCTTCCTTTCCCCCTATGATCTTCTGTTTTGTTTCTTAAATTCCACATATGAGTGAAATCATATGGTATTTGTCTTTCTCTGACTTACTTCACTCAGCATAATAACCTCTAGTTCCATCCACATCATTGTAAATAGCAAGATTTCATTCTTTTGGATGGCTGAGTAATATTCCATTGTATATCTATATCACATCTTTTTCCATTCATCTGTTGATGGAAATCTAGACTCTTTCCATACTTTGGCTATTGTGGACATTATTACTATAAACATAGGGGCGGGTGCCCCTTAAAATCACTATATTTGTAACCTTCAGATAAATACTGAGCAGTGCAATTGCTGGGTCACAAGATAGCTCTATTTTTAACTTTTTTGAGGAGACTCCATACTGTTTTCCAGAATGACTGTTCCAACTTGCATTCTCACCATCAGTGTAAGAGGGTTCCCCTTTCTCTGCATCCTCACCAATAGCTGCTGTTTCTTGAGTTGTTAATTTTAGCCATTCTGACTGGTACGAGGTGGTTTCTTATGGCAGTTTTGATTTGTGTTTCCCTGATACTGAGTGATGTTGAGCATTTTTTCATGTGTCTGTTGCCCATTTGTATGTCTTCTTTGAGAAATGTTTATTCATGTCTTCTGCCCATTTCTTGACCAGATTATTTGGTTTTGGGGTGTTGAGTTTGATAAGTTCTTTACAGATTTTGGATATTAGCCCTTTATCTGATAAAACACTTGAAAATATTTTCTCCCATTCTGTAGGTTGTTTTTTGAGTATTGTTGACTGTTTCCTTTGTTGTACAAAAGCTTTTTATCTTGATGAGTCCCAACAGTTCATTTTTGTTTTTGTTTCTCTTGCCTTTGAAGACATGTCTAGCAAGAAATTGCTTCAGCCAAGTTCAAAGAAGTTGCTGCCTGTGTTCTCCTCTAGGGTTTTGATGGATTCCTGTCTCACATTCAGGTCTTTCATCCATTTGTGTCCTTTATTTTTAATCCATGATTTCTTTCCTTCATTCCCTTCAGCTCTCTACTCTACCTCCATGTTCCATTCATCAATCCATCAACTGACATTTTGGGTTCTACCTTCAAAACACATTCCAAATCCAGCCACCTCTCACTCTCTCCATTGCTACCACTTCAGTTCATGTCATTGTCAGTTTTCTCTAGGTTAAATTGCTAAATTATCTCTCTATGTTTATTCTGCCTTTTCTTTACAATGTATTCTCCATTCAGCAAATATATCCAGGAATATCTCTCCTCTGACTAAAACTTCCAGTGACATTTAACAATGCCCAGAATAATATCTAATTCTTTACTTTGGTCTACATTTCTAATGATCTGGTCCTGTGCGCCTGTGCTCCTAAACATATATTCTTTCCTCAAGTAATTAACCTAAACCAGTGATTCTCAAATTTGAATGATTCTAAGACTGAGACAGGAAATGTGCAAGATGAGCCTGGAGCATCTTGTAGCACCAAAAAGTAAGGAAGTGGTAAAACATACTTATTGATGAAGTATGCTAAAGGGGCACAGGCACTAACTGAAAGAGTCTCTAGTGGCCAAAACCGGTATAACTTCAGCAACAAAATAAAGTTGTAGTAAATCAAAGGATTGTAAATCAAAGTATAAGATCCATAAATGAAAGGTCAAATAAATTAATAAATGGGGAGAGGAGACAAATCTCTCATGAAGAAGAATTCCAAATAAATTATGCAGATATTCCACCCTAAAGAGAACTCTTGAGAAGCACCTCTTCAGTCCAGATGATTAAGGTCCACATCAATAGTCATAAATCATATTGATAGTGAGTGCTCTTGGTGAAAATGACATTTTATTTCTGTGGTCTTTCTCTCAAAAACCCATAAGCGTAAGTCTAATCACTAGAAAAACATAATACAAACTCCAGTCAAAAAGTATCCTACAGTATGCCCAACCAGTACTTCTCAAAACTGTCAGCAAAAACAAGAAAATCTGAGAAACTATCATATCCAAGAGGAACTTATACCAACTAATTGTAATGTGGCATCTGGATGGGATCCTGGGACAGAAAAAGGACATTAGATGTAAATAAGGAAATCTAAACAAACAATGGGCTTTGGTTAATAGTAATATATCAAAATTGGTTCATTAATTGTAACAAATGTAGCACACTAATGTAACATGTTAATAATAGAGGAAAGAGGTGGGTGGTATATGGGAACTCTCTGTACTATCTGTTCAATTGTTCTAAATTTAAAACTGTTCTAAAAAATAATGTCTGCTTTTTTGAAAGTTTTTAAGAAAAGAAGAAAAGAAGACAAACCTCATGGGGAAGTTATAAACTCTCTGAGTGGATTGCTCCAGGGCTTGAAATCAGAATTTGAGTTAATCTTATTCAAATTCCAGGTGACTTTTCATTTACACCACAAATTTACTAAGACTAGGCACTGCTTTAATGCTCCAGATGTAAATAAAATCTATTTTAGTTTCTCCTTTTCCCCAAAGGCATAGTAAAGTTGGTATGAGGTTCCCCAGCCTGTGTTTACCTGCAGAAATCCTGCTAATCACTTCTCTTTGACTTTCTCAAACTTAGAGATAGGTTACAATTGTCAATAGATCTTACAAGTTTATACCTTGTTCTACTTTGCATATACACTTAAAAGCTAAAACTAACAATTAAGTTTACATAATAATCAACCAGAAGGCCTGTAAAAATATTGATGACTGGATGCTACATCCAGAATTTTTAATTCCTTAAGTCTTGCATTTCTTCTTCTTTTTTTTTTTTAATTGAAGAATAGTTGACACACATTACATTAATTTCAGGTATACAACATAACGATTTGATAAGTCTATATGTTATGCTATGCTCACAAGTCTAGCTACAATGCTATTATAATACCTTTGACTATATTCCTTATGCTGTGCTTTTATCCCTGTGACTTACTCATTTCATAACTGAAAGCCTGTATATCCCAGCCTCCTTCACCCATCCCCCCCCAACCTCCTTCCTCTGGCAGCCATCAGTTTGTTCTCTGTATTTGCAGATGTGTTTCTGCTTTTTGTTTGTTTATTCACTTGTTTTGTTTTGCTAGAGTCCACATTTATTTTCGTACGTGTATGGTGCTTGAATGTAATATCTAAATCAACTGCAACCAGCATGAGGTCATGACAGAAGCTGCAAAAAGATGGCACATTAAGGAGGTGGGGAAAACCTGCCTCTTAGTGCATCATTGAGCTAACTAACCCTGAAGGCTGACCTATCTTCAAACATTCGATGTGAGATAATTTCCTTATTGTTTAAGTCAATCTGAGTCTCGGTGCTCAATTTCTCATAGTTAAGATCATCCCCGGACACTCCCTCGCAGATCCCATCCCTTCCATTCTTCTCAGCATTTGTTAGTTCCAGCTAGAGAAGCCCTCAGTTTCTTGAACCTACAAAGCTCATTCTATATGAGGATCTGACATTGACAGTCCCTCTGCCTGGACATTCTGGCCCCAGACCTCCCCATGGCTGGATCTTTCTACTTGAGTCTTAGCTCAAATGTCATTTTTCATAAGTATGTTTCCAGACCACACAGTTGAAGTGATGTTTTCTAGCCCATATCCAATACTTTTATACCCTATTACCCCATTTTGTTTTTGTCAGAGCATTTATAGCATCTTAATTTTTTTTTAAGATTTTATTTACTTATTGGAGAGAGAACAGGAGCTGGAGAGCAGAGGGAGAGGAGATGCAGGCTCCCTGCTGAGTAGGAAGCCCAATGTGTTGCTCAATCCCAGGACACTGGAATCATGACTTGAGCTGAAGGCAGACACTTCATCAACTGAGCCACTCACGTACCCTAAAGCATCCTAAGTTACATATAGCATTTGTACATTTACTCCTGTTTTCATTTTCAGTCTCATCATTTCCTTCTCTTTCTATACTATAAGATCCATGAGATTTGTGACCAGCTCTGTCTTGCTTATTTCCATATTTCCTGTACCTGGAAGAGAGCCTAAGAATAGAATGAATGATTAACAAAGATTTGTTTAATGAACAAATTAATCAAAAATGGCTAACATATGTTCATTTTTTTTTAAATGGACTTTTTCCAAATGAGAGAATTTTAGAAAGATTGTTGATAAAGGATATTTAAAGGTACATCTTAAAGATTCCCTTCACAAAGAAATCACTCCATGTAGGGAATCAGGTATCGCACCTACACATAGTTCACCCAAATTATCAATAAATGATCAACTACAGTTGTCACCACAACTCCTAGTGTATTAAGGTAATTGCCAACACATCTATACATGAAACTAGAGCAATGTCATCAAAAGGAAGGGTGGCAAATTTCCAAAGTGAAAAATCACCAAAGGCAGAAAAAGATACCCTGTCTCTGGTCCAGGAAGCCCCTGTAATTAGCGAGGTAAAAAAATATTTCTTATGTTTGTGTTTTTCAATAGTGGTGTTTGTTAATTACTTGATATCTTTTAAAAATACTAATGCTTGGCTCCCACCCCAGACATTCTGATTGGATCTGTATGAGGCAAGACAGGCCATTGGAGTTTTAAAAGCTTCCAGGTAATTCTAATGCCTAATAAAGTTTAGAAACTACTAGCTTACAACTTTCTTTTCTTGGTATTCTCCAATTAAATTTCAAAAAGGGTGCATGGGTGGCTCAGATGGTTAAGTGTCTGCTTTTGGTTTAGGTCGTGATCTCCAGGTCCTAGGATCAAGCCCTGAAATTGGCCTCCCTCCTCAGTGGGGAGCCTGCTTCTCCCTCTCCCACTGCCTCTCCCCCTGCTCATGCTCTCTTTCTGTATCTCTCTGTCCCAAATGAACAAATAAAAGTTTTAAAAGAGAGCAATTGTTTTGTTTTGTTTTTTAATTTTTTTTTAATTTAAACTTTAGGTAGTTAGCATACAGTGCAATATTTGTTTCTGAAGTGGAATTCAGTGATTCATCACTTACATATAACACCCAGTGCTCCTCATAACAACTGTCTTCCTTAATACCCATACTCATCTGACACATCCCCCACCCACACACTTAACCTGGCCCAGCAACTCAAGTCAGTTTCCTAGGAGAGGGGATCAGCAATATGCTTGAAAGGAACATGGGCCAGGAGTTAAAAAGTGTGTTTCTCACTTGTGTTTCAGAAAGAAGCACCACCAAAGGGTACCCTCAGGAGCATCTAGAGCACAGTGGAGGGATAATTTATTACTCCCTCCAACACAAAGCTTACTGTTCTCTGGATTGATGGCCTACTCTGAACCCACTTACAGAAAGCACTCTTCCTGCCTTCTTCAGAGACATCATCATACAGGTCAGACAAATTGATTTTCACCATATTCTGTTCTTATCTTACTTTTGCAATTGGAAAAGCCTCTTTACCAAGGCCTGGCTGGCCTGATGGGTAGGCAGAATTGGCTGGGTGGGGTAGGATTTCTAGCTGAGGGCTAGTGCCTTTAACTCCCAAAATATTTCCATTAGACATTTACCATCAAAATAAGCCATAGTATATATTTAAAGGCTGAGAAACTAGAGAGTTCAAAGGATGGGATTATCAGACATTATTCTCTTCAGAATTAGGAATGGGGTAGATAAGAACTCCGCTCACTATTGCTGCATGTATTACTCATACATGGATTCATAGACAAGATAACCAATTATAAAAAGTCTGCTAAACGAGTTTTGGTTCAGGGCACCTGGGTGCTCAGTTGATTAAGCTCCAGACTCTTGGATTGGGTTCAGATCATGCCCATGATCTCAGGGCCATAAGACTGAGCACCATGTGGGGCTCCATGCTCAGTGTGGGGTCTGCTTGAGATTCTCCTCTCCTCCCCGACTTCTCCTCCTGTACTCATACGCACTCTCTTCTAATACATAAAATCTTTAAACTAGTTTTGATTTATAAATCACTCTTCCCTGAATATACTTTCATTTTTATTTGTTTCTTACTCCTATAAATATACTTACATTACTCTTGTTTAATATTTTTTTTTAAAGATTTTATTTATTTATTTGACAGAGAGAAATCACAAGTAGATGGAGAGGCAGGCAGAGAGAGAGAGAGGGAAGCAGGCTCCCTGCTGAGCAGAGAGCCCGATGCGGGACTCGATCCCAGGACTCTGAGATCATGACCTGAGCCGAAGGCAGCGGCTTAACCCACTGAGCCACCCAGGCGCCCCAACTCTTGTTTAATATTTGATCTGTCCATTAATTTTGGTCCCCTTGTCTTGTTTTCATTTCTAAATTAAGTACCCTGTTCTTTATTTCCCTGATTACTCTATTTGGACTTAATGAGAGAAAAAGATATTTTCAAATATTAGTCTTATGTAAATTTATAATTAGGACTAACAGATTTTGCCTTCACTATTTTATTATAGTTGTTTCCACCTATGCCTCAAACCTTATGATATGCACCATAGGGAAAAATAAAAATAAAAACAGTTTCTGCCCATTATAGAAGTTGCAACATGATTAAAAAAAAAAAAAAGTGGTCTATGAGGTAGAAAATGGTAAATCTACCCCAGAAATTTCACAAAGATTTGGTAGGACAACACAGCTGTAATACAGCATTGGAAATAGAAACCAGATTCAAGAAACACATATGATCAATATAAATATGTAGTAAATTTCATTGTCAAGGAAGTATATATTTACAAGAAAATATGCAAATTGAGGAGGAAAAGGAAGTTTCCGTGTTTGATTTTATTTTATTTTTTTTTTTTTAAAGATTTTATTTATTTATTTGACAGAGAGAAATCACAAGTAGATGGAGAGGCAGGCAGAGAGAGAGAGAGGGAAGCAGGCCCCTGCTGAGCAGAGAGCCCGATGTGGGACTCGATCCCAGGACCCTGAGATCATGACCTGAGCCGAAGGCAGCGGCTTAACCCACTGAGCCACCCAGGCGCCCACCGTGTTTGATTTTAGAAACAATAGGACTGGAGGAAAGATAATTCTATAATTCTATAATTATAATTCTATAATTAAAAATAATTCTATAATTATACAACAGACTACAAATCAGATTGAGAAAATATGTGAATAAACTTTAATTCAGGCTATAAACTTTATAAGCACAAGTTGTACATGTGATATAGGAAATCAATAATCAAGACACCTTTCTTGGCCAAATCCTACCTGAGAAATTCTGGACTTTGCTTCCAAAATGTGTTTCTCTCTGAAAGTTAGAAAGTAACCTGTAAAACTGCTTCTCTAAAAGGGAATGAAGGCTTGGTTAAATAGAAATGTCAAATCCTGGAGCGAAGGTAGCCAGATTCCAAGACATTCAAAAGAAAAGTAAAATTAATTCTCTACCCTCACCTCCATAAAATAAAGTGACTCAGAAAATTGGAAGATTTTTAAAATAAGTTTTATTATTTAGCATCAAATCCTGACTTAAAGAATAATAAATGCATTCAAATAAGTGTTATATGAGATTTTTTTTCAAAACAAGAATGGGAGAGAGAAGACTAAGTGAGGAGGGACTAGTGTGGATGCCCTGAAGGTTCTCTGGTGAGCCCAGAATCTTTAAAAATGTAGAAAAGTTGGAAATAAGGTGCATCATCAGGTATGACTACAAAAGAGGTCTTAGAATTGTTTTAAAAATGGTAGTAAGCTGTGAAAAACCTGTAGTAAGCCTAGGCTTGAAGAAAAACTGGGACAAAGCGAAGAAGAAAAATAAACATACAAAGAATAGAAAAAAGCTGCATAATGAAATGTCTTCAATATTAAAGGGAAGAAATAAACAACAGCTGTAACTCACAGGCTTGGAACAAGAATGGAAAGAACAGTGAGTAGGTTGGGTTTCCGTGAAATCAGTTTCTCCTCCCTTCTATATCCCCTTTAATTCCTAGAGTTTCCATTTCCTTCCTGGGCAAATGGAACTTTTTACTGCCAAAAGAATCTCTTTAGATCTGTACAAGAATGAGCTACGTACTTGGTTCACCTCCTTCTTCCCAAGACCCCCATTTTCTAAGTAGATCCTTTTACCATTTTAGCTCCTATAGCTCTATTCAGCCTTCTTAGAGTCCTCTTACTCTAGAATGTTTAGGTGAGCAAAGACAAATACTAATTAAAAATAACTTGATTCTCCCTATTGAAAATAGGGGGAAGATATTTTCCACTCCTCCTTTTGCCTTGAGCATTTACCTTAAAAACCCTGGAATTTTAAGTACTCTCTCTACTCTTTGAAATGTATCTAAATCCTTTTGAAGCCCACATGGACCTTTTGTCAACTGATCTTTTGCCTATTTTATGACCCAGAATGGCTTTCTCAAGGACCTGGGAACTATCTGAGATGCCAACATCAAAGAAGACAACACCCCCATCTCTCACTTTCAAGTGAAGGGTAGGGGACAAATTTCAGGGGGAAATTTACTTGATTTTGCAAAATTACCTCCTGTTATAAAGAGATAAGAAGTTTATATTTCCTCTGGATAAAGCAACTTAGCAACACAGATGGTCACCCCAACTACCAGGTAAATTTAAGATGAATTATGTCTAACAAAATGGAGTTATCAAATCCTCTTATTTAAGAATCAGTTATTATTTTTCTTGAAAACATATATGTAATGTGTTGTATCTGCAGGAGTCTCCTTGTCCCTTTCCCTCTGCCCCTCCCCCCACTTGTGCACTCTCTCTCAAGTAAATAATAAATAAAATCTTACCAAAAGAGAAAAGAAAAGAAAATTCCTATACAAACATACATTGTGGCAGAATGCAAAAGACATCCTAAAAAAGTTATGCCTACAGGGAGAGAGGTAAAATCATAATACAGTTCATTTGAGGGTGTTACTTTATTGAAAATCAGCAGCTGACATCTTCAATGTTATATTTATTACTGTTGAACTAAAGATTTTTAAACTAGCTTCTTTTCCCCTTTGATTCTAAGTACAGTTCAGAATTGACCTTAAGTTGAGTTTCTGTCCTGAAAACAAGACTGTGATCTATATAATAATGCTGAAATGACATCTGGAAGTTTTCCCAAATGAAAAAAAAAATAGCTTTTCAGATAGTTCTATCTGTATATATGAATACTAAATATTTGCAGTGTATATAATGGAAGGGTCATTGTATTCTATTGAAATTACCATCTTCTATAATAAAACATTTCATGACAGATCACTGAAACCATGGAAACAATTTGGCAGTATATTCTCTCCCACCAGCTGCTATATATTGATAGTGATTGGACTTTGACAGAGATTTTCTGGTAGAAGCCATGTGTTTCCCCATGGGGTAAGAAGTGTAATATTGGAGACTGGCTAGGCATCACTCTCATACATGGACAACAGCAAAACAAAGAGGTCCATGTGGCAATGGATATACAGAAAATCTTGGTGAGAGTTATAGAGGACTAAGTTCCCTGTGACCAGTAACAAGTATGTTTTAGGAGTACAAAGTTAAACAAAATTTTTAGAGATGTCATTGTAATACTAAGATGAAGAATGAAGAATATGGATGACACATAGTTCATTTCATAAGCCAACATTAATTGTGAGTGATTGATTGGAGCACTGTGCTGAGAAAGACTCTAAGATTATATCATGAGCTCAGAAGCAGGGAGGAGAAGCCCATGAGTCACATATTTACTATTTGCCACAAAAAGTCTCCTTTTGCACTTTGTGTTTTGGTTAGACCTACTGACAAAATATTCGCTGACCTGGTCTATAAGAGAGAGCTAGCACATGACTGCAACCAGTTAGATGACAAATCCTGACACAGGCTGTAGCATGAGGGATGACTGGCAAGTTTCTGACCGCAAGAATCCAACTCACTCAAAGCCATAATTTATGGAGACTGTTCAACATCTCCCCTAAATTTCAGAGCTGAAGGGCTTGTCTCAGGGAAGAAACACATAGGAATCAACTAACTTCCAAGAAAGCAGAGTACTTAGTAGGGGCCATGCTAGCCAGTGATCACTTGGGGCATTTCTGAAGCCTCTCCTTGCTGGTTGGTTTTTAATTTTTCCTTCAGTCCCAACCCCTTTTAATTATGGAATTCTAGCTCTAGAAGGTATCTTGGAACCTATGGAATACAACTCCCTAATTTTCCAGAAAAAGAAGTAAGGTGCAACCAAGAAAGGTAAGTTATTTAAGGTTACATAGCTGCTAAGTGGCAAAGCCAGGTCTAAAAACCCTAGGACCAGAAGATGTTGGTGCTCTTTTCATTTCATTATTCTGGGAAACTGACCCTCCTCCTTCACTCACTCAAACTGGAGTTCCTTTTGAAACCTTCACTTCATGAAGGACCCCACCAGGGTCCTGTATTTAGACTCGGAGGTAAGTCTTAAGTGGATAGATTTGAGAATAAGGACCTATGTGGCTCGGTCCCATGGGCTTCTTCTATGATTCTTATAAGAATTAGGTACCAATAATGCCCATAATACTCTTTGTAGATACCCACAGTCCCATCAGAAGGTTGGATTGGACTTCCATTCTGGGAAAAGACTCCATCCCACACATCCAATGTAGGGCCAAACTCGTAAACAGTAAGTTGCCCCCACTTCTCAAAGGACCTCTCCATTCCTTGACACTTAGTTCACCAGATCCTCAACTATAGTCCCTCATGAATCCTCATATCCTATTCCTGACTGGTCTTAAATACAAAGAATAGTAGCATCCTTATTATTTGTTTCTGTTTATAATTTATTCTTCACTCTTAATGAAGCTGACTAAATTAAACAATGTGCTTGAATTTTTAAAGTCAAGACCTATGAAATGAAGTTTAAAAGCCTACATTGGAAACCTGAAATAGCTTTACTTCTTCCCCAAGACTGAACAGAAAGCTTTTGGATAGAGTTTATACTCTTCTTGGGTCAATATTAGCTGCTTAGGAAGGTGAGGACTCTTGGGGCTCTGTGATTTCATGCCCATTTTCAAATATTAGGATGAGAGAACAACTTCTGATCAGGCCATTCTTCTCTTTGGTCATGTTCTGGGATCAGTCCCAAAGAGGCCATTTCATAAATCTTTTTTTTTCCATATCATAGATCTTCTGATGTTTTACATTTATAAAATATCTATTCTCCTCCAAGTTTATCTACAACAAAATGCCATGGACCTTTTAGCATATTGCCATTGATAAAACAATCCAGAGCACAAGCATGAGAAGTTTGGCTAGTATTTCATTATTACTCCTCAGTTTATGTTGACAACTAAGACACCATGTGATTTCAGTGCATACACAGACACCAATAACCACATAAATAATATAAGCGGAACTCATATTAAGAACTCTTAACTGGGAACTCTCTTGGAAGATCTTTTTAAGATCTCATGACACATCACTTCATTCAACAAAATTTTCTCTACCTCTGTTAAGACTTCCTCAGGGTGAGCGAGGTTCTCTCAGAGTCCTAACAGAGCCCAAGTCAACAGCAGGATAGATTCTAACATAATATAAATCAGACCCCGAAGGCTCTCTACCAGGTTTCAGCATGACTGTGTCAAAACATCTTCTCTTCTTAAGTTCAGTCATGCAAGGGAGCATTAGGGAAAAGCAGCTGTAGGGACAACAGTAAAGAATTACAACCCAACAGCTCTTCCAGAGATGCTAATATTCAGGGGGATGATATCATCTCTCAAGGCTGCTTTGAAATAAAGAGGCCAGGAGATATCCCAGAGATGAGGACAAAATAAAAGTCTTGCTTTTGCCCAAACAGTCCATTAGCAAGAGCCCAGAATCCTATTTATTATTCCAAAATTAAGGATTATACTGAGAAAAATAAGTGGACATATTTTTGTGTGGGTATTTGGTTAAGAGAGCTCCAGGACCATCTTCCATATGTCAGCATAGTCCAAAGAAGCAGAAAATAAAGACTACCTAAAGTGAGTAAAATGAGAAAGCATCAACACCACAGAAATAACATCAAGGGTGTTAATGATATGAGCTATTGACAAGCTGACAATTTGAAGTTCCAATAGTAAAAGGAAGAGCAAAAGGAGATGGAAAGCCCTGCCTCCTCACATGGAAATCAAGCAGGCAAGGAATTGTTCAAAAGAAAAAAGCATTATCAAGAATGAATTCAAACAATGAGTTTTGCAATGAGGCCAGCAAAGCCACAGACACAAAGACATACTGAAGGGATACTATGAGCATCTTGCAAGACTCACAAGAAAATGAAGTAGACTCATACAAGCCTGGCCTGGCTTAACCCATGCTCCTCATCAGCTTTCTGTGTGAGAAGGTTATGATGGTAACAGTTAAACTCATCTTTGTATATCATATCCAAAGTAATTTATATTAGTTGGTATATTTAACTGTTTTAATCTATTAGTCACACATCTTCCCAAAGAGGTATGATTGTTAATGTGGCTAATGGGCTAATGGAGACCCATAGCTGAGGTCTCAATAGTTCACACTAGTACAGTTATAGTCATCACATGGAACCAGAATGCCTATCATTGGAAGTCCTGGAATGAAAGAACTTTGCCTCTGGCAGGCCTGATTGGTGAAGTCTCAGATTACTGTCAACTTTACCTCAATCCTTTCCTCCCTCTGATATAGAAGTCAGCAGACTATAGTGGCATATGAGTTAAATCCAACCAGCTCATTTAGTTTTATAAATAAAGTATAAGAACACAGCCACATCCATTTGTCTACATATTGTTTGTGCCTGTTCTCTCATTATAATGGCAAAGTTGAGTGGTTACAACTCTCAGTACACCTTCTCCATGACTTGAATCCATTCTTTTCCTTGTCTTCTCTTCTTCTCTTTTTAGTGCTATTATCCAGCCATTCTTAACTCCAGAACATGTCTGGATTCCCATCTACTCAGTCCACAACCCAACAATCATTAGTGGCTATTCTAGTTTTGCTTTGAAGTGTGGAGAATTTGGATTACAGTTGTTTTCATCTCACTGGATTTATTAAATTAAATACCTTGCATTGGGTAATAAGTTTAAAAATACAGAGAAAACTCTTTAAAAAAAGAGTTAACCCCCCCTTCCCTTAATTCTACCTCTTGAAATAATCAGAGTTAATATTTTAGTCCTTCCACATTTTTCTCTAGGGGTGGCTTTTAAAAAAATGTATTATCACAGTAAGGTTGGGAGGACAAAATACTTAATATTTAATATGCCTAGCACATTCATTTCACTCAAGAAACATTTTTGAATACCTTTATGTTTCAAGCACTGTGTTAAGTGCTGAAAAATCAAGTTAAAATTCTCTAGGGCAAATACATGAATATCAAATAATATCAGTCGTTCCTTTTTATGGAGTTGTTAAAAAGCCCCATCATGGTTAATAAAGTGATGACAATTTGATTGCACATATAAGCTAGCCAAGCCAAGGATAGAAGACATTAGACACAAGGAGGACTAATAAATAGTTGGAGGCAACCCATTATCCACATTTAGAAGGAAAACTAATTCAAAATTCAGAGTATAAAATTAATGAATTAGTAGTCACCTTCTTACCCTCTGCAATAGTCATTAGTGATATTTAGCAATGGGTCTTGTTCTCTTCCTTCCAGTAGCTCAGTAGGATAATACTCTTCTACATCCTTGAAGTTACATAGCACTGAGGCACTTTCATTGGGAGCAGAAAGTTGGAAAGAGAAAAATTCAGTTAGCAGACCTATCCTGGAATCAAGGTACAAAGCAAGCAGGGTCTTAGGTAACATGGAAAAAGGGGTGCTATAGTTGAGCATGTGGCTACTAGAAATTTTGAGATGACAGAATTCAGTACTGATAGGATGAGACACTGAGAGCACATGTTCAGTTTCTGACCTGTGTAACTGGGTGGCAGTGGATGTAACTGGATTCACTGAGAGGAAATATCCATGAATAGTTGGGCAGAAGAAAGATCCTGGTGAGTTTAATTTGAGACAAAATATGTTTAAGGAGCCACAGAAAGATGTACAGGTGTTGGATCTGGAATGGTGGAAAGACATCTACTATATCTACTACCGTGAAAATACAGATTTGGAGTTCTTAGAGAACAAGTAATAATTAAAGTTTTAGGCTTTTATTAGTTCTTCCAACTAGACTCTAGAACAGCACTGTCCAATATAAATTTCTATGATGATAAAAATGTTCTCTACCCGCCCAGTCAAATACAGCAGCCATCAGACATATGTGGCTATTGAGCACTTGAAATGTGGCTGGTGCAACTGAGGAACAGAATTTTTAATTTTGTTGGTTTTGATATATTTAAATTTGAATGGCCACAGGTAGCTGTGTCCTCTTTGGACAACATAGCTATCAAATAGGAAGAGCAATGGGGCAAGATTAGAGTCTCAAGAACATGTTTCTCAAGAAACATTAAAAAGTATACTCCATGGCAGTATACATATATACATTCTACACATGTCTATGTGTCAAAATGGTATAGTTTTAACTTTTGCTTCCAGCCAAGATATAGTAACAG
Source organism: Mustela putorius furo (assembly GCF_011764305.1). Taxonomy (NCBI): domain Eukaryota; kingdom Metazoa; phylum Chordata; class Mammalia; order Carnivora; family Mustelidae; genus Mustela; species Mustela putorius. Next base: position 150,554 of record NW_025421437.1, read on the forward strand.
AAAGCACATTTATCTTTCCAAATGAAGAAACTAAAATAGGGAAAATAAATAAAACAATATTTTTCAAAACTTTAGACCTCAGGCAGTGAAAGGACAATAATCTTTGAGAAATGAAACAGGTAAGATAAATTCTGTGATAGCCCCAACTTACTGCTTGAAGTCTCCAAGTTGTGATACAAAATGAGGGAACATAAGTAGATCCTGGCTGACTTTCTTAGTTAATGAGACAGAATTGGAAGGGTGGGAAGCCAAGACACCTAAAATTCACAAAGCAGAACACCAGAGATGACAGAGCTGTTTAGAGAAACAGAAACAGAGTCAGAGATAGCTAGTAAGCGTGTTTGGAGGTCTGCTGTGTCCCCCTTGAGTTTTAGCAATCAGCACATGCAGTGAAGAAACCACCTGAGGCCAGTATAAAACACCCAAGAGGTTCAGAGCCAGAAACAGTTCCTGTTCCCATTAGCCAGAATAGGAAACCTCATGATAACCAGAGTACCAGATAAAGTGCTTGGCAAAGTTTGGTCTCAGTAATTGGAGAAAAAAATTAGCCCTAGACCAATACTTCCTAATCATGGGCAATATTGCCTCTAAGGGACATTTGGCAATGTTTGGAGACATTTTTGGTCATCAGACTGGAGAGATGCCACTGGTATATAGAGACCAATGATACAGCTACACATACTACAATACACAGAACAGACCTCCAAGTCAAAGAATACAGAAATTTTAAAAATAGCTAGTGACACAATTGAAAATTCACAATGTCTGATATCCAGTCAAAGGTTATCAATCATGTAAACAGGAAAATAGAATCCATAACATAAACAGCAACAACAAAAACAACAATAGAAAATCAACTGACACCAATGGAGAAATGACATAGGTAATGAGTTAGTAGCTAAAGATACTGAAAGTAATTATAATTGCATTTCATATGTTCAAGAAGCTAGAAGAATGACTGAATGTGGTAAGTGAAGACATGGAAGATGTAAAAGTGACCCAAATAGAATTTCTAGAAATAAAAAGTATAATCTCCAAGATGAAAAATACACTGCATAGGATTAACAGCAGATGAGCTATTGCAAAAGAAAATATTAGTGAACTTGAAGATATAGCAATAGAGTATCCAAAATGAAATACAGAAAGAAAACAAACAAACAAACAAAATTAACAGGGCAGGGGGAGGAGTTAAGATGGCAGAGGTGTGGAGGGGCCCTAAGTGTATCTTGTCTCTTGAATACAACTAGATAGTTATCAAATCATACTGAACACCTAAGAAATCAGAGATCTGAGAAAACAAATGCTGCATGTCTACAAGTAGAAAACTGACACCATTTGGAAGGTAGGAAATGCAGAGACTTGAATCTGGTGTGATACAGCTGAGGATATGGCAGAGGGGAGGATGCCTGCCTAAAGAGGCTACTGCAAAGTATTATTAACAGAGGAGTGCAGAATGAGTACTTTCAGACATCTACTACAGTGATGCATGTCCCAGGCTTAAAGGTGTACAGGTAATAAAGCAGGGCAGAAAACCAGGAGAGACAGTGTGAGCTCAGGATCCCTGGAATCACAAGAAGAATGGGGAGACAAGAGTGATCAATTGCTTTTCTGTGTGGACTCACTGAAAGTAGGGGGGGAGGAGTAGAATTTTCAGCTCCAGGGTCAGAAAGCAGAGCACAGCCATATCCATCTTGCCTATGGGTGCTGAAAGCCTTCAGGGAGTAAAACAACTCCACAGCGGAATCCACAGCTGCTTACACTGAGCCCTTACTCTGTGCATGGGAGGCATATTTGCTCTAGGGCAAGTCCACCTGAGAAAGAGTGCAACAGGACCCTCCCCCAGGAAGACCAGCATGAACAACTTACTCTCACAAGGTTTACTGATCATAGAGGGCTGCAAAGCTTTAGCTCTTGGGGAAAATAATATCTAACATTCTTTGTAGATTTTATTCATTGGTCTATTAGTATTCCTTTTTCAGTTATTTTCTCATTTCTCAATTCTTTTTTATTCCTTTTTAATTTTAATTTTTATGTTATATTTTTATTTTTTGTTTCCTTTTGTTGTATTTTATTTTATTTATATCTATATTATGTACCTATACATACATATAAATATATAAATACACATATACATATGTATGTTTCTCTTACTTTCTTATTTTGGGATCCAGTCTCCATTAACAAGCAAACCAAAACATGCCCAATACCTAGTTTGTTTTGTTTTAGTTTTGGTTTTTGATTTTCCTTTTTTGTGTGTGTGGTTATTGCTGTTGTTGTTGTTGTAGTTGTTGTCATTGTTTTCTCTTTCTTTCTTCTTTTCTTATCTGGACAAGATGATGAGATGGAGAAATTCACCCCAAAAGACAGAACAGGAAGTAGAACCCACTGCCAGGGATTTAATCAATATGGATATAAGTAAGATGTCTGAACTAGAATTTAAAACAATGATTATAAAGATACTAGCTGGCTTGAAAAAGGCATAGAAGACACTAGAGAATCCCTTATTATAGAGATAAAAGAACTGAATACTAGTCAGACTAAAATTAAAAATGGTATTACTGAGATACAGTCCCAATTGGAGGCTTTAAAAATGAGGATAAATGAGGGAGAAGAGAAAGTCAGTGATATAGAAGATAAAATGATGGAAGATAAGGAAGCTGAAAAGATTCAGCAAAGGCAGTCCCAAGAAGGATGTATATAGCAATACAGACCTTCCTCAAGAAACAAGAAAAGTCTCAAATTCACAACCTAAACTTTTATCTAAAGGAGCTGGAAAAAAAGAACAGCTTTATTCACTGTTCCAGTACAAAAAGAGAAATAATAAAGATTAGAGCAGAAATCAGTGATATGGGGGGGGGGGGGGGGGGGAAGTAAACCAGATCAATGTAACTAGAAGCTGGTTCTGTGAAAGAATTAATAAGATTAATAAATACCTAGCCAGACCTATCAAAAAGAAGACAGAAAGACCTGAATAAATAGATTTATGAATGAAAGAGGAAAGTCACAGCCAAACCAAAGAAATACAAACAATTACAAAAAAGAAAGAAAGAAAGAAAGAAAAATCATATGCCAACAAATTAGACAATCTGGAAGAAATGGATTAATTCCTAGAAACACATAAACTACCAAAACTGAAACAGGAAGAAATAGAAAACCTGAACAGACCCATAACCAGCAAAGAAATTGAATAAGTAATCAAAAGTCTCCCAACAAACAAGAGTCCAGGACCAGATGGCTTCCCAGGGGAATTCTACCAAACATTTAAAGAAGAATAATACCTATTCTTCTGAAACTGTTCCAAAAAATAGAAATGTAGGGAAAAATTCCAAACTCATTCTATGAGGCCAGCATTACCCTCATCCAAAAAACCAAAGACCCCACTAAAAAGGAGAATTACAGACCAATATCCCTGATGAACATGGGTGCAAAAATTCTCACCAAAATACTAGCCAATAAGATCCAACGGTAGATTAAAAGGATTATTTACCACAACCAAGTGGGATTTATTACTGAGCTACAAGGGTGGTTCAACACACACAAATCAATGGATGTGATACACCACATTAATAAAAGAAATGTGAAGAAACATATGATCCTCTCAATAGATGCAGAAAAATTGTTTGACAAAATATAGCAACCTTTCTTGATAAAAACCCTCTGCCATATAGGGATAGAGGAAACATACCTCAATATCATAAAAGTCATAAAAAAAAAAGACCCACAGTAAATATCATTCTCAATGGGAAAAAACAGAGCTTTCCCCCTAAGTTCAGAAACATAACAGAGACATCCACTCTCACCACTGTTGTTCAACACAGCATGTAAGTCCTAGCCTTAGCAATCAAACAAAAACTGGCAAGGAAGACCTATGAATATGAACTTATTTGGAAATAAAGTCAGATATATTCATGTATGATGAAGTCATACACTGTTGGGATGGGCCCTAATCCGATTTGACTGTTGTCCTTATAAAAAGATAGAACAGAAAAACAGACAGAGACCCACAGGAAGAATGCCATGTGATGACAAAGGCAGAGATTGGAGTGATACATCTATAAGCCAAGAAACTCCAAGCATTGCTGATAACACCAGAAACTAAGAGAAAGTCAGAGGACAGACTTTCCCCTAGATTCTTCAGAGAGGGCATAGACCTACTAACACCTTGATTTTGCAATTCTGATTTCCAAAACTGTGAGAGAATACGCTTCTGGTGGTTTAAGCCACCTGGTTTATACTAATTGTTCATGGCAGCTCTAGGAAACTTATATACTATCTATGCAGAACCTATACAGAATCAGCTAAAATTCAGTCCAATTCTCTTCCCCTACCTTGAAGGCATAAAAATGTTGAAATTGAAAAGTGCAGAATTTTTCCCATGTGCTTTGAGTCTCACCCCTACCTTCCCTCACTTGATGTCTGATAAATGAATTAATGCAGTGAGACTGTCTTCATGTCCTAGATGACATATAATCTCTCACCTGTCACCTGCACAACGAGCTCAAAACCCACAAAGCTAGATGACTAAGGCATTGGATCAAAATGACAAATAGCTAAAATTTCTAGGAAGACTTTTACTTCTTCTAGGCTCCTAAAAACATTACTCTCAAGCACAAGAGAAGGACTTGGCTGATGAAATTCCTAGGAGAAGTGTCAGTCGCTCAAGGAAAATGGAATTGTTTGTCAGGCAGGACGGCTGTAACCAGATGCAGTATTTAGAGGATCAAGGAAGGAGAGTGGACCCAACTGGCCTCTGGCTGCTTCCCGAATACAAAGTAATTCACAGGAAGCTGTGCAGAGTATTTTATAGCACAAAGACCCTTTAATTTTGATTGGGAATTCAGTCAGACTCTGAGCAGTGTGGTGACAAAGACTTGGAGAACAGAGCACAAGCAGGAGCAAAGAGAGAAAGGGGGGGGGAGGGAGTTGAAGGAGGAAGGCCTATGCATCCCTGACAGCAATTTGGTTGCCTTAATTAGCTGCTCTTGCTCATGGATCTCTCATTCCACACACAGATGCTCAGTGAGGCACCACATCTCTCAGTTCTTCCCTATGCATGTTGTATGTGTGAGTGGTGTGTGTGTGTGTGTGTGTGTGTGTGTGTAGTAAGTGGTGCGGGGTGTGTGTGTGGTGGTGGTTTGGTATGTATGAGTGTGGGTGGCATTGTGTGTGATGTATGCATATGGGGGAAGGTATGTTGGGTGTATGGTGTGGTGGGGTCTGTGAGGCAGGGGAAAGGGGAGATGTGACTGACTGAATGCCTGGCTCCAGACTTCACTAGGCTCAGGTGCACCAAAAAAAGCCTGGGTATGTTGCTGCAGCATAAGCAGTGACTTGGAGTTGATCCACAGTTTAGACTATTTTTAGCAATGACACGCCATGACTTTGCACTCTTCCCTAATATAATTGATGGCAACAGGATCCTACTGGGAACAACAACTACAGCTAAGGACTCTTTGCTTTCCATCTAAAAGTCCTTTTAAATGAATCATGAAACATTTCCAGACTTCTAAGACATTTCAAACATACATATTTTCCAAAATTTGAGGGACAAATAAAAAAGTGATTCAATATAACAACACTAACTCTGTATGGAGATTTTTATTTTTAAGATTTTATTTATTTATTTGAGAGAGAGAGAGTGAAAGATAGCATGAGAGGGGAGAAGGTCAGAGGGAGAAGCAGACTTCCCATGGAGCTGGGAGCCCGATGCATTACTCGATCCCAGGACTGCGGGATCATGACTGAGCCAAAGGCAGTCACTTAACCAACTGAGCCATCTAGGCACCCCTGTATGGAAACTTTTAACCAGTCCCTCCAGTCGCTTTAAAATCTGTAAAGTAAGTAGGCAAATCCTAATCTAGTGCAAAATCACGATTAGTGTTTGCCAGAGTCAATAAAGAAACAAAAATATTGCCATAATTAGTATTAATTTATTAGCCTCTACACCCATTGCAAATCTACTGGACCAGGAGCTATTAAATAAAATAAATTAAATAATATTAGTGTCCTTATATAAAGGGGTGCTATATCATAAATATTGCTAAAATTCATATTACGATTACTAAGAGATAACAGTTGCCCTAGCAACTTTGGCTTTTTCCTGTTCAGAAATGTAAAATAAAGATTACATATAAATTTAAGAATTCCTAGAATAACAAATCTGATGAAAAAGCAAGTTGGCACTTCAATTCCACGAACAATTAGGAAATGCCTATGAGAATTATAGATTAATCATGAAAACTGAAAGAGACCTAGAGCTCAAAACTTTCATTTTATTTTTTATAAGATTTATATTTATTTGAGAGAAAGAGAGTCTTAAGCAGACTCCATGCTGAGCACAGAGCCTGACATGGGACTTAATCTCAAGACCCTGTGATCACAGCCTGTTCTGAAACCAAGATTCAGACAGTTAACCAACCCCACCACCAAGACACCCCAAAACTTTCACTTTAAAATCAGGGAAATAACTGCCTGAAAGACAAAATGATTTGCCCAAAACCCAAGATCACATCCTATGTAAGTAGCTTCTCTTGAGTTAATCCAAATCAAACTTCTGTTCAATGCTCTTTATGATCCCTGTACCATTTTGGTACCCCTTATGCCTGACCCTAAAGACTTGGCAATCTTTAGAAAATGCTTTGCCAGTAGAAATTGATGGTGACCATTTCCCATTCCTAATAGTCCTCCATGCTGGAACCATCCTACTCAAGGATAAACTGATGAAATGGCCTTCTCTGAAAGCCCCAACAACAACAACAAAAAAAGAAAAGTGACTCTGGGTGAAGAAAACATAAATATAAGGGGGAAACTAATTTAATTTTTATTTTAATCAAATATTGATCTAGGCACTATGAATACTGAGTTGAATAGACCACTGTACCTGTTTTTAAAGATCTTAATTAAGTGATAGTTAAATGTAGTAGAGCTATACCAAGGATAGGTAATAAGCTCTAATCTGAGAAGCTTTTCTTATACTTAGCATAGAAGCTTATCTTCAAAAAAGAGGTAGGTGTAATCAAAGGACATAATCAACAGAGTGAAAACCTACAGAATGGGAGAAAATATTTGCAATTATATAACTGAGAAAAGATTAATATTCACAACATATAAAGAACTCCTTCAGGGGCACCTGGGTTAAACATTTGACTCTTGATGTTAGCTTAGGTCATGATCTCCCAACCATGAAATCAGCCCTCTGTCAGGCTCTGCTGTCAGTGGGGAGTCTGCTTGAGATTCTCTCTCCCCATCTCTTTCTGCCTCTCCCCTCTGCTCTCTCTCTCTCTAATAAATAAACAAATCTTAAAAAAGAGAGAGAGAGAGAGAACTGCAATTCAGCAACAACAAATAAACCTATTAAAAATGGGTAAAGGACTTGAATAGACATTTTTCCAAAGATGGTTTACAAATGGCCAACAAGCATATGAAAAGATGCTCAACATCACTAATCATTAGAGCCATATAAATCAAAACCACAATCATATGTCAACTCACACCCATTTGGATGGCTACTATCAAAAAATACTAATAAATACTGGTGAGGATTTGGAACCCTTATGCACTGTTGATGGGAATATAAAACAATGCAACCACTGTGGAAAGCAGTGTGGAGTTTCCCCAAAAAATTAAAAGTAGAGTTACCACATGCTACAGCAATCCCACTTCTGGGTACTTACCCAGAGTTGAAAGAAGGATCTAAAAAAAAATATCTGCACACCCATATTCATAGTCTCTTTATTCACAAAAACCAAGAGATAGAAGAAACCCAAGGGTACATTGACAAATAAGCCAATAAACAAAGTGTTGCATTACATGTACAGTGGACTATTATTCAGCCTTAAAAAGGAAGTAAATTTTATCACCTGCTATAACATGGCTGAACACAGAGGATAAATGTGAAATGAAGTCAGTCAGTCACAAAAAGACAAATATTGTATGATTCCACTTATATGTGGTATCTAAGGTAGTCATATTCATACAGACAGAATGTCAGGGGCTGAGGAGAGGGAAAAGTTGGGAGTTTTTTAATGGGCATAGTTTTCATTTTGTGAGATGAAAACATTCTGGAGATCTGTTGCACAGCAATATGAATATATGTATCAAATTGATCTGTACACTTAAAAATGGTTGAGATGGTAAATTTTATATATTTTTATCATTATTCTTTTAGAAACAGGTATATGTAAATCTCTCAGAAGTAACAATCTCTCCATATTTTTTCACATTTCATCACAAAACAAAGTTGATGCATAAATTGAGAGCCTCTAAAAGGAAGTTGCTAATCTGACTTCTATTGCTGGGACATGAGCATTGGGAAAGGACCTAGTTCTTGATGAGGTTGGAAAAGCCTTCTCTGTTATGCCCGAGTTTTCACATCTGAGAGACCACCAAGAAGCCAAACACCGATGCAATCACACGAGGGTTTATTTGACAAGCTTAAGTTTAGGCCCAAGTATACACAACACAGCAGTGTAGGGACTTGGACCCCAAGCCAGATTATAGTCAGAGTTTTTAAAGGCAGAGTAGGGGTGGACTCAGCGGTGGGTGAGGACAAAGGAGGTTATGGATGATAACCATAGATAATTCTCTAAGGAATTTTGGAAGCGATGTCTCCAGGATCTTGAGGAGCTAGCTGTTGTCTGAGGAAAAGTTTACTCATTACCAATAATAAAAATCTTCTTGTGAGACCCTTTAGATGTGTATCAGTGGGTCATATACTTGGGAATGATTCTCCACACTATTTTGGAGGTTTAGAGATAAAGTTTCCTAAAGGAATTATTAAAGTAGACTTAGAGGATTCTGGTCCGACTTGCTGGGGTAGGGGGTCGGTCAGGCTAGGATTGTCCTTAGCAAAATCTCAAGGTGAGGGCAGTTAAGTCCAGCCAGTCTGTCTGTTTCAAGGGCTTGTCAATAGGTGAGGAATTTTAATGATTTTCTTTTCCCTCTGTTTCCCACATCAGCTAAACTTGAGGTGGGATGGCCTTAATTTTCTCAGCCTCCATATTTCCCCATGAACAATTTTGACCCTTAAATCTTTAAGGTTGTTGGAGGTGGAAGGTCTCATCTTCTGTAACTTCTTCCTGCTGAGTAGGGGCGTAGAGTTGTCCCTACCTACTTAGGTCAACATTGATCATTTAAGGAATGTGTAGGGGAGTTACGAAAGACGGAGACAGCTGAATCCAGGGGTTAAAATCAATCATTAAAGGAGAGAGAAACTGTTTAAAGTGCTAACCTGAGTAGGTCAGAACCCAAGAAATATTTTGTGATAATCTGAAACATCAAGATGGCTGCACTGATGGCAGGGCTTGACTCACGGTGGGTACAGTCTTGTTTTTCTTGGCCTCCACATTTCCCCTTCTCAGAGGAACCTAAGGAAGGACCCAATCATGGGTCCAAGCTGCTCAGTAACAAAGTCCGGTGGTTGGTATTGCTGTCTGAGTACCATGAGTTGAACTGTACTGACTCTGTCTAATGCAGAGCCAAAAGGTAAAGAGGAGAAGGGGGATAATGAGGGTTACTTTCTATTCCCCACACTGGTGTAAGAAGAGGGCACAGTATAAGTAACATTAGTGGGGTACATGAGAACAGCGCAGTCTTAGCTTTAGGGAGTTGTCCTTGTCGGGCTGACTTTTCCATTCTGGAACAAAGTCCTTGAGAATAGCATGCAGGTCGGCTGGCCGGACGTAGGTGTAGTGGACCCAGGGAGTAATCCCGCCGACCTTGAGAGCAGTGGGAGTGATCAGGATCATGATGTAGGGTCCCTTCCAGTGAGGCTCCAAGTTTTCCACTTGGCGGCAGTGCATCCAAACCAAGTCCCTGGGTTGGTAAGGATGTGGTTCCAGCTCAGTCTCCGTCTCAGTGTGGGCAGTTAGGATCCCTGTGTGGGCTAGACAGACTGTAATACCTGCAGTGACTGGAGTACAAACTGATCAGTCATTTCTGTTATAGCAACCTCTTGTAATCAAGGGCGGTGGGGGCGGTAGTCTCCCAAACATTATTTCAAATGGGATCACCTTATTTAAGTAGGGTGTACATTACGCCCTGAGGAGGGCAAAGGGAAGGAAATCTACCCACCCACTGCCAGTCTCCAGAATTAACTTTGTCAAGGTCTCTTCAAGAGTCCTATTCATTCTTTCTATTTGCCCCAAGCTCTGGGGCCGGTAGGCACAATGTAGTTTTCAATTAGTGCCTATGGCTTTGGCCAATACTTGTGAAACTGAACTCACAAACGCAGGGCCATTGTCTGACCCGATTGCAAGAGGTGACCCAAACCTCTAGTAGCTTTTTGTTACCATTCCTGCCATCTCATGTTCGGCAGAAAAAGCCTTTACCCAGCCTGAAAAGGTATCAACAAAAACTAATATATACTTGTGCCCATATTTTCCTGGTTTCATCTCTGTAAAATCTATTTCCCAATAAATTCCTAGTTCCTTACCTCTTTCTCTTTTCCCTCTTTCCATTCTAGTTCCTCCTGCATTTACCGCCTGACATTGAGTACATCTATCAACCATATCTTGAGCCATATGCCCTAATTTACAAACCTGGAACTGCTTGACCATAAACTCTTTAAGCTTGCATGTCCCCAAATGAGTGCCCTGATGTATTTGGCTTTCTAATTTTCTTACCAGTCTTTGAGGTAGAATTAATTTTCCTGTTCTAGTCTTAGCCCAATCCCCTTCATAGTCTAATTTAGTCCATTTCTGTAAATATATCTGCATCTTTGACCAGAAGGCTGTGGCAGCAATTATGCAGAGGCAAGGGGGAACCCAGCTGCTACTAGATCTAGTTTTTTGCTAAGATAGGCTATTGGCCTTTGCCAAGGCCCCAGAGTCTGAGTCAAAACTCCTTTAGCCACCCCTGTCTTTTCATCCACATACAAGTGGAAGGGCTTGGTAACATCTGGGATGGCCAATGCTGGGGCACTCAGTAAAACTGTTTGTCTAGGGATGACTGACTGGCAAAGGCAAGATCATGTTGCAAAGGCAAGATTGAGTTATTGTGTAACTTCTGTGAAGTTTACCTTAAGCTGTTTAGCTGTTTAGCTTAGGTAAACAAGCATTTAAAAACAATCAAATTTAGAATTTAACATCCATAAAGGTGTGTTATTAAAACATAATTTTTCTCTCTAAAATAACCCTCATTTCCAAAGATAGCCAAATCAGGACTAATTCACTTGAAAAACAAGTCCAGTTTTAACAAACTTGGCCTAATTATTTACATAAGCTCAGCAAGAACAGTGAGTGTGATCATATTGATCTTTTAGAATCTACTTTGCTGGTAATAAAGTTCTAGAACCTAGGTGAGGTTTGGTGGGCTGAGGTCAGGAGCTGATGACAAGAAAGAATTCTTGAGACATCTTTGGTGCAAAATGGTGGTATATTAAAGCACAGGGACAGGACCCGTGGGCAGGAAGAGCTGCCCTGGGTTGTGAGGGATGGCAGATTATGTACCCTGCCATTGGGGAAAGGTGAGGGGAAGGAAGGTTTCAATGGAGTTTTCATATGCTAAAGAGGGCCTACAAAGTACCAGGACACTGGAGGCCTTGCCCTTGCCCCTTGATCAATGTCATCTTTAGGTCAGCCATTAACATTAAGATAGTTGGGAGACTTTTTGGTGGGATGTCATAATCCTGCTATTAATCGTCTTTGTTAGTGAGATTTAGGACATTTGTAAGCCCAGGGAGACTCCTGTCTTGCAGGATTGTGATCCCTGCAAGTTATCTATTTGCTTATTGTTCATGGCAGTCAGGGCTGCCTGAGGAATGCTACACATAGGATTGAGGGGGAGTGGACGGAGAGGCCATGCAAGGTGCCAGCTTTTGCTTTGTCTTCAGCCAGCCTCGCGCTCCCTCATCACTGGAACTTCTTATAAGGAATCTCTAGGCTGAACTTTTTAGTAGTCTCTCCAGGCCAGAAGCCAAGCCACGTACTTGTCATCATACATGCCTGCAATACCTGCCGGTTCCTGAGGTTCTCAAAGTATCATGAGGATCTGCACCTACCAGGGAGTGACATTCTTTACTCACCTGGTGAGGCTGCTGGGAACTCTGTAAGCAAGGAATCAGGTTAACAGTTCCAAGGGGCTTTATGGCTCCAGGTTTCATAAAGTCAACCTTTGTTCCTTAAACTGTCTGGTCATATCTGAGTCTTTTCAAATATGACATTCCAGTCAAAGCCGTGGTAAAATAACCAATTTCCAATGGTGTCCTAAGAGAACAGATTCTTATTGAACTTATGCAAATGCCTTATTGCCATGGAAGAAAGAATATTTATTGAGCCCTTTTGGTTTCAGAGGGTTCAGATAGAGAGGAGTTGATTGCCTTGATTCGTATACAAATGAATACCTTTACATCTCTATAAGTTACAGGTAACTTAGGAAAAAGTTTCCCTAGTCTAGAGGAGCAAACATTACAGAACCAGTAATGTTTAAAACATTAAGAGACACAACATTACAACTTTTCAGTTCATCTAGTCCCATGTTACTAATTCTGGTTTAGTCTGAATGTAGTAGCCCTTACTTCCGTAAATTTTTACCCAGTTCAGTTCCCAGGATTTTAACATATCAAAGACCTGTATTTGTCCTGAAAGTCTCCCATATGAATTTCCTTTAAGACAGAATTTGTCTTAAAAGAGAATTAAAACAATTACAAATGACAAAAACTCAGAATGTATATGGTAAAGAGCTGATGAGATGAGAATTTACAATTTAACTGGCAAGAAAATCAGGTTACTTCTGTGACACGTAACATTTCCATAATCACAATATCAAATGATGATCTATCAACATGTTATAAACTTTAGGAAATGCATAGAATCTTTAGAATAGTAAAACACATGCCTAAATATAATTAGGGATGTTAAATGAAATGCCAATAGAGTATTACCCCCACCTTAAAAGACCACCAGAGACGTGAGTCAAAGCCAATCAGCAAGGGTCATTTATTGCAGGTTCGAACCTGGACCTCTGCGCCACTCGTTGCCGATAACGCGAGAGGTCCGGAGCTGGGTTGGTGCAGGATTTTTATAGACAGATACAAACAAGTTTCGGGTGGGGCTGAGCTGATTGATTGATAGTTTGAACAGGCATACTTGGCGTCAGTGGATTGGGTCAGGGGACTCGCGTGCGAAAGCAGACAAAGCAATCTTACAGAAGCAGAACTGGCCGGTTAGCCCAGGCATGAGAAAAAAGCACTATCAGGATATTGAAAGCCTGGTTACTATCAAGTAAAGACAACTGGAGTCTCCTGGTGGAATGTTACATTCCTGCTCTCAAGCATCCTTGTTAATGAGATTTAGGTTTAGAAGAAATTTAACTATTTACTTTTCCTTCTACCTCTGCCTCCTTCCGTTTTTCATGGAAGGGAGGGTGACATTAGGGCTATTGATAAGGTAACTTCTTTGTTGTAAATCTCAAGGACATTTGCAAACCAAAGGAGACTTCTACCTTGCAGGACTGTGATCTCTGCAAGTTAACTATTTATCGTTTTATGGCAGTCAGGGGTGCCTGAGGAATGCTACACATATGGAGGGGAGCGGGTGAAGGGGGGGGGTGCAAGGCGCCAGCTTTTGCTTTGTCCTCAGCCAGCCTCCTGCTCCTTCATAAACACCTGATAAAACAAAACATAGGAACTGAATTTTCTGGGCAGGCAAAGAGAAAACAATTTACACTTTTTAACAGATCAATTAACTAAGAAAACTTTGCCCTTTTAAACAGAGAGAAAACCAGCTTTTCTATACCAGTGTCTTTTCCTTTTTTATTTCTAAGTGTGCAGTCTTAAGATAGGAGTTTCTGGGTTTCCCTCACATCATTAATGGCATTGCAAACAAAGGGAGGGGGATCTTTCAGATGCTGTCCTGCTTGCGTCCTTCACGGGAACTTAGAAGCATCTTAGCTAAGGTTTGTCCGTATAAACCCTGGACCAGGCTACTCCGTGGAGTAGATGACCATTATGCCATATGATGCCCCATGAGACTCAGGGTGCAGCCCACTCAGACTCCATAGCTGAAGCAGTGGAGCCATACAGACACATTCACACAGTCAGGCACTCTTCAGATTCAAACAGGTTGGACACCCTCCCTTTTGGGTATCCCTTGCAAATGGGAAGCGATCAGTCTCCCCTCCTCCATTCTTTAGGAATGGATTTAGCTCTGACAGTGGCCTTGGGGCTGTTTTTCTCTCTTTTTACATATCTCCTAATTTTTACATACAGAGTTGCTTTTCTCATTTCCATCAGTCTTAATTACACTTAACAGAATTTTATACTATTAGAAATACCTTAACCTCTACTGAAGATTAAATATAAACCAATTGTGAGCTGTTACAACAGAATTCTTTAGATGGCAAATTTATGAATCAGTTAAGCACAAAAACATGGGTTTTTTTTTTTTGTTGTTTTTTTATTTTTTTATTTTTTAAAAGATTTTATTTGTTTATTTGACAGACAGAGATCACAAGCAGACAGAGAGGCAGGCAGAGAGAGAGAGAGGGAAGCAGGCTCCCTGAGCAGAGAGCTCGATGCGGGACTTGATCCCAGGACCCTGAGATCATGACCTGAGCTGAAGGCAGCGGCTTAACCCACTGAGCCACCCAGGTGCCCAAGCACAAAAACATGTTTACCAACAGATTTAAATATTCTTATTTTCTTTGCTGTAATTAGTCAAAAGCACAAACCTATGGTCAATACTCAATGCTTTAGCACTTTATCCTATCTAGAAAAGGCCTAGTTGTCCAAAAAATTTAATTTTATTTGTTATTCAAGCAAAACTTTAAACTTTCAGGTTACCAAAGATTTTGAAAGCTACTTTAATAATCACCCATTAAGACTTTGAGACAGCCAATTAGCCATCAGTTTAGTCATCTCTTTGCTAATAGATTTCAACAGATTTTTTTTAAAGATTTATTTTTATTTGATAGACAGAAATCACAAGGAGGCAGAGAGGCAGGCAGAGAGAGAGGAGGAAGCAGGCTCCCTGCTGAGCAGAGATCCCGATGCGGGGCTCAATCCCAGGACCCTGGGATCATGACCTGAGCCAAAGGCAGAGGCTTTAACCCACTGAGCCACCCAGGCGTCCCTAGATTTCAACAGATTTTAACACAGATTTTAACAAATAACATGAGCTTATTTGACCTTCAGTAAACTTTGAAGTTTCACGTTTACTGTTGATAACTTAAAAGACATGTATATCTTAATTAAACCAACAAACTTAACTTTGTTCAAATACTGATTTACATTCCACCTGGGCCCACTCCACTTTGAATGTTTACCTGAGACACGGATGGGAGGATCTGGAGTGGGGGGTGTTGGGTCCAGGGGGTGCTCTTCTTGCTTCTAGACAGTGAAGAGAGAAGGAGCCATGGTGCATGATCTAAAGGCTAGTCATGCAGGATTCACACATGTTGGTGCAGAAGCATGAGAAGGGGGAGACAGAAGGAACAGTGCTGCCAGGAGGCAGAGAAAGGATTCCCGGTTTGGGGGCTTATCTGCCCCAACAGAGGAACAGACATCATGTTTTCCCACCAGCGAGGGCAGAGGGGTTAGGCAGTCTCCATAGGCCAGAGAGGGCAAGGAACATCCCTGAAACAAAGTTATTTCAGCAGCTGCTTGGAAATATTCCTTAAAGTCTTAGACCAACTCCAGTTGGCTCCAGTTATAGCCATTAACACACGAAATGAGTGAAGGAGAAGCCCCACATCTATTAGGAGGAACAGAGAAATGAAAGTCAGAATCTCCTTACTCTCTGCTTGCCTCATTTCTTCAAACACAATAAACACAACAGACAACAAAAAGACAAGACAAAGATAACGGCAGACCCAGCAGCCTTCCTGGGGCCATCCAACATTAAAGGATGGCCATTCAGACATGCAGAAAGTCCAAAACTTTCCCTTTCTTACGTCTGTGCTCAGGTTATGAGCTCTTTCCCCAACGTCCAAGAAGTGGTCAATCATCAGAGACAGAAGAGTTGTCTGCGTCAGTCCCATCACGTCCTCAGTCCACAACAAGACAAATACACTTACGACAATTAAGAACAACACACTCACAAACACAGTAGATCAGGCGCGTCCACGAAGACAAAACTGGAAGGAAGCTAAGGGAGAATCCGGCCCTACCGGCAGCCGGCTCTCTTCACAGATGAGGACCTTGTCCTCTGGGCCCAACCATACCAGCAGCCAAGGCTCCAGATATGGGCCAACTTCAACAGCAACCGAGCCTCCAGATGAGAACCTTGTCCTCCAGGCCCGGCTACAACAGCAGCCGAGCCTCCAGACAGGGGCAGAGGAATGTCTCCCAAGACCCCCCCGGTTGATGGCCCACCACGCATCCGCTTAAGCCAATGTCGACTCCAGACACAGGCCCAACCGCACCAGCAGCTGAGCCTCCATATCAGAATTCCTACAGTTAAAAAAAAAATGCAGAGTGGAGCTCCCAAAGTATGACAATGAGTGCACTCACCAGCCAGTGCAAGACCCTCCGGGTTGGGGTCCTGGGAGTCTCCCAGATCTTGGTGGGACCTCCACCCAAGTTTTCACATCCAAGAGACAACCAAGGAGCCAAGCACCGATGCAATCACACGAGGGTTTATTTGACAAGCTTAAGCTTAGGCCCAAGTATACCCAACACAGCAGAGTAGGGACTTGGACCCCAAGCCAGATTATAGTCAGAGTTTTTAAAGGCAGAGTAGGGGTGGACTCAGCAGTGGGTGAGAACAAAGAGGGTTATGGATGATATAAGTCTCTAAGGAATTTTGGAAGCAAGGTCTCCAACACCTTGAGGGGCTAGTTGTTGTCTGAGGAAAGGGTTATTCATTACCAATAATAAAAATCTTCTTGAGAGACCCTTTAGATGTGTATCAGTGGGCCATATACTTGGGAATGATTCTCCACACTATCTTGGAGGTTTAGAGATAAAGGAATTGTTGAAGCAGACTTACAGGATTCTGGTTGGACCTGTCAGGGTAGGGGGTCGGTCAGGCTAGGATTGTCCTTAGCAAAACCTCAAGGTGAGGGCAGTTAAGTCCCCAGGGGAGAGCCACTCTGTCTGTTTCAAGGGCTTGTCAATAGGTGAAGAATTTTAATGATTTTCTTCTCCCTCTGTTTCCCACATCAGCTAAACTTGAGGTGAGATGGCCTTAATTTTCTCAGCCTCCACATTCTCATGGGTGTGCCAGAAAGGGCAATGAGTGCCTTATATGAGGGAAAAAGAATACTACTAGTGAACAGAGGTCAATCAGATCAGCAGAAGCCAGGCCAGCAGAGAGGTGCATATTGTGCCAGCAATAGCAAATTAGCAGAACGCTCAAAAGGCAAATGTTTCCTCATCAATGTCCACAGACCAAAAGGAACATTGGATAATTGCTACCATAAGACTGAGGGATCCTGTAATTTGTCTATTAGAAGAGACATCATTTTTTCTGATTTCCTTTGCTTTTATAAAACTTTCTTCTGAAGCACTGTGGCTTACAAGTGATTGAATAAATGTCAGTTCTGGGCAATAGCAAATGAAAGAGAAGAACATCGTATCGAGTCCGAGTCCAGTTGTCCCTCCCCCTGGCCAGGTAATACAAACAAGTGACTCAAACTCTCCGAGACTCAGAATACACATCAGAAAAATGGGAAGAGTAAAAACAATTCAAAAAGCTGCCATAAAGGTGAAAAGAAAAGAATACCAATAAAACTCCTAACACAGTAGCTGCACAATTTGGAAAATGATGCTCTGGATAAGTTAGGCCTAGAAACGTTAAGTAGCCCTATGCCACATGATCCCATCCAGTATCACCTTTCCAGTATATGTATGAAGTCACGTCTGTATAGTTCAGCACCATCCTAATCTCTTCCATCCACCTTATAGAAACTCTCTGCCCTTCCCCCATTCAGTCAATGACCGATGCTCCTAAAAATAAGAGAAAGAAGGAGAAAGGCAGTGAGAAGGGCACAACCACCAGATCAGCACTGTCACATCCATATTTTCATAGAGAACATTTACATGACAGGCAGCTTAAGTTTTATTATGTCCCTGCTCAAAAACCTTTCATGGTTTCTGATATCCATGCTCAAGTGTTTAGGGGAAACAGTAAATAGATTGATAAACAAATAAAAGAATAAATGTGTTTATATATGTAATTATATAAGCCAGTTGCTGGTTATAAAACTCTTTCAATTTTTCTCTATGGTTGAAAAATTTTATAGTAAAATGTTGAAGGAAATAATTATCCATGGTTTTCTAACATAGCAGTTTAAAGACAGAAGATACCCAATACATGTTTGTTGTATAAAACCACAGGTGGATGATAAATACTTTGACAAATGACAATTTCTAGTGATGGAAATAGCACAAGTCTCAATGGAATTTTTAAAAAATACAAGTCCTGAGAAAAATGGTCTTTTCCTCAGACACAATGGATGTATAATACAAGACCTGAGGAAAATAACCTCTAATTCTTTCTCCAAATTTTGTCAGTATTCATTATGAATGAATTTGCCTTTTACATGTCCTCTGGAAAACCATTTTCTAAACATACGAAAGTTCAGAAGGATGTTATTATAGAGCTAGTATGTGTTTATGTGAAATCTAATCTCACATGCACCCACTTAGCAGTAGTCGACTAACCAGGATACAAGGATGAACTCGGTATAAATTCTAGTCTCAGCTCTGCTACCAGCTTCTATAAGGTATTCATCAAGTTCCTCATCACGACTTACTTTGGGTCTCACAAACACTGAACAGGAGTTGTGCCAAATATATGAGACAGTGATAGAGCTAAAGTCAACAGCCCTACCTCACAGACATTGCCTCTGAGGTTTCTTGATTAATATGGCCCCTGAGCCCCCTGTAAGGTATTACCCATATGTTCACCCAATAAGACACAAATGTGTGGATGATCATCATAACTCTAAACATTGTACAGCAGGTGAGAGTCCAGAAAGTATTTTTCATGTACCTTCTCTTTAAGCCACATAACATTGCTCTTAAGTAATGTTGTCTCCCTTTTACAGGTGAATAAAAGTGAGGGTCAACAAGATAAAATTTCTTCAAAGGTCAGTACAGAAGTCAAGGACCAAGCCCAGGTTTTCTGGTTCTGAATCTTGCTCTGATTTCATTGCATTGTCATCCATCCCACTCCTTAAGCCACTGGGCCCTCCCCTAGATGTGGTTCTCATTTAAAACTGAAATGACTTCCCAGGTTACAAACGTAGGGATTCATGATCTCAGTACCCTGTTCCTGGCTGCCATTTTTACCTCATTGCAAATGAAGCCATTAAATCAAGAAATTTTTCTTTCCTTTGCTGAGGATGTCCTATCATTTGTCTTCCCCACATATCTAACTCAGCACAGGAAGAGTTTTAAGAGCCAGTTTTAATGTAAACGGGTGTGATTGCGTTCTAAGACCTCCTTTTTGTTTAAAAAAAAAAAATGCATCTAGGTATCTCCACCATTCAAAAAGGCATTTGGCAGCAGCTAAGATAGATCTTGAACACACATCTTCATAAAATATATCAAAGGAGAGAACTTTCCAACATCCCCTCTACCTGAGTGCAAAGTGATGCCCACAAACTTCAAATAAATAAAAACATAACACTTCTGAAAATATAAATAATACATTAAGTAGAAAAGATGTACCATATGCATTGCCAAATAGACTGAAATGAAAGGGAAGGAAATCAGGAGAGTGGAAGTCATAAGGAAGTATGTACCTAGTGTTGTGCATGTTTTATCTCATTTAATCCTTGCAATTACCTAACCAGGTAGTTGTTATTATTCCAATTTACAGTTGAAGAAATTGAGGTACAAGGTCCTTAGAGTAGATGCCCGGGGACAACCATTAAATGAGTTGGGATTTGAACCCAGATCATTTTAACACTGAGGACTAGGAGAGGAAGAAAGAGTTGTCAGATGTCAGACCCCTTCTTTTGGAAAAGGTTCAAACCAGTGGTAGCTCTGAAGTCCACACTAATCTCTTTAACAGTTCTTTTCCTAGTTTCTTTAAAGTATGTAGGTATATATGTATATATGTATGTATGTATTTAAGAGAGATCAGGCATGCCTGAATAGAGCAAAGGGCAGAGGGCAAGGAAAAGGAAATCTCAAGCAGACTCTGCACTGAGCATGGAGCCTGATGTGGGGCTTGATCCCAGGACCTGAGATCATGACTTGAGCTGAAACCAAGAGTCTGATGCTTAACCAACAAGCCTCCCAGCACCACCAACCCCCCAGCTTCTGAAATGCCATCATGCTCACTAACAATGTGGTCCAGTATCTCCATAGCTGAAGTCACATGAATTCACTCTAGCCTTAGTAAAAGAACTCAGTGGTATATCTTCAGTGTTATATGCCAGTCACATGCCTTGTTTCCTGGCAAGGAATAGGTCATCTTAGCTGCCTCTCTCAGAGTGTGTCAAGAAGAAACCAAGAAGCCATTTCAGTCAGACTCCGAAGACTGTTCTACAGCCAGAATCACAATGTTCACTTTACCTAGGTGTGGAAATCCGAGGAAAACTGATTTGTGGTACCAAAATTCATACTTGTCAGTTTTGCTCCAGTGAGAGAGAAGTTGGGAAAGCTGCCAGAATTTCCAAACTCTGGGTCATCCCAGAGACTTATAATGAGCTGGGGCTGGACAAAATGTTATTGGTCTCTATCCAGAATTTCTCACCTGGAGGACACCAAGCATTCTTTGCATCCATTTATACTTTAGGTTTCTTGGTAGATTTCTTTTGAAATCTTCTGCTGGAAAGGAAAATTTGTTTAAATCAATTTATTTATTCTAAATCTTTCACCTTAACCATGGACACTGGTACTTCCACACAGGATGGGGTTTGCTTGAGGTCTCTCTAGGGGTCAGGATGGTCAGGGTTACACTGCTCTAACAAGAGCTCCAGAAATACCAGTAGCTTAGCTCTGCAAAGGTGTACTTCCTTCTCACACTACACATGTGTTTTTCTGACACATCTCTTCATAATCCCTCAGATACTCAGACTGACAGAGGCTCCATCTTAGTACATGCTTACACAATTACGAGAAAAGGGAAGATGGCATCAGGAACTAGCATGTTGAAACATCTACATGTAAGTGATGTACATCTTTTCCACTCACATTTCATTGCCCAAGGAAGTCACAGCCATTGCCTGATTTTAAAAGTCTACAGAAGTACTATCCTGGTCCCCAGCCAAAAGGAAGAGAACAGCAATGTTTATGAACAGCTCTAAGGACAACCAGTGTCATGTAGTTGGCTCCATATGAAACCAAATCTAGAAGACAATTTATGAGCTTTTCTTCTTCCCTATTCTTCAAGGCCTAGATCAAGCTCTACCCCTTACACAAAGCTATCCCTGACTATGCTGACCCACTTTGCTCTCTCCCTTTACTCTGCTATTCTGATTCTTTAAAGCTCTAAGTATATTGGTAACCGTCCTCCCCTGAAACCCAACACATTCCCTCCTTTAAGACTAGGGACTATTTATGGGATAAACGTATCTGTGCACTAAACACACACATACACACTTACACACAATTTTTAAGAAAACTCCCCATTGATGCTGGATCCTACAGTCTATAAAAATGGCGCTAGAAAGAGAAAGGTCCTTCTCTCTGGACTCAGTAGAATACAAGACAGGGAGAATTTTAAGTTAAGAAGACAGAGTCCCAAGCTTAAGAGACAATACAAACTGAGCCATGAAATACATTTTGACTCTATGAAGCGATATTTGGTAGACTGGATATTTAGTGTGTTTTGCTTTGTTTTGTTCTATAATCAGCGTTCATTCCCATTCCATTCCTATGCTCTCCCCTGTATCGTGGGGGCTGGCATCTAGAACTACCATGTACAGATTCTCCTGCCTGCAGAGGGATGGATATGATTTACATTCTGCCTGGGAGATGCTTTCACATGATATTTGAAAGGAGTAAATGAGAAAGTAGCCATTTTCTTCTTCCTCCAGCTCCAAACTCATGGGCTTTGCACAAATAAGTTTTTCAACAGCCTCTACTTTCCCCTACCATTCACTCAACACAGGATATGAAGAAGCTGTGAAATCAGCAGCAGTCTCCTGCAGCTTTCTGCCTCACAGATGACAGCACTCTGACTCTGGACCACAGGAGTATGGTAAAATTGAAAACTGATAGCTGATCCCATGAATTTCACTCCTCTGGGCTTCCTAGTGATTTATAAACACCTGAATACCTGCATAAAATTATATAAATTTGTGTTTTCCTGGCTGAACTCCAAATGAAACAAAAATTTATCTTTTTATCATTTACTTCTGATTATAAAGTAACACATGACTTGTAAGAAATAAATTTAAAGCAACAATAATCCACCATTCATATAATACTCCATACATGTATTGAAATATTTTTTCCTATTCTCTTTCTTATACAACACTGTTTTGGTCCTAATTCCTCAAGATTTCAATATACATATGATTCCAGCATCCTAACCTTTCAATTCCTAGAACTCCTATCCACAAATGATCTTTGTCCTCCACTTTGTCTCAGCCACTCACTCCCTTGGCCATGCTCATAATGACCTTGTTTTTACCAATAATTACAACCCCTCTATTAACTAAAATTCATGCCTCTTACTCCCTGACCACTATTTACCTCTCTGGCTCACACTCTCTGGTGCCCAGACTTCTTCATTACCAAGACACCTGATAAGATCCCTCAATTCACTGGTCCTGCCAACGTATTCTCCCTCATCCACTGATATCTCCTCTTCCTTCCTTACCCAGCATATTCTGTAATAAATAACTATAATCAATTCATTCCCTTGTATGCCCTCATCTCCCTTGTGCCTCTCTTCATCACATCAGCTGTGCCAAAATCACAACACTCATTAAATACAGCTTGCTATGTATACTATGCCGGCCCCCTGTGCAGCTGAATATGACTGAAGGACAACATACAATCCTTAACTGGTCTCACTTCAAATGCTTAAGTATGAACCTCAAATAGGTTCTTAAGGTTGTCCAACAATCATACTTTATTTTCTTAGTCACTATTTCATAAACCTAGATGATTATCTCATATGTCTTCCTCTCCTCCTTTTTTTTTTTTTAAGATTTTATTCATTTATTCGACACAGAAAGAGAGATCACAAGCAGGCAGAAAGGCAGGCGGAGTGGTGGGAAGCAGGCTCCCTGCTGAGCAGAGAGCCCGATGTGGGGCTCGATCCCAGGACCCTGGGACCATGACCCAAGCCAAAAGCAGAGGCTTAACCCACTGAGCCACCCAGACGCCCCTCTCTTCCTCTCTTCTCAGCCTCTAAACCCTATACATATATCCCAATCACCATTCACAACCAATGACTTTGATGCCTATGTGAGGATTAAGAAAATCTTCAGTATTTTATCTACCCATCTACAATATCTGTACTCATACATAGTGTATTTATGGCATAGTGCCTTCCTGAAAGTTCCAAAATTCAACTATTTATTATCCTATCTTAAAAGCCTATGTTCCCACGTACCCACTAGATGCTCTCCCTCAAGCCCAGTCATGGACATCATTCTAGCAATTCTCACCACTCTTTCTCACATTGATTTTCCCACTTCAGTAGATCTTTCCTATCAGAAATGTGTTTCATTTCTCCCATCTTTAAAAATCAAACCATCTTTTTTTTTAATTTTTTATTTTTTCAGCGTAACAGTATTCATTATTTTTGCACCACACCCAGTCTCCATGCAATCCATGCCCTCTCCAATACCCACCACCTGGATCCTCCAACCTCCCACCCCCTGCCACTTCAAAACCCTCAGATTGTTTTTCAGAGTCCATAGTCTCTCATGGTTCACCTCCCCTTCCAATTTCCTCAACTCCCTTCTCCTCTCCAACTCCCCTTGTCCTCCATGTTATTTGTTATGCTCCACAAATAAGTGAACCCATATGATAATTGACTCTCTCTGCTTGACTGATTTCACTCAGCATAATCTCTTCCAGTCCCATCCATGTTGCTACAAAAGTTGGGTATTCATCCTTTCTGATGGAGGCAGAATACTCCATAGTGTATATGGACCACATCTTCCTTATTCATTCATCCATTGAAGGGCATCTTGGTTCTTTCCACAGTTTGGCAACAGTGGCCATTGTTGCTATAAACATTGGGGTACAGATGGCCCTTCTTTTCACGACATCTGTATCTTTGGGGTAAATACCCAATAGTGCAATTGCAGGGTCATAGGTAAGCTCTATTTTTAATTTCTTGAGGAATCTCCACACTGTTCTCCAAAGAGGCTGCACCAACTTGCATTCCCACCAATAGTGTAAGAGGGTTCCCCTTTCTCCACATCCTCTCCAACACATGTTGTTTCCTGTCTTGCTAATTTTGGCCATTCTACATGGTATAAGGTGGTATCTCAATGTGGTTTTCATTTGAATCACCCTGATGGCTAGTGATGATGAACATTTTTTCATGTGTCTGATAGCCATTTGTATGTCTTCATTGGAGAAGTGTCTGTTCATATCTTCTGCCCATTTTTTGATATGATTGCCTGTTTTGTGTGTGTTGAGTTTCAGAAGTTCTTTAGATCCTGGATATCAACCTTGAAAATAGAGAAAGGGAAATTAGAGAATTGATTCCATTTACTATAGCACCAAGAACCATAAGATACCTGGGAATAAACCTAACCAAAGAGGTAAAGGATCTGTACTTGAGGAACTACAGAACACTCATGAAAAAAATTGAAGAAGACACAAAAAGATGGAAGACCATTCCATGCTCTTGGATCAGAAGAATAAATGTTGTTAAAATGTCTATACTGCCTAGAGCAATCTATACTTTTAATGTCATTCCGATCAAAATTCCACCGGTATTTTTCAAAGAGCTGAAGCAAATAATACAAAATTTGTATGGAATCAGAAGAGACCCTGAATCACTAAGGAAATGTTGAAAAGCAAAAATAAAACTGGGGGCATCACGTTAACTGATTTCAAGCTTTACTACGAAGCTGTGATCACCAAGACAGCATGGTACTGGCATACAAACAGACACATAGACCAATGGAACAGAGTAGAGAGCCCAGATATGGACCCTCAACTCTATGGTCAATTAATCTTCGACAAAACAGAAAAAAAAATGTACAGTGGAAAAAAGACAGCCTCTTCAATAAATTTTGCTGAGAAAACTGGACAGCTATATGCAGAAGAATGAAACTCGACCATTCTCTTACACCGTACACAAAGATAAACTCAAAATGGATAAAAGATCTCAACATGAGACAGGAATCCATCAGAATCCTAGAGGAGAACATAGGCAGTAACCTCTTCGATATCAGCCACAGCAACTTCTTTCAAGATATGTCTCCAAAGGCAAAGGAAACAAAAGCGAAGATGAACTTTTGGGACTTCATCAAGATCAAAAGCTTCTGCACAGCAAAGGAAATAGTCAACAAAACAAAGAGGCAACCCACGGAATGGGAGAAGATATTTGCAAATGACAGTACAAACCATCTTTTAAACCCATTTTCCCTGGCATCTTATATTCAATTGCCTTCCCTCTTTTGTAGTAAAACTTCCCAAAAGAGTTGTCTATGTTTGCTTTCACAAATTCCTCTTCCTATTTTCAGTTAAATGCACTCAAATAAGATGCTTTCTTGTGTAACCCCAATAAAACTTCTCTGGTCAAGTTTACAAATTACCTCTGTGATCCTCATTCTAACCTCAGTTTTCATAACTTTTACACTTCCTAAACACTGTACTTTCCTAGACTTCTTTCTGCCTCACAGATCCCTCTTCAGTTTCCTTGTAGTTTCCTCCTCTAATCTCAGTCCTTCTGGGACACTTTTGCAGTGACCCAGAACTCTTCTTCAGCTCTATGGCCTTTGGAGATATTATACCATCTGTCTTCTAACTTCTATCAACTTAACAAGCCTAGATATATCTCCAGAATACCAGACTCACACACCTAAATGCCCACTTGGTGTCTACTTGACAACTTAAACTCAAAAAGCTCAAAATTCAATTCCCATTGTGTCAGAAACATACTTCACTGGTAGTCTTCACCATCTCAGACAATGACAGCACTATTCTCACTGCTCAGGCCAAAAATGTTGGCATTCTACTTGATTTCTTTCTTTCTTTCATACCCACATCCAAAACTTTCTTCAACAGTTGTCAACACCCTCAAAATATGTCCAGAATTCATCTACTTCTTATTAACTCCACTGTTACCTCCTAGTCCAAGTCACCATCATCTTTTACCTGGGTTGCTACGAAACCTTCTAATTGATTTCCCTACTTCCATCCTTGGCCCTCTAAAATCTACTCTTAAAGCAACAAACAAAGTGATCCTTTTTCAACCTAAGTCAGATAATCTCACTCCTCTGTTCAAAACTCTCCAACAGTTTCCATCCCACTCAGAATAAACCCAAAGTTTTATAAAAACACGTTTTTATTCATCTCTGATCTCATATCCTACTGCTTACCTCTTCATTCACTCTGTTCTAGCAAGTCTGGTCCCTTACCCTTACCTCATAATACTTATTATCTTCTAACTTATTATGTACTTCATTTATTGTTTACATTTATTATTTATTACCTTAATTATTATACTATACATGCATAATAAGACCAGGAATGTTTTTTGCACTGATAAATCTCAACTGCTAAAATACTGTCTGGCACATAGTAGGTGCTTAATAAATATTGTTGAACAACTCCATTTACCTTTCAACATGTGTGCTTTTTTGAGAGCCAGGGAATGTCTCAAAGCATGAGCAGAGAACAAAGATCCAATGTCATGTTCTAGTATCATTTGTCTCCCTTTTCAGGACACCCTCTTCTCTACGTTTCAAAAGAAGGATGTTGCAGACAATACTGGTGCCCCTCCTATTTTCCCTTCATACTCACCATTCAGTACACATTTACAGTTTCCTACTGCAAGCACCTCCAACTCTCTAACTGAAGACTTTCCCTGACCACAGAGATGCACTCTGCCACACACAGCAGGGGAGAAGTGCCAAGGAGTCCCTGAAGGAACTTAGACCAATATCTCATGATCGTTGATAGATAAATGAACCAATTTCTTCTTTCCTCAGGTAGGGTAGCTCAGAGGTATGTTCTACACTGCCTTTCCAGTTGCCCACAGTGGTGACCTATATATCAATGGACCCTATATTAGCTTCCTTCCCCTTCCTGTGACATTCCCCATTCCCCTACTTATACCCCTGGGATCACCTCCTGAAGAAACAACTTCCATTCAAAACCTCATCACAGAGTATGCTTTTCTAACCCAAGCCAAGACAAGGCATTTGGATCAATGATTGTCAAAACAGCATGTTACACAATCCCTTGTTTCTCCAGAGATTCTCACTTTTATCAAGTGATAGAGAACAAAGAGTAGAAATTCAAAAGCATCTAAAAAGTCATCCATTGCAGTTTTATTTTTATGTTTCATGTATGTTGTGGTTCCTCACAAGATTTCTTAAAAATAAAATATAATACAGCTTTCCCTGCAAAGTGTAAAACATTTGAAAACACAAAACTAAATGATTTCTATTGATCTTAAGGCCCCTCTTAGTTCTAATATTTTGTGCTTCTATCAAGACTTTTGTGAGTGTTCGCACCCGTAGAAGTTTTCCATACTCATTTTTTGCTATGAGGTCATTACAACCTTTTCATGGAGATACCAGAAATTGTTAAATTTGGAAGGTTTCCCAGAAAATTAGAAATTTATCCATCTGGGCTCATGGTAGTACCTCATACCCGGCTGGGTATCACTGCTTGGAGATAATCCCCTTTCTCCTGGGAAGTGGGGTGTTGCTCACACCCACAAGACCTGTTTCTCTCCTATCACTCTTGCCTGAACATCACAAGCAATGATAACCTGACTGAAGTATAAATGACTTGAGGGGAAATTCTGCTCTCTGGGTTTTTTTTTTCCCAGTTAGAATCAGGCCAATTATTTGACATTTTTCTTGGAAGCTGAGTCACTGGTGACTTTCCACTGGGGGACTGGCATTTCCAACAGGCTCCTATTGTGCAAGTGAGGGTTGTTTGTTTATCATAAATTAGATCATGTTTAACTTGGCTGCAGGGAATGCCAATATGGACAAAAATATGTTAATAATTGCACTCCCCACTCCCCAACACTCACAGCCTTGCTGCTATTTGCTTGAATCCCCCAGTACTAATCTAATTAAGCCCTTTATCCCTGATTATATCAGTCATTATAAGAATCCCAAGACTCCAAGATCACCACTCATTGTTACATTTTAATCCTCAAAATGCTCTTCTATCTACCTCCTACCTCTTTCCCCTTACCATCCTTCCCCAACTCCTGAAACCAACCTGCTGTTCTCTCTGGAACTCAGTCAGTCATCCTATTTTCTACCTCTTTCTCTATCTCTCTGAGAGTTCCCTTTAATATCTTGTTACTAAAACCCACTTCCCATGAGGTTACTATTCCCTGAATCTCCTACAATGGAGCTTGTTTTTTCCTTTACACCCATCAAACCACTGGACTTGGTGGCACAGTATATATCATCCTGGGTCTTCATTACCATTTTAATTCTCCCTCCCCTTTCCCTAAAAACCTCCAGCTCTGAATGTCAAGTTATCAGAATATATCTTCTCCTACCCCTCATTGTTACTTTCATCTAGCAACTCCCAGACTAACCTCACCTCAGTCCTCACTAATTTTAGTCCTTGCTTCACTATCACCTAATATAGTCCTGTTTTAATTTTTGAGAATTTCAATACAAATATAAATGATCCTGCTAATGCCCTGGCCTCTATGTTCCTTCAACCTCCTCTTTTCTATCATCTTAACCTCTATCCTACCTCAACTACTGACTCCCATGGTCATATGTCAGAACTTATCATTTCTATATACTGAAATACGCCAACTATCATGTCAATCCTTCTGACAGCATCATCCCTCCATACTCTGCCTTCCCACCTGCTAAGATGGACTAAAATATTCCCATCAAAATCCTTCTCTCCAATTTCACACTAAATTCCACCCCTTTCACCTATTCAAGGACATATCCAGAAAATTTCCCCTCATCAGTTTTTTCCTCTCTACTGAATCTTTCCAAATAGAACACAAACATACCATTATTTTTCCCGTCTTAAAAAAAAAAAAAACAAAAGACTTCCATATTGACTTACTCTCCCACAAGTTATTGCCGAACTTCTTTATGTCCTTTGTAACAAACCTCCTCACAAAGGTATTCTATAATTTGGGTCTCTAATTCCTCTCTTTCCACTCTCTTTTAGATTCACTTCAATCAGTTCTTCTTTGTCTATATTACTCCACCAGAGCTGCTCTTGAATGAGTCACCAAAACCTCCATGTTGCTAAATCTAATGGTCAATTCTTAGGCTTCCTCTTACTTGACTTGTTAACATTTGATACAATCCCTAACTCTTCCTTGGTACTTTCTTCACATGATTTCCAAGTTATCATAATGTCTTGATTTTCCTTCAATCTAACTGCTCCCTCCTTCTCAATCTCCTTTCCTTGCTACTTCTTTTTCTCCTGATTTTTAATATTGAAGGACCTCAGATACATGGTTTCAAAGTGTTTTCTCCCATTCAATAGGTTTTTTTTTTTTTTTAACTCTATGGATTTTTTCTTTTGCTATGCAGAAGCATTTTAGTCTGACAAAGTCCCACTTGTTTATTTTTACTTTTGTTGCTTGTGCTTTTGATGTCATATCCATGAAATCATTGCCAAAACCAGTGTTATCAAACTTAACCCTTATATTTTTCTAAGAGGTTTACAGTTTCATGTCTCACATTTAACTCTGAGTTCATTTCTGTGCATGGTATAAGCTAAGGATCTAGTTTCATTCTTTTGCATGTGAATAGCTAGTTTTCCCAACACTATTTGTTGAAGAGACTATTCATTCCCCATTGTGTATTCTTGGTACTTTTGCCAAATGTCAGTTGACAGTATATGCATGAATTTATTTCTGAGCTTTCTGTTCTATTTCAGTTGTCTCTATGTCTATCTTTATGCCAGTACCATACTGTTTTGATTACTGTAGCTTTGCTAACTTCCAAGCATATAAAGAACTCAACTGAATAGCAAAACAATGACAAAAACCTAATAATCTGATTTTTTTAATTTTTTTTTTAATTTTTTATAAACATATAATGTATTTTTATCCCCAGGGGTACAGGTCTGTGAATCACCAGGTTTACACACTTCACAGCACTCCCTCTCCAATGTCCCCTATAGCACATACTCTCCCCAATGTCCATAACCCCACCTCCCTTCTCCCAACCCCCCTCCCCCCAGCAACCCTCAGTTTGTTTTGTGAGATTAAGAGTCACTTTTGGGTTGTCTCCCTCCCAATCCCATCTTGTTTCATTTATTCTTCTCCTACCCCCTTAACCCCACATGTTGCATTTTTAAATGGGTTAAGGATTTGGAAAGACATATTTCCAAATAAGACAAATATAAATGGCCAAAAGATATGAAAAAAATGTTCATATCACTAATCATCAGGGAAATTCAAGTCTAAACCACAAAGAGATGTCATTCTACACATAATAGGATAGATATTATTAAAAAACAAAAACAAAAACAAAATAAAAAACAGAAGACAAGTGTGGGTAAGGATTGGGGAAATTGGAAGTCTTGTTGGTGGGGATGTAAAATGGAAAACACGTTTTCCCTATGGAAAACAGTATGGAAAGCACTCCCAAAATTAAAAACAGAACTACCACATGATCCAGTAATTTTACTTCTAGATATTTCTCTGGAAGAACTTAAATCATGATCTGAAAGAGATATTAACACTGTCATGTTTTTTGCAGCACTATTCATAATAGTCAAAATGTGGAAACAAATGTTCATCAATGGATGAATGGATCAAGAAAATGTGGTGTATATATATACAATAGAATGCTATTAAACTTTTGAAAAGAAGGAAATCCTGCAACATGCAACAACATGGGTAAACCTGTGAGACATTATGCTAAGTGAAATAAGCCAGCCACAGCAGGACAAATACTGTATGATTCCGATTATGTGAAGTATCTTAAATGGTCAAACTTATAGAAGCAGAGAGCAAAAGGGTGGTTGCTGAGGGGGTCAGAGAGAAGAGGGGAAAATTGGGAGTTCCTAATCAATGGGTTTAAAGCTTTAATAATGCAAGATGAGCAAGTTCTAGAAATCTCACATATAACATTGTACCTGTAGTTAAAATTTTATTGTATACTTTAAAAATCTGCTAAGAGAATAAATCTTACATTGTGTTCTTACTACAATATAGTAAAAATAAAATGTCCTTAAAGTATATATTGGGCTAACTCTTTGGTTGAAGTCTCTACTCCATCTTTACTCGCTCCTTTGGTAATCATCAAAGTTATATGTTTTTTAAATACTATCTTTATATTAATGACATTCAAAAAGGTATCTGTAATCCAAATCTTTTTCCTGAACTCTAGACTTCAACTGCTTATTTAACATTTCAATTAGTATGTCTTCCGTACTTTTCTATGGCTGTAGAACAAATTACCAAGAACAGTCCCTTAAAACCACAGTCATTTATTATCTTACAGTTTCTCTATGTAAGAAGTCTGAGTGTACTGGATTGGTTCTCTGCTTGGGATCTGACAAGGCCAAAATCAGTGTTGGCTAGAATGAGGTCTCATCTGGCAGCTCTGGGAAAAATTGGCTTCCATCTCTTAAGTTGTTGACAGAATTCAGTTCCTTGCAGCTATAGGATAGATTTCCCTGTTGCCTTGCTGACTATTAGCTAGGGACTGTTCTCAGCTTCTAGAGGGCATCCATATTCCTCATTACATGGCTTCCTCCATCTTCAAGCCAGCACCAGTGAGTAGAAATCTTCTCATGTAAGACTATGGACTCTGAAAAACAATCTGAGGGTTTTGAAGGGTCGGGGGATGGGAGGTTGGGGGAACCAGGTGGTGGGTACTAGAGAGGGCACGGATTGCATGGAGCACTGGGTGCGGTACAAAAACAATGAATACTGTTACGCTGAAAAGAAATTTTTAAAAAATCAACAATAACAACAAAAAAGAAATCTTCTCATGCTTAAATATGACTCTCCCTTCTGCTATCTTATTCTGCCTCTAGCTAGAGAAAAACTTTATGATTTGAAATAGTTTATGTGGTAATCTCCCTATCTTAAGGTTAAATGATATGCAACCTTGATCACATTTCCAAAATCCCCTTGTTATGTAACATAACATATTCATAGGCAAGATATTACATCATATTCATAGTGCCAGGAGTTAGGATGGGAAATCTGGGGAAGGGGGACATTTTTAGAATTATGTCCACTGTAATAGCTAATAGACATCTCAAACTCAGGTTGTCCAAAACTGAGCTCCTGCTATTTGACCACTAAAACCTGTTTCATCCTCAACTTTTCCCATTTCAGTTGTCCAGGTTAAATACCATGAAGTTGTTTTGGCTCTTCATTTTCTTTCACATGCCACTTCTAATCTATCAGCAAGTCCTAGTGACTCTACCTTTAAAATACCCCCAAAATATGACCACTTCTTACCCCTTCCACTGCTAATGCCCTTCAAACCTTTATAAAATCTTTCCTGAAATATTTGATAAAACCTCACTAGAATCCCCACTTCTGCCCCACCTATGTACAACACAGCAGCAGGAAGGAAAAATTTGAAACCTAAATCAAATCACTTTAGTTAGATTGAAAGTCAAAATACTTATAATTTTTCCAAGGCTCTCCATGACCTATAACTTTTCCATTTATCTCTTTGATTACCCCTTATTCTCTTTCTCACTGATTCTGCTCTAGCTATTCTGTTTTCACTCTACTTCAAACATACCAGGCATGCTCCACCACCAAGGTCTTCGCATTGGCTATTCCCCTCACTCAATGTTTTTTTCATATATACAAATAGCTAACTCAATAACCTCAAGTCTTTTCTAAAATATTGCTGTCTCCATGAAATCTACTCTGACCATCATATTTAAAACTGCACCTAAATTTTCACTCCCCCTTTCTATATTCTGGTGTCTGTCTGTTCAATAAATAGTTATACATTCTAATATGTTATATAATTTCATTCCTACTATGATATTTTTTATTGACTGCCTCCCCACCTCCTATCCCCTCTCAACTGAACTTAAAATGATAATTTTAACTTAACTTAAAACTTAACTTAAAATGTTAATTTTAAGAAGTATGAGATCTTTGATAGTTTTATTCACTGATGTATCCCAAACACTTAGATAAACAATGCCTGGTCAATTAATAATTAATAACAATTAATAATTAATAATGAATGAGTAAATGTATTAACTATATACAAGATTGAGAGATTTATTCATTCCTGGGGTGAGGGGTGGGTAAGGTGAGGCAAGATTGGAAATTGTGACCCATAAAGAGAGCTTTGAAATTATATCACATGACTATTCTTTAGGTCTCATTCATGCTTGAAACTGAACAAAATTAATAATAAAAATAATTATAACTCTTATCAGGCTTTCTTCTAATAATCATCTCACTGTTGAACCATTCTAATGTGCCAAAGGATCCAAAAGTTTCACATTCAATACTATACTCTTTGTTCTTTCCATGTCAATTCTCTGAATAATAAGAGCAAAGCTATGTTAAATTTAATAAAGTCCCAGATATAGAAGCAGAACATTAATTGCATAGCCCAAACTCTTCTCCTGCTACCTGAATATCTTCTGAGATATGTACATGCTCCAAACTTAGAATGTCCCTATCCTGGGTGTTCATGGTCAACCCTTCTTTGTCCACTTTCTTCAAATCCTAGGCTCTAAAAAGATACCTTTATTCTGTTACCTTCAGTCTGTATTACTACTCATCCTTCCTTTGGATAACAAAAAATATCTAACATTTACTGAATCTTTACAAGCTGTCACATATTTTGCTAAGTACTCTATGTCATAAAAACACTAAGGTAGGTATTACTATTATTATCCTCTTTTACAGATGAAGAACCTCAAGCATGCAAGTTTAAAAAATTGTCTGAAGTCCCATAGCAAGTGTTGTTTAGCCAAAATTCAAATCCAAGCAACCTTATTTTATCCTCACAGTCCACTTATTAACTTGGTCCTGTCATTTCTCCCAAAGTAGATTGTCTCCTTATGTTCCCATAAAGGTACATGGTGGCTATCACCTTGCTTAAGGCCAGTTGGCAACTTTGCATAGAAACTGACATTTCATACCACGCTGAAATTGGGCTGTTCTAGACATTGATACGAGTTCCATGAGCTAGGAGACTTGGTATTATTATTCCTATTTCACAAATGAGAAAAGCTCAGAGAAATCACATGATTTGACCAATATCATAACAAGTTATTTGTTGGAAAACCAAGGACTAACCAAGGGCTCCTAACTAAAGCTAAATGTCTTTATAATCCAACCTTTCTACAAACTGGAGATATTTTTCACTGAAACTATTCAAGGTAAGTTGCTTTATTTGAAAATAGAAACTTATTCAGTCTCTGGACTCTGATACAGTTCTTTGTCATCTATAGTTATTTTCAAATAACTAGATGACTCAGTTCTAGTTAGCTGAATTATTTCAAATAATTAGATGACTCAGTTCTAGTTAGCTGAGACTCTGCTTAGGAAGGAAAAAAACAGGATGGTCTCCTAAATTCAAGTTAAGAGAATAAGGAAGGAAGGAGAGCTTGAGAGTCCTTATAGCATCTTCAGAAAGCAAGTTTCCCTAGTTTCCTCTCCCAGCACAAAGATAATATTAGCTGTGGTTTCCCAGTCAGCCTTCCCCTCATCCTACAAAATCAGCCATTTTGTTAATTTTATTGTTTTATTTCACAAACACTTGCAATATGCCAAGCACCATTCTAACTGATATATGATTACCTTAAGAAATCACCAAATTGTCAAGCATCATTTCAAACATACCATCCTCCTCAAAAAATCTGCAAAGCTTCCAATTGCCTTTCAAATTAGAAACTCCTTATCAAAGGTCTCAAACACAACAATGCAAAAGAAATTTTTCACCAAGTATGACATTCAACGTAAGTAAAATTTCAACATCTCCACCAGTTTTTCATACCAGCTTTTCCTCTCTGCTCTAAGTACCTCTAGAAGAGGTACTCTTCTGTACCAGGTTACCTTCTCTAATCTCAGTGCTTTCATATATCTAGCATTTCCTCAAACCCTTTGGAGTCAGTAAATTTCAAAGATCCTTCTGATAAGAGCATCTTAACACAGGTGAGAAATGAGAGCTCTTCGAAGTTATCTAGGCCAATTTTCTTGAAGGTAAGGAATTGGACCTAGGAAATTAAAAATCTTTTCCACTAATTAATGGCAGAATTAGTTTTGGACATGATGTTTAATCCTGGGCCATTTTAGCAATGAAAAAATGAGCACATTCTGATAAAACAATAAGAGATCTAAGTAGAGCTATATCTACACAGCATAATCTTTAATTTGGTCAAAATGGATTTATTGTCAAGTAAAATCAATTTTTTCTTTAAGACAATTTGTATTTTTCATTTTCTTTTTAAGAACTTCTATATTATACTGTTTAATAGTATTGATTTATGCTCTGTATTTCATATTGATCCAAAAGGACACTGCCAAGGTCTGCTTTAATCTATAATTAAAGAAGAAAGTCTCCAAAGCCATCCCCTGAGAACTTAATTCCCAGCACCATACACACTTCTCTTTCACAATTGAATACTTTGCAACAGTTTAAGGATGTATTTTACCTTTTTCACTATTTCTGCTAAAAGAGAAAAATTATGTTTAAAATAAAAGTCTAGTCATTTGAAATAACATTTCCTATTTATATGCCCTCAGGTTTTGCTTAAGAATGTTACCCATTGACAGGGAAAAAAGCAAATTCATTGTAAATCTCTTTTCTTATTCTCTCTTCTATTAGGTAAGTGCTTCCTGGATTTTTTTTTTTTTTAATCATAGCCCATTTAAATGCAGCATTCATGTCCCTTCCTGAAACAAAGAGCTGCAGTCATTATAAGAAAAGATTGATCAGAAACATACAATCTGACACTCAAGAAAATTCTGTAAAGGGAGCAACACCTCCCAAATCCCTGATCTATGAGCCCACTTTTGGATACACAAGATCCAACCCCACATGAAACTCTAATGACTACTACACCCCTGCCCAAACAAATTAATGCTGTTTCTCTTGGCTCTCTTTGAATGTCCCCCTTCTCAAATCCTCTTCCTCCTTACATTCTCTCTCACATTTTCTCTGTACCTCCTCCTTGCCTCTTGGTCACTTTCTCCCTTCCCTGAAATTCTCATCACTTCCTTAGTGTTGGAACCTAACTTAAGTTCTATCTGACCTTTAAATACCTTCTATTACATTACCGCCAAGTAAGTATCTGATGGTTAGCATTCCCTTCCCTTTTTCAAGCCAACCCAAGTCTTCCTCCATCTTTCACCTAGAGGCCAGAGTTTTCAGCCTTCTGGGTCCACAATTAACAAGGGTAAATCTTTCTTTATATTACCACTAGACAACAGTCCCCTTTTCAGCGATAAGCCCCATTTATGTTTTTGAATCACATCTTTATGGGAGATAAAGATCCACTCCTCTAACACAATAGTAAATATTACAATGCAAGAGATTTGTCACAAGTCAAAAGAAGAAAGCGAAATGGGCCAAAAGCAGAGAGAGAATTGAAGAAGGTCTTTGCAAGAAACACCCAATCTCATTATCACAGCAGGAGGCCAGAGGAAAATTAGGAGGTTGTTTTTATTCATCCTATTCCTAAAGTTATTCTTTAGAATCAGACAGAAATGGAGGCAGCAGAGAGATGAAAAGAATGCCCAGGTCATATATAGCAGGTGGAAGCATGTGGTAAAAGCAGAGAGAATGAGATGATCTGTGTTCAAATCCCTCCAACGCTTATTGGCCGCATGGCATTGGCCAGGTTTACTTTTCTTGTCTGCAAAATGTGTTTTAAAAAAAAAAAAAAAAGAGTTGTAAGGGTAAAACAAGGATGCCTGAGAAGCACAGAGGAGGTACCTGAGGAATGTGATTCCCCTTCTCAGATTTAAGGTGATGCTTCTTCCTCAAGACCTCAGTGAAGTGCAACTATCTGTTTTAGCATATACTGTATTGGAAGTATTTTTAACATAGCTAAAACAGAAGATATCAAAACAAATCAGAGCAAAACAACATGTGTGACATAGCACACAGATTTCTTCACTTTTCTAAATAAAATATTTAGAAATTAATAAAGTTAAAATTTTTTTTAAATATTTTATTTATTTATTTGACAGAGAGAGATCACAAGTAGGCAGAGAGAGAGAGAGGAGGAAGCAGGCTCCCTGCTGAGCAGAGAGCCCGATGCGAAACTCGATCCCAGGACCCTGAGATCATGACCTGAACTGAAGGCAGTGGCTTAACCCTTAAAGAGGCAATAGTAAAATTTTGCTGCAATCAAATAAAGGAAGAGACTACTTCTAGCTGGGCAATGTAAAAATTCTTATGGTGGGATGACCCTTGATCTGGACATTAAAGGATGACTTAGGAACTCCTATAGGCCTGAAAGAGCATTCTATACAGTGACAAGAGCAATAGCACATAAGAGAGAAAAATCACAAAATGTGGGTGCCACCCAGGCACCCAATAAAGTTAAATTTTAAAAATCATTTTGAATCTTGATTTTGGGTCAAAGATTTTATTTCATTTTCATCCGTTTCCAGCATTTTAGGCTGCAGGCTTGTCCTTGTTTCTTTACAAGCTCAAATTTAGTGCTTCCAACATTACCAAACGAAAGACATATTCACTTGCTCTTTGGGTACTACCTCTCAACTACAAACTTAGTAAAAACAATAGCTAACTGCATTAAATGCCCATTATACCAGTTTACAGTGCAGTTTATTTATTTTACATGTTAGCTCATACAATCTTCATAGCCACCCTGTAAGTTAGATGTCATTATTGTCCCCATTTTATAAATAAAGAAACTGATGTCCAAGGCATTAAGTAGCCCAAAACAACACAGCAAGGTAAAGATAACACCAGAACATGAAGCCAGTTCAAAGGCCCATGTTTTTTTAAACAAAATGTTCTACTGTCTCTATGTTCCTCTTCATTCAGTCAACAAAACTTTACTGAATGCCTCCTACATGCCAACCACTGCTTTAAACAAATTAAAGGATATAAATATAAATCAGTCTTGGATCTTCCCCTTAAAGGAGCTGAAAATTTAGCAGGAAAAATATAACAATAACAGTGATGACAATTATAGAAAACATTTAAATAGCACTTATTGTGTTCCAGGCAATATCCTAAGAAGTTTAAATACAATAGGCTATACTTATGTAATTCTCCCAGAAAGCCTGTGAGATATATAACAGTTTTAAAAATAACTAGGCTGATTGAGGGTTGCTGGGGGGAGGGGGGTTGGGGGGGTGGTGTTATGGACATTGGGGAGGGTATGTGCTATGATGAGTGCTGTGAAGTGGCGATTCACAGACCTATACCCCTAGGGATAAAAATATATTATATGTTTATAAAAAATAAAAGTAAAGAAATTTAAAAAAATAAATAAATAAGTAGGGTGAGGCACAGAAAAATGGAGTAACTTTTAGAAGTTCCCACAGTAGCAAGTAACACATTAGGACTTGAACATAGGTAGTGTTCTGTCAACTCCATTGACTATGAGCTAAGTGTACATTACAATGATCCAAAGAAAACATCATGTGTGTTTAAAGAGGCAATAGTAAAATTTTGCTGCAATTAAATAAAGGAAGAGACTACTTCTAGCTGGGCAATGTAAAAATTCTTATGGTGGGATGACCCTTGATCTGGACATTAAAGGATGACTTAGGAACTCCTATAGGCCTGAAAGAGCATTCTATACAGTGACAAGAGCAATAGCACATAAGAGAGAAAAATCACAAAATGTGGATAGGGAATGTAAAAGATCCATTTGGCTGGAGTATCACACTGCATCCTGCGCAGTGGGAAATAAAGAAAAAGAGAATAAGGTTATAGGTCTCTCATTTTTTTGCATTCTGAAAAAAATTAGAAAATGACTCATCACTCAGTTGAAGAAGAATTGATTTTCCTGTCCTAATCTCTCTAAGGAAGGCAGGGAACATTCATTTCCAGCTCTTTGTGTCTTTATTTCTTTATCAGGAACTTTATCAGGAAATTAACAGGAACTTAATAAATGACCGAATAACATACAGTTTAGGAACACAGACTTGGGAGCCAAATAGATTGGATTCAAATTTGGTCTCCACCACTAACTAGCTATGTGAGATTGTAGAAGTCTCACCCTCTCCCTGCTTTCATAATTCTATAAAACGGGTATGACGAAGTTTTGTTTTCAGGATTCAAGGGGATGATATGTACTAGAGCACAAAGTTCCTTGTTTGGCACATAGCATTCATTAAACATCAGATACCATTATTATTGGGTATATTGCTATTAATTTTTCCTTCTTCTGATGGTTTCTCTCACTCAAACACCTAAGGTCTATCTGTATATATCTAGATGATATTCAAAATATTTTACAACCAGTATGGCTTAGTACTAGCTAGTCAGAATAGACACTGGTCATAATAATATATATGTACATTGGCTAAATATCAGCCTCGGCAACATGGAAATTTCTGAAAATGACCATAGATCTCAAAACAGACCATTTTCACAGCAAATTAAATTGGAAATTTAGATTTATGGCAAATAAAATGAAGTGTTAGCTTACTGAACAAATGAAAACTATATGGTTACAGTGAGAGTCTGTGAGAACTAACATGGTTATTTTAAAAACTCATCTATCAGGGTCCTTCAAGTGAATAATATATACATAGACACCAAATAAAGCAATATTCATAACTTACTTAGTTTTAAAGAAATATCTGAAAAGGTTCCATAGCAAAGACTATTTAAAACAACAAAAAATATACCACAGGTCTAGGCAGGATAAGGAGAGATATATTTTTGGTGGACTAAAAACTATATTATAGCAAGATATCTTAAAAATAAGTAAATAAATAAGCACTTCTCTTCAGAAAAAATTAACAATGACATTCTACATAGAACTTCCCTATTTAGCGTTGTTATAAGAGATTTAGAAAGGCAATTCACAATAGTACAGCCAAATTTTCAAAAGGTATTATTTCTTCCAGGTAGTGAAATGCCAAGCCAATAGGAATAAATCATGTAAGTGAAATGAAAATTGTCAAGTGAAATGTAATATGGATCAGGATTAAAGACATTTGTTTAAAGAAAATGAATTATCATATACCTATAAGATGTTGAAATTCAAGTTGTGGTTAGGTAGGAAAGAAATCCAAGAATAATTACAGACTTAAAATATTACTAGAACAGCAGCTCATTATACTTGTCATGGCAAAGAGACCAAGAAAATACTTGAAAATATTGGGGAAAATCTTGAAAACAATAGATAAAATATTGTACTACCCTTATATAAAAATCTACCATCTGAATGAAAAATACTGTGTGCCAATAGGGAAAGGACAGTATCTTCAATAAATGGTTTTGGGGAAACTGCATGTCCACGTGCAAAAACAAAGTAAAGAAATTGGACCCTTAAATCACACCATATATAAAAATTGACTCAAAAATGGATTAAAGTCTTAAATGTAAATCTTAACACCATAAAACTCCTGAAAGAAAATATAGGGGGAAAGTTCTTTGACATTGGCCTTAACATTGATGTTTTGGACATGACAGCAAACACACACGAAACAAAATAAGACATAAACAAATACAATTATATCAACAAAAATTTTCTGTATAACAAAAGGAGCCAACAGAATGGGAGAAATTATTTGAATACCACATATATGATAAAGGGTTAATAATTAAAATATATAAGAAACTCATTGAATTCAATGGCAATAAATAAGTAACCCAATTAAAAAATGGACAAAGGGGGGTACCTAGGTGGCTCGGTGGGTTAAAGCCTCTGCCTTCAGCTCAGGTCATGATCCCAGGGTCCTGGGATTGAGCCCCGCATCTGGCTCTCTGCTCCGCAGGGAACCTGCTTTCTCCCCTCTCTCTGCTAGCCTCTCTGCCTACTTGTGATTTCTCTCTCTCTGTCATATAAATAACATATTTTTTTTAAAAAATGGACAAAGGACTTGAATAGATATTTTTCCAAAGACATATAAATAGTCATCAAGTTATATGAAAAGCTGCTCAACATCACTAATTATTAGGGAAATGTACATAAAACCACAAAGATATTTTACTTCATTCTGGTTAAAATGGGTATCATCAAAAAGTCAGAAGATAACTAGAATGTTGAGCAAATGAATCTTTGTACACTGTTGGTAAGAATGTAAATTGGTATAGCAACTGTTGAAAACATTTTGTATATTCCTTTAAAAATTAAAAAAAATAACTATGTGATCTAGCAATCCCACATGTGAGTATATATCCAAAATAAATAAAATCACTATTTCAAAGATATATCTGCACAATCATGGTCTGTGGAACATTATTCACAGTAGGCAAGATATGGAAACAAAATCTAAATATCTGGTGAAAAGGTTAAAAAAATGCAGGGGAGTGTCTGCATGTGTGTATATGTATATACAAACACATAAGAAAATATTATTCACTCTTAAAAACAAAAATAAATCCTTATCTCAATGATGCAGGAATACTTCAATATTTCCAAATCAATCAACATGATATACCTCATCAACAAAATTAATGATAAAAATTATATGATCATGTCAACAGATGTAGGAAAGTATTAGACGAAATTCAACATCCAACATAAAACTCTTAACAGAGTGGATTTAGAGAGAATACACCACAACATAATAAAGGTCTTATATAAAAAACCCACACCAAACATCATACTCACTAAGGAAAAACTGAGAGCTTTCCCCCTAAGGTCAGAAACAAGACAAGAATGTCCACTTTCATGATTTTTATTCAATATAGTACTGGAAGTCCTAGCAACAACAATCAGAAAACAAAAAGAAATAAAAGATCCAAATTGGAAAAGAAGAAGTAAAACTGTCACTATTTTCAGAAGACATAATACCATATATAGAAAACCCTAAAGACTGCCAAAAAAAAAGCTACCAGAAATAATAATTGAATTCAGTAAAGTCACAGAATACAAAATCAGTATACAGAAATCTATTGCATTTGCTAATATATGCTAATGATGCTATGCTAATGATGAAGCAGCAGAAAGAGAAATTAAGAAAACAATTCTGTTTATAATTGCACCAAAAATAATAAAATACCTAGTAATAAACTTAACCAAAGAGGTGAAAGACTTGTACTCTGAAAACTATAAAACTTTGATGGAAGAAATTGAAGAAGACACAAAGAAATGGGAAGAGACTCCATGCTAAGGAATTGGAAGAACAAATATTGCTAAAATGTCATACTACCCAAAACAATCTATAGATTTAATGTAATCACTATCAAAATACCAACAGCATTTTTCACAGAACTAGAAAAAACAATCCTAAAATTTGTATGGAACCACGAAAGACTCTGAATAACCAAAACAATCTTGAAAAAGAAAAACAAAGCTGGAGGTATCACAATTCCACACTTCAAGTTATACTACAAAGCTGTAGTAATCAAAACAGCATGGCACTGGCATGAAAATAGACACATAGGTCAGTGTAACAGAATAGAAAACCCGGAAATAAACCCACAATTATATGGCCAAGTAATCTTTGACAAAGGAAGAAAGAAGATGCAATGGGGAAAAGTCTCTTTGACAAATGGTATAAAAAAACTGGATAACTACATGCAAAAGAATGAAACCAGACCAATTTCTTTTCTTTTTTTTTTTAAGATTTTATTTATTTATTTGACAGACAGACACCACAAGTAAGCAGAGAAGCAGGCAGAGAGAGAGGAAGAAGCAGGCTCCCCGCTGAGCAGAGAGGCCGATGTAGGACTCGATCCCAGGACCCTGGGATCATGACCCAGGCCAAAGGTAGCAGAGGCCCTAAGCCACTGAGCCACCCAGATGCCCCTGGACCAATTTCTTACACCATGCTTACACAACCATGAATTCAAAATGGATTCAAGACCCGAATATGCAACCTAAAACTATAAAACTCATGGATGAGAGCATAGGTAGTAATATCTCTGACACTAGCCATAGAAATGTTTTTCTAGATATGTGCCAGAGGCAAGAAAAATAAAAACAAAAATAAACTGTTGGGACTACATCAAAATAAAATGCTTCTGCACAGCAAAGGAAACAATCAACAAAACTAAAAAGCAACCTATCAAATGGCAGAAGACATTTGTAAATACATATACAATAAAGGGTTAGTAACCAAAATATATAAGGAACTGATACAATTCACATGAAAAAAAATCCAATTAAAAATGGACAGAAGATATGAGCAGATGTTTCTCCAAAGAAAACATACATATGGCCAAAAGACACATAAAAAAGATGCTCAATACCACTCATCATCAGGGAAATGCAAATCAAAACTACAATGAGATTTGATCTCACATCTGTCAGAATGGCTAAAATCAAAAACACAAGAAATAATAAGTTCGTGAAGATTTAGAAAAAGTGGAACACTCTTGCGCTGTTGGTGGGAATGCAAAGTGATGTAGCCACAGTGGAAAAGAGTACAGAGGTTCTTCAAAAAGTTAAAAATTGAATTACCCTAAGATCCAGTAATTGCATTACTGGGTATTATCCCAAAAATACAAAAATACTAATTTAAAAAGATTAGTTCACCCCTAGTTTATAGCAGCATTATTTACAATAGCCAAATTATGGAAGAAGCCAAGTGTCCTTGATAGATGAATGGACAGTGAATTTGTGTGTGTGTGTGTGTGTATATATATATATATATATATATATATGAATATTATTTAGTGATAAAAAAGAATGAAGTCTTCCTATTTCCAGCAGCATGAATGGAGCTAGAGTATAATGCTAAGTGAAATAAGTTAGCCAGAGAAAGACAAATACCATATGATTTCATTCATATGTAGAATTAAGGAACAAAACAAATAAGCAAAGGAAAAAAAAAAAAAAGACAAACCAAGAAGCAGAGACTCAGTGGGATTTATCACATTAATTTTCAAATATTGAATCACCCTTGCAACCCAGGAATAAATCTCACTTCATTGGGATGAATAATATTTTAATGTATTGTTGGATTTGGTTTGCTAAAACTTTGTTGAGGATTTTTGGTCCATGTTCATCAGGTAATTAGCCTACAGTTCTCTTTTTTCATAGTGTCTTCATCTGGTTTGGGAATGAGGGTATGCTGGTCTCATGGAATGAATTTGGAAGCTTCCCTTCCTCTTCTATAT
This sequence comes from Mustela putorius furo, assembly GCF_011764305.1. Lineage (NCBI taxonomy): Eukaryota > Metazoa > Chordata > Mammalia > Carnivora > Mustelidae > Mustela > Mustela putorius. The sequence goes on from NW_025421437.1 coordinate 194,774, forward strand.
TTTGGAATAGTTTGAGAAGAATAGGTATTAACTCTTCTTTAAATGTTTGGTAGACTTTACTGTGAAGCCATCTGGTCCTGGGCTTTTGTTTGTTGGGAGTCTTTTTTTTTTTTTTTAATTAACTTATAATGTATCATTTGCTTCAGGGATACAGGTCTGTGAATCATCAGTCTTACATAATGTTGGGAGTCTTTGGATTACTAATTGAATTTCATTGTTACTAATCTGTTCAAATTTTCTATTTTTTCCTGATTTAGTTTTGGGAAGTTATGTTTCTATGAATTTATCCATTTATTCTAGATTTCCCAACCATTGGCATGTAATTTTTCTTTCTTTTTTCAATATTTTTTAAGAGTTTATTTATTTATCTGACAGACAGAGATCACAATTGGGCAGATGGGCAGGCAGAGAAAGAGGAAGGGAAGCAGGCTCCCTGCTGAGCAGAGAGCCTGATGTGGGGCTTGATCCCAGGACCCTGGGATCATGACCCGAGCCAAGGGCAGAGGCATTAACCCATTGAGCCACCCAGGAGCCCACATGTAATTTTTCTTAATATTCTCTTATAATATTTCATATTTTTGTGATGTCAGTTGTAATTTTTTCTCTTTCACTTATGATTTCATTTATCTGAGTTCTCTTTCTCTCTGTCTCTCCTCCCCTTCTCTTTCTCTCTTTTTCTAGGAGTCTGGTGAAGGGTTTATCAGTTTTATTGATTTTTTTCCAAAGAACCATCCCCTGGTTTCATTAATCTGTTCTTTTGGTTTTTAGTCTCTACTTCTTTTATTTCTGCTCAAATCTTTATTATTTCCTTCCATCTACTACTTTGACTTTGTTCTTTTTTGTAGCTCCATTAGGTGCAACGTTAGGTTATTTGATATTTTCTTGCATCTTGAGGTAGGCCCATATTGCTATAATCTTCCCTCTTTGAACAGCTTTTTCTCCATCCCAAAGATTTTGGAGCATTGTGTTTTCATTTTCATTTGTTTTCATGTATTTTTTTAATTTTCTCTTTGATTTCTTGGTTGACCCATTCACTGTTTAGTAACATGTTATTTAACCTCCATATATTTATGTTCTTTAGATTTTTTTTTTAGATTGATTTCTAGTTTCATACCATGCTTTCAAAAAGAATGCCTGATATGATTTCAATCTTTTTGAATTTGTTGAGACTTGTTTTGTGGCCTAACATATGATCTATTCTGATGAACATTTCATATGCACTTGAAAATAATGTATACTCCTCTGCTTTGGGACGGAGTATTCTAAATATATCAGTTAAATCCACCTAATCCAATGTGTTGTTCAAAGTCATTGTTTCCTTGTTGATATTCTGCCTGGATGATCTAATCATTGACGTAGCAGGATGTTGGAAGTCTCGTACTATTGTTGTATTACTATTAATTTCTTCCTTTATGTCTGTTAATAGTTGCTTTATGTTTGGGTGCTCTTACATAGGTGCATAAATATTTACAATTATTATATCTTCTTGTTGGATTGTTCTTTTTATGATTATTTAGTGTCCCTCTTTTTTTCTTGTTACAGTCTTTGTTTTAAAGTTTTGAAGTTGGTGGGGCTCCTGGGTGGCTCAGTGGGTTAAAGCCTCTGCCTTCGGCTTGGGTCATGGTTCTGAGGTCCTAGGATCGAGCCCTACATCAGGCTCTCTGCTCAGCAGAGGCCTGCTTCTCCCTCTCTCTCTGCCTCCCTCTCTGCCTACTGTGATCTCTCTCTCTGTCAAATAAATAAATAAAATCTTTAAAAGAAAAAGTTTTGAAGTTGGTTATTGAGTTCTTCATCTCTGATTGATTCCTTTTATATTTTCTATCTTTTTGTAGAATGTCATACTGAGATCTTTTACTCTTTTCTCAAGTCCAGTAAGTATCTTCATGACTATTACATGAATTCTCTGTCAGACATTCTCTGTCAGGCTTATCTCTGTTTTATTTTGCTGTGATTTTGTCCTGTTCCTTAATTTGGGGTGTGTTCCTTTGTCTCCTCATTTCGTCTAACTTTCTGTATTCGTTCTGTTTTAGAAAAGTCAACTACATCTCAAATCTTGAAAATAGTGGCCTTATGAAAAAATGGTCCTCTGGTATCCTGTAGTACAAATTTCCCTGTTCACAAGAACCAGGTGCTTCAGGGGTGACTCCTATATGTGTTGCAGGCATTCTACTATTGTGGTTGAGGCATGTGTGTCTTCAGTCCTGTCAGCTACATTGTGCTCTTTGTTGTGGGCAGGATTTGGTCCCTGTGCCAGTCTGCAGCTGCTGTGGGCTTATGGATGAGTCAGAATAAATGCCTCACTCAGTCCATTTGTGAGGACTGAAATACCCAAAAGTGGGATTGGTGGGTGGAATAGTAATTCTACTCTTAATGTTTTGAAGAACCTCCATACTGTTTTCTATAGTGGCTATACTCATTACATTCCCAACAATAATGCACGAAGGTTCCCTTTTCCTCACATCCTTGCCAGCATTTGTTTTCTCTTGTTCTTTTTGTGGCAGCCATACTAACAGGTGTAAGATATCTCATTATGTTTTTTACATTTCCCTGATTATTAGAAATGCAAAGCACCTTTTCATAAAATTGGCCATTTGTATATCTTCTTTAGAAAAAAGTATTTAATTCTTCTGCCTGTTTTTAATTGAATTGTTTGTTTGCTATTGAGTTATATGAGTTCCCTATATATTTTGGATATTAACCACTTATCAGATATATGGTTTTCAAATAATTTCTGCCATTCTATAGGTTACATTTTCACTTTGTTGGTTGTTTCTTTTGACAAACAGAGCTTTTGAGTTTGATGCAGTCCCACTTGATTTTGCTTTTGTTGCATGGGATTTTATTGTCATACCCAGAAAATCACCACCAAAATCTATCTCAAAGGATTTTTGTGAGTTTGTTTTCTTCTAGTTTTGTGGTTTTGAGTCTTATATTTAAGTTCTTAATGCACTTTGTGTCTATTTTTGTAAGTGGTGTAAAATAGGAATCCAATTTCATCCTTCTGCATGTAGACATCTAGTTTTCCTAGCACCCCTAGTTTTAGAGACTGTCCTTTTCCCAATGAGTATTCTTAGCTCCCTTGTCAAATATTAGTAAACCATATATGTGTGGGTTTATTTCTGGGTTCTCAGTCCTGTTGCATTGACCTATGTGCCTATTTTTATGTCACCACCATACTGTTTAGATCACTATAACTTTGTAATACAGTCTGAAATCAGGAAGTGTGATGCCTCCTACATTGTTTTTCCTTAAGATTGCTTTGGTTATTCAGAGTCTTTCATAGTTCCATATGAATTTTAAGATTGCTTTTTCTACTTCTGTAAAAAGTGCCATTGAAATTGTGATAGTGATTTCATTGAATCTATAGATAGAATTGAACAGTACAAACATTTTAGCAATATTAACTTTTCTAAGCCATGAAGATGGTATCTTTCTATTTACTTGTGTTTTCTTCAGCTTATTTCACTGATGTCTTGTGGCTTTTGGTGTATAAATCTTTCACCTCCTTAGTTGAATTTATTCCTAAGTGTTTTGTTCATTTTTATGCTATTGTAAATGGGATTGTTTTAGCTCTCTTTCAAGTAGTTCATTGTTATCATATAGAACTACAACTGATTTTTGTGTCGTGACTTTTACACCTTGAAACTTCACTGAATTTCTTTATTAGGTCTAACAGTTTTTTGATGGAATCCTTAGGATTGTCTACATATAATTTCACTGACATATATGTTTGAATAGAATTTCTGTGTTCTCTAAAGTTCTGCTAAAATTTTAAAATAGACGTTAGCTTCATTTATATACTTATTTGTGGGAAAATAACAAATTTACAATGCTTTTTTTTGTTTGTTTTTCTGTTTTTTTATTTTCAGCGTAACAGTATTCGTTGTTTTAGCACCACACCCAGTGCTCCATGCAATCCGTGCCCTCTCTAATACCCACCGCCACTTCAAACCTCTCAGATTGTTTTTCAGAGTCCATATTCTCTCATGGTTCACCTCCCCTTCCAATTTCCCCTAACTCCCTTCTCCTCTAACTCCCCTTGTCCTCCATGCTATTTGTTATGCTCCACAAATAAGTGAAACCATATGATAATTGACTCTCTCTGCTTGACTTATTTCACTCAGCATAATCTCTTCCAGTCCTGTCCATGTTGCTACAAAAGTTGGGTATTCATCCTTTCTGATGGAGGCATAATACTCCATAGTGTATATGGACCACATCTTCCTTATCCATTCATCCGTTGAAGGGCATCTTGGTTCTTTCCACAGTTTGGTGACCATGGCCATTGCTGCTATAACCATTGGGGTACAGATGGCCCTTCTTTTCACTACATCTATATCTTTGGGGTAAATACCCAGGAGGGCAATTGCAGGGTCATAGGGAAGCTCTATTTTTAATTTCTTGAGGAATCTCCACACTGTTCTCCAAAGAGGCTGCACCAACTTGCATTCCCACCAACAGTGGAAGAGGGTTCCCCTTTCTCCACATCCCCTCCAACACATGTTGTTTCCCGTCTTGCTAATTTTGGCCATTCTAACTGGTGTAAGGTGGTATCTCAATGTGGTTTTAATTTGAATCTCCCTGATGGCTAGTGATGATGAACATTTTTTCATGTATCTGATAGCCATTTGTAGGTCTTCATTGGAGAAGTGTCTGTTCATATCTTCTGCCCATTTTTTTATATGTTTGTTTGTTCTGTGTGTGTTGAATTTGAGGAGTTCTTTATAGATCCTGGATATCAACCTTTTGTCTGTACTGTCATTTGCAAATATGTTCTCCCATTCCGTGGGTTGCCTCTTTGTTTTGTTGACTGTTTCCTTTGCTGTGCAGATGCTTTTGATTTTGATGAAGTCCCAAAAGTTTATTTTCGCTTTTTTTTCTTTGCCTTTGGAGACATATCTTGAAAGCAGTTGCTGTGGCTGATATTGAAGAGATTACTGCCTATGTTCTCCTCTAGGATTCTGATGGATTCCTGTCTCACGTTGAGATCTTTTATCCATTTTGAGTTTATCTTTGTGTACGGTGTAAGAGAATGGTCAAGTTTCATTCTTCTGCATATAGCTGTCCAGTTTTCTCAGTAAAATTTATTGAAGAGACTGTCTTTTTTCCACTGTATATTTTTTCCTGTTTTGTCGAAGACTATTTGACCATAGAGTTGAGGGTCCATATCTGGGCTCTCTACTCTGTTCCACTGGTCTATGTGTCTGTTTGTATGCCAGTACCATGCTGTCTTGGTGATCACAGCTTTGTAGTAAAGCCTGAAATCAGGTAACGTGATGCCCCCAGTTTTATTTTTGCTTTTCAACATTTCCTTAGCGATTCAGTGTTTCTTCTGATTCCATACAAATTTTAAAATTATTTGCTCCAACTCTTTGAAAAATACCAATGGAATTTCGATCGGAATGGCATTAAAAGTATAGATTGCTCTAGGCAGTATAGACATTTTAACAACGTTTATTCTTCTGATCCAAGAGCATGGAATGGTCTTCCATCTTTTTGTGTCTTCTTCAATTTCTTTCATGAGTGTTCTGTAGTTCCTCGAGTACAGATCCTTTACCTCTTTGGTTAGGTTTATTCCCAGGTATCTTATGGTTCTTGGTGCTATAGTAAATGGAATCAATTCTCTAATTTCCCTTGCTGTATTTGCATTGTTAGTGTATAAGAAAGCCACTGGTTTCTGTACATTGACTTTGTATCCTGCCACGTTGCTGAATTGTTGTATGAGTTCTAGTAGTTTGGGGGCTGGAGTCTTTTGGGTTTTCCATATAAAGAACCATGTCATCTGTGAAGAGAAAGAGTTTGACTTCTTTGTTTGACTATCCAATTTGGATACCTTTTATTTCTCTTTGCTGTCTGATTGCTGTTGCTAGAAATTCTAATACTATGTTGAACAAGAGTGTTGAGAGTGGGCATCCTTGTCGTGTTCCTGATCTCAATGGGAAGACTGCAAGCTTTTCCCATTGAGAATGATATTTGCTGTGGGTCTTTCATAGATAGATTTTATGAAGTTCAGGAATGTTCCCTCTATCCCTATACTTTGAAGCGTTTTAATCAGGAATGGATGCTGGATTTTGTCAAATGCTTTTTCTGCATCAATTGAGAGGACCATGTGGTTCTTCTCTCTTTTCTTATTAATTTGTTCTATCACACTGGTTGATTTGAAAATGTTGAACCATCCTTGTAGCCCAAGAATGAATCCCACCTGGTCATGGTGGATAATCTTTTAATGTGCTGTTGGATCCTGTTTGCTAGGATTTTGTTGAGAATCCTAGCATCCATATTCATCAGTGATATTGGTCTGAAATTCTCCTTTTTGGTGGGGTCTTTGCCTGGTTTGTGGATCAGGGTAATGCTGGCTTCATAGAAAGAGTCTGGAAATTTTCCTTCTGCTTCAATTTTTTGAAACAGCTTCAGGAGAATAGGTGTTATTTCTTCTTTGAAAGTTTGGTAGAATTCCCCAGGGAATCCATGAGGTCCTGGGCTCTTGTTTTTTGGGAGGTTTTTGATCACTGCTTCAATCTCGTTACTAGATATCAGTCTATTCAGGTTGTCAATTTCTTCTTGGTTCAATTTTGGGAGTTTATAGTTTTCCAGGAATGTATCCATTTCATCTAGGTTGCTTAGCTTATTGGCATATAACTGTTGGTAATAACTTCTGATGATTGTTTCTACTTCCTTGGTGTTTGTTGTGATCTCTCCCTTTTCATTCATAATTTTATTAATTTGGGCTTTCTCTCTTTTCTTTTGGATTAATGTGGCCAATGGTTTATCGATCTTGTTTATTCTTTCAAAAACCCAGCTTCTAGTTTCACTGATACATTCTACTGTATCTCTGGTTTCTACCTCATTGATCTCAGCTCTAATCTTGATTATATCCCTCTTATGTGTTGAGTTGGCTTGATTTGTTGTTGATTCTCCAGTTCTTTAAGGTGTAGAGACAGCTGGTGTATTCTGGATTTTCCTATTTTTTTGAGGGAGGCTTGGATGGCTATGTATTTACCCCTTAGGACCGCTTTTCCTGTATCCCATAGTTTTTGGACCAAAGTGTCTTAATTCTCATTGGTTTCCATGAATTTTTTAAGTTCTTCTTTGATCTCCTGGTTGATCCAAGCATTCTTAAGCAAGGTGGTCTTTAGCTTCCAGGTGTTTGAGCTCCTTCTGAACTTTTCCTTGTGACTGAGCTCCAGTTTCAAAGCATTGTGATCTGAGAATGTGCAGGGAATAATCCCAGTCTTTTGGTATTGGTTGAGTCCTGATTTGTGATCCAGTACATGGTCTATGCTTGAGAAGGTTCCATGTGCACTTGAGAAGAATGAGTATTCTCTTATTTCAGGGTGGAATGTTCTGTATATATCTATGAGGTCCATCTGGTCCAATGTGTCATTCAATACTCTTGTTTCTTTATTGATTTTCTGCTTCGATGATCTGTCTATTTCTGAGAGAGGCGTGTTAAGATCTCCTACTATTAATGTATTCATATCAATATGACTCTTTCTCTTGATTAACAGTTTTCTTATGTAATTGGTTGCTCTCATTTTGGGGGCATAGATATTTACAATTGTTAGAGCTTCTTGGTGGATAGTCCCTTTAAGAATTATGTAGTGTCCTTCTGTATCTCTGACTACAGTCTTTAGTTTAAAATCTAAATTGTCGGGGCGCCTGGGTGGCTCAGTGGGTTAAAGCCTCTGCCTTCGGCTCAGGTCATGATCCCAGCCTGGGATCGAGCCCCGCATCGGGCTGTCCGCTCCGCGGAGAGCCTGCTTCCTCCTCTCTCTCTTTCTACCGGCCTCTCTGCCTACTTGTGATCTCTGTCTGTCAAATAAATAAATAAAGTGTTAAAAAAAAAATAAAATCTAAATTGTCTGATATGAGAATCATTACCCTGGCCTTCTTTTCAGGTCCACTGGCATGAAATATGCTTCGCCATTCCTTCACTTTCAGTCTGGATGTATCCTTAGGTTCAAAATGGGTCTCTTGTAGACAGCATATGGATGGGTCCTATCATTTTATCCAATCTGCAACCCTGTGCCATTTTATGGGCGCATTTAGGCCATTCACATTGAGAGTGATTATTGATAGATACGTTTTTATTGACATCGTGTTACCTTTGAAGTCTTTCTTTCTGTAGATGTCTCTATATTTCTGTTCAATGCTATTTTTAGGATTTTTCCTCTTTTATAGAACCCCTCCTTAATATTTCCTGCAGTGTCAGCTTTTAAGCCTTGCCGGTCTTGAAAACTCTTTACCTCTCCATCCATTTTGAATGTCAGTCTTGCTGGATAAAGTATTCTTGGCTGCATGTTCTTCTCATTTCGTGCCCTGAATATACCTTGCCAGCCCTTTCTGGCTTGCCAGGTCTCTGTGGACAGGTCTGACGTTATTCTGATGGGCTTTCCTCTGTAAGTAAGAAGCCTCTAAGATGTCCTAGTGGCTTTTAAGAGATTATATCTACAATTATGATTCCTCAATTTGACTATCAGGTGCCTTGATGTTTTTATGGAATCTATAATCTTGGGTGGAGACCGTTCAGCCTCTAGTACATGAACGCTGGTTCCATTCACGAGATTAGGAAAATTTTCATGAAGAACTTGTTCCACTATATCTTCTAGACTTCTTTCTTTCCCCTCCCCTTCAGGGATTCCAATAATTCTGACATTGGAACTTTTCATGGCATCATTTATTTCCCTGATTCTGTTTTCGTGGCTTCTAAGCTGTTTGTTCCAGGCTTCCTCCTGATCCTTTCTCTCTATCTGTTTGTCCTCCAATTCTATCTTCTGTCTCAGTTACCCTAGCTTTGAGAGAATTTAGATTAGATTGGAACTCATTGAGAGCATTGTGAACCTCATCCCTGGTAGCTTTCAGCTCTTCCCTAACATTGTAAACATCATCTCTGATCACTTTCAGCTCGGCCCTAATCAATTCTGTTTGTTCATCCATGGCTTTCTCCAACCTAGCTATTGCCTGGATAATTGTTAGCCTGAATTCTCTTTCTGACATATTGTCTATGTTGATAGCCATTAGCTCTGTTGCAGAAGGCCTATCCTTTGTATTTTTCTTCTGTTGAGCATTCCTCCTCCTAGTCATTTTGGTGAGAGATGGCTGAACGGATGTAGCTGGATGTATTGACTATGGTGCAGTCAAGGTGCACCCTGGAACGCTTCTGAGCAATCAGGATTCCCCACCCAAATGAGAGAAAAAAGAAAAGAAAAAGAAAAAGAGAGAGACAGGAAATAAAGGGAAGATAAAAGAGAAGGTTCAGCCCAAATGGGCCCCAAGGTAAGATTTATGAGGTATACAAACAAAAACAGACAAACAAAAAGACTACTCACTGGCATCTTCTGCCCCTGTAGAGATCCAGACGTGTATAATTCTGATCTCAGGCTGATTTTTTGGGTGATCAGAATTCTTTGGAAGGTAATCCACTCACTCAAGGGTACAGGTTGAAAGGGCGCCTCCTCCTACTTCCCTCCATCTTGTCTCCCCCCACAAATTTACAATGTTAAGATATTCAACCATGAATATGCTGTTTTCCCAATTATTCTGATCTTGGTGCTCTCCATCAGAATTCAGACACAGGATTTTTAAAATATCATCTAAGTGAAAAATTTTTTTAAATATATTACTCAAAATGCTTTTTACATGCTTGAAAATGTACAGAACTAATTATATCCAAGAGATAGTGATGTCTGGAACTATTAATAAGTTAGAATAACCTTTCCCTAGTTAGTTAAGAGAAACTGAGGATGTGACAATGTACATGCTCTTTGAAGATAGATATTATGCCCTCTGTTCTATGACTGCCAGACAAAATTATGGGCTTCATACATCAGGATTCTGTAGTCTGATTCAGAGAGGCAAATATTATGAAAGTAGAAGACTGTTCTGAGATCTTGGCCTTTCCAACCACATTCATCTACAGAAGGCAGGCATGTATAACTTGGAAATAGGTTTATAAGAGAACCTGATTCTTAGAAAAAAAGAATAAATGTCACTTACTGATTGAGGAAAGACAAAAGGAACAATAAAAATAGGAAATCCTCTCTGAAGAAAACCTGTTAATTCTTTGGCTAATGTTCCCGAAGGAGAACTAACTTTCTGAAATGTCATTAAGAATCCCAGGATTTATCCAATTCATTATACTGGGTTGTGGGAAGAAATTAATTCTTCTCTCCCTTATTCTCCCAACCCCATTCCTAGTTCCAATGTCATAAGCCATGCATAGTACTTTCCTGTAAGTTTTCCTGACCGTCATTTATAGCACTGGAGGACACATCCACTTTGTCCTGCACTTACCATACTTTAATGACTTTGTTTAAACTCTTTCTTTCATTTAGAAAACCCTCCACTCTACCTCCTCAACTAGGAGAACTCCTATTTATTAACAAGGCTGAAATCAAATATTATCTCCTCTCTATATCTTTATCTTTTCATCCTCATAGACAGAATTAATTAATCCTTCCTTTCACCTCCAACAGTCCTTTATGTTTCACTATTATTATATATGTTTCACATATCTCACTGAATTTTAGTTTATTGTTCTAATTGGTTAATATATATAAAGTCCTTAAAATGGTGCTGGGCATGTGGTATCCATTGTATAAGGATTAACTACCATAATAGTTACCATTGTTAATGTTATCATTACTCTTTTTGTATATGTCTCCTCTATCAGCACTTGACATTTCTCAATGGCAAGAACAATGCCTCTTTTATTTTCATTTCCCCAGTGCCTGACATAGTATGTAGCACACAGTAGGAACTCAACACATTTTCATTGAATTAAGTTCCTTCAGGACAGTAGGGACTGCCATGTCTAAAATTGGAGCATGATGCTGACTTTGAACTTTCCAAGTCTATTATTCTTAAACTAAATCTTTGGCTGCTCTGTCCCTCAAATGCTGTAGTCAGTTAGGTGCTGTAACCATTGCTAGTGAAAACATCCAAAATAAATGTGGTACACCCAATCTACAGCATACAAGGAAAGCATGTCAAACAGTCTCTCAGAACTCATATCCAATGACAAAAGAAAGCATTCATTTTCTATTGGTTCATTGCTAGAATGTTTGAACAATCTTTACTACTGAATTGCAATAAAGTTTGGTGACTTTATTTCCAGCAAATAAATAGATGTATATTCATGGTTACTTCATTCTTTCCCCAAAATCAATTGTGCTTGAGGCATGGTAGGGGAAATGAATCACATGTACCAAACTAATATCCACAATCACTTTTTTTTTAAATTTGGGAAGAATTAAATCCCTCTTCCCAATACCCATCATGTTTATGACCTAAGATGTCAATATATCATGTTCTTTCAGCTGAGTCAATTTTCTGCTGAAATGAATGTATTACCTTTCTTTCTCAACTCAATTCTGTGGAGCTAGTCTTGATAAGTTATTCTGGAAGGAAAAAAATGTTTTAGACATTTCTCATCTAGACATCCAAATCATAGTTAGATGCATTATAAACAAGAACCAGCTTCCCAACCAAAAAAATATAGTCTTACACCTACACAAGAAGCAAAGACTGCATATCTTGACATTTGTGAATGAAGTTACATACATTCATACACACACACACACACACATGCACATACACACACACACACACACACACACACACACATCTGAATTACTCCTTGAGTGTGTGTGTCATGTGGGGAGGGGAGCTATGGAGTGGCACAAGTCAGCGAAATCAAGTCATCTTTACCTGCATTACCCTCAGAAACACACTTTCCCACCCTGCTAGGATTCCTATTGCCTACTCAGGAAGCATGTATAGAGCCTGGCATCTCTTTGTTCCAGCATACACATTTCCCAGCAAGCCACCTATTCACATGGTGAATACTAGAAAGCCTGACATGAGAGAAGAGGAGTCTGGATCTTTTCAGTCCTAGATCTTCTTCTAATTCAGTAGTCATATTGTTCCCAATCAGAACTTCCTTGGCCAATGGCCCTTGTAGGATTTCATCTCTCTAGAAAAGGAAGTCACTCAGGAAACTTATGTGATCATTTCAACCTATACCAGACTCTCATATTGCCCAAGAGATTAATGAAATCTGCAAAGAAATATCCTTAACACTTAGACATCAAAAATTATTCAGGAACAAAAAACTAAAGCCATCTCTGAAGATATGTTCAACTGTTTCTAGCATTTCTCTTGAGCAATTCACCTTGTCCATTCAAATTAAACTGAAGCTATATAGATAATAGAGAGAGAGAGAGTTGATACAGATATAAATATAGATATTTACAGATAGTATTTGGACTGAAGCCCTTATATTTCATTTGAGGCTATGATTATGGGGTGAAGTCGTAAAATTGATGTAAATTTTTATGTGACTGTAGTCAAGGGCAGATTAACAAAAACAAATAGACTACGAGAGATGAGGCATAAGCATAATAGCCTGGTAGGGAACCATGTGGGGAGGTGAAAATGCACCTTACTTCTGCAAAGATTCTGACAGCATTCTAGTGCCCTTATCACTAGTATTTTGGGGGACATAAGTAGACAACACACTTGGAATTGACAATGGTATTTACACAGTGAGCATTTGCAACACAGAGTGGCAAGGCCTCCACAAGCTGCTTTGCATATGTGGTCAGTAGAAGGCATTGGAGTAAATACTAGTTGTCAAAACAATTCAATTCACAATCACATCAAAAATAAAATAAAATACTCAGGTATAACCTAACCAAGGAAGCAAAAGACTTATACACAGAACCCTATAAAACATTGCCGAAAAAAGTTAAAGACAAAAATAAAATAGACATCCTAAATTAATGGATTGGATGACATAATATTGTTATGATGTCCATACTACCCAAAGCAATCTACGGATTCAGTGCAATCCCTGTCAAAATCCCAATGGTACATTTTTGCCAAAATAAAAAAATTAAATTTATGGAATTTCAAGGGACTCAAAATAGCCAAAAGAGTTTTGAAAAAGAACAGAATCATAGGCTCACATTTCCTGATTTCAAAATATATTTCAAAGGTACGGTAATCAAAACAATATGATAGTGTCATAAAGACTAACGAGCTGATGGAATAGAATAGAGAGCCCCAAAATACACCCTTGCATACATGGTCAAAGGATATGTGATGAGGATTACAAGACTATTAAATAGGGAAAGGACAGTCTTTCACCAAATGATGTTGGGAAAATTAGATATCCACATATGAAAAAAATGAAATTGGAAGGATACTTTATACCAATACTAAGGATAATTCAAATGGTTTAAAGACATAAAAGGCAAGACCTAAAACTGTAAAGTCTCTAGCAGAAAACATAGAAAAACATTTCATGACAATGAACTAGGCAACAATTTCTTGTATTGCACCAGAAGATGGGTAACAAAAGCGAAAATAGATAAATTTAACTATGTCAAACTTTAAAACTGTGTGCACCAAAGGATGTGATCAATAGAGTGAAAAGGAAACCTAGGAAGTGAGAGAAAATATTTATAAATCATATTGTCTGATAAAGGGCTAATATTTAGAATATATAAAGAAAACTTAAAACTCAACAACAAAAAGTCAAATAATCAAAATGGGCAAAGGACTTAGATAATTCTTCAAAAGTAGTATACAAAGAGTCAACAAGAATATAAAAAGATGTTCAACATCACAAATCATTAGAGAAATGCAAACTAAAACCCAAATGAGATACATCTCATAACTGTCAAGTCAAGATGGCCATCATTAAAAGAAAGACAGAAAGAGAAAGAGGCAAGGGGAGGAGAAGGAAAGGAAAACAAAAGGAAAGAAGAGTAGAGGAGAGAAGTGGAGGGGAGGGGAGGGGAGGGAATATGGGAAGAGAAGAAAAGAGAAGAGGAGAGGAGAGGAGACTAGAGGAGAGGAGAGGAGGGAAGGGAAGTCCTAGTGAGGATGTGGAGAATTTGGAATGCTTGTGACTATACTTAACATTACTGAAATTTATACTTAATGGTTATGATGTTAAATTTTATGTTATGTGGTTTGTACCACAACAAAATGGAAAAACTAAAAAAAAAAAAAAAATACTGGTAGTCACTGCATTTGATGAACTAGTTTTTATGTGCATAAGGGATACGCCTCAGGGATTCATAAATATATCTGGGGAAATATTTTATGGGCTAAATTAATGTCAGGAAAGGTTTCAAAGTAATTTTGATTTAGGGATGAATATAAATATAAGTTTTTATTGATTATAAATTTTGTAATGATAAATTATACATAATATAATATATATTATGCATATATAACATAAATATACAGTTGAGCCCATTTTGTCATCACATGATAAGATTAGAAGACATTCATGTTACACATAAATTTTGGCATCCCACAGCAGTTTTTACTCATAAAGATGACAGAAGACATCCTTTTCCACAGAGTGCAGATATTTTAAGAGATTTGGCCGGCTCTTAACTTCACAAATGTGTCCCCAGATATTTATATTACCTTGGGCATTAGAGTCCTATATCACATGATGTCATTATTTGATAAATTGTCATAACTTCTCAACACTAAAGAAACAACTCATGATTTCAGAATAGACACTTAAATTATTCCTGATTGTAATTAATAATGTGATGGACTCAAAGAGGAGATAATAATTCATGTACTAGTCTTGAAGTAGTGTCTTGGGGATCCTTTGGCACTAAAAGCAGATCTATCCTATCTCAATCCATCACATCTCAGGGATAATATGTCATGGGATTGTTAGCAAGACCTAAATAATTCAAAAAGACAAGTCTCTTGGGATATAATGGAAGAATTAATTGAACTTTATTTTAAAGCAAGTCATAAAATCTGCTTTTGAATCTGCCAAGGTGGATGACAAATCCATTTAAAATTTAGCAATCCACCCTGTAGCTTTTATAGCTAAAAGTCCCACTGCCATCCCCACCCCCCAAAAATATATATCTTATTTACTGTTGGGATGAAAGATGTTTTAGAATGAAAGAATTAGAATCAGGGAGACAGGAGAGGTTCCTTATTTGATCACATGGAATAATAAAGTTGAACTAAATCCACTGGCCAGAGGTCAATTCAGGGAGTTCATATCAGCAGCACATTTAAAAAAGAAAAATAATGTTCTAAGTTTCCATTTACCTGGCTTTTCCACTCTAGTGTATTTCTTTGGTTTGGCCCTTCTGATTTCATCTACCTCTCAGGGTCTAAAATATTACTCCAATATTTTTTCTTCTGAGTTTTTATTTAAATTCCAGTTAGTTAACATACAGTGTAATACTAGTTTCAGGTGTACAATTTAGTGATGCAACACTTACATACAACATCTGGTTCTCATCACAAATGTGGTCCTTAATTCCCATCACCTATTTAATCCACCCACCCACTGACCTTCCCCTCTGATTACCATCAGTTTGTTCTCTATAGTTAAGAGTCTATTTCTTGGGCCATCTTGGTCTCTCAGTCAGTTAAGCGGCCAACTCTTGGTTTCAGCTCAGGTGGTGATTTCAGAGTGTGAGATTAATCTTCATGTTAGGCTCTATGTTTAGCCCAGAGTCTGCTCAGGTTTCTCTCTCCCTCTTCCCTGCTCTCATCCTCTCTCTCTGCCTCAAATAAATACATAAATCTTTTTTTAAGGAGTCTGTTTCTTGGTTTTCCCCTCTTTTTCCCTTAATGCTTATATGTTTTCAGATAAACTCTACTTTTCACTGTGAACTGCCTTGTTTACTGAAGCTCTGAGAAATGATCTTATTATATAAGAATTGATGATCCTCTATGAAAAATACTGAGCTATCCATGTTCAAAATATATGTTCCTAGGATACGAGTATGTACAGTAGTGGTTCTAATATTGGGCAAAAGTAGTTGGAAATAAAGTTAAAAGGAGAAATGAGGCAGAAAAGAAAGAAAAGATGAGTTTTATTTAGTCATGCTGGGAGTTATTGTTGAAGACAGATTATCTACTAGTAATTCGAAACATATAAATAAAGGTTGAGAAAGAGGTTGAAGCCAAAGTCTTGATTTGGAAGTCCTCAGTGTAAGGGCTCATTAAGTCCTTTGAATGGTTAAGATTTTCCTTTCCAAAGGCGAGAAAAAAATAATAGAATCAAAGGGTATTGATTATGCCTTGGGAATTGCAGAACTCAAGGTGAAGAAAGGGGATAAGATGGTGTCATTGAAACTGATGAAGAAGACAGTGTTTCTCCATGACTAGAGAAAGTTCTTCATTCACTTGCCCGGTTTTTAAGGGCCAAGGAATCATCATATATTGGCACCACTCCTGAGGAATACCCATGAGTGGAGTCCCAGGATAATCATGGTCAGAAATTAAGAAAATCTGAGAAAAAAAAGTCTTTATCCAAGACAAGAACCAAACTGGATCAAAGAAAACAAAAACCAAAAACAAACAAACAAAAAAGAGAAAAGTTTGGGGAAAGGGAACACATCTCAGTCTGAGCCAAGTCACAAGGAAAGCTCGAATGAGAAGTAAAGAGGTCCCTTAGAAGTAAACAAGAAATGCTTGACAGATTGGAGTTATATTTTACTGGAACCAAACACCATTTGGAGGGCTTCAGTGATGCTCTACACTTCAGGACTACAAGCCCTTTGTGTGAACAGAATTCTGAGGGCTTCACAGTACACCATAAACAATAGTTAAGAACACTTAACTATAGCATCATATAGACTTCAATTCAAGCCCTAGATCTGTCACTTACACCTTGGTGGCTTTGGAATAATAACATTTTCCCTCTGAGACTCAGTTTTCTGATCTATAAGATGAGGATGATATGTATATGTCATAGGATTACATACAATAGGAATTTAATAAGATAGTGTATGGGAATCACTTAGCACAGATTCTAGCAAATTAGTAAATGCTCAGTCTAGCTATAAAACAGCCTAAGCCTTGCTAATTACGTTTCTCCATGCTGAGGACAAAATTCTCTTAAATCAGTTTGGGAAAAGTTATTGGAAATAAAGCTCAGTGATGTGTTGAGCCATAGCTTTCATTTCCCCATACTCATGAAGTAGGACACATATCTTCTGAATCCTCAGCTGGGGAAGACAACCTCTTTCACCATGACCTACCTATCCTCTGTTCTGGCAGGCCTGCCCTTTATAACAGAAAACATAATGATAAATAGAGCAAGAAAGAAGTTTATAAATTTTCACAATGATGTCATTACTACTTTCCAGGAATCTTGGGACCCAGTATAAAAATCTAACCTGTCATGGATAATCATGAATTCCCAGAAATTAAAAAAAAAAAAAAAAGTGCCTCTGGGGCCCTGTATGTTTATTTGAACATCATTTGCTTATATGCCAACTTTTCAAAAAGGTGTGAGGAAAAATAACTAATCCCATTCTACAGACAGTGAAACTGATGCTTCATGAAATTATATTATCTTCCCAAAGACACACAGGGTAGTGGGTATTTGTAATGTTCTCTAGAGAGCCAGCACATTTTGAACACCTTGCTGTATTTAGAAAATCTTCTAAGACAGAACTCATATCAAGATAAAACTATCCCAAACTCCTTAGACATGTGCTCTGGACCTCATAGGAGACTAAAATTCAAAAATGAGAAACTTAGTAAGAAATGTTTAATATGGAAGAAACCAATATTTTATTTCTGTAAGTGACTGAAAAGGTGTCCAGATTTAGGGTTGGGAACAACTGCAAGGCCAAGTTATTAGGGCATAACTGTCATTGGAGCTAAGGAAAGTGCCACGGTGCTACTAAGGTATGGTTATGTACGTGGTTCCTGAGAATTTAACTTCAGTCCTGATCCTCCAGTCAGGCCAATGATTCTATGAGCTTCCTCATAACCTTTTAACACATTTTTCATTTTTTTAAATTTAAGAATAGTTGATAGACAATGTTAAATTAGTTTCAGGTGTACAACATAGTGTCAACAACTCTATACATCATACCATGCCCACTACAATGTATCTACTATTTGTTTCAATGCAACACTATTATCATATCATTGACTATATTCCCTCTGAACATTTTATTCCCATGATTTACTCATTCCATAACTAGAGGCCTGGATCTCCCACTCCCCTTCACCCACTTTCCCAATTCCCCTCTTTTTTTCCCTCTGGCAACCAACAGTTTGTTCTCTGTATTTATAGGTCTGATTCCGTTATTGTTTGTTTGTTCTTTGATTTTGTCTTATAGATTCTACATGTAAGTGAAATCATATAATATTTGTCTTTCTCTGTCTGACTTATCACACCTTGACAACACACTCTTTTTCTGCTTCATCAGCCATAGCGAGCTTCAGGTGCATGCTTCTAAAAACCTTGATTGAGTCCATACTTGGACATATAAAAGTTATGCTATTTTTAACATGGGATTTGTGTTGGGTGAATTTCAACGTCTGATTTTTCTTCTAAAAGAGTTTATATATACATAATCTCAGTGATAACTCTCAGTTCACCAGAATATACTATTCCCCTACAATTCCAAATAAAATAATAATTTATTGTAATTCACTATGGTTTTGTAAAGGCTATCCTGGGTTGTGAATGAATTGTGCCAAAGTAGCCAGCCAGTTTGGCCCAAAAAATCAGTCAACTCACCAAGAAAAAAAATTAGTCAAAATAGACCCATTTGTTCCACAGTGTATGACCAAATATTCTCCTGATTAATTGAATTTTATTTCAACCAACTAAGTCACTAAGAAACAACATAGCCCTTTTTTAAAGATTTATTTATTTATTTGAGAGAGGAAAAAGAAAGATAGAGAGCCTAAGTTGGGGGTGGGGGTGGTTGCTGAGAGAGAGGCAGAGGAAGAAGCAGACTTCTTTTTTTTTTAATTTTTTATTTTTTATAAACATATATTTTTATCCCCGGGGGTACAGGTCTGTGAATCACCAGGTTTACACACTTCACAGCACTCACCAAAACACATACCCTCCCCAATGTCCATAATCCCACCCCCTTCTTCCAACCCCCCTCCCCCCAGCAACCCTCAGTTTGTTTTCTGAGATTAAGAGTCACTTATGGTTTGTCTCCCTCCCAATTCCATCTTGTTTCATTGATTCTTCTTCTACCCACTTAAGCCCCATGTTGTATCACCACTTCCTTATGTCAGGGAGATCATATGATAGTTGTCTTTCTCTGCTTGACTTATTTCGCTAAGCATGATACGCTCTAGTTCCATCCACGTTGTCGCAAATGGCAAGACTTCATTTCTTTTGATGGCTGCATAGTATTCCATTGTGTATATATACCACATCTTCTTGATCCATTCATCTGTTGATGGACATCTAGGTTCTTTCCATATTTTGGCTATTGTGGACATTGCTGCTATAAACATTCGGGTGCACCTGCCCCTTTGGATCACTACGTTTGTATCTTTAGGGTAAATACCCAGTAGTGCAATTGCTGGGTCATAGGGCAGTTCTATTTTCAACATTTTGAGGAACCTCCATGCTGTTTTCCAGAGTGGCTGCACCAGCTTGCATTCCCACCAACAGTGTAGGAGGGTTCCCCTTTCTCCACATCCTCACCAGCATCTGTGATTTCCTGACTTGTTGATTTTAGCCATTCTGACTGGTGTGAGGTGATATCTCATTGTGGTTTTGATTTGCATTTCCCTGATGCTGAGTTATATGGAGCAGTTTTTCATGTGTCTGTTGGCCATCTGGATGTCTTCTTTGCAGAAATGTCTGTTCATGTCCTCTGCCCATTTCTTGATTGGATTATTTGTTCTTTGGGTGTTGAGTTTGCTAAGTTCTTTATAGATTCTGGACACTAGTCCTTTATCTGATATGTCGTTTGCAAATATCTTCTCCCATTCTGTCAGTTGTCTTTTGATTTTGTTAACTGTTTCCTTTGCTGTGCAAAAGCTTTTGATCTTGATAAAATCCCAATAGTTCATTTTTGCCCTTGCTTCCCTTGCTTTTGGCGATGTTCCTAGGAAGATGTTGCTGTGACTGAGGTCGAAGAGGTTGCTGCCTGTGTTCTCCTCAATGATTTCGATGGATTCCTTTTGCACATTGAGGTCCTTCATCCATTTTGAGTCTATTTTCATGTGTGGTGTAAGGAAATGGTCCAATTTCATTTTTCTGCATGTGGCTGTCCAATTTTCCCAGCACCATTTATTGAAGAGGCTGTCTTTTTTCCATTGGACATTCTTTCCTGCTTTGTCGAAGATTAGTTGACTGTAGAGTTGAGGGTCTATTTCTGGGCTCTCTATTCTGTTCCATTGATCTATGTGTCTGTTTTTGTGCCAGTACCATGCTGTCTTGATGATGACAGCTTTGTAATAGAGCTTGAAGTCCAGAATTGTGATGCCACCAACGTTGGCTTTCTTTTTCAATATCCCTTTGGCTATTCGAGGTCTTTTCTGGTTCCATATAAATTTTAGAATTATTTGTTCCATTTCTTTGAAAAAGATGGATGGTACTTTGATAGGAATTGCATTAAATGTGTAGATTGCTTTAGGTAGCATAGACATTTTCACAATATTTATTCTTCCAATCCAGGAGCATGGAACATTTTTCCATTTCTTTGTGTCTTCCTCAATTTCTTTCATGAGTACTTTATAGTTTTCTGAGTATAGATTCTGTGCCTCTTTGGTTAGGTTTATTCCTAGGTTTGGGGTGCAATTGTAAATGGGATTGACTCCTTAATTTCTCTTTCTTCTGTCTTGTTGTTGGTGTAGAGAAATGCAACTGATTTCTGTGCATTGATTTTATATCCTGACACTTTACTGAATTCCTGTACAAGTTTTAGCAGTTTTGGAGTGGAGTCTTTTGGGTTTTCCACATATAGTATCATATCATCTGCGAAGAGTGATAATTTGACTTCTTCTTTGCTGATTTGGATGCCTTTAATTTCCTTTTGTTGTCTGAATGCTGAGGCTAGGGAAGAAGCAGACTTCTCACTGAGCAGGGAGTCAATGCTGTGCTCGATCCCAGGATCCCAACATCATGACCCTAGCTGAAGGCAGACACGTAACTGACTGAGCCACCCTGGGGCCCTGAAACAAATGTTAAAATGTATAGAGTTATAAACAATTACCTTGTCCCTAAGAAAGGGAAATTGAACAAATACTTTCCTGGTGGATCTTCAGCTTAAATAAATAACATCTTAATGATACCATTTGAAAACACTGAGAAATTTCATTCTAGGCACTCTACTCCTATCTGCCCAGAAATTTTCTCTAAAGAAAAAAAAAAGAAAAACAAAAACAGAAAAAAGACAATATTATCTGATAGTTTTTAAAGACCATTTAGAAATTTTGTGACATTATACCATCATTATGGCAAGGAAGACCAGGACACATTGTCTGGATGCCCCAACCCTAGATCTTTCTGCCACCATAGTTGATCTATTCCCTCAGGTTAGCATTATCTAGGTGTCATCGTCCAATATTTCTTGGGCCTTAAATGGCTATATTTGTTTTGCCTCCAGGTCAGGGCCTCCAGACTTACAACACCCAACTTGTCCTGGACCCCACACCAAACCCATTCTCTGCACACACCAAGACCACTCTCAGAATCACCTTTTCTTACTATAATGGGTTGAAGACTTCCCAGAAAACCTCAGTGTCTTTCAAACATTTTTAAAATTTTTCTTTAAATATCATCTAAAATTCAAAACAGATCAAATACCACCATGGAACAAAGTTCTGTTTAGTCTTCAAACTACACATTATTTCCACTTATATACATATGCATCCACTGAGCATCTTTAAGCAACCAAAGAAGAGTGCTGTACTGGTCCTAGCTAGGCTCAGTACTCCTCTAATTGGATGGTAACTTAGGGAAAGCCTCTTTACTTCTCTGGATTCTGTTTACTCAGTTGTAAAATAATGATGTTAAACTAAGTTCTGAAATTTTTGTTTCTATACTACCTTATTTATTACAAAACTATGCATTTTTTATATTTACCTCTATCTCAATCTAAGATAAATGGTAATATTCATTTCATAAAAAGTATAGGTATCGATCTGCAGATTCACAGATAAGCAGTTCAAGGTCATCTTGATGTCTACAGGTTCATCCCATAATCCTATAGCATGAACTGAAGTCCACCATTTCTGGATTCCAGAGCAGAATCAAAAATCCCAGACTTCCTGATCTTTGGCAAGGTCTTGGTCACAAACAGGCATAATTAGATTTCTGCCCTGGGTTTTCCAGAGGTGCAACAGACTATATCACAATTATTCCAAGTAAAACTTCAGAGTCTTTACCACTAGCTTCTCTGTGAATAAATCTGGGCTTATAGACAGCATAGAAAATCATAACATTCACTCCTCACATTGATCCAGCTGGTGGAGCAGGAGGAATCAATATGCATTACTGCAATGATTTGCTGGATTTTCCATCCAAAGAAATCAACTTCTATTAAGACTGAGGAACCACATATCTACCACTCTTCAAAAGAAATTTGAGGACTGGGGAAAATATTTAAGCCCCAAACAAAGTCAATGTTAGGGAAATTATATAGGAAAAAAAAGTCTTAACATTGGGGCTACCAAGTTACTTGAAAGTTTTAAGTGCCTATTCTTTCTGCCATGGCAGACTCCCTACATGGAAGTGGTAATCTCTAGATAGAACAGCATCACAGCATAGTATTGGCTCTCACATAGGAGAACTCATTCTCCTACACTGCCACTAGGTGAGAATATAAAATAAGCATCACTCTTATTTCCACCGTTACTTCCAGAAATTTCCTCTTCTATCTTTATGCAGAAGCCCCTCAGGTCATCCATTTCCCCTCCTCATAAACACTGCTGTGCTAGCTATCCACCACTCTTCTGATTCCAACCTCATGTTTACTGAGAATTTTGACATCTGATTAGTTTTCCTCTCCACTCAACATTACCCGCAACTCTGGTAGATCCCAACATGGGTATGGACAACCTACGTAGACTATGGTCACACAGTTCCTTGACTTCTTTAGTACCAGTGACCTTGCCTCACTTCCACAACAGAACCCAAAACCGTGGCCAACTAGACCTTCCTGGTTAGCATGTAGATTGTTCTACCTCTGAAGTCAGATTCTATTATTCCATTTTTGAACCAAAACCTGTACTCCACTACACATCTCTTTGCCACCGTATTTCCCATCACACCTATTTTTCAACTTCACCATTACTTCTAGTACCCTCTTATTTTTCCCAAAAAAATTATCAACCATAGATTCATAGTCAGTCTTACTTACCCTGGATGCCCATAAGCATGGTCATTTCTGAGAATCACATAGTTAGCATGGTTATAGCTTTGACTTGCTGCCTTCCCACACCCTGGATCAATCTGATCAACTGCTTTTGTTCTTGGAGCTTGACTCTGAAAGACAAAATTGAGAACTTAGTTTTTAACTGTAACTACCAAATGTATTATTAAGTAAACCAAGGAATTTTGAGAGGCACTGGGTCTTAGCAATAATATAATTCAAGTCCTCTTCAAATTACATGAGGCAAAATAACGTGCAAAGTTCACAAATCTCATGAAGCAATGAGGTTGGAATCAGATCCCAGGGGTCCTGGCCTCCTGACTCCAAGCTTAGTGTTCTTTCCTTGATGCCATATCACCTCCAGTTACTCACTAGCCAGTTACTCACTGACAGTTGTCCAACGTAAAGGATGTTTTATTCCCTGAGATGGGGAATTTCATACCATATAAGCATCCCTTGAGACATCAGAATACATTCTCTGTGTTTTGTTTAAATCAGTTCTCCTTTGTCCTACTGGGGAAATAAACCTTAAATACCAACAATACTGTGATTATAAATAACCTAATAATAATTAATGGACTTACAAATGAGCACTGAATCCAAAAACTAATTCCCTATGTCAAGAGTTCTCAATCTTGATGGGCACCAGTATCACCAGAGGAGATTTTTCACAAGCAGAGATTTAGGATACTTCTACTCTCAGAGATCCACTACAAACAATCGGATACATTGTATGTGTAAATCCTCATCTTAAAAATATTCTCTATCAGTACAATATTTCTGTTACTTATATTTTATTTTATATGTGTGTGAAGTTATTATTTGGAATTATTTTAAATATGAGACAAAAATATAGATATTAAAACACCTCCCGCTCCAGATCTAGTAGTGAGACCAAGTTACCTGAATATTTGAAAAATTTTCCAAGCAATTCTGATGCCTATCTAGGTTAAGAAAATTTATCTTATGTATCTCCAGTCCTAAAGTATCAGGTCAGGGGGATCTTTCAGGATCCCACTTCTTTTTTTTTTTTTAAGATTTTATTTATTTGACAGAGAGAGAAAGATCACAAGTAGGCAGAGAACCAGGCAGAGAGAGGGGAGAGCAGGCTTTCTGCCAAGAACCCTGAGATCATGACCTAAGCCAGAGGCAGAGGCTTAACCCATTGAGCCATCCAGGTGCCCCCAGGATCCCACTTCTTAAAAAACAATACAGTCCAGAAACTTAATGGCAGTTGCTGCTCCTGAGCTAAAGATTCCCAGATTGAGCATATATAGAAATCAGTCCAAAGCTCACATCTGCTATTATTCAGGTATATAACTCAGCCATATGAAAGCTTCTTATGTGATGTCGTTAAATATAACATTTGTGGCCTCATACAACATCCTTCTATGGTTTTCTTTTCTTTTCTATTGCATTTTTGCTGGAATTTTACCTTTATGACTTTTGGGTATGTCAAAACCAATCTGGGATATAATTTCCTCATCTGTAAAAATGAAAACCTTGAATTACTCTAACTCTCAGTGAAGATCAGGAAAGATCAATATTCACTCCCTAACTGCTCTTTCCTCAGATGCCTCTAAGGACACCATCCTGGCTGATATTTTGGCAGTACAGATTAGTTAAAACCATATATTACATAGGTAAGAACAAAGTTGTTGTTGTTGTTGTTGTTGTTGTTGTTGCTATTATTAAGCACTTACAATAGGCTAAACGTTGTGCTAAATATTTTTGTGTGTATGCTAAGTATTTAAAAATATTATGCCACATTTAATTCTTTTGAGTCCCTACAGAGGCAGACTATCAATGAACACATTTCCAGATGAGGAATTAGATTTAAAGAACTTAAATAATTTTTCCAAAAGGGCACAGTAAATAAGAGAACCAAGATTCAAACCACATCTATCTAACACCAGAGGCCTCTTTTTAATTTTATTCCTCTACATGCTTAGGAACTAAGATAAGTAGATATTCTTTTGAGTACTGCCTCATGCTCATATTATTGGGAATTTAAATAACTGGGCTTTGAATCAATAAATTATTATTCTATTTTGTTTTTACAGAAACAACACTTTCAGCCTTATAGGGACTATTATTTTCCATTACAGATATGCACACACACACACACACACACACACACACACACACATACACACATAAAATAGCCAGTTGATACAATTACTCTATGTTTCTAGATCTACTCCAACTCCTTTATTACATATAGATAGTGAAATTGAGTCTCAGAGTCTTGCCTAACTTTACAAATCTAGTTAGAGGCTGAGCTGGGAAACCTCTCCATTATTCATGCAGCCTCCTATAGTTAGGTATTACCAATATCCTTACAGACACAAATGATTTTTTAATACCATTTTCAATTTTTTAGAGACACTAGTACAATCCTATTTTAGTATTTCTCTGCAACAAAGCTATTTTTATGAATCAGAGAATAGTTCAAAATGATACCACTTTGTCTTTCTAAGTCACACACAACCTTAACCTTAAGAACACATGAAATTCTGAAGATGAATATCCTTTTCTGGTTTCTTTCCCCATGCCAGTTACTCTACAAGTAAGAAAAGTTTGGTGATATATTTGTGTGTGTTTTGTTCCTTTTGAAGTAATTTAACCAGATCAATCCATATGCAGCTCTTGGTTCCTTTACATGAAAATCTCCTGTTTTTTGTTATCCCCTCCTCCTGACATATGAATATTACTTTTATCATAAGTTTTGTACCCAAATGATAGGATCATATCATAGAGGTCCTGCACCCAAATGATAGCTTAAGGCACAGAGCTAATCCTCTTCTTGGCTAAGTTTGGAAATGTCCTATGCATAGTTCCTCATTCAAGAGAGATTTCTATACTTCATTCACTGAGCACACCCTCATGGGTCCCTCCTGGATGCCTTGTAGAAAATAAGGTGTTGGGAGCAGAGAGTTGAACAAAGCAGGAGTTATCTCATCGAAGAACTCATAGTCTACCAAGGAAACAGATGTACACAGACAATGCAATGCAATTTGATAAGTGCTATGATAGAGACAAATTCAGTGTGTGTGGGAACCCATACAGGGGCATGTAACTATGATTGAAAAGCAGACAAGCTTCCAATGGATATGAAACATGGGGTGGATCCTGAGGGATAAGTAAGAATTCTCTTAAGGGAAAAAAAAAAATAATGAATAAGGAAATTCCAGACTGGAAATTCCAGAGGGAACAGCATGTACAAAGACCTGAAGTAGAAGAGAATGTGAAATATTTAGGAAACTGAAATCAGTAAAACATAGAAATGAAAGGTGGGTAGTATCTTTATCATGAAGGGCCTTTCAGAGTACAGATGTTTTTTTACCTCTTTGGTTAGGCTTATTCTTAGGTATCTTACGAGTTTTGGTGCAATTACAAATGGGATTGATTCCTTTATTTCTCTCTCTGTAGCTTTATTACTCATGTGTAGAACTGCAATAGGTTTTTGTACATCGATTTTACTTCCTGTGACTCTGCTAAATTCCTGTATCAGTTCTGGCAATTTTTTGGTGGAGTCTTTAGGGTTTTCTACATAGAGTATCACATCATCTGCAAATAGTGAAAGTTTGACTTCTTCCTTGATGATTTGAATGCCTTTTATTTCTTTTTGTTGTCCTATAGTTGAGGCTACAATGTCCAGTATTATGTTAAAAAACAATGGTGAGAGAAGACATCCCTGTCTTGTTCCTGACCATACAGAAAAGCTCTCATCCTATCACTGAGGATGTTATTAGCTGTGGGTCTTTTGTATATGGCCTTTATGATATTGAGGTATGTTTCTTCTATTCCTACTTTGTTGAAGGTTTTTATCAGGAATGGATATTGTACTTTGTCAAATGCTTTTTCTGTATCTATTGAGTGGATAATATGGTTGCTATCCTTTCTTTTATTAATATGGTGCAGCACACTGATTGCTTTGCAAATACTGAACAATGCTTGCAACCCAGGAATAAATCCAGTTGATCGTGTAGAATAATCTTTTAATGTACTGTTGGATACAATTTGTTAGTTATCTTGTTGAGAATTTTTGCATCCATGTTCATCAGGGATATTGACCTGCAATTCTCCTTTTTAGTGGAGTCTTTGTCTGGCTTTGGAATCAAGGTAATGCTGGCCTCATAGAATGAATTTGGAAGCTTTCCTTCTATTTCTAGCTTCTGGAACAGTTCGAGAAGAGTAGGTAATAAGTCGTCTTTAAATATTTGTTAGAAATCCCCTGGGAAGTCATCTGGGCCTGGACTCTTGTTTGTTGGGAGATTTTTTATTACTTATTCAATTTCTTTGCTAGTTATGGGTCTGTTCAAGTTTTGTATTTCTTCCTGTTTCAGTTTTAGGAGATTATATGTTTCTAGGAATTAAATCATTTCTTCCAGATTGCCTAATTTGTTGGCATATGATTTTTCATAATATTCTTTTGTAATTGTATTTCTGTGGTGCTGGTTGTTAACTCTTCTCTTTCATTCATAATTTTATTTATTTGATCCCTTTCTCTTTTTTAAGTATGGATAAAGATTTAATCGTTTTATTAATTCTTTCAAAGAATGAGCTTCTAGGTTCATTAATCTGTTCTAATGGTTTTTGTTTGTTTCTATACCATTTATTCCTGCCCTAATCTTTATTATTTCTCTTCTTCTGCTGACTTTAGGCTTTATTTGATGTTCCTTTTCTAGCTCCTTTGGGTGTTAAGTTTAGGTTGTATATTTAAGACTTATCTTGCTTCTTAAGGTAGGTCTGTATTGCTGTATACTTTCCTCACATGACGACTTTTGCTGCATGACATGACATGCTGTCATGTTTTCATTTTCATTTTCGTTTCCACATTTTTTATTTCTTTAATTTCCTGGTTAACCCATTCATTCTTTAGTAGGATGTTCTTTAACCTCCACATATTTGTGGTCTTTCCAAAATTTTTTGTGATTAACTTCAAGTTTCATAGCACTGTGGTCGGAAAATATGCATGGTATAATCTCAGTCTTTGTGTACTTTTTGAGTCCTGATTTGTGACCGTTTATTTGATCTATTCTGGAGAATGATCCATATGCACTCAAAAAGAATGTATATTCTGCTGCTTTAGGATGAAATGTTCTGAATGTATCTCTTAGGTCCATTTGGTCCAGTGTATCATTCAAAACCATTGTTTCCTTTCTGATTTTCTGCTTAGATGATCTGTCCATTGCTGTAAGTGGTGTGTTAAAATCTCCTACTATTCTTGTATTACTATCTATTAGATCCTTTATGTTTGTTATTAACTGATTTATATATTCAGGTGTTCCCAAGCTGGAAGAATGATATTTATAATAGTTAGATCTTCTTGTTGGATAGACCCCTTTATTATTTATGGTGCCCTTCCTCATCTCTTGTTATGATCTTTGGTTTAAAATCTAGTTTGTTTGATTATAAGTATGGCTATTCCAACTTTCTTTTGATGTCCATGAGCATGATAAATGGTTCTTTATTCCCCCACTTTCAACCTACAGATGTCTCCAGTTCTAAAATGAGTCTTCTGTATGTAGCATATATATGAGTCTTAGTTTTTTATCCATTCTGATACCCTATGTTTTTTGATAGAAGCATTTAGTCCATTTACATTCAGAGTGATTATTGATAGATATGAATT
Organism: Mustela putorius furo; assembly: GCF_011764305.1. Classification (NCBI taxonomy): domain Eukaryota; kingdom Metazoa; phylum Chordata; class Mammalia; order Carnivora; family Mustelidae; genus Mustela; species Mustela putorius. The sequence continues at coordinate 223,565 of NW_025421437.1, forward strand.
TAGTACCATTGTATTAGCTGTAAAATTGTTTCTGAAGATTTTCTCTGTTCCATTCTAGTCTTTGTTGCTTTTGTTCTTTCTTTACCACTCAAAGGGTCCACTTTAATATTACTTGCAGGGCTGGTTTAGTGGTCATGAACTCCTTTAGTTTTGGTTTGTCTTGGAAAGTCCTTATCTCTCCTTCTATTCTGAATGACAGCCTTGCTGGATTAAGTATTCTTGGCTGCATATTTCTCCCATTCAACATGTTGAACATATCATGCCACTCTCTTCTGGGGTGCCAAGATTTGTGAAGAGATCTGCTGTTAATTTTGTCTTCCTTTGCAGGTTAAGGACTTCTTTTCCCCTGCAGCTTTCAGAAGTCTTTCCTTATATCTATATTTTGCACAGTTTACTATAATGTGTCTTGGTGTTGACCTACTTTTATTAATTTTGATGGGAGTTCTCTATGCCTCCTAAATTGGGATATTTGTTTCTTTCCCCATATTAGGGAAATTTTCAGGTATAATTTGCTGAAATAAACCTTGGTCCCTTTTTCCATCTCTTTTTCTACTGGGACTTCTATGATACAAATGTCATTGTGCTTAACAGAGTCACTGAGTTCCCTGAGTCTGCATTCCTGATCCAATATTTTTCTTTCCCTCTTCTTTTCAGCATCATTATTTTCCACAATTTTATCTTCTATATCATTTATTCATTCCTTTGCCTCTTTCATCCTTGTGTTCATTATTTCCAGTCAGTTCTGCATCAGATTTATAGCCTTTTTTTTTTTTTTTGCCTGACTAGTTTTTAGGTCTTTTACCTCTGTAGTAAGGGTCTCCTTGGTATCTTCAATGCTTTTTTCAAGTCCAGCTGGTATCCTTAAGATTGTTGTTTTAAATTCTAGCTCAGGTATATTACTTATATCTGTTTTTATTTTATCCCTGGGCATGACCTCTTTTTGTTCTTTCTTTTAGAGTAAATCTCCCATCTTGGCATTCTGTCTAGGTCTCTGTCTTCTGTGTTTTAGGAAAGTCTATTACATTTTCTCTTCCTGAGAGTAATGTTATATTAAGAAGAGGTCATATACTGTCCAGGGCATGATGTTTCAGGAAGTGTTTCTGGTGAACTCTGTGTGCACTCTACTGTTATGTTTTGGCTGCTCTTTCCCTCGGTCAGTCCTATCCAGTTTCTCTTTGCCTGCAGAGGGGAATGTTTGGACCTTGTGCAGTGTGTAGTGAATTTAGCTAGGTATGTTTTGGTCTGTTCAATAAAAGAGGCTAGATCCTGTTTCCCCTAGAGCTGAATCCTTGTAGCACTGTATGGTCAGTAGACTTGGTGCATGCAGGGATCTTCTGGGGGAGGGACTCACTCCTGCCGCTGCTGCTGCTTTGACTTTCAGGCACAGTTGCTTAGTAAAAAAAAAAAAAAAAAAAAAAACCTGCATAGCACAGGAGGTGGGGCTTTGTATAAGCAACTCAAGCCTCCATTGTGGATACTGTGCTCTCACTGAAGTCTGTCCATGTCTACAAGCAGGGAGGAAAATGGAATTGCTCACTTTCTGGAAGTTTGCACCACTGATCAGGGAGCCCTCACAGATGAGCAAACTATCTCCCCTCCTGTGTCCCAGGCATCCCTCAGATCTCATCCTTCAGATCTCTCTGTGTCTAAGCTGTCTGCCACCCTGCAGTGAAGCACTCTTGTGTTTTACTCAGGCACAACAGCTGGGTTTCAAAACTCTAAATTTTAGGGATCTTGTGTAGCATGGACACATGCTGATATTCTGAAGGGAAAGTCTCATCACACTGGCTGGTACCAGTTTGTCCCAGAAAGGCAGTCTCATAAACATGCAGGGGCTTGGAGTGTATAGTAAAATGCAGCAAAAAGCAGATGTCCAGGTTAGCTGCCCTCAGCAGATGCCTCTGCTTCAATGTTAATTAATGCGGCAGCTCAGTGGTGTCCACTGGCTCTTTTGTCCCCTGAGAGGCAGAGCTACCTCTTCCAAATGTACTCCAAGAAGGGGAACTGTCTCTCCCAGTGTGACCCAGGGGATCCTCAGACCACACTGTCTGCTCCCAGCTCTCTTCCCTCCTTCTCTACAGGAGCACCACTATACCTGTAAAGCTTCACCCAAGCAATGGCATGAGCTTCTAAAACTTCAGCCATTGAGCTCTACTGTTTATAAAGCTTGTGATAATCAGCCTCTCTTGTTTTCCTTGTAAGGAAAATGGTTTTGTGGAAGTGTTTTTCTTGTGCAATGCCCTTCACACTGAGTGTGCTTGCATTCTCTCTCTCTCCGCCCCCCTCCCTGATCAGGGCTCCCTCTCCTCCATAGCACCAGTGATTCTTTTCTCCCCCAAATAACATCTCAGCATGCCCTTCCTTCCACAGTCTGGCCTCTTTATTCCCTCTAGTTGTGTAGTTTTTTCTCTCAGTCCTCAGATTGATTTCCTGGGTGTTCAGAATGATTTAATGTTATCTAACTATGTTCAAGGGACTAAGCAAGCCCTACTACTCTGCCACTTTAACTCCTCCCCAAACCCATATCCTTTCACAGTCACTTCTAAAGCCCCTTCCCCATCCCTAGGCAACCACTAATCTACTTTCTTTCTCTACAGATTTGCCTATTTTTGCTATTTCATATAAAGAGAATCATAAAGTATGTGGTCCCCTGTTCACTTAACATTATTTTCCATGTACAACTATGTTGTAGCATGCATAAGTATTTAATTTATTTTTACCTACCAAATAATATTTCATTATGTGTATAGACTACATTTATTTATCCATTCATCATTGGTGGACATTTGGGTTGTTTCTACTTTGGGGCTATTATGTAAGGTGACTTTATGAACATTTATATGCAACTTTTTATGTAGACACAATTTTTCATTTCTCTTGAGTATATACCTCACATATGAAATTGCTGGATCATGTGGTAACTTTATGTTTAGGCTTTTGAAGAACTGACAAGCTGCTTTCCAAAGTGAATGCTCCATCTTAAAATTCTACCAGCAGCATATGAGGAGGCTTTTGATTTCTTAAAACCTCACTAACACTTGTTATAATCTGTTGTTTTTTTTTTTATTTTAACCCTCCTAGTAGGTATGAAACAATGTCTCCTTGTGGTTTTAAATTGCACTTCACTGATGGTAATAATGCTGACCATCTATCTTTTCATGTGCTTAGTGGCCATCCTCCTCAATTTCATATGCCAAAGCCCCAACTCATGGTAAATAGACTATATTAAAGTGTACCCATACCCCTCATGGAAGATAATATATATGTAACTTTAGATTCCTGTGTTGCATTGCTATTGACTAGCTGACAAGATGTTATATTTTGCAAACATTTAATTAAATATATATTGATTTCAATTTTGTGATTTTATTTTCTATTTTGAAATCAATGGAACATCTTTTCAGCTATCCAACATTGCTGGGTCACATCTATGGTTCTTAATGGTCATTTTTATTCAGTAGTAAAACAGGCTATTAGCATTCTGCATAAGATAATTAGGAACGAAAAGCATACCGCCTGAAGGGATTCTGAGAGCATAGAGGAAGAATAAGAGCAGAACTACTGCTTTAACTTTACACTTTCCGGTTGTTTTCAGTCTAAGGAAGAAAGATTGAAAATTAATAACATAACTCACTATATATCTATTTCAATTTGTTGAATATCTGTACATGTAACTTCTACATTTTCATTTAATAATACTAATTTTCCAAAAATTATTTCATTGTTTTCCTAATATCTCTATTTAAAAATTCCCTTCCAAGTGGCACCTAGATGACTCAGTCAGTTAAGCCTCTGACTCTTGGTTTCAGATCAGGTCATGATCTCAGGATTGTGAGATTGAGCCCCACGTCAGTCTGTGCTCAGCACAGTCTGTTGGAGACTCTCTCCCTCCCCACTACTTCTCTCTCTCTCTCTCTCAAATAAATAGTCTTTTTAAAAATTCCCTTCCAAAACACTAGAGTTTACTCAGTGCCTCTGCACTGTGTTACACATCAGATATTCATCATCTCATTTAAAATCAGACATGCCTGTACTTGATAGGTAGCAATTCTAACGGACAATAAGTATATTTTTTAGAGTTAATACAAACAAATAAATAATCAAACCAAAAAAGTCAAATCAAATAATCAAATCAAATAAATAAAAAATTACTTCAGAAATTTGATTCATCCAGACCCATCTGTTTCAGAGCCTAACACATTTCCTCATGATACTTAGGTAGGTAGGTGGAAAGATAATAGACAGACAGATAGATAGATGATAGATTAGATAGATAGATAGGAGATAGATAAAGATTTGGGAGCATGTGTTATATGTCTGAAGGATCAGGAAAGCCCTCTTCCCATTATGAAGGTCCCTAAGCCACCTGTATATACTGCTCTCCTCAGCCTGAGTGAGCTATTGAGTACCAGGAAGATTGACCAAGGATCTCATTTATTAATGAAAGGCAAAAGCAATCTGAGTCAAAGGTGTTCATGGTTTAATCAATCATAAGTATTTAGTGAATCCATGGGTATCTTAAAAAGACTCAAATGAACTGAGATTCAGGGACCAAGTTGGTAATATAGGAGGCTTCTCAAATTTCTTCCTCCTATGAACACAATGAATGTATAGCTACACATGAAATAATTCCCTCTGAGAGAAATCCAGAAACTGAGTGAATCCTACACATCAGTGGACTGATAAAACACCCACATCAATATGGGTAGGAAAGGCAAAGTCATTCTCCTCATAAACCTCACCCCAGAACACTGCCATATAGTTAGGAGAGAATGCCCAGCTCCCAGTTTCTCCCTGAGGAACAAAGGATTTGGACCATAAAACTAGTTCCCTATAAGTCGCCCACCCAAGCAATCAGTCCCTCAATTCACCTAATTCTGAAAGCCCAAGGGGCTTGCCTTCATGAGCCCCACAGGTCTACAGCAATTGAATCAGGTCTTTATAGGTGCACAAGCATTCATCTTGCCTATCACCTCAGGTCTCAGCAAGAAGAAACGGGGAAAAAAAAAAGTCTCCCAGTCTTTTCCTAGAAGGAGTTTGACTGCATGGTTTACAAGCTACTGTGTACTTTACAAGATGATGTCTGAGGCTCCATCTCTAATTAGCATACATCTACGTGCTGACTATGATCCTCCCCAAGGCCTGGAGAGGCTAGTAAGTACCTCCCCTGCTTTCTTTCTCCAACTCACTCCAACAATAAAATCAAACCACCAGCATCTTCTTGGAAGGAGCTTGTCTACACATCTAGGATTCCACCCTCTACAACTGCCATTCAAGGAACAGGCAGGTCCACTAAATCATGTAACTCTGATCTCCAGTGGGGCTTGCATTCAAGACTATAGCAACAAGAGAAGTGGCACAGGAGCACTCTCCACAGCTATACATACAAGTTTAGTGCAGAGGAAGCATCTCCCAAGTTCTTCCTGGAACTGAATACTTTCCCAGGTGTTGCCTGAGAGTCCAGCTCCTACTCAGCCCACATTTAGATGCTGACTACAGTCCTCCTGACTTTGGGACACTAAGGGTCTTGCCACACTCTCAACTACTGGGAACCATTAAAAACAAAGACAGTCACTTTTGACAACAAGGAACTTGGGCCAGGCTGATGGACAAAATTCATCCTCTAAATGAAACAGCCTAACAAGACTGGAAAAGTTAGCTGTTTTAGCTAATGTGCAGAAACTAACACAGAGAGTCAAGGAAACATTGATGAACTCTACCTGGTTCACTGGAGGCTCCGTGAACTCCAGGAAAGTAGAGACTCCAGAAAAGAACTAAAAGTACTGTTGGAACTCACAAAGACTAAATTGAAGAATTTCTATTTCAAGACAAAAAATATTCCTCTGACAATAACATCCCATTGCTGAGCTCTTCTGTCTACTATTTTTTTTATTTTTTATGTTATTTTAGTCACCATACAGTACTTGTTTTTGATGTAGTGTTCCATGATTCATTATTTGCATATAACACCCACTGCTCATTGCAATACATGCCTTCTTTAATGCCCATCACCAGGATAACCCATCTCTCACCTCCCCTCTGAAACCCTCAGTTTGTTTCCCAGAGTCCATAGTCTCTCATGGTTCATCTCCGCCTCTGATTTCCCCCCTTCAGTTTTCCCTTCCTTCTCCTAATGTCCTCCATGCTGTTCTTTATGTTCCACATATGAGTGAAACCATCCCAAAGATACTAATGTAGTGAAAAGAAGGGCTACATGCACCCCAATGTTCATAGCAGCAATATCCACAATAGGCAAACCATGGAAGGAACCAAGATGCCCTTCAACAGACAAATGGATAAAGATGTGGCTCCTGTATTCAATGGAATTTCCCTCAGCTATCAGAAAGGATGCATACCCACCATTTGCACTGACATGGATGGAACTGGAGGGGATTATGCTGAGCAAAGTAAGTCAAGCAGAGAAAGACAATTCTATGATCTAAACTAGGTTTTGTTTTTAATTTTTAAAAAGTAACACAAATATATAGGGAAACAGATGAAACATTCCAATGTATACAGTAAAAATCTCCTTCCTAATCCAAATCTTCCCAATTCCATTCCCTGCAGAACCACTGTTAGCAGTTTCTCGTGTACCCATTTAAGAAATCTATTTACATGCATCATATACAGTGCTCTTTATATCTGCTTTTTAACAACAGAGATATTTATATGTTAGCATAAATGTATTTACATAGTTCTACTTAATATTGATATAATATTCTATAGTATAAATCAACCATAATTTACTTAACTATGCTCCAGTTAATAGATGTATTTTGGTATTGTTATTAGAAGCAAAGCTATAGAAACATCTTTGTATGTAATGTCTTTGACCAATTACCTCAGGATAAATTTCTCATTGTCAAACTACCAGGTCAAAAGATGTGTGTGCATTTTAGTTTTGTTAGGAAGCATCCAAATGCTCTCTGAAATAGTTCCATCCATTTTTCTCTCATCCACAGTGGTGCATAAACAATGAAATATTTGAGATTGATAGTTTCTTAATTCTATTTTTTTAAAGATTTTATTTATTTATTTATTTGACAGAGAGAAACACAGCAAGAGAGGGAATACAAGCAGGGGGAGTGGGAGAGGAAGAAGCAGACTTCCCGCCGAGCAGGAAGTCTGATACGGAGCTTGATCCCAGGACGCTAGGATCACAACCTGAGCCAAAGGCAGAGGCTTAACCCACTGAGCCACCCAGGTGCTCCTCGTTTCTTCATTCTTAAATACTGGATATTACCAAATGTGACATAGGTATCTCCTTGTTTTGATTTGCATGTTTTCATAAGTAATGCTGAATATTTTTTATATTTGTATAATCCATTCATATTTCTTCCTCTATAAACTGTCTATTCTTATTTTTTGCCCATATTTTCACTGAGTTATTAGTTTTTTCTGTTATTGTATCTCAAGTGCTGCTTTGGTTTGAAGTAACTACTAGAAAAAATAATATCTCTTCTTCCTCAAGAAATATAGGAACCATTTGAGAGGTTAAGCTTTTCCCCATGAATTTATAAAGCCTAGATTTTTTAAGTCATACATTCTGTTTTTACCACTGCCAGAAAGATCCTAATATAGAACAGAATATTAAAAAACTTCTAGCCCTTGCCACTTAATACTAAAGTAGACTCTCTTAATTTTTTATTAATTTTATTTTAAATTTTCAATACCTTTTTATTTTACTATTTTCTATTATTTTGGCAAGAAGAATCTCTTCCTTTTCTGAGTCTTCTGTAATTAATCTCCCTTTTTATCCGATTATTCAGTCAAATAAATTTTTAACCACCAAGGATTTCTTTTTTTTTTTTTTTAAGCTTTTATTTACTTATTTGACAGAGGGAAACACAGTCCGAGAGGGAACATAAGCAGAGAAGTGGGAGAGGGAGAAACGGGCTTCCTGCTGAGCAGGGAGCCCGAAGCAAGCTCAGTTCCAGGAACCTGGGATGGAGCTCAATGCAGGGCTTGGTCCCAGAACCCTGGGTCATGACCTAAGCCGTAGGTAGATTCTTAACAACTGAGTCACACAGGCGCCCCTGACCATCAAGGATTTCTTGGCTTAAGGTGAATACTCCATAAATACTTGGGTGTTGTTCAATCTATGAGTGGATCATGCAAGTTGTCCTTCAGAATGCATTTTTGTTCATATGTCTGCTACTCAGCATAAGACCTTACAAGGAAAATGAGAGATAGCTTCCCCATTTCCTAAGAAAATCATGAATCCATCCCTATTTTATCCTCATTGTATATTATATAGATGCTTCTGGTAGCATCCATGACATTTTGTTGCCATTTGTTTGCGTGATATTGACATATCCCCTCTATCCTACTAGACTGGAAGTCCCATAAAAACCAAGCTGTGTCTAATTCATATCTATACCTACTGCCCAAGCACAGACCTTAGCACATGGTAAGGCCTCAGTAAATACACTGAACAAACAAAGAAATGAAGTTGTATTAGCTAGTCACTTACTACAAGTTAACATAAGATCTGAGGCAACCCTTTTCCACTCACACTTCAGTTCAGGAGCATTTCCCTCAGATCACTTCCCTCAAAAGCAGAAAGATAATCAGATCCTTCTGAAGATGATCAGGGAAAGCTTTTGGAGCCTAATCAACCATTGTCAGAACTCCCTCAGTGGTGGCTATAAATGAAATTACAGAAAATCTTGACTTGATATATTTTATAAAGTAATTTAAAATATTTAATAAGGTACTTAACTCTTCTCAAAGGGAAACTGCTCTTTCCCTGATTAGATGATGTATTGTTTTTCTTTAGCCCAAATGAAGTAACTGATTATATGAAAAATAAATACATAACTGAAAGTGAAAGCTGTTAGTAACTCAGGTCCCTCAGAAGCCAGGCTGCCTTGAGCACATCTGTGCTGGGGTTTTTCTATCTTCATTTATTCTGAGATGGTGATATTTTTGCTTTCTTAGTACAAGGCAGTCTATAGCCTGAAAGGCATCAGTATGCAGCCCAGCTTTGGGAAAGAAGCTGCCCAGGGATGGAGGAGCAGCCTTCATTCCCAGCTTGAATTGTTCCTTAATGGAATTCTACTTTGCCAAAAGAAGTTTCTGCTGAATTCTAAACTAAAGCTCATCACAACACACTGATTAGACTGACAACTTTGCTTGAAATCCTGGAAGAAATATAATTGAGTAGAAGCTAAGAGACTTGAGGGCAACCAGCCCATACTTCACCGTATATCAAAAAGAAGGAGTAGCCTGGAGTCACAAAGACTGGAGAGGAACATCTCAATACTAAGGGATCTGGACCAGGTGAGGAAACTGAAGCCCAGAGAGGTGTCAGCTTTTCATGGTAGAAGTAGGAATGAGAGTTAAGGAAATGGATATGGTGAGTACTGATTCCTCTTTTCAAGAGTTTGGTGTTGAAAAGAAAGAACAATAGGAATGCCTTAAATTCTCCTGATGGGACATGGCATAAAAGTCTCACCAGTGGAGAAGCTGTGAAGAATTGGGGATTATTTTTTTTAATTTTTTATTTATTTATTTTGCAGAGAGAGATCACAAGTAGGCAGAGAGGCAGGCAGAGAGAGAGAGAGAGATGGAAGCAGGCTCCCTGCTGAGCAGAGAGCCCGATGCGGGACTGGATCCCAAGACCCTAAGATCATGACCTGAGCCGAAGGCAGCGGCTTAACCCACTGAGCCACACAGGTGCCCCATGAATTGGGGATTATTTTAAGAGTCACAGCTCATGACACTGACAGAAAAAATGCTGATGATATAATGAATTGCAGAACAACTGTTTTTGAATAGCCAGAAAGATACCACTTGGGTTGCACACTCTGTAAATGTACAGATTCATTCAGCCTCTGTCCTTTGGGACCTAGGATAATTAGCTCCTATAAAATCTGGAGGAAACAGAATAGAGGAGACCCAAAGATGTTTACACCTTAATGGCCCAAAGCTACAAATACATTATTTTACATGGCAAAGGAACTTTGAAGATGTGCTTATATTAAGAACCTGAGGATAGGGAGAGTACTCTGGATTATCCTGGTGTTGTTGGGAAAAGTCATTGAGAAGATGTGACCCTCAGTTGACCAGGACCCTGGCAATTGGAGGCTTCTCACCTCCTCTTCTTCTTTTTTTTTTTTAATTGATTTTTAATTTATTTTCAGCATAACAGTATTAATTGTTTTTGCACCACACCCAGTGCTCCATGCAATCCGTGCCCTCTCTAATACCCACCACCTTGTTCCCCCAACCTCCCACCACCCCCCACCCTTTCAAACCCCTCAAATTGTTTGTCAGAGTCCATAGTCTCTCATGGTTCACCTCCCCTTCTAATTTCCCTCAACTCCCTTCTCCTATCTCCCCTTCTCCTCCATGCTATTTGTTATGCTTCACAAATAAGTCACCTCCTCTTCTTTCCTTGAAATATACATTCTGCTTGCCTTCCCACTCTTAGAAGCTGCCTCAAAAATGTAGCCTTGAGAGTATGATGTGGTGTTAAGACATCTGGATGATAGGTGACTGAGCCCAGTTAATCTATATAAGCTGTTAAGATATGACCAACAGATGCAAAGACCTATTCACCTTGCATCTGCCCCAAATGAGCCTCGTTAAGTTTTTTGCTTATTAAAACTGCCACCTACCCATATAGAATGGTCTTTTTCATGAGTCTCTTATGTCTTTAGAATATAAAATTTTGTGGGTGAGATTGAATCACCAAGTGGAATCAATTGATTCCATGCAATGAGAAAGAGAAACCCATTGCATTCATTTATCTGTTCATTTATCCAGTAACTAAATATGAAGCACCTATCATGTGCAAGGGTTTGAGAAACTAACAGGCGTGAGACATAGTTGGGGAAGAATTTATGTATGTTTATATTTTCTGATTTTCCTTCCCCATTTCTACCTTTTTAAGCTCTAGAAATAGTTCAAATTTAGATCTTAACAATGTTTATTCTTTCAATCCATGAGCATGAAATGTTTTTCCATCTTTTTGTGTCTTCTTCAATTTCTTTCATGAGTGTTCTGTAGTTCCTTTAGTATAGATCCTTTACCTCTTTGGTTGAGTTTATTCCAATGTATCTTATGGTTTTTGGTGCTCTTGTAAATGGAATCAGTTCTCTAATTGCCTTTTCTACAGTTTCATTTTTAGTGTATAAGAAAGCAACTGATTTCTGTACATTGATCTTGTATCCTGCCATATTACTGAATTGCTGTATGAGTTCTAGTAATTTAGGGCTGGAGTCTTTTGGGTTTTCTACATAAACTATCATGTCATCTGCGAAGAGAGAGACTTTGACTTCTTCTTTGCCAATCTGAATACCTTTGTTGTTGTTGTTGTTGTTGTTGTTGTTGTTGTCTGATTGCTATTGCTAGAACTTCTAGTACTATGTTGAACAGGGGTGAGAGTGGGCATCCTTGTCATGTTCCTGGTCTTAGTGAGAAGGCTCTCAGCTTTTCCCCTTTGAGAATGATATTCACTGTGGGTTTTTCATAGATGGATTTTATGAAATTGAAGAATATTCCCTCTATCCCTATATTTTGAAGAGTTTCAATCAGGAAAGGATGCTGTCTTTGTCAAATGCTTTTTCTATATCAATTGAGAGGACTATGTTGCTCTTCCATTATTGATTTGCTCTATCACATTGATTGATTTGTGAATGTTGAACCACTTGGTTCATGGTGAATAATATTTTTAAAGTACTGTTGGATCGCATTAACTAGGATCTTGTTGAGAATCTTGGCATCCTATTCATCAGGGATATTGGTCTGAAATTCTCCTGTTGGGTGGGGTCTTTGCCTGGTTTGGGGATCAAGGTAATGCTGGCTTCATAAAAGGAATCTGAAACTTTTCCTTCTGTTTCTATTTTTTGAAACAGCTTCAGGAGAATAGATATTATTTCTTCTTTGAATGTTTGGTAGAATTCCCCAGGGAATCTGTCAGGTCCTGGACTCTTGTTTTTTGGGAGGTTTTTGATCACTGCTTCAATCTTGTTGCTAGATATTGGTCTACTCAGGTTGTCAATTTCTTCCTGTTTCAGTCTTGGAAGTTTAGCTAAGGACTTTTTGAAATAATTTTATGTTCTTTTCTTCTTTAAATATAAGGAAATGAACTTCTGATTGGCATAAGGAAAGATATGACAACTTAAAAATTATTTTATGAGAATCTATGGAAAGACTTATTTAAAGATGATTTAGGTCCTGTCTTTCCTTGAAGGGATGTAAAGCAAAGGACTAATATGTCCTTCCTGTACTTTAAAGCCTATTTGTGTCCACTTTGTAATCTGTTTTTATGACTGCAATCCAATTTTGTCTCTCTAGTTTAGGTTGTATTTAATAGTATTTTGGCTTTAAGTCAGGCAGGATAGTAGAAGCTTACTGTGGAATGAGTTAACTTGACCAAATGCAGACCTATACTACTTAAGGGTTAAAAGAAAGGGATGTCTCATTTTGATGTTTACTATGTTAGGGGTGCGCGCGCGCGTGCACACACACACACACACACACAGAATAAATTCTAACTCACCAGTTGAGTACTTGAGACATGTAAATAACCATAATGAAATCTCCTAGGCTTACAGAATAGGGAGAACTACCCCTCTCCCATGTATTAGCAGAAGTAGCAGATGGCAGCTTTTTTGTCTAATAATCACCAGATGGCATATAGCTATGCCCTGTGGTGTAGGAAGGAGGAAACTGGGTTGATCATGTATTTTCTTTTTTTTTTTTTTTTTGATCATGTATTTTCTACACTTAAGCTCTTCTTACTTGATTGAAATTTGTCTGTGCTATTGGTCATATGTCTATGTTAAAGGAACATAAAGAATGTGACCAGAATTTTATTGTGGCTGTACAAAGAATTGATTTTAATTTCATACAGTTTTAGCATATTTTACCAGCTAGTAACTTTCTAATCTAAGCATACTCATAAATTACTCTTCACTTGTATTCTGAGCCATGGTATCTTTTAGCTCCATGCTCTGATCCATTCTAAAACCTCTTTTATCCAGCATCTTTGAAGAATAATAAAATGTCTAGAAAACTGATGTTTAATTCTCTGAGAAGCAGATTTTTTATTGTAAAATTTTAAAACAAACTTTTCATATATATTTGATTTTGAATAGTATTCCAAATATAATTTAACATTTCTGTTAGAGACATCACTTACAGTACAGGTTCAGTCGATGTTGTGGAAACAAATGGGACTAAAGGCAGAATGTATCTTTTCCCTAGAGATAATTCTAGAACAAAAGTTCACTGCAATTTTAAAGGGAAGCTGTAAGTAACTATTCTTTTAATTACCAGATTATAATGACTCACTGGGAATGAATCACCTAGTATTATCACCAAAACCAAATTGTAACAACATTAATCTGACAATGTTTCAGTGGATTCAAAAATCATTAGAATCTTGAATCATTATTAGATATTAAAATGTATCTTTTCTTGACTGTATTTGGTTGATAGGTTGTTTTCTTAGAGTAAATATGTAATACTTTTCATGTATAAATATAATATATGATATATGAGAGGCTGCTTTGTCACTAGCAATACTTTCTAAGATGCTTCTATGTGAAAGCTGGCCATTTATTTTGTCATTCCATTTCATGCTTAGTACTTCTGTCTCACAGTCTGGCCACAGCCTTTCTCTTCAAAATGAAATCATTTGTCTTATAGGTATATCATTATGATTCTTACTGGTTCATATATTTTAATGCATATAAATGTCACACAGTTTACATAGGCAACATGCCATTTAAGAAATAATGTAAACTTCAATAAATGCTGTTGGGAAAACTGGATATTCACATACAAAAAAATGAAGTTGAACATTAGCTTATACTATATTTAGAAATGAACTCAAAATGGGTCAAAGACCTAAACACAAGAAGCCAAACTATAAAATCCTGAGAAGAAATCATAAAGGAAAACTTTCATGACATTGGATTTAGAAATGATTTCTTGGATATGACACTAAAAGCACAACAAATAGAACTTAGGACTTCTGGGGAAGATGGCAGAGTAGGAGAACCCTAGGCTCACCTCATCCCACATATACAACTAGATAACATTCACATCAGCATGAATAACCATGAAATGGCCTTAAAAAATTGGAGAATAAACTCCATAACTATATGTAAAGAAGAGGTCATATCAAAAAGTTTGGAAGGGTGGGATATAGTTTGAAACTAAATGGATTTAGAGGACATTCCTCAAGAAGGAGTGATGTGGTGGGAACAGAAAACTGGAACAGAAACAGACCCCACACCAGAGCCCACAAGGGGAAGATGGATCTCCATTAAGATTTACTGTGATAACCAGAGGGGCCAAATTTTGTGAGCCCTTACAACTAGCAGGACTTAATACCTGGAACTTTTTTTAAAAATCAGCAGACCTAGCTCTGAGAGAGGTGGTGGAGGAGAGAAAATTGATTCCCTGTCCTTAAAAGACAACACAATAAATGGCTCATAGAGATAGAGCATAGAAGCAACACTTTGAATGGTATCTGGGCTGTACTGGAGGGAAAGTTATTTCTTTTTTTTTGGGGGGGGGTTATTTCTAATCTCAGAACTATCCCAAAGGGACAAAAGTTGCTAAGGAACTACTCCAGGAACAAAGAAACCAGCAGGTGCCATCTCCCTCCTCCTCTACGCAGTGTAAATACATAATTACCAGCAAGACTTGCTACCTAAGTTTCTAAAACTGTTGCTCGACTCCCCTACACATTGTGCTTCTACTAACCCACCCCTCCCCACAACCCACCTCAGTCCCAGAGCTGCATGGCCAGTCCTTCAGAAGATAAGGGCATTCAAAACATACTGACAGCACCATTCTACTATGCTAACACCCTGCTTCCAAGGATCTATCTCTCCAGATAGGCCACCTCAGTCCTGGAGCTGCAGAGCCTCCACCCACAGAGGAGGGGTATAAAGCAGGCTAATACCATCACCCTGCTGCCCTGCCCACACCTGCTTTGCTTCTGTGGATCCACCCTCTCTAATATACTCTTGGCAGCCCCTACAGTAGTCAGCACTGCTCCAAAATGACTTCTGTCTCTAGATAGGAAAGATAACCACACACACCACTCTGTCACAGGACTTAGTGAGCTGGAGACAGACAACTGGTCTGACTGCAGGCACCACCCACTAATGAAAACTTCTCAGAGCATGACATAGGGAATGTACCTGGCAGTGTGTTGCTATTCCATCTCTAGCAAATGCCTAGTCTGACTCAACTTAAGCCCAAGGCATCCCTAGCCTGGCCCACTAACACCACAGGAACCAAATTTGCCTACAGCAGGAAAAGGAGCCATTGTAAATGACTGCACAGAAGGAAAAAGCAGCAAACACAATAGCAGGGCACATGCATCACACATAGAAGACACCCCTAAAATACCACGGTCTGGTGAATATAAGACACTGCATGACAGGGTGCTACAAATCCTCTTCTTCAAAAGGCTGTTACTTTATGTAGGAGTCTTAGCTGTCCTTCCTAACACAGAGAAACTGACAGAAAAAAAAAGAGGAGATGGGAAAATTGTCCCAATTTTTTTTTAAAAAAGGACAAAATTACAGAAAAGACTAAGGAAATGGAGATAAACTATAGGCCTAATAGAGAACTCAGAGTAATAATCATTAAGATATTCACTGGACTTGAGAGAAGAGTAGAGGACATCACTATGACCCTTAACAAATGTAATTTAAAAACAAAAAACAAAAACCTAGCAACAGCAATCAGACAACAAAAAGAAATAAAAGGTATTCAAATTGGCAAAAAAGAAATCAAACTCTCTCTCTTCCTTGGGGCACCTGAGTGGCTCAGTGGGTCATGAGTGCCTTCTACTCAGGTCATGATCCTGGGGTCCTGAGATCAAGCCCCACATCAGGCTCTCTGCTCAACAGGGAGCCTGCTTCCTCCTCTCTCTGCCTGCCTCTCCGCTTACTTGTGATCTCTCTCTGTCAAATAAATAAAATCTTTAAAAAACAAACAAACTCTCTCTCTTCACAGATGACATGATATTTACATGAAAAACCCAAAAGACTCCACCCTCAAACAACTAGAAATCATATAGCAATGCAGTAATTTGGCAGGATACAAAATCAAAGTACAAAAATCAGTTGCTTTCTTATACACTAACAATGAAAATATAGATAGAGATATTAGATTATGGAGAGCACATATTACATGGAGCACTGGATGTGGTGCAAAAACAATGTATTCTGGAACACTGAAAAGAAATTTAAAAAAAAAAAAAAGGAAAGAAAAATTAGAGAATCAATTCTATTTACTACAGCACCAAGAACCATAAGATACCTGGGAATAAACCTATCCAAAGAGGTAAAGGATCTGTACTCAAAGAACTACAGAACACTCATGAAAGAAATTGAAGAAGACAAAGAAGATGGAAGAGCATTCCATGCGCATGGATAAGAAGAATAAACATTGTTAAAATGTCTATACTGCCCAGAGCCATCTATACTTTCAATGCCATCCTGATCAAAATTCCACCAGCACTTTTCAAAGAGCTGGAACAAATAATCCTAAAATTTTATGGAAACAGAAGAGACCCCGAATCGCTAAGGAAATGTTGAAAAAGAAAAACAAAACTGGGGGCATCACGTTGCCTGATTTCAAGCTTTACTACAAAGCTATGATCACCAAGACAGCATGGTACTGGCACAAAAACAGGCACATAGACCAGTAGAACAGAGTAGAGAACCCAGATATGGACCCACAACTCTATGGTCAAATAATCTTCGACAACACAGGAAAAAATATACAGTGGAAAAAAGACAGTCTCTTCAATAAATGGTGATGGGAAGATCAGACAGCTATGTATAGAAGAATAAAACTCGACCATTCTCATACACCATACACAGAGAAAAACCCAAAATGGATAAAAGACCTCAATATGAGGCAGGAATCTTTCAAAATCCTACCGGAGAACATAGGAAGTAACCCCTTCAACATCGGCCACAGAAACTTCTTTAAAGGTATGTCTCTAAAGGCAAAGGAAATAAAACTGAGAATGAACTTTTGGGACTTAATTAAGATCAAAAGCTTCTGACAGCAAAGGAAATAGTCAACAAAACAAAGAGGCAACCCACCATGAAATGGGAGAAGAGGTTTTGGAGGGGAAGGGGGTGGGGGTTTGCGTGAGCCTGGTGGTGGGTATTAAGGATGGCACATATTGCATGGAGCATAAACAATGAATTTTGGAACACTGAAAAAAAATTATACTAAATTTATAAAAAGAACCCAATCAGATTAGAAGAACACAATAAATGAAATTTTATAATATACTAGATGGAATAAATAGTAGCCTAGACAAAACCAAAAAATTTATCAGCAACCTGGAGACAGAGTAACAGAAAGTAACTAAGCTCAGCAGGTAAGAGGAAAAAATAATGCAATATGAGAATAGAATTAGGAAACTCTGTGACACCAGCAAGTATAAAACATTCACACTGCAGGGATCACAGAAGGAAAAAGGAAAGAAAAGGGGGCAGAAAATGTATTTGAAAGAATGATAACTAAATACTTCCCAAAACTAGGAAAGTAAACAGAAATCCCAGATCCAGGAAGCACAGAGATACCACAACAAATCCATTCTATGGGTTCTACTCCAAGACACATAGAAATTAAGATGGCAAAAAGTAGTGATAAAGAGGGAATTTTAATAAGAGCAAGAGAAAAGAAAGCAATTACATATAAGAGAAACCCCATAAGGCTATGAGCTGATTATTCAGAAAAAACTTTGTGGGTCAGAAGGGAGTAGCATAATATATTCAAAGTGCTGAAATTTTAAAAAAAGAAAAAAGAAAAAAAAAAAGCCTGAAGCCAAAAATACTTTATCCAGTAAGGCTACCATTCAGAACAGAAAGATAAAAAATTAAAGGAATTCATCACTACTAAACCAACCCTACAAGAAATGTTAAAGGGGACTCTGAGTGGAAAGGAAAGACTAAAGACCATAAGGAAAGGAGAAAGCACAAAAACAGTAAAAATAAGTATATCAATAAAAATCAGGCAAGTGACTCACACAACAAAAGGATGACACAATATACCTAAAATATGGGAAGGAGAGGAATAAAGAATGGGCTGAAACTTAAGTAACCAGCAACTCAACATAGACTGCTATATCCAGAAGATGTTATATACAAACCAAATGGTAACCACAAACCAAAAACCAGTAATAGACATGCAAAAAATAAAAAGAAAGGAATCCAAGTATATCACTTTAAAAAGTAAGTCATCATGAGAGAAGACGATAGAGAAGAAAGGAGTAAAGAAAAGCTACAATAACAACCAAACAAGTAACAAAATGGCAATAATCATATACATATCAATAATTACTTTGAATATAGATGGACTAACTATTCCAATCAAAAGACATAAGGTGAAGGAATCGATAAAAAAAAAAAAAAGCAAGACATGGGATGCCTGGGTGGCTCAGCCACTTAAATAGCTGCCTTCAGCTCAGTTCTTGATCCCAGGTCCTTGGATCAAGCACCACATTGGGCTCCCTGCTCAGCAGGAAGCCTGCTTCTCCCTCTCCCTCTGCTTGCTCCTTCCTGTTTGTGTTCTTTCTGTGTGTCAAATAAATAAAATATTTTTAAAAAATATTTAAAAAAGCAAAACCCATCTATATGTTACCTACAAGAGGCATATTTCAGAACACAACCCACATACAGATTGAAAGTGAAGATACAGAGAAGCATTTGCCATGCAAATGGAAGTGAAAAGAAAACCTGGATAGCAATACTTGAACATATAAAATGTACTTTAAAACAAAGACTGTAACAGGAAACAAAGAAGGCCACTATATAATCATTAAATAAATCCAACAAGAAGATATAATAATTAAAAATATATATGCACCCGATATGAAAGAACCCAAACACTGAAGACAATTAACACCAGACATAAAGGAACTAATCAATAATAATACAATAATAGTAGGGCACTTTAACTTGCCACTTAAATCAATGGATATATCAACCAAAAAGAAAATTAACAAGGAAATGGTGGCTTTAAATGATATATTGGACCAGCTGGATTTAACAGATATATTCAGAACATTCCATCCTAAAAAGCAGAATACACATTCTTGTCAAGTGCACATGAACATTCCCCAGAATAGATTCCCATGTCAGGCCACAAAGCAATTCTCAACAAATTCAAAAATATCAAAGTCATTCTATGCATCTTTCTGATTACAACATTAAGAAACTAGAAATCAACTACAGGAAAATATTGAAAAGAGTGCAAATACATGGAGATTATATAACTTGCCACTAAACAATGCATGGATCAATCAAGAAATCAAAGAGGAAATCAAAAACTATATGGAGACAGATGAAAACACAGTGGTCCAAAATTTTGGGGATGCAGCAAAAGCTGTTTTAAGAGGGAAATTCACATCAATACAGACTTTCTCAAGAAACAAGAAAAATCCCAAATAAACAACATAACCTTACACCTACAAAGACTAGAAAAAACAAAACAGCAAAAAAAGGTAGAAGGAGGAAACAGTAAATATTAGAACCAAAATAAATAAAATAGAAACTAAAAAAGAATAAGAACAACAACAACAACAACAACAACAACGAACTGATGAAACCCAGAACTGGTTCTTTGAAAAGATCAACAAAACTGATAAACTGCTAGCCAGACTCACCAAAAAAAAAAAAAAAAAAAAAAAAAAGGAGAGAGAGAGAGAGGGAGTGAGAGAGACAGAGAGAGAAAAGGAAAAGGAGAAAGAGAGAAACAGAGAGAAATCAAAAAATTAGAAATGGAAGAGGAGAAATAACAATTGAAAACAATTTTAGGAGAATATTATGAAAAATTATATGCCAACAAATTGGACAACTTACAAGAAATGGATAAATTCCTAGAAACATGTACCTCCCAAATTGAATCAGAAAGAAATAAGAAACTTGGACAGACCAATTATTGAATCAGTAATCAAAAACCTCCCCCCCACCCCCCAAAAAAGCAGAAGTTCAGGACCAAATGGTTTCATAGTTGAATTCTACCAAACATTTAAATAGTTAATACCTATTTCCAAACTATTCCAAATAACAGAAGAAGAAGGAGAATTTCCAAATTCATTCTATGAGGCCAGGATTACCCTGATACCAAAACTAGATAAAGACACCATAAAAGAAAACTATAAGCCAGTATCTCTGATAAACATAGATGCAAAAATCATCAACAAAATATTAGCAAACCAAATATAACAATACATTAAAAAGATCACTCATCACCATCAAGTGGATTATTCTTGAGATGCAAGGTGGTTCACTATTCACCAATCAATATATGTGATACATCAATGCAAAAGGAGAAAGGATAAAAACCTTAAGAGCATTTCAATAAATGCATAAAGACATTTGACAAAGTACCTCACCCATTTGTGATAAAAACCCTCAACAAAGTAGGTTTAGAGGGAATTTAATGCAACATAATAAATTTATTTATTCAAAAACGCACAGCTAACACCACTCAATGGGGAAAAACTGAGAGCTTTCCCTCTAAGGTCATGAATAAGACAAGGATGTCCACTCTCACTACTAGTATTTAACCTACACACTGGAAGTCTTACAGTAATCAGACAAGAAAAAGGAATATAAGGCATTGATTGGTTAAGAAGAAGTAAAACTTTCACTACTCAGAAATGGCATGATACTTGGGGAGCAATCTACAGATTTAATGCAATCCTGATCCAAATAACAATAGCATTTCTCACAGAACTATAACAAATAATCCTAAAATTCATATGGATCCACAGAAGATCCTCAAGCCAAAACAATTTCAAAAAAGAAAAATAAAGCTGGCAGTATCACAATTCTGGATTTCAAGTTATATTACAAAGCTATAGTAATCAAAACAGTATGCTATAAGCACAAAAATAGACACATAGATCAATAGAACAGGATAGAAAGTCCAGAAACAAACTCACAATTACATGGACAATATTTGACAAAGGAGGCAAGAATATGCAAAGGGAAGAAGTCTCTTCAACAAATTTTGTTGGGTTTCACTTAAGAATGACCCTGACAGTGAGAGGCAAGATGGCGGAGGAGTAGCAGACTGAAATGACATCAGATCCTAGGAGTTCAGCTTGCTAGGTATCAAATCATTCTGGACACCTATGAACTCAATAAGAGGTGGAAGAGAAGAAGAGCAGCAATTCTAGGAACAGAAAATCAACCACTTTCTGAAAGATAAGACATGCAGAGAAGAGAATCTGAAGCAATTGGAAGATAGACCGTGGGGGGAGGGGCCGGCATCTGGCAAATGGCGGAGCAGCAGAGCACAAAAATCAGAATTTTTAGAAGTTTGCTCCACTGAGGGACATCGCACCAGAGGCTAAGCAGGGGGTGGATCCCTCACGGAGACCCACGGGGTCACAGAAAGATTGGGGGTGTCTGAGAGTGGCAAGTTCCCAGGTATTAAAGCAGAGAAACTGACTACAGGGACAGAGCCAAAGAGTGAGTTTTCAGATCAGGGTTATCTTAAACCATGATCCAAGTCACTGTCAAGCCACTGCTCTTCGAGCAGAGACCCCACAAGTGGCAGTTCTGGGGAGACTCACCTTCCTCCTCTGGGAGGAGCAGGGTGGCAGGAATTTTCTGGGTTTGGAGACTCCAAACGGGGCTGTGCACCAGAGATAGAAATGCTCGGTCACAGGCCAGGTGAGCTCAGAGTGCAGCCAGAGACCAGGGAGAGAGTAGTTATTAACTGCTTATCTATGAGGGTGCACTGAGGAGTGAGGCCCTGAGCTCTCAGCTTCTCCCGGTCAGAGACTGGGAGGTCACCATTTCATTCCTGTCTTTCAAAGTGGTACAGAAAGCATTTAGGGAACTAAAGCTCTGAGAGCGAACCTGAACCTGAGCAGATTCCTTAGCCAGGATATTGGCAAGGAAGGAGAAATTCTGCCTTGGGCAAAGACATGTAAGAATCACTGCAACACACCCCTCCCACAGAAGATCAGTAAGAATATCCAGCCAAGACGAAGCTCACCGATCAGGAGAACTCCAGAGCTAGGGGAAAGTAATGCACAGAATTCACGGCTCTTTCCCCATGATCCGTTAGTCTTGCAAAGTTAAATTTTTTATTTTCTTTTTATTCTTATTCTATTTTTCTCAACTTTTCCGTTTTCCTCTTTCAACGTTTTTTAGCTAGTTTATATCAAGAATACCATTCTAAAAAACAAAACAAAAACAAACAAACAAACCTTACTGAACCTTCATTGTTATAATCATATTTTATCCCTTCATTGTATTTGACCTTATTTTTCGTATACTTATAGCTTTTTTTTTTACTAAAAGATTTTGGGATACAATTTCTTCTAATGTATCAAAATATACCCACAAAGCACGTGACTTTGTTCTAGACTCCAGCCTGAGAACATTCCCATCTCTTTTTATTTTTCTTTTTCCAACCAACTTATTTTATCAATACCTTTTTTAGAATTTTTTAAATTTTCATCTTTACAATCATATTCCATCCCTTCATTGTGTTTACACTTATTTTTTCCTTTCTTTAAAATTTTGGAACGTAGTTTCTTCTAAGAGACCAAAATACACCCAAAATCAAATGGATGGATCTGTTCTATTCAGCAGTCTAATATACTTATATATAACTATATATAGATAAATGGATATATTTATATACCTATATGTAGCTATATAAACATATAGATATATATATTTTTGTATATTTTATTTTTTCATTTTTATTTCTTTTTTCCACTTTCTTCTCCCCCCAGTTTTGGATCTCTTCTGATTTGGTTAGTGTACATTATTCTGGGGTCTTTGCCACCCTTTTAGTATTTTATTTTCTCCTTCATATATTCTTAATCTGGACAAAATGACAAGGCCAAAAAAACTCACGACGAACAAAAGAACAAGAGGCTATACTGATAGCTAGGTACCTAATCAATATGGACATTGGTAATACGTCAGAACTAGAGTTAAGAATGACAATTCCCAAGGTGTTAGCCAGGCTTGAAATGGCATGGAAGATATTAGAGAATCTATTTCTGGAGAAATAAAATCCCTTTCTGGAGAAATAAAAGAACCAAAATTTAACCAAATTGAAATAAAAAAAGATATTAATGAGATGCGATAAAAAATGAAGCCTCTTACTGCTGGGATAAGTGAGGCAGAAAAGAGAATTAGTGATATAGAAGACCAAATAACAGAGAATAAAGAAGCTGAGCAAAAGAGAAACAAACAAATACTGGACCACAAGGGGAGAATTCAAGAGATAAGTGATACCATAAGACAAAACAATATTAAAATAATTGGGATCTTAGAAGAAGAAGAGAGAGAGGAGGGGAAGAAGGTATATTGGAACGAATTATAGTAGAGGATTTCCCTAATTTGAAAAAGGGAACAAGCATCAAAATCCAGGAAACACAGAGAACCCCCCTCAAAATCAATAAAAATAGGTTCACACCCCATCATCTAATAGTAAACCTTACAAGTCTTAGTGACAAAGAGAAAATCCTGACAGCAACCCAGGACTAGAAGTGTGTAACATACAATGGTAGAAATATTAAAAATGGTAGAAATATTGATAATATGGTATTAGAAATGGTAGAAATATTAGATTGGCAACAGACTTATCCACAGAAACCCAGACCAGAAAGGACTGCATGATATATTCAGAGCACTAAATGAGAAAAATATGCAGCCAAGAATACTATATCTAGCTAGGCTATCATTGAAAATAGTAGGAAAACATAAAAAGCTTCCAGGACACACAAAAATTAAAGGACTTTCAAACACCAAACCAGCCCTACAGGAAATATTGAAAAGGGTCCTTTAAGCAAAGAGAAGCCTAAAAAGTAGTAGACCAGAAAGGAACAGAGACAATATACAGTAACAGTCACCTTACAGGCAATACAGTGGCATTAAATTCATATCTTTCAATAGTTACCTGAATGTAAATGGGCTAAATGCTGCAATCAAAAGAAATAGGTTATCAGAATGAATAAAAAGTCAAGACCCACTAATAAGGTGTCTGCAAAAAAATCATTTTAGACCCAAAGACACCTCCAGATTTAAAGTGAGGGGGTGGAAAATGATTTACCATGCTAATGGACATTAAAAGAAAGCTGGGGTGGCAATCCTTATATCAGATAAATTAGATTTTAAGTCAAAGACTATAATAAGAAATAAAGAAGGACACTATATCATACTTAAAATCTCGGCCCAACAAGAAGATCTAACAATTTTAAATATCGATGCCCCTAACACAGGAGCAGCCAACTATATAAACAAATTAATAACAAAACCAAAGAAACACATCGAAAATAATACAATAATGGAGGGGAACTTAACACCCACCACACTAAAATGGACAGATCATCCAAGCAAAATATCAATAAGGGAATAAAGGCCTTAAATGACACACTGGACTAGAGGGACATCACAGCTGTATTCAGAACATTCCATCCCAAAGCAACAGAATATGCATTCTTCTCTAGGGCACATGGAACAGTCTCCAGAATAGATCATATCCTGGGTCACAAATTGGGTCTCAGCCAATACCAAAAGATTTTTATCATTCCCTGCATATTTTCAGACCACAGTGCTCTGAAGCTAGAACTCAATCACAAGAGGAAAGTTGGAAAGAACTCAAATACAGGGAGGCTAAAGAGCATCCCACTAAAAAATGAATGGGTAACCAGGAAATTAAAAAACAATTTAAAAAGTTCATGGAAACAAATGAAAATGAAAACACAACTGTTCAAAATCAGTGGGACACAGCAAAGGCAGTCCTGAGAGGAAACAAGCCTTTCTCAAGAAACAAGAAAGGTCTCACGTACACAACATAACCCTATAGGAGCTGGAGAAAGAACAGTAAAGAAAGCCTAAACCCAGCAGGAGAAGAAGAATAAGAGAGATCAGAGCAGAAACCAATTAAAAGGAAAGCAAAAACAAACAAACAACAACAACAAACCAGTAGAACAAATCAATGAAACTAGGAGCTGGTTCTTTGAAAGAATTAATAAGATTGATAAATCCCTAGCCAGACTTCTCAAAAAGAAAAGAGAAAGGACCCAAATATGTAAAATCATGAATGAAAGAGGATAGATCACAACCAACAAAAAGAAATAAACAATTATAAGAACACATTATGAGCAAATATACACCAGCAAATTTGACAATCTGGAAGAAATGGATGCATTCCTAGAGATGTGTAAACCACCAAAACTGAAACAGGAAGAAATAGAAAACCTGATCGGACCCATGACCAGTAAAGAGATTGAAGCAGGGATCTAAAATCTCCCAGTAAATAAAAGCCCAGGACCAGACAGCTTCCAAGGGGAATTCTACTAAAATTTAAAGAAGAATTAATTCCTATTCTCCTGAAACTGTTCCAAAAAAGGAAATGGAAGAAAACTTCTAAATTAATATTATGAGAACAGCATTACCTTGATCCCAAAAGCAGACAAAGACCCGACCAAAAAGGAGAATTACAGACCAATATCCTTGATGAACACAGATGTAAAAATTCCCACCAAAATACTAGCCAATAGAATCAAACAGAATATTAAAAGGATTATTCACCACACCCAACTGGTATTTATTTCTAGGCTGCAGTATTGCTTTAACATCTGAAAATTAATCAATGTGATACAGTACTTTAATAAAAGAAAGAACAAGAACCATATGATACTCTCAATAGATGCTAAAAACGCATTTGTCAAAGTGCAGTATCCTTTCTTGACCAAAACTCTACAGAGTGTAGACAGAGAGGGGACATACCTCAATATAATCAAAGCCACCTATGAAAAACCCACAGCAAATATCAAACTGAGGAAAAACTGAGAGCTTTTCCCTTAAGGTTAGGAACACAGCAGGAATGTCCACTATCACTACTGCTATTCAACATACTATTAGAAGTTCTAGCCTCAGCAGTCAGACAACAAAAAGAAATAAAACGCATCCAAATCAGCAAAGAAGAAGTCACATTCATTGCAGATAATATGATACTTTATGTGGAAAACCCAAGACTCCACTGCAAAACAGCTAGAACTCATACAGAAATTCAGTAAAGGTCAGGATATAAAATCAATGCACAGAAATCAGTTTCATTTCTATACACAAACAGCAAGACAGAAGAAAGAGAAATTAAGCAGTCAATTCCATTTACAATTGCACCCAAAACCATAAAATACCTAGGAATAACCCTAAAGAAAAAGGCAAAGAATCTTGTACTCAGAACACTATAAAGTACTCATGAAAGAAATTGAGGAAGACAAAGAAAGGGGAAAACATTCCATGCTCATGGATTGGAAGAACAAATATTGTGAAAATGTCTATGGTACCTAAAGCAATCTACACATTTCATGCAATCCCTATCATAATCCCATCCATTTTTTTCAAAGAAATGGAACAAATAATCCTAACATTTATATGGAAATGGAAAAGATCCCAAATAGACAGAGGAATGTTGAAAAAGAAAGCCAAAGTTGGTGGCATCACAATTCCAGACTTCAAACTCTATTACAAAGCTGTAATCAGCAAGACAGTATGGTGGTGGCAAAAAAAAAGACACATAGATCAGAGGAACAGAATAGAGAGCCCAGAAATGGACCTTCAACTCTATGGCCAACTAATCTTCAACAACACAGGAAAGAATGTCCAATGGAACAAAGACAGTCTCTTCAACAAATGGTGTTAGGAAAATTGGACAGCCACATGCAGAAGAATGAAACTGGACCATTTCCTTACACCACACCCAAAAATCGACTCAAAATGGGTTCAAGACCTTAATGTGAGAAAGGAATCCATCAAAATCCTTGAGGAGAAAACAGGCAGCAACTTCTTCAACCTCAGCCACAGCAACTTCTTCCTAGAAACATCACCAAAGGCAAGGGAACCGAGAACAAAAATGAACTATCAGCACTTCATCAAGATCAAAAGTTGTTGCACAGCAAGAGATATAGTCAACAAAACCAAAATACAACTGACAGAATTATTGAAGATATTTGCAGATGACATCCGATAAAGGGCTAGTATCCAAAATCTATAAAGAATTTATGAAACTCGACACCCAAAAAACAAATAATTCAATCAAGAAATGGGCAGAGGGGAGGTCAAGACTGCGGAAAAGTAGCAGGCTGATACTACTTCAGCTAGCAGGAGATCAGCTAGATAGCTTATCTAAAGATTGCAAACACCTACAAAATCCATCTGCAAATCGAAGAGAAGAACAGCAATTCTAGAAACAGAAAACAACCACTTTCTGAAAGGTAGGACTGGTGGAGAAGTGAATCCAAAGCGACGGGAAGATAGACCCTGGGGGAGGGGCCAGCTCCCAGCAAGCGGCGGAGCAACAGAGCACAAAATCAGGACTTTTAAAAGTCTGTTCTGCTGAGGGACATCACTCCAGAGGCTAAACCGGGGTGAAGCCCACGCGGGGAGAGCATGGCCTCAGGTCCTGCAGGGTCACAGAAGGATTGGGGGAGTCTGAGTGTTGCAGAGCTTACAGGTATTAGAACGGGGAATCCAGCTACAGAGACAGAGCCAACAGTGAGCTCACAGCTCGGGGTTACCTTGAACCAGTCACAGGCTCAGTGAGTTCGGAGCGCGGCCAGAGGTCAGGCAGATGGGAGTTACTGGGCGCTATTCTCTGAGGGTGCACTGAGGAGTGGGGCCCCGGGCTCTCGGCTCCTCCGGGCCGGAGACCAGGAGGCCGCCATTTTTATTCCCGTCCTCCAGAACTCTACAGAAAGCGCTCAGGGAACAAAATTCCTGAAAGGAAACCCTAGCGGATTACTCAGCCCGGCCCCTGATAAGGGCGGTGCAATTCCACCTAGGGCAAAGACACTTGAGAATCACTACAACAGACCCCTCCCCCAGAAGATCAACAAGAAATCCAGCCAAGACCAAGTTCACCTACCAAAAGTGCAGTTTCAATACCAAAGAGAGAAGCAGAATTCCAGAGGAGGAGAAAGCAAAGGAGCAAAGGACGGAACTCATGGCTTTCTCCCGATGATTCTTTAGTGTTGCAGTTCATTTAATTTTTTTTTCTTTTTCATTTTTTTTCTCGTCTGCTGCTAAAATTTTTTTAACTTTTACTCTTTTCTTTTTTAATGTTTTTTTAAACTAGTTTATCTAATATATATATATTTTTTCTTTTTTATACTCTTCATTATTCGTTTTCTTTTTTAAATTCTTTTCTTTCTTTCCTTTTTTTTTTCTTCTTCTTTCTTTCTTTCTGAACCTCTTTTATCCCCTTTCTCCCCCCTCATGATTTGAGATCTCCTCTGATTTGGTTAAAGCATATTTTCCTGGGGTTGTTGCCAACCTTTTAGTATGTTACTTGCTCCTTCATATACTCTTATCTGGACATAATGACAAGGTGGAAAAATTCATCACAAAATAAAAGAACAAGAGGCAGTACCAAAGGCTAGGGATGTAATCAATACAGACATTGGGAATATGTCAGATCTAGAGTTCAGAATGATGATTCTCAAGGTTCTAGCCAGGCTCGAAAAAGGCATGGAAGATATTAGAGAAACACTCTCGGGAGATATAAAAGCCCTTTCTGGAGAAATAAAAGAACTAAAATCTAACCAAGTTGAAATCAAAAAAGCTATTAATGAGGTGCAATCAAAAATGGAGGCTCTCACTGCTAGGATAAATGAGGCAGAAGAAAGAATTAGTGATATAGAAGATGAAATGACAGAGAATAAAGAAGCTGAGCAAAAGAGGGACAGGCAGCTACTAGACCATGAGGGGAGAATTCGAGAGATAAGTGAGACCATAAGATGAAACAACATTAGAATAATTGGAATTCCAGAAAAAGGAGAAAGAGAGAGGGGAGCAGAAGGTATACTGGAGAGAATTATTGGGGAGAATTTCTCCAATATGGCAAAGGGAACAAGCATCAAAATTCAGGAGGTTCAGAGAAGCCCCTCAAAATCAAAAAGAATAGGCCCACACCCCGTCACCTTATAGTAAAAGTTACAAGCCTTAGTGACAAGAGAAAATCCTGAAAACAGCCTAGGAAAGGAAGTCTGTAACATACAATGGTAAAAATATTAGATTGGCAGAAGACTTATCCACAGAGACCTGGTAGGCCATGAAAAGCTGGCATTATATATTCAGAGCACTAAATGAGAAACACATGCAGCCAAGAATACTATATCCAGCTAGGCTATCATTGAAAATAGAAGGAGAGATTAAAAGCTTCGAGGACAAAGAAAAACTGAAAGAATTTGCAAACACCAAACCAGGGGTCCTCTAAGCAAAGAGAGAGCCTACAAGTGGTAGATCAGTAAAGAAAAGAGACAATATACAGTAACAGTCACCTTACAGGCAATACAATGGCACTAAATTCATATCTCTCAATAGTTACCCTGAATGTTAATGGGCTAAATGCCCCAGTCAAAAGAAACAGGGTATCAGAATGGATAAAAAAACAAAACCCATCTCTATGTTGCCTACAAGAAACTCATTTTAAGCCTGAAGACACCCCCAGATTTAAAGTGAGGGGGTGGAAAAGAATTTACCAAGCTAATGGACATTAGAAGAAAGCAGGAGTGGCAATCCTTATATCAGATCAATTAGATTTTAAGCCAAAGACTATAATAAGAGATGAGGAAGGACACTATATCATACTCAAAGGGTCTGTCCAACAAGAAGATCTAACAATTTTAAATGTCTATGCCCCCAACGTGGGAGCAGCCAACTATATAAACCAATTAATAACAAAATCAAAGAAACACATCAACAATAATAGAAGGGGACTTTAACACTCCCCTAACTGAAATGGACAGATCATCCAAGCAAAACATCAACAAGGAAATAAAGGTTTTAAACGACACACTGGACCAGATGGACATCACAGACATATTCACAACATTTCATCCCAAAGCAACAGAATATACATTCTTCTCTAGTGCACATGGAACATTCTCCAGAATAGATTACATCCTCAGACCTAAATCAGGACTCAACCATTATCAAAAGATTGGGATCATTCCCTGCATATTTTCAGACCACAATGTTCTGAAGCTAGAACTCAACCACAAGAGGAAGTTTGGAAAGAACCCAAATACCTGGAGACTAAACAGCATCCTTCTAAAGAATAAATGATTCAACCAGGAAATTAAAGAAGAATTGAAAAAAATCATGGAACCAAATGATAATGAAAACACAATGGTTCAAAATCTGTGGGACACAACAAAGGCAGTCCTGAGAGGAAAATATATAGCGGTACAAGCCTTTCTCAAGAAACAAGAAAGGTCTCAGGTACACAACCTAACCCTACACCTAAAGGAGCTGGAGAAAGAACAAGAAAGAAACCCTAAACCCAGCAGAGGAAGAGAAATCATAAAGATCAGAGCAGAAATCAATGAAATAGAAACCAAAAAAACAATAGAACAAATCAATGAAACTAGGAGTTGGTTCTTTGAAAGAATTAATAAAATTGATAAAACCCTGGCCATACTTATCAGAAAGAAAAGAGAAAGGACCCAAATAAGTAAAATCATGAATGAAAGAGGAGAGATCACAACTAACACCAAAGAAATACAAACTATTATAAGAACATACTATGAGCAACTCTACGCCAACAAATTTGACAATTTGGAAGAAATGGATGCATTCCTAGAAACATACAAACTACCACAACTGAACCAGGAAGAAATAGAAAGCCTAAACAGACCCATAACCAGTAAGGAGATTGAAACAGTCATAAAAAATCTCCAAACAAACAAGAGACCAGAGACAGATGGCTTCCCGGGGGAATTCTACCACACATTTAAAGAAGAACTAATTCCTATTCTCCTGAAACTGTTCCAAAAAATAGAAATGGAAGGAAAACTTCCAAACTCATTTTCTGAGGCCAACATCACCTTGATCCCAAAACCAGACAAGGATCCCATCAAAAAAGAGAACGACAGACCAATATCTTTGATGAACACAGATGCAAATTCTCACCAAAATACTAGCCAATAGGATTCAACAGTACATTAAAAGGATTATTCACCACGACCAAGTGGGATTTATTCCAGGGCTGCAAGGTTGGTTCAACATCCGCAAATCAATCAATGTGATACAAGACATTAATAAAAGAAAGAACAAGAACCATATGATACTTTCAATAGATGCTGGAAAAGCATTTGACAAAGTAGAGCATCATTTCGTGATCAAAACTCTTCAAAGTGTAAGGATAGAGGGCACATACCTCAATATCATCAAAGCCATCTATGAAAAACCCACTGCAAATATCATTCTCAATGGAGAAAAACTGAAAGCTTTTCTGCTAAGGTCAGGAACATGGCAGTGATGTCCATTATCACCACAGCTATTCAACATAGTACTAGAAGTTTTAGCCTCAGCAATCAGACAACAAAAGGAAATAAAGGCATCCAAATCAGCAAAGAAGAAGTCAAATTATCACTCTTCGCAGATGATATGATACTATATGTGGAAAACCCAAAAGACTCCACTCCAAAACTGCTAAAACTTGTACAGGAATTCAGTAAAGTGTCAGGATATAAAATCAATGCACAGAAATCAGTTGCATTTCTCTACATCAACAACAAGACAGAAGAAAGAGAAATTAAGGAGTCAATCCCATTTACAATTGCACCCCAAACCATAAGATACCTAGGAATAAACCTAACCAAAGAGGCACAGAATCTATACTCAGAAAACTATAAAGTACTCATGAAAGAAATTGATGAAGACACAAAGAAAGGGAAAAATGTTCCATGCTCCTGGATTGGAAGAATAAATATTGTGAAAATGTCTATGCTACCTAAAGCAATCTACACATTTAATGCAATTCCTATCAAAGTACCATCCATCTTTTTCAAAGAAATGGAACAAATAATTCTAAAATTTATATGGAACCAGAAAAGACCTCGAATAGCCAAAGGGATATTGAAAAAGAAAGCCAAAGTTGGTGGCATCACAATTCTGGACTTCAAGCTCTATTACAAAGCTGTAATAGAGGTTTGTAATCAAGACAGCATGGTACTGGCAAAAAACAGACACATAGATCAATGGAACAGTATAGAAAGCCCAGAAATAGACCCTCAACTCTATGGTCAACTAATCTTCGACAAAGCAGGAAAGAATGTCCAATGAAAAAAAGACAGCCTCTTCAATAAATGGTGTTGGAAAAATTGGACAGCCACATGCAGAAAAATGAAATTGGACCATTTCCTTACACCACTCACAAAAATAGACTCAAAATGGATGAAGGACCTTAATGTGAGAAAAGACTCCATCAAAATCCTTGAGGAGAACACAGGCAGCAACCTCTTTGACCTCAACCACAGCAACATCTTCCTAGGAACATCGCCAAAGGCAAGGGAAGCAAGGGCAAAAATGAACTATTGGGATTTTATCAAGATCAAAAGCTTTTGCACAGCAAAGGAAACAGTTAACAAAACCAAAAGACAACTGACAGAATGGGAGTTGATATTTGCAAATGACATATCAGATAAAGGGCTAGTGTCCAAAATCTATAAAGAACTTAGCAAACTCAACACCCAAAGAACAAATAATCCAATCAAGAAATGGGCAGAGGACATGAACATACATTTCTGCAAAGAAGACATCCAGATGGCGAACAGACACATGAAAAAGTGCTCCATATCACTCGGCATCAGGGAAATACAAACCAAAACCACAATGAGAAATCACCTCACACCAGTCAGAATGGCTAAAATTAACAAGTCAGGAAATGACAGATGCTGGCGAGGATGCAGAGAAAGGGGAACCTTCCTACACTGTTGGTGGGAATGCAATCTGGTGCAACCTCTCTGGAAAACAACATGGAGGTTTCTCAAAATGTTGTACCCTATGAAGTACCCTATGACCCAGCAATAGTACTACTGGGTATTTACCCTAAAGATACAAACGTAGTGATCCGAAGGGGCACATGCACCCGAATGTTTATAGCAGCAATGTCCACAATAGCCAAACAATGGAAAAAACCTAGATGTCCATCAACAGATGAATGGATCAAGAAGATGTGGTATATATACACAATGAAATACTATGCAGCCATCAAAAGAAATTAAATCTTGCCATTTGCGCCAACGTGGATGGAACTAGAGCATATCATGCTTTGCGAAATAAGTCAAGCGGAGAAAGACAACTATCATATGATCTCCCTGACATGAGGAAGTGGTGATGCAACATGGGGGCTTAATGGGGTAGGAGAAGAATAAATGAAACAAGATGGAATTGGGAGGGGGACAAATCATAAGTGACTCTTAATCTCACAAAACAAACTGAGGGTTGCTGGGGGAGGGGGGTTGGAAGAAGGGGGGTGGGATTATGGACAATGGGGAGGGTAGGTGCTTTGGTGAGTGCTATGAAGTGTGTAAACCGGGCGTTTCACAGATCTGTGCCCCTGGGGATAAAAATATATTATATGTTTATAAAGAATAATAAAAAAATTTAAAAAAAAAGAATTGGGCAGAAAACATGAAGAGACGTTTCCGCAAAGAAGACATCCAGATGGCCAAGAGACACATGAAAAAGTGCTCAACATCACTCAGCATTAGGGAAATACAAATCAATACCACAATCAGATACCACCTCACCCCAGTCAGAATGGCTAAAATTAACAATTCAGGAAATGACAGATGTTCGAGAGGATGCGGAGAAAGGGGAACCCTCCTACACTGTTAGCGGGAATGCAAGATGGTGCAGCTACTCTGGAAAACAGCATGGAGATTCCTCAAAAAGTTGAAAATAGAGCTACCCTACAACCCAGTAGTCACACTACGGGGTATTTACACTAAAGATACAAATGTAGTGATCTGAAGGGGCACGTGCACCCGAATGTTTATAGCAGCAATGTCCACAATAGCAAAACTATGGAAAGAACCTAGATGTCCATCAGTAGATGAATGGATAAAGAAGATGTGGTATATATATACAATGTAATACTATGCAGCCATCAAAAGGAATGAAATCTTGCCATTTACAATGACACGGATGGAACTAGAGGGTATTATGCTGAGTGAAATAAGTCAATTACAGAAAGACAATAATCATATGATCTCCCTGATATGAGGAATTTGAGAGGCAGAATGGGGGGTTTGTTGGGTAGGAAGGGGAAAAAAAAATGAAACAAGATGGGATCAGGAGAGAGACAAACCATAAGAGACTCTTAGTTTCACAAAACAAACTAGGGGGAGGGGGTGTGTGGAGAGGGTGGTTGGGTTATGAACATTAGGGATGGTCTGTGATATGGTGAGTGCTGTGAAGTGTGTAAGTCTGACGATTCACAAACCTGTACCTCTGGGGCAAATAATACATTATATGTTAATAAAAATAATTAATAATAAAAATTTAAAAATAAAAAACAAGCAAACAGAAAAAATGGTGTTGTGAAAACTGGACAGCAACATTCAAAAGAATGAAACTGAACTACATTCTTATACAAAAAAAGTTTAAAATGGA
The DNA here is from genome assembly GCF_011764305.1 of Mustela putorius furo. NCBI lineage: Eukaryota > Metazoa > Chordata > Mammalia > Carnivora > Mustelidae > Mustela > Mustela putorius. The sequence continues at coordinate 258,010 of NW_025421437.1, forward strand.
TTAAAGAACAAAATGTGATACCTGAAACCATTAAAATCCTAAAGATACCACAGGCAATAATGTCTCTGATGTCAGGCATAGCAACATTTTTCTAGATGTATCTCCTGAAGCTAGGAAAACAAAAGCAAAAATAAATAATTAGGACTATTCAAAATCAAAAGCTTCTGTACAGCCAAGGAAACAATCAACAAAACCAAAAGACAACCTATGGAATGGTAGGAGATATTTGCAAATGACATATCCAATAAAGGGTTATTATCCAAAATACATCAATTACAAAAGTCAACCCCCAAAAAACAAAACAATCAATTAAATAATGGGTAGAAGACACAAACAGACATTTCACCAAGGAAGATATCTCTATGTCCAACAGACACATGAAAACATACTCATCAGTGCACATCAAAACTACAACAAGATATCACACCACACCTGTCAGAATGGATGGCTAAAATCAAATATACAAGAAACAAGTGTTGATGGGATGTGGATAAAGAGGAACCCTTTTGCACTATTTGTGGGAATTCAAACTGTTGTAGCCATGGGAAATAGCATGGAGTTTCCTCAAAAGTGAAAAATAGTACTATCCTATGATCCAGACATTTATCCAGATAATAAGAAAACACTAATTCAAAGGGATACATGCACCCTAATATTTATAGCAGCATTATTTACAATAGCTATATTATAGAAACAGCCCAAGTGTCCATCAATAGATGAGTGGATAAAGAAAATGTCATGTGTATATATACACAAAATGGTATGTTATTTGGCCATAAAAAAGAATGAAACCTTGCCACTTGCAACAGGAAGGATGGATCTGGAGAGTATAATGCAAAGCAAAATAAGTCAGTCAGAAAAAGACAAATAAATATGATTTCAATCATGTGGAATTTAAGAAACAAAACAAGAGATAGGGAGACAAACCAAGAAACAGACTCTTAACTATAGAGAAAAAACTTGTGGTTGCCAGAGGGGAGATGCGTGAAGGGATGGGTAAAATCAGTGACGGGGATTAAGAGTATGTGAGCAGGGTATAGAATTGTTGAATCACTATACTGTACACCTGAAACTTATAGAACTCTATATGTCATCTATACCAGAATTCATATTGAAAACAATAAAATATTTTTTTTTTAATTTTTAAATATAGGAGTGCCTGGGTGGCTCCATCAGTTAAGCATTCAACTCTCAAATTCAGCTCAGGTCATGATATTAGGGTTGTGAGATCCAGTCCCATGTCAGGCTCCATGTTGTACATGGAATCTGCTTACGATTCTCTCTCTCTCCCTCTGCCTTTTCCCCTCCCTTAAAAAAAAAGGGGGGGGGGGCTCAGTCAGTTAAGCATCCAACTCTTGAATTCAGCTCAGGTCATGATCTCAAGGTCATGAGAGGGAGCCCCACAGAAGGCTTCATACTCAGCAGGGAGACTGCTTGAGATTCTCTCTTTCCCTTGTCCCTCTCCCTGCCTTCTCTCTCTCTCTCTCAAATAAAAACAAACATTTATAAAATGTACTACATCAAAATTTAAAATTTTTGTGCATCAAAGGATACAACTGACAGAGTACAAGAGAAACCACAAAATGGGGGGAAATAAAGCATGTATTGAATAAGGAATTAATAATCAGAATATATAAAGAATTCTTATGATACAACAACAAAAAAACCTCAACTTAAAAATGGCCAAAGGAGGGCACCTGGGTGGCTCAGTGGGTTAAAGCCTCTGCCTTAGGCTCAGGTCATGATCTCAGGGTCCTGGGATCGAATCTTGCACTGTGCTTTCTGCTGGGAAAGGGCAGAGAGGAAGCAGGGAGCCTGCTTCCTCCTCTCTCTCTCTCTGCCTATCTCTCTGCCTACTTGTGATCTCTGTCAAATAAATAAATAAAAATCTTTTTTAAAAAAATGGCCAAAGGATTTGAACAGACACTTCTCCAAAGATGATACACAAAGGCCAACAAGCACATGAAAATATGTTCAACATAACTAATCATTAGAGGAAAAAAAGTAAAAACAACAGTGCAATTTCATCTCACATCTATTCAGATAACAACAAAAAATAAGAGTAATAATAAGTGTTGGTGAGAAAAAAAGTGCTGATGAGGATGTAGGAAAATTAGAACACTCTACACTGTTGGTGGGAATGCAAAATGATTAAATGGCTTTGGAAAGCAGTAAGGCAGTTCCTCAAAAAATAAAAAATAGTATTATATGATCTAGAAATTCTACCTCTGAGTCTTGAAGAGATGTTTGTATATTCACATTCAAAGCAGTATTATTCTCAATAGCCAAAATGCAGAAGTAACCCAAATGTGCATCAAGGGGTGAATGGATAAAGAAAATGTGTTATATCCATACAATGAGATATTATTCAAACTTTAAAAAAAAAAAATTCAGATACATGCTGTGACTTGGATGAACATTGAGGACATTAGGCTAAGTAAAATAAGCCAGTCACAAAAAGAAAAATACTTTGATTCTATCTAGGTGAATAGTCAAATTCATAGAAATCTCAAGTAGTCAAATTCAGAGAAACAGAAAGTAGAATGGTGGTTGCCAGGGACTAAAGGAGAAAGGGTAGGGTATTATTGTTTAATGGCTATAGAGTTTCACTTTTGCAGACAAAAAAAGTTCTGGAGGTTGATTGTACAACAATGTGAGTGTACTTAAATACTCCTGAACTGCTCACTTAAAAATGGTCAAAAATAGTAAATTTTCTATGTGTATTTTACCACAATTTAAGATTTTGTAATATTTAAACATTTGCTGCTCTAAACATTCATGTATATATTTTTGTGTAGATACAAGTTGAATTTCTTTGGGATAAACATCCAAGAGTAGAACTGCACAGTCTTAATGTAGTTGCATGTATCGATTTTAAAGAAACTGCCAACCTATTTTCCGGAGTAGTTGTACCACGTACTTTTCCACAGGGGTAAATAATCTAGTTTCTTTGCATCTTCTCCAGCATCTTGGTGTTCTCACTATTTTCCAATTAAGCCATTCTGATAGGTGTGTGACGATACCTCATTATGGTATAATTTACATCTCCCTATAGGCCCATTAACTACATTACCCATTAATCACATAACTCATTACATCTCCCTATAAACATCTCACCTATGTATTTGCCTTTTCAGTGAAATGTCTCTCACCCATTTTCTAGTGGGTTTTTTGTTTGTTTATTTTCTTTTGTTTTATTTAGGATTTTATTTATTTATTCGAGAGAGAAAGAAAACAAGTTAGGGGGAGGATCAGAGAGAGAGGGAAAAGCAGACTCCCTGCAAGCAGAGATCCCAATGCAGGACTTGATCCCAGGACCCCGAGATCTTGACCTGAGCCAAAGGTAAATGCCTAAACTACTAAGCCACCCAGATGCCCCTCTTACCCATTTTCTGGGTTTTTTTTTTTTTCACTACCTCCCTATAAACTATAAAATTTGAAGGATTCTCAGAAATAAAAGTATTTACAAATGAACAAAACAAACACATATGCAAAAATTTTAAAAATTTTTTAGATTGTATTTATTTATTTCACATAGAGAGAGAGCACAAGCAGGCAGAGTGGTAGGAAGAAGCAGGCTCCTCACTGGGCAGGGAGACCAATGTGGGGCTCAATCCCAGGACCATGGGATCATGACCAGAGCTGAAAGCAGATGCTGAATTGACTGAGCCACCCAGGCACCCCACAAATAAAAACTTTTTAAATAGACATATAGTTAAACAAATAAAAGAATAAAAAATAACACTCTATAACAGTTTCTCAACAATGACATTCTAACTAATACCTGTGGTGATAAATATATTAATAGTTCTCTTCCCCACTGAGTCACTTTGAAATGGATCCAGCAGCTTGGCTGTCATCCATGGTATGACATCTTCCAGCCCCAGGCTCTGCAGGAATCACTCCAGGGCTGATCCCAGGGTCAGTCTCCACTGATCCAGGAATCAACTATATTTTTTATTGATGCATGAGGCTGAGATAAACCAGTCAACTCCATTTAAAGAGATGGTCTGTTTCTCTAGACTCACTCCTCCCTTTGCCAAGTTTGCCTGCAGAATGATAATAGCCATAATTAATACAGCTACTAGTATTAGCAAAGTTTTCTATAGTTTACAGAGTTTCAAAATCAATTTCTTCCTTTGTTATCTTAACTAGCTGAGTAAAATTAAAATGCAATTGCAAGGGGCACCTGGGTGGCTCAGTGTATTAAGTCTCTGCCTTCGGCTCAGGTCATGATCCCAGGGTCCTGGGATGGAGCCCGGCATGGGGCTCTCTGCTCAGCAGGGAGACTGCTTCCCCCTCTCTCTCTGCCTGCCTCTCTACCTACTTGTGATCTCTCTCTCTCTCTCTGTCAAATAAATAAATAAAATCTTTTTTAAAAATATGCAACTGCAATAAAATAAAATTAACTTATATTCTATGATTCTCAAGAATGCTGAAAATCAGAAAATAATTATTCAACCTATATATTTATCCTGCTGAATCAATAAAATTCTTTGGAAACAACTTCAAATTCTCCCCGACAAAGGTGACTGAGCCACATTTTTAAAAACTGAGTCTATTTTCTCCAAAGAAATGCTGGATCTTTTTTTTCTTTTTTTTTTTTAGTCAACCTCCTCAGCTAAGCTAAAGAGCTGAGATCAGGGCTAGACTAAAAACATCTCTGTGAGTAATAGGCCTCTGGTTTTTAACCAGTGCTTTATAAATTCATCTTGAGTTGTATCTTGAATGGGCATTTCATGCTTCAACTGAAGAAATGAATTCACCTTGTCTTCACATATAGCTATAATGAGGGCAGAAAGGATTCAGCCAGACAATGGATTCTCATCCCTGGAATTTTTTTTTTTCCTATTCAAAACTTTTTCCACTAAACAGCTAGTGTCTGTGTCCTTCCTCGATTCAGATGGTGCACTGGACTCCTTCTTCCTAAACAATAAACTTCTATACTTTCTTGGCTTCATAAAGTTTTTCTTTCTCTCTGGTTTGTTTACTTTCAAAATCTGCTTCTTTATTTCTGTAGTCTTAAAGAGTATCTTTTTTACTCCTTTAATGGCAAATAACAAATTAACAGCCAAAAAAGATTATCTTTCAAACAACTAAATCATGGAGATTATTTAGGGTCATGATTTCTGATAATTTTATAAGGAAACCTGGATCTTCTCTTCAGTGCTTTCATTCTTCTACTGGATTCAAAGAACTGGAGAAACAATGATTAAACAGACAGATGTATACCCTCAAGAAGCTCACATTCGAGGTATAAATGTATAAACCAGCAATGTGCACTGTACACTGCACCCCTTGCCACAGTAAAGCTGTGGACAAAGTGCCCTAAAGTCATGAGCAGGAAAAGAAGAATTTGGAATACAATAAGGGTATGAGCTTAGAAAAGGAAAAAAAGGTGGGGGGTAAGTATAAAGTAAACAAGAAGCTCTGGAGGTTTATGCACACATCCAGAAAACTTTTATTGAGGTCCCACCAATGCAACACATTATCCTAGGCACAAGACACTATTTAGAATAGATACAGTAGGTTCAATAGATAGAGAATCCCATCTATCTCGGGCTCTCCAAGGAGAGGAGACAGATAATTACCACTATAATTTTTTAAGTATCAGATAGTAATATGTATTATCATGAAAACAAAACAAGGTAATGTATTAAGGAGTAAATTGGGGTTACTTAAGTGGAGGTGGTCAGTAAGAGTCTATTTCATGCCAAAGAATGGGATTTGAGTGCTTAGATTTTGTCCTTTGGCAAGTCCATTATTTTGATACTGCTTACTAGAGAACATCTTGCAAAGACTGAAAAACATTTGGCAAAAGGCTTGATAACCTGATTAAAAGATTTGCTAACAAAAAAATGAAGACAGAGAAAGAAAAATATTCAGATAATAAGGCAAAGTCATGTGAAGGCAGCAACAACTGATTCATAGGGATAAAAACAAAAAATAATAATGGAGAATATGCCTAGTTATTATCAGGAGAAAACAGGAACAATTTTGAAAAACCATACACTCAATTCTCAGAAAACGAAGAGGCAATCACTGACGCAAGTTTCTGTGAATGCTTCCAAAGGTATCCTATGTGAGTATCAGAATGCTTGTGAATGTCCTCTTTTTGATATAAAATTTTCTGTACTAATTTTTTCATATGTAAATTTTTTAGAGACCATTCTATATTAGTACATACAAATGTTCCTTTTTTAATAACAGTTTTTTGAACCACTAAGTGCATCTGAAACTAATGTAACAAGTCAGTTATACTTCAATTAATTTTTTTTCTTTTTTAAAGCTACATGTTTCATTGTTTACAATGAATCTTGGAACACTACATCAAAAACTAATGATGTGCTGAACAGTGAATAACATAACATAATAAAAATAATGATAATAAAAAAGAATAGTTTGAGATTTGAGCATGGTGTCTGAAAATCAGCATTATTCTTTTTCAAGTGAAAACTTCCAGGAAGCATACCTTTTAAAAATTCTGTCAAGTTTTGATGTTGCCAATCTCATTTTCATTAAAAAAAAAAAAAAAGCTAGAAGAAAAAATAAAGCGACATGTTGTTCCATTGCTTATTTAACCATTAATTATGTATTATAAATGGTGGACATTGAGATTGTATGAGTAATTGGTTACCTGTTCACCAGACCTATTTCTTCTTCCTGAGCATATGTCTATGCCTCATTTCCTAATTTCCCTCACACTTTAGGTGTGACCATATAACTATGTTCTAGCCAATAAAATGTGAATAGATTTGATAGGTGTCATTTCCAGCTTGACTCATAAGCACTTGATCCTCCATGCTATTTCCTCTTCAGCTAATGTGATACAGTTGAACAAGATGACCTGAGGAAGCTCATGCTGAAGATAATAGAACCATAAGAAAGGATCCTGAGTTTCTGAATCAATGTTTGGAGGAAAACAACCAGTCAGTCTGGAATATCCATTTTGGCTTTCACACAAGAGGGAAATAAACATCAAATGTGTTTGAACTAGCTGGGGATTTGTTAATTACAGTAAATGGTTTTATATAAGGTGGTTCTCATTCTTATCCTAGAGAGCAGGAAGATTAAAGGATTCTTCCCACTCTTTTGTCTTACCTTACCTTGAAGTGGGCTTACCTTAAAGAACCATCCTTCCCCAAATGACATAAGTAAGATTCAAGGATGCTTCATTTTTTGTTTATCTATTGCAAGGTCGTTTATCTTCCAAATATCCATCCCCTGCCTCACAAATGACTAGCTGGACTGTTTTGTCCCCACTAAGCAGTCAGAACAAAATGCTTGTCAACCAAACTTCGATTAAGTTTCTCTCCTTCCCGTAGGCCTCTGCCTAAGCCAGCATCATGAAAGCCCACTATAAATGCCCGGCACAACAACAAGCTGGCCTCTGGGTAAAACCATTGTCTGATCTCCTGTCTCATTACACCACCCTTGCTCATTTCACTTTCCCACACCCTGTTCTTTCTAGGCTTGTTTACTTCTCCCTATAAAGAAAAGCTCTTTTATCCCTAACTTTGAGATACTTACAGATATTACAGTCCATGTATCTCTATTGCAGTAGTCTCCATATTCTCCCCAACATTCTTGCAATAAGTCTTTGAAATAAAAACTCTGTTTACCTAAATCTAATTTTTTTGTTTTCTTTAACAGATTTTATTTTTAGAGTACTTTGACATTCACAGCAAAATTGAGCAGAAAAAAAAAAAATTGAGCAGAAAAGAGATTTACCATATACTTCCTGCCCCACACATATATAGCTTTCCCCATTATCAAACATTCCCCACCATAACAGTACTGATATACTGATGAACCTATATTGACATATCATGATCACCCAAAGCCCATAGTTTACATTAAGTTCATTCTTGGTGGTATTATTATTACAAATAGGGAAAACCTTGTTAGTACTGAAAAAAATATTGCATAAAATAACCCTTTAATCTTGGGATTTATGATAATAAAGAAATGCAATATTTGGCACTATCAAACATGTGCCACCCCTGAGTTTAGAAAACATATTTCCAAAAGGTTCAGAGAATGTCATCGATGTCCTACAAAAAACTCTAACGTGAAGGAATATTCCAACTCCTGTCAACTGGTAATGGTGTTCTGGCACCCAGCAATGAGATGAATTATGAGGGATCATGTGGCTCGATGATTTAAAAGGAAAAAAAAAATGAACACCCACAGATGTCTGCAGTGACTACCAGATGGAAGAGTGGTGGAATGTGTACTGTATCCCTTTCATCCTGAATGAACTAAACACAGTTACTGCCATTTTTTTTTTCCAATGGAGAAATGCTCGAGAAAGTAAAAATCTAACTATGCAGTTGCGAAGAAAAAATATAATTGAATACATCTAGAATCGGGTTCAGAATTTGCTTGTTTTTATTTTTTTATTCACATCTCTAGCAGTGGCTTTCAACAGAAGCAATCACCTCCCCACCCCCCAAGGAAATATTTGACAATGTTGTGGGGATTTTGGTTGTCACAACTTGGAGGGGTGTTGCTACTGGTATGTAATGGCCACAGACGCTGCTAAATATACTATGATGTTTAGAACAGCCTCCTCAACAAAGAATTATCTGACCCAAAAGTCAATCATATAGAGAAAACGTTCTCTACAAAAGGAAGAAGAGATACGTAATTAGGGAATAAATTAGAGCCAAAACCTGGAAAAACAGTGTCCCCAAAACTGGTCAAGAATGAGAAGAAGCTTGTAAAAAACACTTAAAAAAAAAAGAAAAAGAAAAAGTTTTTTGTGTGTTGTTTTGTTTGTGACTTCCTTTCCTTAGTTGCTGACAAGAAACTAAGTGAGGATGGAATACAATCACTTCTTAGGGAAGATGATGCAAAACAGAGAAGGACATGCAATTTAGTTATTATTTTATAAACTATCTCACCAAGGAGAACAAACTCCAACCACAAAGAAAAAACAAATACTGATTAGAAGAAACTGAAGCCCAGTATTAAAGGCGCAGTGTCCTGCCCAGCTATTTTTTTTTTAAGATTTTATTTATTTGACAGAGAGAGATCACAAGTAGAGAGAGAGAGGAGGAAGCAGGCTCCCTGCCTAGCAGAGAGCCCGACGCGGGACTCGATCCCAGGACCCTGAGATCATGACCTGAGTGAAGCTGCCCAGCTATTTAAATGAGTTGAATGCTCAAATCTAGATGAGTTACCTTCAGGACAGTACAAATGCTTGTATACCGTCACTGATTTGAGAAGTCATAAAGAATCAAAGAGGTTCCAGAAGAGGAGAGAGAAGAAATGTTCAGTTTTCCAAGAAAGATGGGAACAAATGTAGGGAAAAGTTTTGATTTCCAGGAATTATAGACCAGCAAATTTGGGTCAATGATCAGCAACTATTCATTTAGAAAGTAAAGCAATGTCTACTTTAGAGACCATGAATTGGTCACTTATTCATTTATTTACCAAACACTGTTTTAACATCTACAAAACATAATGCCTATTCTGGGTGTCATTTATTGCAAATGAACATTATTTCCTTTGTCATTAAGCACTAGTCTACTGCCTTAGATCCTTTTGGAATTTATGCACAAGAACAAATAAATTAATCAATACTTATAGATAAACACAATCACTTATATCTAGTTAATGTTGATTTCAACAAGACCTGTGATATTCTCTCATATATATCCTTGTTAAGGAGGAAAAATGTGAATAAAGTAAGTAGGGAGATTCACAGCTGGTTGAAGTTTATGGAGAAGTGCCAGAACAGAACAATGGCTCCCAGTATGATTGCTCATCAAAATCACAATCCAAGGGAGTGTTTTAAAAGTGCTGATTTGTGATTTCTACCCCATGTACACAAAAACAAAATACCGAAGGATGGGATGAAAGAATTACTTATTTTTAAGATTCCCAAGTATCACTGCTATAACTGGTACAGAGATTTGCATTCAGGGACCAGTGATCTGAAGGAAAGCATCTAGTAGTACGCACCAGGGTTCAGTTAGTAGCCCCCTTTACGTTTATTGGCAGCATGGATGAAGACTCAGAGACCAAAATTTTTATATCTGCCAATAGCACCAACAACATGAAGTTGACAGTGCTATTCTATATACTGGAAAGCAAAATCAGGGTTCAAAGAGAGGTCCATAGGCTGGAAAAAGAAGAAGATGAAATTTAAACAGCTACATTTAAAGATCTACATCTTGGTTCTAAAAAAATAATAATACAATGAAAATATAGGGAACATGTGGATTGAAATTAATCCATGAGGGAGAAACCACCCGAAGGAGTTTAGGTGACACTAGCTCCACATATGACAACAGTGTGACATGAATAAATGCTAAAATCCAGTGCTTTTCGCTTGGCTAAATTAATTAATAAGCAGTGCTTGGCTGAATTAATAACCATCACTGATTTTTGCCAAAAAGAATAAATAGTCACACTGCTGTTCTCTGTGCAGGCTACACAACGAGTAAATACCCAGGTGGAGCAGGGCTCTCAATCTCAGCACTGTCGACGTATTTCTTTATTGTGGGAGCTATCTTGAGAACTGCAGTATGTTTAGCCACATCCCTGGACTCCACCCACTAGATGCCAGTAGTATCCGTCCCCAGTCATGACAACCAAAAATGAGTGCAGACACTGCTAGTTGTGCCTGCGAAACAAAACTGCCTCCAGCTGAGAATCACTGAGTCAGAGGTGCCTCAGCAGACAACTGCCCTCACTTTCAAGGGACACTGGTGTTGCGGCTGAGTGTGGACTAAAGAACCTGAATTCAGTCCTGACTCTGACAATTATCTGTGTGACTTTAGATAAGTCTCTCAACCCCTCTGTCTATTGGTCTCCTCATCTATAAAACAACAATTGAAAAACATACCAGAAGAACTTCAACTCATTAGGTAAGGGGTTAAGAAATTCACATAGTCGCTGGCACACCACTGCTGTTATACAAACTGTAGCTATTATGACTTCAGTCTACCATTCTTCTTGATAGGCGCTTCAGAGACTTCCCCAAAACTCCCTTTCCTTTCCCCACTCCTCACTACCACCCCCACCAGCACAGTGCAGGCCCTCCTAAGAATGTTGAGTGTGTGTCCAAATAGTAAAGGAAGGAGAGAGGAGTAGACAGGGAAGAAAAAAAGGGAGGAGAAGGGAGGAAAAACAGCCATGAAAGCCAGTCCTCAGCTTCCCTTAGACCCTGTACAGAGAGATTTTGGATTAGAAAATGAAATTTTTAAAAAGGAAAATAAATCTGTCACATTAAGCTTTAGAACACGTTCATGCAAATTAATAGGTTTAGCATAACTTGGAAAGTGGTGTCAACATCAGAGGGAAACAGCCAGGAGTGCTGGCTGATGTCTTCAGCCAGCTTTGGCTGGGAACCAATGTATGCCATAGTACAGTTCTCTACTCTCTCCCCAGAGCCTGGAACATGGTACGGATTCAAAATACACTTACTGGACAAACGAATGAATGATTTATGAGGATTTTCACACAGCTACTCGGTTGAGAGAATGAGGGGTTAGAGATGAGCTTTCACACCCCTGGCCATTAATACCAGCTAAGGAGGCCCCCTTTTTATTATCTTTTCCCTAGTTAAATGTCTATGTAATTTGTGTGAGAGTTTTAATAGGTAGAAAGACAGAGCACCTTTTGATAATGGCTGTTTAGTTCTCCAATTATTCATCAACATTTGGGGAACGATCTAGGTTTTTCTGGGTGATGCTCACAAATCATAGTTATAATCCCAAAGAAGTCTTTTCTTCCCAATTTTTACCATCATTTTCTTCTCTTTTTCTTAAGTTTTTGTCCCTTCTTATGCCAATCTAAGTGGGGGGGGGGAGCTGAGGTGGTAAAGCTACTTGTGTTTCTTAGAGGCAGGTATAAAGGGCACTTGCTGGGTGGGGAGAATGGATTACAGGAAACATCATGCACCTTCTATCTTTTGGTGCAGTGTCTCAGGTGTTAAATGTCAAATATCTGTAAAAGGAGGAAGGGGGAGAGGTTAAACCAGATATTGCATGGAGCACTGGGTGTGGTGCAAAAACAATGAATTCTGTTACACTGAAAAGAAATTTAAAAAAAAATTAATGTAATCAAATAAAGCTGAGTAAAATTTAAAAAAAAAAAATCCCTATAAACTTTCCAATCCTAACAGTCAATAAAGTTGAACATAGATCATAACAATACTGCAGTAAGATCAAGTTTTTCCTTGGACTTTTAACTTATTCTGTGATATGAACATACACACACCCACCCCAAACTCCCCTTAAAGGAAGGACTTGATGCTCAGCTTGGGGACTGTGATCATCAGGACAGCATCCAGGTATCAACTGCTTCAGGGTTTGTTTTAGCCACAGAGAGCTGCCTCACCAGTGGTTATACTCTTGCAGGAGCAGCCTACTTCTAGTAAATGAACAAGGAGGGGCACAAAGGTACAGTCATTTTAGTCGAAAGCAAGATACCTTAGAAGAATACTTGCCCCGCAGCACATATGCCTGTCCCAGGTTGGTTGAGGCTTTGTCAGCACTACATTGCAGTTCCATTTCTCCCTCTGCCCAATTCTGCTTTGTCCCTTCCCTTCACAGATGTTGAGCCCTGATAAACATTTTACCCCAAACTCTGCTGAAAGCATCTAATTCTGGAGAACCAGTCTATGACATTTTATGTGATGACTATAATGGATGAGTTAGTTCCTAAATTATTTGGAATAAACAAATGGCCTCCCAAGAGGACTATTTTGAAGAAAAATGATAAATTGGAGAGGTAAGCCCTGTTATGTTGGTTGGGGGAAAAAAACGGCTTCAATATATTATACATTTTAGTTTTCTAAGGAAATGATTGTGATCCTCTGTTATGGGCAAAGGACAGAATCTGTGACAGAGAAGGAAAGGTTTTGATTCAGAGACTTACGCTAAATTTGTCCTGCATTTGTCTTTTTGATGCTGAAATGCAATGGTACATGGTAGACGCAAAGAATGAGAAAAATCAATGCAAATCATTCAACTGGTACAAGTTGAAGATAGATCTGCTTGTTTCATGGCAAGGAATAAGGTGAAGCTGCCATTGCAGACGAGAGGGCAGCTCAAGAAAATGTAAAGGCTGTTCCCAAAGCAATGTAGAAGGGCTCTTGAGTGATGTTTACTCCCTCTTTTCTACAGGGAAATCAACAATGAGAACACTACAGCCTAACACATTTCTGAATCCATTTCTCAGAACCCACTAGGTTGTCCTAAGTCCCCCGCACAAAAATTCTCCTCAGAAAGAACCCATCATGAGTATCGTGACTTTATTGAAGGTGGATTCTGATTTGTTATGGTAGAAATAAAGCAGGAATTTTTTTAAAAATTGTATTGCACACAATGATAGGTACCATCTGAAATATATGTTTATTTGGTCTTCAGTTTAAACACACTTTCAAGGATCTAACTAAATATGGAACTATCACTTATAGTTGATTATTATCTATGCTTATGGCTACTTTTATAAAATGTTGGTTAGGAAAATAACCCCATTTTAAACCAGAGTATAATTTATAGCAGATAATGTCAGACTCTTACCTGCAGATGCACAGAACCAGAGTGCCTAGAATTTACTTTCCTCTGGAACAGTCTTTGACCAACAATGGACAAATGTAGAATAAGAAAATCCAGCTCCCTGCCTAAGGGTGGGAACAAGAGCTAGACACAGTCCCACTCCCAGGATTAATTTAACCTCCAGGGCTCCCCTACAGAATTAGGCTGAAATTTCTCCCTGAAGGACTTTGCCTGAAACCACACCTTTAATTAGCTCCCACCTCTTCCCTATTCTTCTTACCCCACTCCACATGTAGGAGATAATATAGAAAATAAGAGAGATAATATATTTAGAAGAGAGTTAAGATGGAGTAGTAGGCAGACCCTGGGCTTGCCTCATCCCTCAAACATGATTAGATTTTTTTTTACTTAAATTCAACTAGCCAACATATGGTTCATCATTAGTTTCAGATGTTCGGTTCAGTAATTCATCAGTTGCATATAACAGCCGTACTCATCACATCACACATGATCCTTAATGCCTATCAGCCAGCTGCCCCATCCCCCCACCCACCTCCCAAACACAGCTAGATTAGCATCAAGTCATTTTGAACACCTGGGAAATCAATCTGAGGATTAAGAGAAATATCTGTACAATTAGAGGGAGAGAACATGGTACTTAAACACTTGACCAAAATCATTCACTAGGGAGTTGAGAGAAACTGATTGCAAGCTTTTGCAAGCAACAACGCTTAAATTCTGAGGTTTTGGAAGTCCCCACTATTTGCTGGAGATGAGCTGGGTGGGCATGGTGGTGCTCCTGGGGAGGAGGCTGGAGACCTGTGGTATATGTAGAGATCCCCTGGGTTGCACTGAAAGAGAATGTTCCTCTTTTTGGAGTACATTTGGAAGAGGATCTATTGCCTCTCCAAGGACAAAAAACTAAACAGCCATTCATAGGCAAGGGACAGAGTTGCACACAGAGGGCAGATAACCTGGTCACTGCTTTTTGCTATGCTTCACCATAAACTCCAAGTGCCTGGGAGAGTGCTTTTCTAGGATGGAATGGCCCCCACAGAGTTTGTCAAGGCTCTTCTCCAGAGGAGAGAAGTGGGCCCTCACCGTGCAGGGTCTTTAAGGTTTGGAGTTTTGAATCCCAGCCACACACCAGAAATAAAACACAGGAGAACTGTGACCCCTGTTTGTGCCAAAATGCCAGGCACAAACAAGATAAGGGCAAGGATTGGATGGAAACCTGGGACAAAAGAGGGGAGATTGTTCACTTATCTGTGAGGGCTTCCCGAACAGCAACAAGCCTGGGCTCTCCAATTTGTGAAAGAGAAAGCAGGTGATGCCATTCCCTGCCCCTCCCCCCCACCACCAGTTTCTTTGGACTTCAGAGAGGAAACAGTGGTCCCAGTGAAGGCTGGAGCTGCTTACACCAAACCGCATACCCCTGTACTCTCCAGGTACATCTTTATTAAGGCAGATGGACTGTGAGTCAACACAGCAGGCCTCTCCTCCAGACCACCACAGACCCCTGCACGCACCAAGTCTATGATCACAGAGCACTTCAAGCATCAGCTTCAGTTCTGGGGAAAATGGGACCAGGCTTTCTTTTTTCCTTTTTTCCCCCTGGAATCAGGTGTATCGTTTTTTGTTTATTTCTTTTTTTATTTTCTTTTCTCTTTTTTGGGATCAGGCTTCTTTTTTTTCTTTCTTTTTCTTTGCAATCAGGCTTATAGTTTTTTGTTTATCAGTTTGTTTGTTCTGTTCCTTTTCCTTTTCTCCTTTTTTGGATCTGGCTTCCCCTCCCCCCACTAGGCTTATTTTAACAAATCAAAGCACACTTAGTTAAAGATCCAAAGGCTACCCACGGCAAACAAGGAGGAATTCTGCAGAGAACAGGCCTGTGGAAAAGAGCTGCCAAAACACAATAGCAGAGTGCACACAGAATACACCAGAAACACTTCCTGAAGGGCCAGGTCCTGGACAGTATATAGCCTCTTCTTAATATAGAATAACTCTCAGGAACAGGAAACTTAACAAGTTTTAACTACATGTAAAAGATATAAACCTAGATAAAATGACAAGATAGAAGACTACTCCCCAAAAGAAAGATCAAGAAGAAATCACAGCCAGGGCCAGAGTGTGGGGAGGGTGGCGGAGGGAGAAACCTGGGTGGTTCAGTAAGTTCAGTAACTAATTTTTGATTTAAACTCAGGTCATGCTATCAGGGTCATGAGCTGCTGAAGTTTCTCTCTCTCCCTCTTCCTCTGTCCCTCCCTCTGCTTATGCTTGCTCTCTCTCTCTCAAAATAAATAAATATTTTAAAAAAGAATGAAATCATAGCCAACTATTTACTCAAAACAGACATAAGCAATATATCTGAACAAGAATCTAGAACAACAGTCATAAGAATACAAGCTGGGATTGAAAGAAGCATACAAGACACAAGAGAAACCCTTGCTGCAGAGATAAAGGATCTAAAAACTAGTCAAGATGACATAAAAATGCTATAACTGAAATATGAAATTGATTGGATGCAATCACAACGAGATGGAAGAAGCAGAGGAATGAACAGGTAATACAGAAGATACACTTATGAAAAATAATGAGACTGAAAAGAAGAGGGAAAGAAAACTATTAGATTATGAATGTAGATTCAGGGAACTCAGCAATTACATACAGCACAATATCATAGGAGTCTCAGAAGAGTGGGAGAAAAGGAGCATCAGGTTTATTTGAATGAATTATAGCTAAAAACTACCATAATGTGAAAAAAAAAAGTTACCTTAATATGGGAAAGGAAACAAGCATGCAATTCCAAGAGGCACAGAAAACTCCCCTCAAAGTAAAAACAAAACAAAACAGGTCAACACCAAGGCGTATCATAATAAAATTTGCAAAATATTGCTAAATACCTAGACTACTAAGACCAATCACACATTCGATGCAATCCTTATTAAAATACCAACAGCATTTTTCAGAGAGCTAGAACAAACAATTCTAAAATTTGTATGGAACCACAAAAGGCCCCAAATAACCAAAGGAGCACTGGAAAAGAAAAACAAAGCTGAGGGCATCACAATTCCAGACCTTAAGATGTATTACAAAGCTTTAATCATCAAGACAGCATGGTACTGGCACAAAAGTAGACACATAGATCAATGGAACAGAATAAAAAAAAAAAACAAGAAATGGACCCAAAACTATATGATCAACTAATCATCAACAAAGTAGGAAAGAATATTTAATGTAATAAAGACAATCTCTTCAACAAATGGTGTTGGGAAAACTGGACAGCAACATGCAGAAGAATCAAACTAGACCACTTTCCTTACACTGTACACAAAAATAAATTCAAAATGGATTAAAGACCTAAATGTGAGGCAGGAATCCATCAAAATCATAGAGAGGACAAAATCTTAGAGGAGTATCTTTTTACTAGACGTGTCTACAGAGGCAAGGAAAACAAGAGCAAAAATGAAATATTGGGATTTCGTCAAGAAAAAAAGCTTCTGCACAGTAAAGGAAACAATCATCAAAACAAAAAGGCAACTTATAGAATGGGAGAAGATATTTGCAAGTGAAATTGGATAAAGGGCTAGTATCTAAAACCTATAAAGAATTTATCAAACTCAACACACAAAAAATAAATAATCCAGTTAAGAAATTGGCAGAAGACATAAACAGACACTTCTCCAAACAATACATACAAGTGGCTAACAGACACATGAAAAAATGTTCAATACCACTCATCATCAGGGAAATACATATCAAAACCTCAATGAGGTATCACCTCACAGCTGTCAGAATAGCTAAAATTAACAATGCAGAAAACAACAGATGTTGGCAAGGATGCAGAGAAAGGGGAATTCTCTTACACTCTTGATGGGAATAAAAACTGGCACAGCCACTTTGGAAAAGAGTATGGAGATTCCTCAAAAAGTTAAAGTAGGGGTTGCCTGGGTGACTCTGTTCGTTAAGTGGTTGCCTTCAGTTCACATCATGATCCTAGGGTCCTGGGATCAAGTCCCACATTGCACTCCTTGCTCCTCAGGGAGACTGCTTTTCTCTCTGCCTGCTGCTTGTGCTCACACACACATGCATTCTCTTTCTCTCACAAATAAATAAATAAAATCTTAAAATATACATATATATATATATGTATATATATATATATATATATATATACTCTATGACCCAGGAATTAGACTACTAGATATTTAACCAAATGATACAAAAACACAAATTCAAAGGGATACATGTACCCAATATTTATATTAGCACTGCCAACAATAGCCAAATTATGGAAAAAAGCCAAATGTCCATCTACTGATGAATGGATAAAGAAGATGTGGTACATACATGCAATGGAATATTACTCACCCATTAAAAAAAAAAAAAGAAATCTTACCGTTCACAACAAGGTGAAAAGAACTAGAATGCACTATGCTAAGCAAAATAAGTCAGTCAGAGAAAGACAAATACCATATAATTTCACTCATGCGGAATTTAAGAAACAAAACAGAGGAACATAAAGGAAGAGAAGGAAAAATAATATAAAGAAAGGAAGGCAAGCCATAAGAGACTTTATTTTTTAATTTTTTGTTTGTTTATTTGACAGACAGAGATCACAAGTAGGCAGAGAGGCAGGCAGAGAGAGTGACAGGAGGAAACAGGCTCCCCGCTGAGCAGAGAGCCCGATCTGGAGCTCGATCCCAGGACCCTGAGATCATAACCCGAGCCGAAGGCAAAGGCTTTAACCCACTGAGCCACCCAGGCACCCCCATAAGAGACTTTGAACTATAGAGAAAAAAACCGAGGATTGCTGTGGGGTGGGAATAGGTGAAGGAATGGGCTAAATGCGTGATGGGCATTAAGGACAGCACTAGTTGTAATGAGCACGGGGCATTATATGTAAGTAATGAATCACAAAATTCTACTCTTAAAACCAACACTACACCATATGTTAACTAACTCAAATTTAAATAAAAACTTGGAAGAAAAAAATAAATAAATAGAAACAAAATAGAGAAAAATGCTACAATGTTAAATTCCAATTACAAATATTGATATGAACTCATAACTTTTAAAATATATTCCAAACTCTGTCCATTGAAAAGAGTCAGAAAACAAAAACAGTCCAGCAAGAATGAAGATATCTAACCCCTAGGTCTCAATTTCTAATTTCCCACTAATATCTACACTGTAATTCCTTGCAAAAACATAGCTGATTTTAGGTCTTGGACAGGAAATGCACAAGACAAGACAAGGGCATCTTGTTATATCAAAAAGTGTAAGAAAACACTCAAAGACTAAGAATCATAACAAAAAGACCCAGAGGCCAGCTTAAAGGGGCTTCCACTGGCCTTTGAAACAAATACATAACTCAGAAACAATAATGACTGTAATGGTTGTTATGCACTGAATAAATAAGTATATGTGAACCCATAATTAAACTCAAGAAAGAAACACAAAGGAGTGAAAAAAAGGAAGATTTTTTTATTATTATTAATTTCTTTTCAGCATAACAGAATTCATTGTTTATGCACCACACCCACTGCTCCAAGCAATACGTGCCCTCCTTAATACCCACCACCTGGCTCCCCTAACCTCCCACCCCAGCCGCTTCAAAACCCTTAGATTGTTTTTCAGAGTCCACAGTCTCTCATTGTTTATCTCCCCTTCCAATTTCCCTCAAGTCGCTTCTCCTCTCCATCTCCCTATGTCCTCCATGTTATTTATTATGCTCCCCAATAAGTGAAACCATATGATAATTGACTCTCTCTGCTTGACTTATTTCACTCAACATAATCTCTTCCAGTCCCGTCCATGTTGCTACAAAAGTTGGGTATTCGTC
The DNA here is from genome assembly GCF_011764305.1 of Mustela putorius furo. Classification (NCBI taxonomy): domain Eukaryota; kingdom Metazoa; phylum Chordata; class Mammalia; order Carnivora; family Mustelidae; genus Mustela; species Mustela putorius. Next base: position 277,369 of record NW_025421437.1, read on the forward strand.
CTTTCTGATGGAGGAATAATACTCCATAGTGTATATTGACCACATCTTCCTTATCCATTCGTCCATTGAAGGGCATCCTGGTTCTTTCCACAATTTGGCGACTGTGGCCATTATTGCTATAAACATTGGGGTATACAGATGGCCGTTCTTTTCACTACATCTGTATCTTTGGGGTAAATACCCAGTAGTGCAATTACAGGGTCATAGGGAAGCTCTATTTTTAATTTCTTGAGGAATCTCCACACTGTTCTCCAAAGTGGCTGCACCAACTTGCATTCCCACCAACAGTGGAAGAGGGTTCCCCTTTCTCCACATCCTCTCCAACACATGTTGTTTCTTGTCTTGCTAATTTTGGCCATTCTAACTGGTGTAAGGTGGTATCTCAATGTGGTTTTACTCTCCCTGATGGCTAGTGATGATGAACATTTTTTTCATGTGTCTGATAGCCATTTGTATGTCTTCATTGGAGAAGTGTCTGTCCATATCTGCTGCCCATTTTTTGATATGATTGTCTGTTTTGTGTGTGTTGAGTTTGAGGAGTTCATTATAGATCCTGGATATCAGCCTTTTGTCTTTACTCTCATTTGCAAATATCTTCTCCCATTCCATGGGTTGCCTCTTTGTTTTATTGACTGTTTCCTTTGCTGTGCAGCTTTTGATCTTGATGAAGTCCCAAAAGTTTATTTTCGCTTTTGTTTCCTTTGCCTTTGGAGACATATCTTGAAAGAAGTTGCTGTGGCTGATATCGAAAAGGTTACTGCCTATGTTCTCCTCTAGGATTCTGATGGATTCCTGTCTCAGGTTGAGGTCATTTATCCATTTCGAGTTTGTCTTTGTGTATGGTGTAAGAGCATGGTCGAGTTTCATTCTTCTACATATAGCTGTCCAATTTTCCTAGCACCATTTATTGAAGAAACTGTCTTTTTCCCACTCTATATTTTTTGCTGCTTTGTCAAAGATTATTTGACCATAGGGTCCATATCTGGGCTCTTTACTCTGTTCCACTGGTCTATGTGTGTTTGTATGCGAGTACCATGCTGTCTTGGTGATCACAGCTTTGTAGTAAAGCTTGAAATCAGGTAACGAGATGCTGCCAGTTTTTTTTTTCTTTTTCAGCATTTCCTTAGCAATTCGGGGTCTCTTCTGATTCCCTACATTTCTAGGATTATTTGCTAAAGCTCTTTGAAAAATACCAGTGGAATTTTGATCGGAATGGCATTAAAAGTATAGATTGCTCTAGGCAGTATAGACATTTTAACAATGTTTATTCTTCCAATCCAAGAACATGGAATGGTCTTCCCTCTTTTTGTGTCTTCAATTTCTTTCATGAGTGTTCTGTAGTTCCTCGAGTACAGATCCTTTACCTCTTTGGTTAGGTTTATTACCTGGTATCTTCTGGTTCTTGGTGCTATAGTAAATGGAATCGATTCTCTAATTTCCCTTGCTGTATTTTCATTGTTAGTGTATAAGAAAGCCACTGATTTCTGTACATTGACTTTGTATCCTGCCATGTTGCTGAATTGCTGTATGAGTTCTAGTAGTTTGGGGGTGGAGTCTTTTGGATTTTCCATATAAAGTATCATGTTATCTGTGAAGAGAGAGAATTTGACTTCTTCTTTGCCAATCTGGATACCTTTTATTTCTCTTTGTTGTCTGATTGCTGTTGCTAGGACTTCTAATACTATGTTGAACAAGAGTGGTGAAAGTGGGCATCCTTGCCGTGTTCCTGATCTCATTGGGAAGGCTGTGAGCTTTTTCCCATTGAGGATGATATTTGCTGTGGGTCTTTCATAGATAGATTTTATGAAGTTCAGGAATGTTCCCTCTATCCCTATACCTTGAAGCATTTTAATCAGGAACGGATGCTGGATTTTGTCAAATGCTTTTTCTGCATCAATTGAGAGGACCATGTGGTTCTTCTTGCTTCTTTTATTGATTTGTTCTATCACATTGATTGATTTGGGAATGTTGTACCATCCTTGTAACCAAGGGATGAATCCGACCTGGTCATAGTGGATAATCTTTTTAATATACTATTGGATCCTATTTGCTAGGATCTTGTTGAGAATCTTAGCATCCATATTCTTCAATGATATTGGTCTGAAATTCTCCTTTTTGGTGGGGTCTTTGCCTTGTTTGGGGATCAGGGTAATGCTGGCTTCATAAAAAGAGTCTGGAAGCTTTCCTTCTGTTTCAGTTTTTTGAAACAGCTTCAGAAGAAGAGATGTTACTTCTTCTTTGAAAGTTTGGCAGAAATCCCCAGGGAATCCATGAGGTCCTGGGCTCTTGTGTTTTGGGCAGTTTTGATCACTGCTTCAATCTCGTTACTAGATATTGGTCTATTCAGGTTGTCAGTTTCTTCCTAGTTCCATTTTGGGAGTTTATAGTTTTCCAGGAATGCATCTATTTCATCTAGGTTGCTTAACTTATTGACATATAACTGTTGGTAATAACTTCTGATGATTGTTTCTACTTCCTTGGTGTTAGTTGTGATCTCTCCCTTTTCATTCATAATTTTATTAATTTGGGCTTTCTCTCTTTTCTTTTGGATTAATGTGGCCAATGGTTTATCGATCTTGTTGATTCAAAAAACCAGCTTCTAGTTTCATTGATAAGTTCTACTGTATCTCTGGTTTCTACCTCATTGATCTCAGCTCTAATCTTGATTATTTCCCTTCTTATGTGTTGAGTTGGCTTGATTTGTTGTTGATTCTCCAGTTCTTTAAGGTGTAAAGACAGCTGGGGTATTCTGGATTTTTCTTTTTTTTTTTTGAGGGAGGCTTGGATGGCTATGTATTTCCCCCTTAGGACCGCCTTTGCTATATCCCATAGGTTTTTGGCCAAAGTGTTTTCATTCTCATTGGTTTCCATGAGTTGTTTAAGTTCTTATTTGATTTCCTGGTTGATCCAAGCATTCTTAAGCAAGGTGGTCTTTGGCTTCCAGGTGTTTGAGTTCCTTCCAACTTTTCCCTTGTGATTGAGTTCCAGTTTCAAAGCACTGTGATCTGAGAATATGCAGGGGAAAATCTCAATCTTTTGGTATTGGTTGAGCCCTGATTTGTGACCCAGTATGTGGTCTATCCTGGAGAAGGTTCCGTGTGGACTTGAGAAGAATGAGTATTCTCTTATTTTAGGGTGGAATGTTCTGTATATATCTATGAGGTCCATCCGGTCCATTATGTCATTCAATGCTCTTGTTTCTTTATTGATTTTCTGCTTGGATGATCTATTACTGGGAGAGGTCTGTTGAGATCTCCTACTATTAATGTATAGTCATATGAATATGACTCTTTATCTTGATTAATAGTTTTCTTATCTAATTGGCTGCTACCATATTCGGGGCATAAATATTTACAATTGTTAGATCTTCTTGGTGGACAGTCCCTTTAAGAATGATGTAGTATCCTTCTGTATCTCTGACTATAGTCTTTAGTTTAAAATCTAATTTATCTCATATGAGAATCACTACCCCGGCCTTCTTTTCAGGCCCATTGGCGTGAAAGATGCTTCTCTATCCCTTCACTTTCAGTCTAGGTGTATCCTTAGGTTTGAAATTGGTCTCTTGTAGACAGCATATGGATGGGTCCTTTCGTTTTATCCAATCTGCAACCCTGTGTCATTTCATGTGCACATTTAAGCCATTCACATTTAGAGTGATTATTGAGAAATACGTTTTTGTTGACATCATGTTACCTTTAAAGTCTTCCTTTCTGTAGATTGTCTCCATATATTTCTGTTCAATGATATTCTTAGGATTTTTCCTCTTTTATAGAACCCCCCTCAATATTTTCTGCAGTGTCGGCTTGGTGGTTGCATATTCTTTTAATCCTTGCTGGTCTTGGAAATTCTTTATCTCTCCATCCATTTTGAATCTCAGTCTTTCTGGATAAAATATTCTTGGCTGCATGTTCTTCTCATTTAGTGCTCTGAATACATCTTACTAGCCCTTTCTGTTTTGCCAGGTTTCTGTGGAAAGGTCTGACATTATTCTGATGGGCTTTCCTCTGCACAGAAGGAGCTTCTTTGTCCTAGCTGCTTTCAAGAGATCATGTCTACAATTATGATTTCTCAATTTTACTATCAGGTGCCTTGATGTTTTTTTGGATTCTATAATCTTGGCGGGGGGGAGACCATTCTGCATCTAGTACATGAACGCTGGTTCCATTCATGAGATTGGGAAAATTTTCATGGAGAATTTGTTCTACTATATCTTCTTGTCTTCTTTTTTTCTCCTTCCCCTCAGGGATTCCAATAATTCTGACATTGGAATGTTTCATGGCGTCATTTATTTCCCTAATTCTGTTTTCATGGCTTCTAAGCTGTTTGTTCCAGGGTTCTCCTGATCCTTTCTATCTGTTTGTCCTCAAGATCACTAATTATATCTTCTGTCTCAGTTACTCTAGCTTTGAGAGAATTTAGATTAGATTGGAACTCATTGAGAACATTGTGAACATCATTCCTGGCAGCTTTCAGTTTTGCCCTAATAAATTCCATTTTGTTATCCATGGCTTTCTCCAGCCTAGCTATTGCCTGGATAATTGTTAGCATGAATTCCCTTTTCAACATGTTGTCTATGTCGATAGCCATTAGCTCTGTTGCAAAAGGCCGAGCCTCTGAATTTTTCTTCTGTTGGGCATTTCTCCTTCTAGTCATTTTGGTGAGAGATGGCTGAATGGAAGTAGCTGAATGTGTCGACCAGGCAAGGTGCATGCACCCTGGAACGCTTCTGAGCAATCAAGAGTTCCCACCCAAATGAAAGAAAAAAATAAAAGAGAGAAAAAAGAAAAAGAGAGAGAGAGAAAGAGAGAAACAGAAAAAAAAAAAAAGAAAGATAAAATAAAAGAGAAGGCTCAGCCCAAATGGGCCCCAGGGTAAGATTTATGAAGTATACAAACAAAAACAAACAAACAAAAAGACTGATAAAAGTAGATGACAAGAAAAAAAAAAATATATATATAAAGACAATACAAAAAAAGAATCTCATCAAAAAGAACCCCAAGTAGAAGATTTATATACTACCAGGACAAACACAAATACGCAGAAACACTAGCAGAAGAAAAAGATGGGAGAGTGGTTATAAATTCTCAGTGTGGGTGAGGAAGCTTATTTTGATTCTTCCTGGATGTATCTTGATATCTCTGTTAAAAGACTCAACTTACCTAAGATAGAGGGAGATTAAAATTTGGTTTACCTATAGGGGTAGCATTGATTGGGGAAAGGGGGTTACCTTGAAGTTTAACTCTATATGAATATTAAAAAATAAAAATAAAATAAGAATAAACTAAACTAAAATAAAATAAAATAAAAAATTAAAAATAGAAAAGCAAAAGAAAAACACAGGTATATATGTCAAAAAGTTCAGGGTTAAAAGATTATTATGGAATTTGATGTACTGGACATCTCACTATGATGGTAAATAGGTTAAAAATTATCTATAAAAAAATGAAGCAGAATAAATGAAAGAAGATGGGATTGGGAGGGAGACAAACCATAAGTGACTCTTAATCTCACAAAACAAACTGAGGGTTGCTGGGGGGAGGGGGTTTGGGAGAAGGGGGTGGTATTATGGATATTGGGGAGGGTATGTGTTTTGGTGAGTGCTGTGAAGTGTGTAAACCTGGTGATTCACAGAGCTGTACCCCTGGGGATAAAAATATATGTTTATAAAAAATAAAAAATTATATTAAAAAACAAAAAAATGAAGCAGAATAGTGGGAACAAATTAAAAATAAAGGTTGTATCTATGAAGTAGTGGTGGTTGTTCTCTTATCTCTCTCTCTCTCTCTCTTTTTTTTTTTTTTTTCTGGTTGGTTTTCTGGGGGAGGGGCCTTGCCATGTGGGTTTTCAGTCAATGATATTCCCTGAGTTAAGTCCTCCCACCCCCATCAAGGGGGTGGGCTCTGAGGAAACCGGTTTTTCAGGCTTTTGTTCTCTGGAGGTTTTTTGTGAGTTTTTGTTTGTTTGTTTGTTCATTTGTTTTCTCTCTCCTTATCGCCTTTGGATGGTTTTTGGAGGTTTAGAGGAAATTGTGGAAATTCCCACAATTTCCCCCCATGATCCTTTGCACTTTTTGAGTGCTTTCAACCAGACTCCCAGTTAATGCTGTCCCCAGTCACAGGGCACTCTCATATTAGTGAATTACTTTCCAGTGGGTCACCTCTGGTGGCTTCCTCCCCCTTTTGTTTATCTTCCGATATCAGTCCAATGTTCCCACTCTGCTTTACCTGCCCACTGGTGTCTTCTGCCCCCATAGAGATCCAGACGTGGATAATTCTAACCTCAGGCTGATTTCATGGGTGATCAGAGTTCCTTGGTAGCTCACTTTAGGGTACAGGTTGAAATGGCGCCTCCTCCTAGTTCCCTGCCATCATGTCTCTCTAAAAAGGAAGATTTTATATGAAATAAATGTAAAAAATATGAAATAAATGTATAAGTAATCATGAAAATCAGAATCTTACCACATTTCTACCCCTATTGTAAAAATTGATTCAGGATCCTCCATGAACACTAAAACCAGTGAATTAAGAATATACACATTTATAATACAGCAACTTAGTAATCACCACCTTCACTAAATGGCCAACCTTGAGTTTCTAACGGCAAGACAACCCAAGCTTCAGTGTCTCATCATATAATGCAATACAAAATATATAATATATGGAAATATTCTTGCAAAAATGTTTAACCTGAATTGAATCAAGCCTATAGACTTCACTTACAATTTATAGACAATATAGGAAATAACAGCACAAGTTCAGTAACATTATAAGGGAGAAATCAGAAAAATCCTGAATTTGGGGTTTTTACATGACAACTGGCCTGAACTCTTTAAAAGTTAATGACAATAACAAAAAAGTAAATAACCTAGATTAAGAAATACTAAATATCCATAATAACCAAATGCAATGCATGAATCTCAATTACATCATGATTTTAAAAAATAAAAATATAAATGATATTCCTGGGAGAGTTAGAAAATTGGACTGGGTATTAAATATTGGAATGGATATTAGATATTAATTTTTTAATATAATAGAATATGGATATGGGTTCAAAATTAAATGATATAGAACTATTGTTAATTTAGATAACAGTATTATACATGTGTAGAAGAATGTTCTTATTCTTAAAGTGATGCATGCTGATGTATATAGGGGTGAATTATGATGTCTGTATCTTACTTTCAAATGGCTCCACTACAAATTCAGTATAGAAAGGAATAAGGAGGGGCACCTGGGTGGCTCAGTGGGTTAAGCCTCTGCCTTCAGCTCAGGTCATGATCCCAGGGTCCTGGGATCAAGCTCTGCATCAGGCTCTGCTCAGTAGGGAGACTGCTTCCCCCTCTCTCTCTGCCTGCCTCTCTGCCTACTTGTGATCTCTCTCTCTCTCTCTGTCAAATAAATTAAAATCTTAAAAAAAAAAAAGAAAGGAATAAGGAAAACATGACAAAAATGTTAACAATTGTTGCATATAAGTAGAGGTATTCATGGAAGTATTCTTTCACCTTTACTGGTGCTTAAAATTTTTCAAAATAAACAGATGTGGAAAAAATATGGAATTCTATGATTAATGAGTCCGTGCTAAGAATTACTAACTATAATCTCTAGTTGCTCCTTTTTCTTCCTGGTATAGTTATTATGGAGCCAAGACATAAAATTGATGACTGAAAGAAATTACATTAAGAAGGATGCATGGATGGGGTGCCTGGCTGACTCAGCTGTTTAAGCATCTGACTCTTGATCTCAGCTCAGGTCTTGATCTCGAGGTAGCAAATTCAAGCCCCACACTGGGCTCCATGCTGGGCGTGGAACCTACCTTTAAAAAATAAAAATAAAAATAGGTAGGTACATGGTTCAGGCCTTAGCTATAAAGATTTTAGAAAAAATTAATTTTCTCAAGTAGCCCCAAAAATCATATCATTCAAGAAATATATGGATGGATTCCTTTAAATGTGAGCCTCTTCCAGATATTCCTTTATTCATTGAATCAGCTTAAGCATTTGTTAAAGTTTGAGGCATCATTTGTCTCTTGCCAGTATAAAATGAGATATTGGATTGCATCTCTGAGCAATCTGCAGTTTCTATAAATACTTGATAAGATCTACTTTATTAAAAATAGAAAATCATTTGGACTTCACTAGAAAAAAATATTCTTTGTATTCAAAAATAAAAAAGCATCTTCCTGCTTACTCTGTTTTCTAGACTCTATTACTTTTTTTAGATTTTATTTATTTATTTGAGAAGAGAGAGCACATGAGTGGGTGGGGGGAGAGAGGCAGGGGGAGAGGGATAAGCAGACTCCCACTGAGCAGGAAGCCTAATGAGGAGCTCCATTCCAGGACCCTGAGATCATGACCTGAGCCAAAGGCAGACACTTAACTGACAGCCACCCAGTTGCCCCTAAATCTACTACTTTTAACATTAAATTAATTTATATCAAGTGAAGAACCTTGAGTATTCCAGATTCACATCTTGTAGAATAAAGACACAAGCCTGCAGAGCTTAAAAGATTTATGCAGGGTCATGTAGCTAAGTAGTGGCAAATTATGACTGGGTCCAAGGTTTTTGACTTCTCATTAAAATACAAAGATTTCTACACAGTATTGCTCTAACACTTATTTACTGTGATCTTGGCCAAGTTGCTTAAACTCTCTAAGCCTAGGGTACTACTACTATGGCAGCTCTCTCAGGTGTCCACCCTCAGAGCCCCCCAGCCCACCTCTGATTTCAGATGGTGGTGATGTACATTTCTGTGGGAGTTTAAGGTCATCTTAGGCTGAGTTACATTCACTACCTGTCCTTTTCGTTCATAACTTTCCCTCTTCTTCTTCTGCATCCAAAGAGAAAAGGAGGGTCTTTCAGATAAGTCAAGCAAGGTCTGACTATTTATATTTTTGAGGTTTATTTTAAAAATGAAGAAATTCTAGAACAAGTTTCAAATTCTTTTTAAACTGTGGATGAACGAACATTTTATTTTAATCCCATCCAAGTATTTTTATAACTAAATGAATAAATTTATTTGAAAATAACTCTAAAAATCTAAATGTGAAGAGTTTTATGCATATGAGGCTAAGGCAAAAAATTCCACCTAATTCAAAGATCTATAGCCTGGGTTCTATTGAGGAATACCAAAGGCTCTTTCTCTCTTCTCCAATTCAACCCTGAGAAAAAAATGAATAATGCTCTGTTTATTTTATTACAGATGCTAGAATGCACGGTATCCCACTTTCCTTCCCCAAAACATGCCTTGCCAACATCCCTTTCTATTAATAGTAGACTCAATTACAACCAATCCTCATTATTCACAGAATCCATATTTTCAAATTCATTTTCTCACTAAATTTATTTGCCTTACCCAAATCAGTACTCAGGACACTTTGGGGGTCATTTATGGACATGCACAGAACCATAAAAACTTTGAGTCATATCATGGGCTAGTTCGTAGCTAAAGTTGAACAAGACATCCCCATGCTTCTTATTTTAGCTCTCATACTTGAGAAAAATTGGTGAACCAAAAAGCTCTTTCTTTGAAATGATCGATAAATTAAAAAAACTAAACCAATTGAGAAAGCAAGAAGAAAAACACAAGTTATAAATATCAGGAATGAAAGAAGGGATATTACTATAGATTCTATGGACATTAAGGATAATAAAGAAATATAAATGAAAAATTTTATTCCAAAAATCCAACAACTTAGATGATTAGGAAAAAAATTTTTGAGATAAACTACCAAAGCTCACTCAAGAAGAAATACATGATTTGTATATCCCTACAGTCCTTAGTGAAATTTAGCCAATAGCTTAAAACTTTTCTGAAAAAAAAAAAAAAAAAGCAAAGCTCAGATGGTTTCACTGGTGAAGTGTATTGTGCAGTTAAAAAAGCAAACTCTTGAAGAAAATATCAGGAGGAACTCCTCCTCAAGTCATTTGATAAGGCCAGCATTAACTTCATCCAAAACCAAAGAAATCATAAGAAAGAATAACTTCAAATATCACTCATGAACATATCTACCAATTTTGCTAAAATTAAAAATTCTCATACATTGTTGATAGGAATACAGCATAGTACAGTTACATTGGAAAATATTTTGGTAGTTTGTTAGATAAAGTTATATATATTTATCACATTGTTCATTAATTCTATTCCTAGGTATTAAGTCAAGAAAATTGAAAACAAATTTCTAAAGGCCGAAACATGTGAATATTCATAGCAGTTTTATTTCACAAGACTCAAAAACTGGGGGGCACCTGGGTGGCTCAGTGGGTTAAGCCTCTGCCTTCAGCTCAGGTCATTGTCTCAGAGTACTGGGATCAAGCCCTGGATCAGACTCTCAGCACAGTGGGGAGCCTGCTTCCCTCTCTCTCTCTCTACCTGCCTCTCTGTCTCCTTATGACACCTCTCTCTCTCTTTCTCTCTGTGTCAAATAAATAAATAAAATCTTTTTTAAAAAACCTGAAAATTGAATTCAGATTTTCATCAAGTAAATAAATAATGAAAACACAATAGTCCAAAACTTCTGGGATGCAGCAAAAAGCAGTTCTAAGAGGAAAGCTTATAGCAATACAAGCCAACATCAAGAAGTAAGAAAAATCTCAAATAAACAACTTAACCTCATGTCTAAAGGAGCTAGAAAAAGAATATCAGTTAAAACCTAAAACCAGCAGAAGGGAAGAAATAATAAATATTATAACCGAAATAAATCATATAAAACTAAAAAAAATAGGACAGATCAATGAAACTGGGAGCTGGTTATTTGGAAAAATCAATAAAATTAATAAACGTCTAGCTGGACTTATCAAGAAAAAAGGAAAAAAGACTCAAATAAATAAAATCACAAGTGAGAGAGGAGAAAGAACAACCAATACCATATAGATACAATTATAAAAGAATATTATGAAAAACTATATGCCAACTGATTCTATAATTTACAAGGAAGGAATGGATAAATTCCTTGAAATACAGACTCCCAAAATTAAAAATGGAGGAAATAGAAAATTTGAACAGACTGATAACCAGCAAAGAAGTTGAGTCAGTAATCAAAAAATTCCTAATAAACAAAAGTCCAAGATCAGATGGCTTCACAGGTGAATTCTATCAAACATTTAAAGACAAGTTAATATCTATTCTTCTTAAACTATTCCAAAAAAATATAAAACAAAGGAAAACTTCCAAATTCATTTGATGAGACCAGCAATACCCTGATACCAAAACCAGATAAAGACACCACCAAAAAAGAGAACTATAGGCTAACATCCCTGATGAACATAGATGTAAAAATTCTGGGTAAAATACTAGCAATCTGAATTCAACAATAAATTATTAAAAGTACAACATTCAGTTCAATAAAATCCCTCAACAAAGTCAGTTTAGAGGGAACCTACCTCAACATAATAAAGCCCTTATATGTAAAAACCACAGCAAATATCATCCTCAATGGGTAAGTACTGAGAGCTTTTCTCCTAAGATTAGGAACAAGACAAGAATGTACACTCTCATCATTTTTATTCAGCATAGTCCTGGAAATCCTAGCCATACCAATCAGACAAGAAAAAGGAATAAAAACATACAAATTGGTAAGGAAAAAGTGAAAGTTTCACTATTTGCAGATGACATGATACTCTATATAGAAAACCCTAAAGACTCTACCAAAAAACTACTAGAACTAATCAATGAATTTTGTAAGGTCACAGGATACAAATTCCATGCACAAAAATCTGTTCCAATTCTCTACAACAATAATGAAGCACCAGAAAGAGAAATTTAGAAAACAATCCCATTTACAACTGCACCCAAAATAATGAGATATATGGGAATAAACCTAACCAAAGAAGGGAAAGACCTGTAATCTGAAAACTATAAAAAACCTAATGAAAGAAATTCAAGACAACACAAAGAAATTGGAAGATATTCCATGTTCATGGATTGGAAGAAAAAATATTGTTAAAATGTCTATACTACCCAAAGTAATCTACCCTTTCAATGCAATTATTATCAAAATACCAACAACATTTTTCACAGAATGAGAAAAAATAATTCTAAAATTTGTATGGAACCACAAAGACCCCAAATAGCCCAAATAACCTTGAAAAATAAAAGCAAACCTGGAGGCATCGCAATTCTGGACTTCAAGTTATATTACAAATCTGCAGTCCTCAAAACAGTATGGTGCAACCACCAAAATAGACAAATAGAGGGGCACCTAGGTGGCTCACTGGGTTAAGCATCTGCCTTCAGCTCAGGTCATGATCCTGGGGTCCTGGGATTGAGCCCTACATTGCGTTCCCTGCTCAGTAAGGACTCTGCCTTTCCTTCCCCCTTTGCCACTCCCCTCTCTAGTGTTCTCTCTAGCTCGCTCCCTCTCAAATAAATAAAATCTTTCAAAAAATAGACAGGTCAACAGAACATACAGAAAATCCGAAAATAAACCCACAATTTTATGTCAGTTAATCTTCGATGAGGCAGGAAAGACTATCCAATGGGGGGAAAAAAAAATAGTCTCTTCAACAAATGGTGTCAGGAAAAATGGACAGCAACATGCATAAGAATCAAATTGGACTGCTTTCTTACACTATACACAAAAATACATTCAAAACACATTAAAGACCTAAATGGGAGACCTGAAATCATGAAAATCCTAGAAGAGAATATAGGCAGTAACTTCTTTGATATCAGCTGTAGCAACTTTTTTCTAGATATGTCTCCTGAGGCTAGGGAAACAAAAAATTCAAAAAAAAAAAAAAAACCTATTGGGATTACATCAAAATAAAATCTTCTGCAGAGCAAAGGAAACTATGGAATGGGAGGCAAGCTATGGAATGGGAGAAGATCTTGTAAATGACATAACCAATAAAGGGTTGGTATCCAAAATATATAAAGAACTTAAAAAATTCAACACCCAAAAAACAAATGATCCAATTTAAAAATGGGTAGAAGATCTGAAGAGTTCCTCGAAAGAAGACATACAGATGGCCAACAGGCACCTGAAAAGATGTTCAACATCACTCATCATCAGGGAAATGCAAATCAAAACTACAATGAGTCATACCACCTTGCACCTGTCAGAATGGCTAAAATCAAAAACACAAGAAACAACAGGTGTCAGTGAGGATGCAGCAAGCAGGGAACCCACTTGCACTGTTTGTGGGATTGCAAACTGGCATAGCCACTGTGAAAAACAGTATGGAGAATCCTCCAAAAGGTAGAAATAGAACTACCATGTTATCCAACAATCACACTACTAGGTATTTACCTAAAGAATGCAAAAACGTTAATTCAAAGGATTACATGCACACCTATGTTTACTGTGGCATTATTTACAAAATGGAACTAGCCCATGAAATCCTGCCTTTGCAATGACGTGGATAGAGCTATTGAGTATATTGCTATACAAAATAAGTCAGACAGAGAAAGATAAATACCATATGATTTCACTCATAGGTGGAATTTAAAAAACAAACAAGCAAAAGAAAAAGATGAGAGTCAAACAAGAAATGGACTTTTAATTATAAAGAACAATATGATGGTTACCAGAGGGGAGGGGCATGGGGATGGTTAAATGGCTGATGGAAATTAAGGAATGCACGTCTGATGAACACAGGATGATGTACGGAACTGTTGAATTACTATATCGAACACCTGAAACTAATATAACACTGTATGTTAACTAGCTGGAATTAAAATAAAAACTTATTTTTTAAAACAAACAAGTAAATGGATAAACAAGTTGAAGTACATCACACAATGGTATATCACTCAGCAATAAAAAGAATGTCTGTACTATTATATGCAACAACCTGGATAAATATCCAAAGAATTATGCTAAAGAATAAAGCCCAGCCAGAAAAAAAATTTTTTTTAATTATTTCACTTACATGACATTCTAGAATAGGCAAAACTATAGAGATAGAAATCAGATCAGTGGTTACAGGGACTGGGAAGAAGGAAAGACTGAAAAACAGGCAAAAGAAACTTTAATCTAGTGGAAATATACTATAACTTAATAGTGGTGGTTTTCATATAACAACATAAACTTAGTAAGACTCATTAAACTGTACATTTAAACACAGTGACATTTGTTGTATGCATATTATACCTCAATAACCCTGAATGAAAATAAAGTGTATAAAATATACATTCTTGGTAATTGGTAAATTGAGAAAATATACATATTTTCTCATAAAAGAAAACCCCAAAATCCCTACAAGTAACTCTGCACTTTAAGCATTTCCCATTTCATGCCCCATTTCTGATTTTCTTTATACTGGTAAAAGAGAAATATACAGTTTCCACATAAACCAGAAAGCGATGAGCATTAGGAGTTCAATTTATGTACCTACCTATATATGAATCATATTTAACACCTTTCTGTGATCTTTTCCTCCAAAATTTTTTTGTATCTTAACCAACTTTTAAAAGTTGCAACATTAACAATGAATCATGAATCCTGGAACACTGAAAAAAAATAAATTAAGATGTTAAAAAAATAAATAAAAGTTGCAACATTATTGTGTTGTTATTTCTCTGGAAATCTGGCTCTAGAATGCTATTCAATTTGTACAACTCTAAAAAAGACATACTGGAATTGTATGCCAGTGCATTCTCACAACGACAAAAAGTATTTCTAGTGGCTGAGATCTACAGCAGAGGAGAACAGAGAGAGGTTTCATATATCGTATTTATTCATACTTGGGGATACATGGTTGACAGAGGATGAGTTTCAGAAATGGCAAAAAGAAAGGAAGGAAGGAAGGAAGGAAGAAAGGAAGGAAGGAAGGAAGGAAGGAAGGAAGGAAGGAGCAGGAGAATTTAGAATCCCTAAATCTCTGGTCTCTTGTAGATTTAATTATTTTGGAGAAAGAGAATCCTAACATAGACAGTCAAACACATCTTTTCTACTCATGCTGTGACACAGCTGGCTAGGTAGGATGAAAGCATATTAATTCACTTACAAGCCCTCTTCATAATCAAATGACAGGCTGAAAAGAATGGGAGAAGTGATACTGGGAATTTAGTATTAGTACTGTTTTTCCAAATATTGCATTGGGAACCCTCTTATTTTATGTAACTCAGAACCAATTGGAAAATGAACAAAATAAAAGTCAATAAAAAGAAATCATACAAAGTGATGTACTCATTATTTTTTTAACTTGAAACATACAAATCCATATTCATTGACCAATCTTTTGATGTAGGACCAAGGCCTGCACTTTTAATATGATAGAATTAAAACAGTATGATAGCAATATTTATTAGCAACTTGCCTTTAACAAGTCTTTCCAAAACTTTCGATTGAATTTTCAGAGAAACAATTCTCTTTTCACACTTAAAATTCTTTGGTTTATATAATATTTAACTAAATTACATAATTACAATAGCAAGTACAACCGGTATTAAGAGCTTTGGGAACAAACACAACAGACTCGTGGGAAGCATATAACTCAACTGGCAGGAACAGAGCATGCAGAAGTTTTGTATAATCATTAATAGATGTGGAAATTTATCAGAAGCTTGTGCTGCATTTATCAAGATAAACATGAAAGAAATCTTGTTTAGTCAATTAATATAGTGAAGTACACTGATAGAATTTCTGAAGTTAACCATTCTTACTTGATCAGATATTTGCAATACACTGATGGACTTAGTTACATATGTTATTTGGGATTTTCACATGCAAGTCATAATTAAGTGGACCTTTAATTATCTTCCCTAATCTTGTCTTTATCTGGCTTAAGGTCATACTAGCCTAAAAAAATGAGTTTGGAAGTTTTTCCTCTTTCTTTATTTATAAAACTTATATAAAACAGTAATTTTCTTTCACTGAAAATTTGGTAGCACTCTCCCATAAAGCTTTCTTTGTCTAGGACTTTGGGGGAGTAGGGTTGACATTTCCCATACCTTGAAACCTAGACATGCTCTTTGTTCAGTGTTCTGAATTTGTTTGCTTATTTGTTTTTCAGTAGACTGCCGGTCCCACTGACTTTCCTCTGATATCTGCAGTGATTTAGCATTGGTATGGAGGAGAAAGCAACCAAGGCTGAGTGAATCATCTTATCAGAAATCAGAAGTCTCCCAACAGGACTGGAAGGTTTTTGAATACTCAGTGTTCTTGGCTAATCAGTATTCAAATTAAAGAGTACTATAATGATTCAGTCATCTTCCTGCTCAGTCTTATGCAGGTTTTCCCTCTATTGATAGTTGGGGTTTTCCACAGCTTCAAAAACAGAGAAATTGAGTGAGACATTCAAAGTTTCCAAATGTGTAGTCAGAACTATGAAAAGAAATAATAGCATAGAACCTGACCCCCCAACTCCCAGTATCCTGGTAACAAAAGCCAACTTCTGTGAAAGACCCTCCTGAGATACAGACAAATAAGATAATTCTTGACCAAAGACAGTTTTATTCCCATCTATTAAAAGGAAGAGTCACTTAGTGCTAAACTTCAAACATTCCCTTTCCCTTCATGTTGAACACTGGAGTTTCAGCTTTCATCTTCACATCTGATGTTCTGATTCACTAACATCCTAATGAAAATTTATAATAGTTTTTAAAGTATATGTAATCCTGATATCAGCTGGCATTGACCTATTTCTTAATATCTAGATAAAGATGGATTTAAATCTCCATGTTATAGATTGTAGAAAAATTCAGTGGCATCCTCAGGATTTCTCCCCTTTTTAGGGGGGTGGGGGGTGACATTCTCTAACAGCTGCCTCTGCTGAATGAATAAATATTGAGATCAGGAGTCCTCTCATTATTCACTTCCAGCCAGCTCAACGCTCCTCTCTCTGCCTTAGGTTGTTCTTATCCTTAATTTCCACCCAGTGCACCCTCTATTTTGAGTGAATAGAAAATATTACTGATGGTTTGGGTGGGAATCTACATTGCAGCAATGGAAATGATTTAACAATTCAATAACAGGTATTTGTGTTGGATGGAACTAGAAGGTATTGTGCTAAGGGAAATAAGTCAGTCCGAGAAAGACAAATACCATCTGATTTCATTCATATGTGAAATCTAAGAACAAAACAAATGAACATAGGGAAGGGAAGGAAAGGAAAGGAAAAATAATATAAGATGAAAATTGAGAGGGAGGCGAACCATAAGAGATGCTGAAGTCTAGGAAACAAACAGGGTTGTGGGAGGGGAAGTGGGTAGGGAGAAGGGAGAATTAGGAAATGATTAAGGAGGGCCTTGATGTAATGAGCATTGGGTGTTACATGCAATTGATGAATCACTAAATTCTACCCCTGAAACTAATAATAATAATTTTATATATATCTATATATAAACATATATATATATATATATATATATATATATATATATATATTTAGCTCATGTTAAAGAAACCTAAAAAGATATTTGTGTTGATGAAGGTCTCTTGGCTATTTCCCTGACTTCAGCACCAGCTACCCTTCCATATTGTTGCTTCTCTCTCCACTTTCCTCTTCTTCTTTTGTCTCTTCCAATACCCTCAGCCCCTTCTAAATCCCTGCTTGTTTTTAAGGCATACTACTTCAGTTATCACAAGTTTGCCTTTGCTCCTGCAGAGCCCATGCCCCACTCTATGGTCTCCTTTGCTTCAAGTAGCTAATCAAGGTATAAATATCTTGGTCTTCTAAACACATCTATAACTAATATCTGAAGAGGTCTCAATTGGATCAATTTCATAATTTGGATACATCTGTTCTGTGAAATTAAGTAATATCCCTTTTTCTCTTTCCTTCATCTTTCCATCCACCCTGTACCTTTTTCACCTATTACTTCCCCATTTGGTTTCTTATATCCTGTCCTTGCAAATCTCCCATTTTAAAAATTAAACTATTAAATTCTATAAATTTCTATGTTTCATTTTTATATTTCCTTGTTTGCACTCTATCTAGCTAATAGTTAAATGTTAGCTGATGCTGTGTTAGGCACTTTCTTTTTCAGTGCATTATTTACATTATAGTAGAAGAGCTAGGACCTTGCTGCATTGACCAAAACAAGTAAAAATAAGGGCATCCTAATCTTGAATACAAAGCTAAAAACAAGAGTACTCCCTTTGCCTTCTTTCCTTTGGTGGCCAACATTGAGCTTGGAACATTAGTCTTCTTATAAAAAGGAAATATGATTTCAGGAAGTATACAATTAAAAGAAAAAGTGAACCCACTATATTACTCGTTTCATACTTAGAATATCAGCATCTTAACAGAAGACACCTTGGTTTGGTATGCAGCCCAACTGTCTCATAACCAAGGAGAATGGTCCTCCTTCAAGGGAAGGCCTGGGAAAAAGACTTAACCAGGAGGCATGTGTTGAGTTACCCCCTAGAAAGTAGAGCTTACTCTCCATAGCACCATCTCCCCAGCAGGCAGTTATGTCCTCTTCCTCCAAACTTACCCAGTTTAGCAGCTCTTCATTGACACCCCATTACAGCACTTCCCATTACTACTTTCTGTTATACTTACTTACCTTTACACCTTTTCTCCCTGTTAGAAATTAATTCCCTGAGGGCCTTGCTACTTTCCCTCAGATAAATGTTTTTGTGATCAAATATAATCTTGTCAGAGAGCCCTTCCCTGACTAGCCTATGTAAAAATAATACATTCTCCATCACATCTCTCTCTACTCTCTTCATTTTTATTCAGAGTTCTTATCGCTACTTGACATTTTATATATATATATATAATTTTTTTTAATCTGTCTCCCAGTACATACCCAGGAATACAACTCACTGAGAAAAAGAAACTTTTTTTTTAATTTTTTTTAAGATTTTATTTATTTATTTGACAGAGAGAAATCACAAGTAGATGGAGAGGCAAGCAGAGAGAGAGGGAAGCAGGCTCCCTGCTGAGCAGAGAGCCCGATGCAGGACTCGATCCCAGGACGCTGAGATCATGACCTGAGCCAAAGGCAGCGGCTTAACCCACTGAGCCACCCAGGCGCCCCGAGAAAAAGAAACTTTATTGTGTACCCACCTCTGTTCCTAGCTTATGAAATAGAGCCTGGCATACAGTAGGCACTGAATAAATATTCATTAAATGGATGAAAAAAATCAATCATAGCATCTATCTATCCCCAACAGTACACAGAACAAAGACTAGCATTTCTTGGGATCCTAGTAATCACTGTTAAAGGGAGGGAGGTGGCATGTCATGAAAGAGTAGAGAAGAAGGATGAGTGGAAGGAAGAGGAAAGGAAAGAAGAAAGAAGGACTAAATGGCTAAATGAATAATAAATGAACAGTTTCTGTTTAAGCAACTTTAAGAAATTATGGGAAGACTGAAAGTGTCATTAAAACCAACTGGTACAGGGAAGAAGACTAAGATAGTGGCTCATTTCCTTGGTAGAGCCATTTACTGCAGAAAGTCAAGATGCACGGAAAATGCCATCCTACAGTCTGGCCAGATGAAATATTCGATGAATTTAGACATTAGCACTGCTTGGCCAAGAGCCACGGAGCTAATTGTTACTTGTTTGAGTCTCTTAAGACTGCACCATTAAAACTTGCATTTTTAATATAATGAATAAACATCTGTGAGCCCCTTATTAGAGGATGGTCTAGCAAATTAAGAAAATTACTTTTTTAAAAAGAGGAAATTAAGACATGGAATCAGTCCAGGAAATTATTCAACTGCCTCTGTGTAGGACCAATTCATAGTTTTTTCTTGACTCTTTAAACATCTTGTGGCCATACAACCACTCCTCTTCTGCCCATCTGACTCTTATCAGCAAGCCAAGTGGATAAGCCTTCATGTTCCACCTGTTCAACCATTAGGCACATATAAAGATGGGTTTATTCCCCAATGAGCAACAAAAGGGCACTGAAGGTGTCAATGAGGTGTGACTAAGCATAGTGACTAAGAGTTCAGGATCTGAAGTCTGTCTTTTAATTGATGTGACTTTGGGCAAGCTATTCAACTTTTTAACTCTCAGCTTTTATCAATAAGATATATGATAATAATACCTAGTTCATAGTTTTGTCACAAATACGGTATATGCAAAAACTATGGTATACTGTATAAGCAAACCTAGTGTTTTAATGCTATATTTAGGAAAGTTCCCAGAAAATAAGTGTTTAATGAATGTTAGTTCTTTTCTGTCTTGTTTGTATTTGTCCTTTCTTTTTCCTTTGGTGGGATAAACTTCTTAAAAGAAGAAACTATGTCTTCTTTCTTCTTGCTAATGATTCATTTGAACTAATAAAGTGTTCTAAAATAAAATGTGTGTTGTCACTTTAGGGGATTCCCTTCATCCCAATCAGTAATCTCCACTTACATTTTCCTAAAGATAGCATCTAGTTGTGAAGCTGTTAGAAAGACCTCGTGAATTTGCAGATGGTTAGAATGTACCTGTGTGTTATTTTCAGGTAATATTCTGATCTCTATCATCTCTTTGTCTATTTCTCTCATACTTGCTGTCATTTTCTATTTCATTCCCCTACTCTAAGAAGTTACATTGGATATTTGCAACCAAATTCTTCCACTAGTTTTATACTCATATGAAATTCAAATCACATTCTCCCATGAAATACAATTGCCTAATTGATGAAAGATAATGTGATTTCCCAAGACAGAGGCTCTGGTCTCTTTACCACTTCCACTTCCTGAAGAATCAAAATGCTGCTCCTCTTATTAGCAGGAGTAGGAAAAAAGTAGGGCAGACACCCTGCTATAGAATACTGAAGCCAAAACGTGAGACAACAGTGCTGAGATCCTTAACCTTGGTCTGCAGGTCTGACTGAACAAAGATTCTTTCTTGCCCTTGTTGAACTAAAAGAAACCGTTCTATTACGTATATCAACTTCAGTCCATTGATTTGTCCTGCTTCCATGCCTGATTCATCTAGGGATCACACTACTGTAGCAAGAAAGAATCTCCCACTCACCATGGTACCCATTTGCACTACAGCAATCCAGGGACTTCCTGTAGAAAGAGAATCAAAAAGAGGTTAAGAAAGGGGAGTGGCACCTACGTGGTTCAGTCTGTTAAGCATGCAACGCTTGATTTCAGCTCAGGTCATGATCTCAAGATGGTGAAATTGAGCCTCATGTCAGGCTCATGTTCAGTGGGGAGTCTGCTTGGGATCCACTCTCCCTCTCCATTTGTCCCTCCCCAACTAAATAAATAAATAAATAAATCTCTGAAAATAAAAAAAGAAAGCTTAAGAAAATAGAAGAAAAACTAATGGAATTTGCGCATGTCAAAAATAAATAAATAAATAAATAAATATTTTCCAAAAATTGACAAACACAATGCATTGGAAAAATTATAAACTTGAGAATTCAGCAAAATAAAGGCACAGTTACTTTCTAAAGTACAGAATCACACTTAGAGATCACTGAGATAATTCCAGTTTCAACATATTCCCTGTGGAGGAAAAAATCTGGGTTCATCAAGCAGAAATGCTCCCTATATCTTCTGTATTTAAAAACTTAGATTTACTTGAACTTTTAAGTGCACCATCTGCCAAAAAGTCTATTTTCTTACATAATCAAAACCTGGATTTCAGCTGGTATTAATAATACATCTATATTACCCATAATTGCTTCAAGCTTCATTTTGGCATGATTAAGGGTAATCATAATCCTTTGAAAAGTCCATAGTTTATTCTGTTTAAAGCTACTGTGAGAGTTAATGCATTTTCATTTTTCTATCTTCCATTCAATTAATCTGAAATCAAATATGCATTTCTTTTGATTGTGTAAACTTTTATCCTTCATCCCATATACCAAAATAGTAAATTTGAATGTCTAGCAGATAGGAATAGATTTATGTGTTTTGGTTACCAAATGCTATAAAAACCTTAAAATATGAACAACAGTATCACATTTATGCAAAGGTCATATGTAAAGTAGCTTCAGCCATCTGGGTTGAAGCTAAGAACCCACAAGTAATTGAAGGTCAAGGTCTCTGGTACAAAAAGTAAAGACTCCTTACCGCTGCTGTAGCTGCCCAGGGGTCTTCTATTGCCTCTTCATTGCCAACTACCCACAGCTGCAAGCAGCCAAAGTTAGACACACTCTGCAACACCCAGGGAAGGAGAAGCTATAGGCCCCAGTACCGGTCTGCCAATGACATTTTGCTTTCAGGTATCTTCTCACACTACTAGTCTTGCACATTTCTTTATTGTTCTGCCATTCCTGACTTCCTTGAAAATGGTGACAATTTCTCAAAAGCCTTCTTTCCTGCATAAAGGTAGAACTCTTGGCTCTACTCTTTTCTTATTGCACTATCAGGACAGCCCTCCCAAGCCTTCAGGAGAAAGAAGGGGCCAAAGAATGAAGTTATTAGTGTTACTGCCTACACAGTACCTATTCCTACAAAACGTCAATTAATGACTCCAATCCCCTCCAACTCTCCAGCATTCAGCTTTCTTAGCTGAAGGGTTGTAGTCAATTCTATCTACTGTAGGTCTTACTTCCAAAACAAAACATCTGTCATATCCCCCAAATCTTCCAAGCCTCTCTGGTTCCTACAATCAGCATCCCTCTACCTCTATCCTACAACCACTCAACTCAATGTCCCAGCCTCCCAAAGACAATATACAGACTACCTGGGGCCACTGAGCCTGAACACCTTGTGTTTTTCTTTTTTATTCTTTCTTTTTTAAATTATTTTCTTTTCTTCAATTCCATGTCCCCTATTCACAATACAGGCAAAGGGCCTGGGCTAGGGTGTATGTGGGTGGGTTTACTCTGCCTCCTTTTTTTCTGTAAGAACAGCCTGTAGTAAGAACCCTCAGGTTTTGGGCAACTTCTCTCCTAGATCTCTAAAATTGAAACCATGCTAAGTGGCTCCAGCACACTGTGTTACCCTGCTTATCACTGAACCGTGTACATCCTAAGACATAGGTCTTGTGGTAGACCTACCATGAGCAGAGAAACACCCCTCCCAGAGCATCTATAAGATACTAATATCTGCAACAACCATGCTTGAATCAGGTTTAGGAGCCCTGCAAATAAATGAAGCAGGGGGAAGATTTAAGTTCCCCTGTTCCTCAAAGACTCAAGTCACAATAGGCTTTCTATAGCTGCCCTTCTACATAGGCCCGGACTGAGCATAAAAGTCTGACACAACGGGTATCCAGTGATTATTCGTAAAAAGATGCATCCAAAATGGAATTCTACTGAGGATAAGAATTCAGATATAAAGAGTTTACACCAAGTCTCAATCATATGTAACCAAAGAGAGAGGTCTCCTTTGTATATCAATCTGACCAATAATGACTTGATTGCCTATAAAATACAGCACTCTGAAGTACAGTAAAGGATACCTTTGAAACTTTATTATAAAACAACCTGTATTAAGGCATTTATAGCTAGAGAGTTGAAATGTGTTAGGTTTTCAGAGCAGAGTATAGATATGCTTAAGGAAAGGAGGAAATTTACAAAAATTCTAAACTTAATATTGCTTTATTCCCTTTTCCCATTTCTTACTGTCTCGGAAGAAGGAAATAATTCATATTTTCTTGACTTTTTATATTCATTTACATGTTCCATAAATTATCTTTCTTATAATTATTTCACAGGTAAACTCCTAAGATAAATTCTCAAAAAAAACCAAACCTTACTGTATATCTCTTGTTTGCTTTTCCCTGTTCTCCATCCTTCTTCCTGCTACTTATTCTGTAGGTCAAATTTTTCTTTTCTCAACCTTTTCCTTTATGGATATTCTCAATCTCTGTTTCAGCTGATTTGCCCTAACAAACATAACTGCCACTAATTTTACATAAATAAATTACCTTACAACCATCCTATTTTAAGTCTTAGGACTCTTTTCAAAATAAATTATTCAAAATAAATTGTTATCCCTACTTGAGTCGAAGAATCTGCTGAAGTTATATGAGCGAGGCTTTAGAAATTTTTAACTGTTTCAAAACAGGTGAGATTGGTTTAACTAAAAGCAAAGTACAGATGAATCCAAAGGGAAGATGGAGCAGTCCCTTGGTAAGAGCACTTTTATATTGCTATAACAAATTTGAAAGTCCTGAGATAATTACGAGTTATTGCTTTTTTTGATAATATAATACATAATATTTTAAGTTGTTTTTATGACATGTTTTAAACCTTTAGCAGTGAAAATCACTTACTTACCCAGTGAGCTGTAACCGTGATGTATTATCTGAAGAGAGAAATCTGAAATAATTTTAGGAGACAACAAATATCAGAGGCCTAAAGATGGATAGGACAGATGTGAACGGAATGGAAAGGGGGAGAGTTCCTAGAGCTAAAATAAAGAGCTTTGGCCATGTGACGGAAGCCAGGTGCCCTGGGCGACGGGGGCAGGCATGGAGGTGGGGAATGAAGGAGCTGAGAGAACCCAAGTAATCAACAGGAAAGCCACTGAATATGTTTTCCAAAATCAGCCATCCCCCATTGCCCCAGCTTCCTCCATCTCCTCCTAACTTTTTCCAACTGAGGTTTCTGAGAAAGGAGAGATGATAAGGCAAGGGACAAGAATCAATCTTGGTATCCAAAGACACCAAGGGAAGGAATAGGAAGGAACAGGAATAATAAGCTTACGCATCAATTCCCCCAAAGAAGATTATAGTAACAAAGCACCCACTGGAGATTCTGAAGGAAAATAGGGAGGAAAGAATGAAAGATGGGAATCAGAATTCTAGAGGGAAAAACAATATTCATTAGAAACCAAATATTGCATAATCAGCATTTCTTTTATTCCAACTGTCTCCACAAAGTTAAAAGAGTCAAACTACTTCCAAAACCTGATCTTTGAATAATTGGACTACTTTACCATCACCCCCCAGGCAAACTGAAATGTATTGGGAAAAGTATATCAAGAGAGAGTGTTTTCGGAAGACATGGCTAGATGCGAGATGGAGAGAAGTGAGTTGGAGGAAATTGGAGGGGGACACAAACCATGAAAGACTGTGGACTCTGAAAAACAAACCGAGGGTATTGGAAGGGAAGGGGTACAGGGTTGGGTCAGCCTGGTGGTAGGTATTATGGAGGGTACATATTGCATGGAGCACCGGGTGTGGTGCATAAACAATGAATCTTGGAACACTAAAAAGAAATAAAAAATATATAAATAAAAAAGAGAGAGAGTGTGTGCACATTAGGTTGTGTCAGCTCTTTGTAACCTATCAACAGCCAGCACTGAAAACATTCACTGTATAGAATTCAGACCTAAAGATGAATTTTTCCATTTTTACTTTTTTAAATTCCATTGTTCTCCCACAGAATTAGTGAGATAAAAAATGTTGTGTACCTTTTTTTTTTTTTTTTCTCATCCAAAGGCCGGTTAATAGACCTCTCCTGCCCTTCCGAAGTTATTGCAAATAACCCAGTGCCCTCTACTGGCGTTCTGGCCACACTGCTTCTCTGCGGCTACCTGGGTTGTTTTTGTTTTGTTTTGTTTTGTTTATTTATTTATTTATTTGACAGATATCACAAGTAGGCAGAGAGGCAGGCAGAGAGAAAGGAGAAAGCAGGTTCCCCGCAGAGCAGAGAGCTCGACGTGGGGCTCCATCCCAGGACCCTGGGATCATGACCCAAGCCAAAGGCAGAGGCTTTAACCACTGGGCCACCCAGGTGCCCCTACCTGGGTTATTTTTAAACATTCTGCAGCTCCAGCTCTGAAGATAAATTAGTGGCTTAAGAAAAGTGCTGTAAGCCATCAGGGAGATTCAAATCAAAACCACACTGAAGAGAAATTTAAAAATTAATAAAAATTTTTTAAAAGAAATTAAAACACACACACACACACACACACACACACACACACTGAGATACCACCTTACACCAGTTAGAATGGCCAAAATTAACAAAAGAGTAAACAACATGTGTTGGAGAGGATTTGAAGAAAGGGGAACCCTCTTACACTGTTGGTGGGAATGCAAGTTGGTGCAGTCACTTTGGAAAATAGTGTGGAGGTTCTTTAAGAAATTAAAAATAGATCAACGGAATATGGCAGATGAGTAGCAGATGGAGGTGACATCAGGTCGCAGAAGTTCAGTTAGATAGTTAGCAAACCATTTTGAACATCTACAAACCCAAGAGGAGATTGAGAAGAAAATTTTCTAGAAACAGAAAATGGACCACTTTCTGAAAGGTAGGACATGTGGAGAAATGAACCCAAAGCAATGGGAAGATAGACCGCAGTGGGAGGGGCCAGAGCCCAGCAAGCAGTGGATCAACAGAGCACAAAACCAGAACTTTTAGAAGTCTGCTCCACTGAGGGAAATCGCTCCAGAGGCTAAGTGGGGGTGGAGCCCTCGCCGGGACAGTGTGGCCTTAGGTGCCACAGGGTCACAGAAGGATCAGGTATGTCTGAGTGTAGCAGAGCTCTCAGGTATTAGAGCAGTGAAGCTGACTACAGAGACTATAGAGATGCTCAGGAGCGAGTGCTCAGCTCCGCATTACCTTAAACTGTGATCCACAGCACAGTGGGGCCAGTGCTCTGAGCAGGGACCTCACAAGTGGCAGATCCCAGAAGACCCAATTTCCTCCACTAGAAGAGCATTGCACAGGAATGTGCTGGGTTTGGAGACTCCAAACGGGGCTGTGTGCCAGAGACAGAAACACTCGGTCACAGGCCGAGTGGCCCAGAGTGCAGCCGGACACCAGGAAAATTGGAGGGATTGACTACTTTTCTCCAAGGGTGCACTGAGGAATGGGGCCCCAAACTCATGGCTCCTCTGGCCAGAGATTGGGAGGCCGCCATTTTCATTCCCTTCCTCCAAAGCAGTACAGAAAGCGTTCAGGGAACAAAAACTCCAAGAACAAACCCAAGCAGATTACTTAGCCCAGCCCCTGGCAAGGTCAGTGCAATTCCACCTCAGTCAAAGACATTTGAGAATCACTACAATAGGCCCCTCCCCCAGAGGATTAGCAAGAACATCCAGCCAAGACCAAGCTTACTGATCAAAGAGAACAGAGGAATTCCAGAGGAGGGGAAAGCAAAGTATGTAATACATGTCTTTCTCCCCATGATTCTTTAGCATTGCAAAGTTAACTAAATTTTTTTAGTTTTTTTCTTATTCTAATTTTCTTAACTTTCCCTCTTTCCTCTTTTAATCTTTTTTAGCTAGTTGATCTTAACAATACCTTTCTTTTAAAAAAAATCTTTTTAAACCTTCATTTTATAGTCATATTTTATCCTTCTTGTATCTAACTTTATTTTTTGTGTACACATAGGTTTGTTTTTTCCCAAAAAAGTTTTGGGATACGATTTCTTCTAAGAGATCAAAATATACCCTAAATAGACCAAAGGGCTTAGTTCTAGCCTCTAGTCCAAGCAAATTCTCTCCACTATTTTTCTTTCTTTTTCCAACCAACATATCAGTTCACTTTTTAGAATTTTTTTTAAAAATGTTCATCTTTACAGTCATATCCCATCCCTTCATTGTGTTTACCCTTATTTTTGTATATATATATAAGTTTTTCTTCCTTTAAAATTTTGGGAGGTAGATATTTCTAAGAGACGCAAATATACCCAAAATCAAGTGGGTGGCTCTATTCTATTCACCAGTCTAATATAAATATATATTTTTTATTTTTCTTAAAATTTTTTACCCTCTTTCTTTACCCCCAAATTTGGGATCTATTCTGATTTGGTTACTGTACATTTTTATGGGGTCTTTGCCACCCTTTTAATATTTTATTCTCTCATTCATATATTCTTATCTGGATAAAATGACCAGTTCGAAAAACTCACTACAAAGAAAAGGAACAAGAGGCAGTACTGAAGGCTAGGCACCTAATCAATATGGACATTCATAATTAATGTTGGATCTAGAGATCAGAATGACAATTCTCAAGTGCTAGCTGGGCTTGAAAAAGACATGGAAGATGTTAGAGAAACCCTGTCTGGAGAAATAAAACCCCTTTCTGGAGAAATAAAAGAACTAAAATCTAACTAAGCCAAAATCAAGAAGCTATTAATGAGGTGCAATCAAAAATAGAGGCTCTTCTGCTAGAATAAATGAGGCAGAAGAAAGAATTAGTGATATAGGAGACCAAATGATGGAGAATAAAGAAGCTGAGCAAAAGAGAGACAGAAAACTACTGGACAACGAGGGGAGAATTCGAGAGATAAGTGATACCATAAGACAAAACAATATTAGAATAATTGGGATCCCAGAAGAAGAAGAGAGAGGGGGGCAGAAGGTGTATTGAAGCAAATTATAGCAGATAATTTCCCAGATTTGGAGAAAGTAAACAAACCTCAAAATCCAGGAGTCACAGAAAACCTTCCTCAAAATCAATAAAAATATGTTCACACCCCATCATCTAATAGTAAACCCTACAAGTCTTAGTGACAAAGAGAAAATCCTGACAGCAGCTCGGAACAAGAAGTCTGTAACATACAATGGTAGAAATACTAGATTGGCAACCGACCTATCCACCAAGACCTAGCAGGCCAGAAAGAACTGGCATGATATATTCAGAGCACTAAATGAGAAAAACATGCAGCCAAGAATATTATATCCAGCTAGGTTATCATTGAAAATAGAAGGAGACATAAAAAGCTTCTGGGACAAACAAAAACTAAAAGATTTGCAAACACCAAACCAGACCTACAGGATACATTGAAAGGGGTCCTCTAAGCAAAGAGAGAGCCTAAAACCAGTAGACCAGAAAGGAACAGAGACAATATACAGTAACAGTCACCTTACAGGCAATACAATGGCACTAAATGCAGATTTAGCAATAGTTACCCTGAATGTAAATGGGTTAAATGCCCCAATCAAATGCCACAGAGTATGAGAATGGATTTAAAAAAAAAAAAAATCAATATGCTGTCTACAAGAAACTCATTTTAGACCCAAAGACACCTCCAGATTTAAAGTGCAGGGGTGGAAAATAATTTACCATGCTAATGGACATCAAAAGAAAGGTGGGGTGGCAATCCTTATATCAGATCAATTCAATTTTAAGCCAAACACTATTATAAGAAATGAGGAAGGACACTATATCATACTCAAAGGGTCTGTCCAATAAGAAGATCTAAGAATTTTAAATATCTATGTCCCTAACATGGGAGCAGCCAAATGTATAAACCAGTTAATAACAAAATCAAAGAAACACATTGACAATAATACAATAATAGTAGGGGACTTTAATACCCCCCTCACTGAAATGGACACATCATCCAAACAAAAGATCAACAAGGAAATAAAGGCCTTAAATGATACACTGGACCAGATGGACATCACAGATATATTCAGAACATTCCATCCCAAAGCAACAGAATACATATTCTTCTCTAGGGCACATGGAACATTCTCCAGAATAGATCATATCCTGGGTCACAAATCAGGTCTTAACTGGTACCCAAAGGTTGGGATCATTCCCTGCATATTTTCAGACCACAATGCTCTGAAGCTAGAACTCAATCACAAGAGGAAATTTGGAAAAAATCCAAATACATGGAAACTAAAGAGTATCCTACTAAAAATGAATGGGTCAACCAGAAAATTAAAGAAGAATTGAAAAAATTCATGGAAACAAATAATGAAAAGACAACTGTTCAAAATCTGTGGGACACAGAAAAGGCAGTCCTGAGAGGAAAGTTTACAGCAATACAAGCCTTCCTCAAAAAACAAGAAAGGTCTCAAGTACACAACCTAACCCTACACCTAAAGGAGATGGAGAAAGAACAGCAAAGAAAGCCTAAACCCAGCAGAAGAAAAAATAATAAAGATCAGAGCAGAAATAAATGAAACAGAAACCAAAAAAACAGTAGAATGAGTCAACGAAACTAGGAGCTGGTTCTTTGAAAGAATTAATAAGATTGATAAACCCCTGGACAGACTTCTCAAAAAGAGAAGAGAAAGGACCTAAGTTAAAAAAAAATCCTGAATGAAAGAGTAGACATCACAACCAACACCAAAGAAAAACAAACAATTATAAGAACATATTATGAGCAAATATACACCAGCAAATTTGACAATCTGAAAGAAATGGATGCATTCCTAGAGACGTATAAACTGCCAAAACTGAACCAGGAAGAAATAGAATTCCTGAACAGTCCCATAACAAGTAAAGAGATTTAAGCAGTCATCTAAAATCTCCCAACAAACAAGAGCCCAGGGCCAGACGGCTTCCCAAGGGAATTCTACCAAACATTTAAAAGAAGAATTAATACCTATTTTCCTGAAACTGTTCCAAAAAATAGAAATGGAAGGAAAACTTCCAAACTCATTTTATGAGGTCAGCATTAGCTTGATCCCAAAACCAGACAAAGACTCCATCAAAAAGAAAAATTACAGGTTCCTGGGTGTCTCAGTGGGTTGAAGTCTCTGCTTTTGGCTCGGGTCATGATCCCAGGATGCTGGGATTGAGGCCCCGCATAAGGCACTCTGCTCCATGAGGAGCCTGCTTCCTCCTCTCTCTCTGCCTGCCTCTCTGCCTACTTGTGATTTCTGTCTGTCAAATAAATAAACAAAATCTTTAAAAAATGTATATTAAAGTAAAAAGAAGAATTACAGACCAATATCCTTAATGAACACAGATGCAAAAATTTTCACCATAATACTAGCCAATAGGATCCAATGGTACATTAAAAGGATTATTCACCATGACCAAATGGTATTTATTCCAGGCTGCAAGTTTGGTTCAATATCCACAAACGTGATACCATACATTAATAAAAGAAAGAACAAGAACCATATGATACTCTCAACAGATGCTGAAAAAGCATTTGACAAAGTACAGCATCCTTTCTTGATCAAAAATCTTCACAGTGAAGGCACAGAGGGTACATGCTTCAATATCATCAAATCCACCTATGAAAAACCCACAGCAAATATCATTCTCAATGGGGAAAAACTGAGAGCTTTTCCATTGAGGTCAGGAACATGGCACAGATGTCCACTACAACCACTGCTATTCATAGTTCTAGAAGTCCTAGCGTCAGCAATCAGACAACAAAAAGAAATAAAAAGCTTCTTAATTGACAAAGAAGTCAAACTCTCACTCTGCAGATGATATCATACTTTATGTGGAAAACCCAAAAGACTCCACTCCAAAACAACTAGAACTCATACAGGAATTCAGTGAAGTGTCAGGATATGAAATCAGTGCACAGAAATCAGTTGCATTTCTATACACCAACAACAAGACAGAAAATATAGAAATTAAGGAGTCAATCCCATTTACAACTGCACCCAAAACCATAAGATACCTAGGAATAAACCTAACCAAAGAGGCAAAGAATCTGTACTCAGAAAACTATAAAGGGCTCATTAAAGAAATTGAGGAAAACAAAAGAAAGGGGAAAATGTTCCATGCTCATGGATTGGAAGAACAAATATTGTGAAAATGTCTATGCTAACTAAAGCAATCAACACATTTCATGCAATCCCTATAAAAATACATTCTTTTTTTTTTTTTCAAAGAAATGGAACAAATAATCCTAACATTCATATGGAAACAGAAAAGACCCCAAATAGTCAGAGAAATGTTGAAAAAGAAAGCCAAAGTTGGTGGCATCACAATTCCAGACTTCAAGCTCTATTACAAAGCTATAATCATCAAGACAGTGTGGTACTGGCACAAAAAGAGACACATAAATCAGTGGAACAGAATAGAGAGCCCAGAAATGGACCCTCAACTCTATTGGCCAACTAATTTTTGACAAAGCAGTAAAGAATGTCCAATGGAAAAAAGATAGTCCCTTCAACAAATGGTATTGGGAAAATTGGACAGCCACATGCAGAAGAATTAAACTGATCATTTCCTTACACCACATACAAAAATAGACTCAAAATGGATGAAAGACTTCAATGTGAGACAGGAACCTTTCAAAATCCTTGAGGAGAAAACAGGCAGCAACCTCTTCAACCTCAGCCACAGCAACTTCTTTCTAGGAACATCACCAAAGGCAAGGGAAGCAAGGACAAAAATGAACTATTAGGACTTCATCAAGATCAAAAGCTTTTGCATAGCAAAGGCAACAGTCAACAAAACCAAAATACAACTGACAGGATGGGAGAAGATATTTGCAAATGACATCTGTAAAAAGGCTAGTACCCAAAATCTAGAAAGAACTTATCAAACTCAACACCCAAAGAACAAATAATCCAATCAAGAAATGGGCAGAGGACATGAACAGACATTTCTGCAAAGACCATCCAGATGGCCAACAGACACATGAAAAAGTGCTCCACATCACTCAGCATCAGGGAAATACAAATCAAAACCACAATCAGATACCACCTCACACCAGTCAGAATGGCTAAAATTAACAAGTCTGGAAATGACAGATGCTGGGGAGGATGCAGAGTAAGGGGAACCCTCCTACACTGTTGGTGGGAATGCAAGCTGGTGCAGCCACTCTAGAAAACAGCATGGAGCTTCCTCAAAAAGTTGAAAATAGAGCTACCCTACAACCCAGTAGTCACACTACTGGGTATTTACCCTAAAGATATAAATGTAGGGATCTGAAGGGGCCCATGCACCCAAATGTTTATAGCAGCAATGTCCACAATAGCCAAACTATGGAAAGAGCCTAGATGTCCATCAGCAGATGAATCGATAAAGAAGATGTGGTATTATATACAATGAAATACTATGCAGTCATCAAAAGAAATGAAATCTTGCCATTTGCAATGACGTGAATGGAACTAGAGGGTATTATGCTAAATGAAATAAGTCAATCACAGAAAGACAATTTATTATATGCTCTCCCTGATATGAGGAATTTGAGAGGCAAAGAGGGGGGCTTGGTAGGGTAGGGAAGGAAAAAATGAAACAAGATGGGATCAGGAAGGAGACAAACAATAAGAGTCTCTTAATCTCACAAAACAAACTGAGGATTGCTGGGGAGAGGTAGGGTATGAAGAGTGTGGTTGGGTTATCGACATTGGGGAGGATATGTGCTATGGTGAGTTCTGTGAAGTGTGTAAGCCTGATGATTCACAGACCTGTACCCCTGAGATAAATAATACATTATATGTTAATTTAAAAAAATAAATCAATTAATTAATTAAAAATAGAGCTTCCCCATGACCCTGCCATTGCACTACTGGGTATTTACCCCAAGGATACTGATTTAGTGAAAAGAAGGGCCATCTGTACCCCAATGTTCAGAGCAGCAATGGCCACTATTGCCAAACTGTGGAAAGAATCAAGATGCCCTTCAACAGACGAACAGATAAAGAAGATTGGTCCATATATACAATGGAGTATTATGCCTCCATCAGAGAGGATGAATACCCAACTTTTGTATCAACATGGACGAGATTGGAAGAGATTATGCTGAGTGAAATAAGTCAGGCAGAGAGATTCAAGTATCATATGGTATCACATACTTGTGGAGCATAAGGAGTAACACAGAAGACATTGGGAGATGAGAAGAGAAGTGAGTTGGGGGAAACCAGAATGGGAGACAAACCATGAGAGACTGTGGATTCTGATAAACAAACTGAGGGTTTTGGATGGGAGGGAGGTGAGGGTTGGGTGAGCCTGGATGGTGGGTATTATGGGGGGCACATATTGCATGGAGCATGGGGTGTGGTGTATAAACAATAAATGCTGGAACACTAAAAAGAAATAAAATATATAAAATGGAAAAAAAAAAAGAAAAGTGCTGTTTGGATTGAACACAAATCATTTGACAAAGAGAAGGAGAAATAGGTATAATGGACTCTAAAATCAAGCAGTACAATTATTTATAGCAGGGTAAATGATTATGTCACTGCCCTCTTTCAAAAAAACATCCAACTTGATTTAAAAAAAAAAAAAAAACCTTTGTTGCATAGCTGAATTACTATTAACTGTGGATTTACATTACTGGCTTCAGAAGAAGACAATGAACTGAATCAAATCTAACCAAAGTGACCCAGCAACCAAGGGAGTAATGAGAGCATCATGCTAGGCAATAATGGGGAGAACCTAATTTTCTCCAGATTTACATCCTCTTAGTCCAAGCTGGTAGTGGGCTGAGGAAGTCAGATGCTGTGAGGAAACAAAGCTCCTTGAGAAGGACAAGTTGAGCACTTCCAGAAAGCAACCCTTTCAAACTTCTTGAGAACCATTTCTTGACAGAACCTTTAACCCTATAGTCCTTGATTCAATGGATTTTTAAATGACATAAGAGGGTGACCCTTGGTTGGGGGGTTTTCCAATGGGGGCTTTGTCCTCCATCCAAATATTCATTTTAACCTCATATGTGAAAAAATCAGAACCTCCAAATTTGCTACCGAAAACTAGCAAATAATCTAAGAATAGTTTCAGTCTGCAATCTATGAGGTCTCCCTGTGAAAAAGAGAAAGGACATTACCACGGCCACCTGCTCCATTCTGACTGGTCTGTTCCTGGAACCAGAGGCCTTATAAGTGACATTCCCTTACAACACAAGATAGCAGGAAATGGGTTTTTTTGCCACTAAAATAGTGAATTGTGGTCCTGCCTCAGCAATATTGAGTCATTTATGTGCCAGGAATTGGACAAAGTTTGGAGGAACAGAAATAAATAAAACACAGTTTCTACTCACAAGGATTTGAGTCAAGTTGGATACAAAGACAAGTGAACATAATTAGAATATAACATTGTAAACAGCAATAAAAATATGCACAAAGTAGGACCAAAGAAGAGAGGGTTCTAACAAGATCCATGGTTTCAAAGTCATAGTTTTTTTGTACCCCCAAATTCATCATTTCATTCACTGAGGATTTGGGAACCACCAGGATTCCTCTCGTACATTTCTGATACAAGTTGCAAATGAAAGAGCTAATGATAAATACATTAGCCAAAACGTGCCAAAATATGATTTATTCATAACCAGAGAAGAATTCAACATAAAGGGCAAACTACTCAAAAACACAGAAGAGGAAGTTTCAAGGAGAGAATGGTAGTCTATGTTAGATAGAGATTAGGCTGAAGAAAATTCAAACTGAAAGAACAGACTGATGGATTTGACAGTAAAGAGGTCACTGCTGAGTTTAAGACCAACCACTGCAGTAGAGTGATGAATACAAGAAGCCAGGCTGGAAAAGATGTGTTTAAACAGGAAATATAGCAGTCACGGATAGTATTATAGGTGCAATTACCTTAAGTGAATGCCATGGAAGACAGCACAGGAAAGCATCTTCCTCAGGGACAATAGCCTTTCCTTTGCAGTAGAAGTTGAGAGCAAGGCCTCCCCAGTCATAGAGATCTGGGTTCATAGTCTAGCTGTGTCATTTAAAGTAATTTCACTCTAAGTTTCTATAAAATTAGATAATTATAGTCCTTACCTCATAGAAAAAATATCTAGAGAATAAACACTCATTATGGAAGCTGGAAAGAAGTCAGAGAAACCACCATATTTCTTCAATTCTAAAATTCATGTTTTAACATTTCTAAAATCAGGGTACCTTATAGTTTATTATCAGCATTTTCCCCTAGCAACATATAAAATAATGACTCACCTAACAACCAATGGCATCTTAATGTTTAATGAGAGTTAGTCCTAGGGACTAACCCTGGAGCAGTTGGGTAACTAGCCTAGCTTTATGCAAATTGGCTCATGAAAAATGTTAAAATGTTAAAATGAATGTTGTGCTTAAATTCACAGGGATTTTAAAAAGTCTTCTGTGTCCTTTCTACTCATAATACAGTCACAAACAGCAGCAGAGCATCACCGGGGATCTTGTGAGACATGCAGAATCTCAGACCCTACCCCAGATCTATCAAATCAAAACCCTCAACTTAACAAGGCTTTTAGGCATTTGTGTCTATAGTCAAGTTTGAAAAGCACTGTTCCAGCTCTTTTGTTGGGATATTTTTTTTAAGTTGAAGATATTGGTATAGTTAGAGTTTGGATTCATTTCCCTAACTACTGACCAAATTGTATTCTTTCATTAAAAATATAATGACAAGGGGGCGCCTGGGTGGCTCAGTGGGTTAAAGCCTCTGCCTTCTGCTCGGGTCATGATCCCGGGGTCCTGGGATCCGGCCCCGCGTCCGGCTCTCTGCTGGGCGGGGAGCCTGCTTCCTCCTCTTTCTCTGCCTGCCTCTCTGCCTACTTGTGATCTCTGTCAAATAAATAAATAAAATCTTTAAAAAAATAAAATATATATATATATATATAATGACAGGGACACGTGGGTAGCTTAGTCCATTGAGCATCTGCCTTCAGCTCAGGTCATGATCCCAGGGTCCTAGGATCAACTCCCACATTGGGCTCCCTTCTCATCAGGGAACCTGCTTCTCCCTCTGCCTGCCACTCCCTCTGTTTGTGCTCTCTCTCTAACAAATGAATAAACAAAATCTTTAAAAATATATATAAAGGTAAACTGGGATTAGTTTGATTCTTTAAAATATTTCAACATTTATGATGTATCTGGGGATTAATAATATAACTTTACATGGAAATCAAAATCTCTGGAATTCACATAACATTAATACCAAAGCTGGGGAGATGAGGAATAAACTTTACTTGGAAAAAAATTTTTTCTTCTGTAGCATTGCTGAATTTGTTTTTTATATGATATTCCAGAATGACACACTTGTTCTGTTGGCCAAGAGGAGTACCACCGAGACTGAACACTTATTACACACAAGGACTGAACACGTAAAGACTCCACTAACCTGGCCCAACCAACCCAGGTGAATAATAAGCTGCCAAATGTTTGA
This sequence comes from Mustela putorius furo, assembly GCF_011764305.1. Lineage (NCBI taxonomy): Eukaryota > Metazoa > Chordata > Mammalia > Carnivora > Mustelidae > Mustela > Mustela putorius. Next base: position 313,937 of record NW_025421437.1, read on the forward strand.
TTGAACACCACACAATTAGAAATACTGGGTTGTCATGAAATTTGTTGTTTGGTGATATCTACCGTAGAAAATATAAATCATTAATATGGTCTTTTCATGATGCCCTTTTTAAAGATAACAGTACAATCATGACCAGAGGTAGTGCAACTTTGATTATTCTACTATCCTCTGTGGTATGTTTAATCAAAAGGGAATGTAAAATTAGAAAGCATAGCCCTGAAATGGAATAGTTAATCTTCCACATAAAGAGTCTGGATTGGCTGCCAGAATGCAAATAGCTAGAGTGATGAATGTGAAAAGATCAGCGGTCCAGATAAACCCCTGGACACTGTTACTTTATAGTGCAAATAAATTGGGTTTTCTATAATTAATGTAGGCAGGAGGAATTGGATTTGAGACTTTTTTTTTTCTTGGTTTTATTACATTGAGTAGGCACATGTGCTCTCTCCATAAGACCCAGAAATCTGGTTTCCAACCCCAGCTTCTTGCTTCAAGGGTCCCTTTGCCAGCTGGTCAGAACTTAGCCAAGCCCACACAGGTACTTTCTCACCCAAGGCCCATCTCTGCTCTATGGAAAACCCTCACACTCACTTTTCTTTGCCCCAGTAAACAATGGGATGCAAGTTACTCTCTAGACAGTAGCCTTTCTGTCGCGCCCCCACCCCCATCAGCAAAGCAGTCTATTCTTTCAGATTCCCTGGGCAGGAGTCACATTCCTATTTCCTAAACCTGGCAGCATCAGTGGACACATTGTAAGCTCTCCAAGTAGAGCTTTCTCCACTGTGAAAGCCTGCCTTGTCTTTGGTTCCCCCAGAGGCAAACACTGAGACAAGGATTCAAGACCAAGTGGTTTACTGGGGAGATTAGCTCAGAAAACACTGGTGGAGGAATGGGAAGCCTAGATATGGTTGATACTGTGATGTATCCATATTCCGTCAAGAAGGAAGGCTACAGATGTTACCAAAAGAGCCTCAGCTATCAGCCCTCTTTGGAGAATGCCTTAGCTAAAGAAAATTGAGTTTCCCAAGTTAGGTTTCCTTCTAGGCACAGCCCACACCCAGCGGCTAATCACTGTGGCGTTAAAAATGCCAAAACTTGGGGTGCCTGGGTGGCTTAGTGGTTAAATTAAGCCTCTGCCTTCAGCTCAGGTCATGATCCCAGGGTCCTAGGATCGAGTCCCGCATTGGGCTCCCACTCAGCAGGGAAGCCTGTTCCCCCCTCTCTCTCTGCCTGCCTCTCTGCCTACTTGTGATCTCTGTCTGTCAAATAAATAAATAAATAAAATCTTTTTTTAAAAAAATGCCAAAACTTCTCCCCCAGCTCAGGTTGACTCTAAAGGGCATTGCAGCTCTGTATCCCCCCAAGGGGCCAACTGAGGCCTCTGTTTGGACTGCATTCCAGTCTAACTTCTCCCTCTGCTACTCTATTTCTCTCCCCTCCCTTCCATACGTATTGATCCCTAAAAGAATTCTTAATAAACATCCTGCATGCTAATGAACCCAATCTACAACTACAGGAAAAGGAAGGAAGCCAATGGGTGTATTATCAAGCAATTTATCATGAATAATTAGAGCACAATCACACCAGAAAACTTTGAGAAACAATACAGAATATGTACTTCACAAATATACCACTTGAGGAGTAAAGAATCTGAGATATTCATTGTTTGAGGACATAATTCTTCTACGACTGGCATGTCCCTTGCACATCAGAGTAGGCTGCAGCTGCCAGGAGCAGCCCTCAGGCAGAGTCATGTGATTGCTTAGGAGTTGGGCTGGAGCACACAGAAATGAGAGGTACCTGTGGGATATGGGTAGGCTTTGACAGGGTCCACTTCAAGCCATCTGCTTCCAATTTAGGCCTGAGTGGAATCATCTTCCCAGACTAATTATATTATGGAAAGAAAAACCAGGGGCACCTGGGTGACTCAGTGGATTAAAGCCTCTGCCTTCAGCTCAGGTCATGGTCCCAGGGTCCTGGGATCAAGCCCATATTGGGCCCTCTGTTCAGCAGGGAGCCGCTTCCCCCTCTCTCTGTGTGCCTCTCTGCCTACTTGTGATCTCTCTCTCTCTGTCAAATAAATAAATAAAATCTTTAAAAAAAAAAAAAAGTAAAGAAAAACCAGATATGGAAGAACATTAGAAATACCTAACGCAATCAGGAAGAAATTTGCACTTGGAACCCAAAGAGTGACCATATATCAAACTTTCATTGAGTAAATAATATCTGCCAGACATTGTATTTGGCTGTTCTCACTCATGAACTCATTTATCTTCACAATAATTCTATGAGGTGTTTTTTACTTAACATATCAGAAACTGAAGTTTAGAGGAGAGAAACTTCCCCAGGATATTAGCTTAATCACAAATCTGACACAAAAGTCCACATTCTTATCCAGACTACATTATTCTCTCTTTCTAGGAGCAAGAAATAGATTTCTCAAAAAGAAAACATTGTGTGTGTTTTTTTGTTGGTTTTTTAAATTTTTTTTTAATTTATTTATTTTCAGCATAAAAGTATCATTATTTTTTCACCACACCCAGTGCTCCATGCAATCCGTGCCCTCTATAATACCCACCACCAGGTACCTCGACCTCCCACCACCCCCGCCACTTCAAACCCCTCAGATTGTTTTTCAGAGTCCATAGTCTCTCATGGTTCACCTCCCCTTCCAGTTTGCTTCAACTCCCTTCTCCTCTCTAACTCCCCTTGTCCTCCATGCTATTTGTTATGCTCCACAAATAAGTGAAACCATATGATAATTGACTCTCTCTGCTTGACTTATTTCACTCAGCATAATCTCTTCCAGTCCCGTCCATGTTGCTACAAAAGTTGGTTATTCGTCCTTTCTGATGGAGGCATAATACTCCATAGTGTATACAGACCACATCTTCCTTATCCATTCATCTGTTGAAGGGTGTCTTGGTTCTTTCCACAGTTTGGAGACCATGGCCATTGCTTCTATAAACATTGGGGTGGCCCTTCTTTTCACTACAACTGTATCTTTGGGGTAAATACCGTGGAGTGCAATGGCAGGGTCATAGGGAAGTTCTATTTTTAATTTTTTTGGAATCTCCACACTGTTCTTCAAAGTGGCTGCACCAACTTGCATTCCCACCAACAGTGTAAGAGGGTTCCCCTTTCTCCACATCCTCTCCAACACATGTTGTTTCCTGTCTTGCTAATTTTGGCCATTCTAACTGGTGTAAGGTGATATCTCAATGTAGTTTTAATTTGAATCTCCCTGATGGCTAGTGATGATGAACATTTTTTCATGTGTCTGATAGCCATTTGTATGTCTTCATTGGAGGAGTATCTGTCCATATCTTCTGCCCATTTTTTGATATGATTGTCTGTTTTGTGGTTGTGAGTTTGAGGAGTTCTTTATAGATCCTGGATATCAAACTTTTGTCTGTACTGTCATTTGCAAATATCTTCTCCCATTCCGTGGGTTGCCTCTTTGTTTTCTTGACTGTTTCCTTTGCTGTGCAGAAGATTTTGATTTTGATGAAGTCCCAAAAGTTCATCTTCGCTTTTGTTTCCTTTGCCTTTGGAGACATATCTTGAAAGAAGTTGCTGTGGCTGATATCAAAGAGATTACTGCCTATGTTCTCCTCTAGGATTCTGATGGATTCCTGTCTCACATTGAGGTCTTTTATCCATTTTGAGTTTATCTTTGTGTACAGTGTAAGAGAATGGTCGAGTTTCATTCTTCTACATATAGCTGCCCACTTTTCCCAGCACCATTTATTGAAGAGACTGTCTTTTTTCCACTGTATATTTTTTCCTGTTTTGTCGAAGATAATTTGACCATAGAGTTGAGGGTCCATATCTGGGCTCTCTACTCTGTTCCACTGGTCTATGTGTCTGTTTTTATGCCAGTACCATGCTGTCTTGGTGATCACGGCTTTGTAGTAAAGCTTAAAATTAGGTAACGTGATGCCCCCAGTTTTATTTTTGTTTTTCAACATTTCCTTAGTGATTCAGGGTCTCTTCTGATTCCATACAAATTTTAGGATTATTTTCTCCAGCTCTTTGAAGAACACTGGTGGAATTTTGATCGGAATAGCATTAAAAGTATAGATTGCTCTAGGCAATATAAACATTTTAACAATGTTTATTCTTCTGATCCAAGAGCATGGAATGGTCTTCCATCTTTTTGTGTCTTCTTCAATTTCTTTCATGAGTGTTCTGTAGTTCCTCGAGTACAGATCCTTTACCTCTTTGGTTAGGTTTATTCCCCGGTATCTTATGGTTCTTGGTGCTATAGTAAATGGAATCGATTCTCTAATTTCCCTTTCTGTATTTTCATTGTTAGTGTATAAGAAAGCCACTGATTTCTGTACATTGACTTTGTATCCTATCACGTTGCTGAATTGTTGTATGAGTTCTAGTAGTTTGGGGGTGGAGTCTTTTGGGTTTTCCATATAAAGAATCATGTCATCTGCAAAGAGAGAGAGTTTGACTTCTTCGTTGCCAATTTGGATACATTTTGTTTCCCTTTGTTGTCTGATTGCTGTTGCGAGGACTTTTAATACTATGTTGAACAGGAGTGGTGAAAGTGGGCATCCTTGTCGTGTTCCTGATCTCAACGGGAAGGACGCAAGCTTTTTCCCATTGAAGATGATATTTGCTGTGGGTCATTCATAGATAGATTTGATGAAGTTCAGGAATGTTCCCTCTATCCCTATACTTTGAAGCGTTTTAATCAGGAACGGATGCTGGATTTTGTCAAATGCTTTGTCTGCATCAATTGAGAGGACCATGTGGTTCTTCTCTCTTCTCTTATTAATTTGCTCTGTCACATTGATTGATTAGTGAATGTTGAACCATCCTTGTAGCCCAGGGATGAATCCCACCTGGTCATGGTGGATAATCTTTTTAATGTGCTGTTGGATCCTGTTTACTAGGATTTTGTTGAGAATCTTAGTATCCATATTCATCAGTGATATTGGTCTGAAATTCTCCTTTTTGGTAGGGTCTTTGCCTGGTTTGGGGATCAGGGTAATGCTGGCTTCATAGAAAGAGTCAGGAAGTTTTCCTTCTGCTTCAATTTTTTAAAACAGCTTCAGGAGAATAGGTGTTATTTCTTCTTTGAAAGTTTGGTAGAATTCCCCGGGGAATCCATCAGGTCCTGGGCTCTTACTTTTTGGGAGGTTTTTGATCACTGCTTCAATCTCGTTACTAGATATTGGTCTATTCCGGTTGTCAATTTCTTCCTGATTCAAATTTGGGAGTTTATAGTTTTCTGGGAATGCATCCATTTCATCTAGGTTGCTTAGCTTATTGGCATATAACTGTTGATAATAACTTCTGATAATTGTTTCTACTTCCTTGGTGTTTGTTGTGATCTCTCCCTTTCCATTCATAATTTTATGTATTTGAGCTTTCTCTCTTTTCTTTTGGATTAGTGTCGCCAATGGTTTATCGATCTTATCGATTCTTTCATAAAACCAGCTTCTAGTTTCATTGATACGTTCTACTGTATCTCTGGTTTCTACCTCATCGATATCAGCTCTAATCTTGATTATTTCCCTTCTTATGTGTGGAGTTGGTTTGATTTGTCATTGATTCTCCAGTTCTTTAAGGTGTAGAGACAACTGCTGTGTTCTGGATTTTTCAATTTTTTTGTGGGAGGCGTGGATGGCTATGTATTTCCCCCTTAGGACTGCCTTTGCTGTATCCCATAGGTTTTGGATCGAAGTGTCTTCATTGTCATTGGTTTTCATGAATTGTTTCAGTTCTTCCTTGATCTCCTGGTTGATCCAAGCATTCTTAAGCAAGGTGGTCTTTAGCTTCCAGGTGTTTGAGTTCCTTCAGAACTTTTCCTTGTGATTGAGCTCCAGTTTCAAAGCATTGTGATCTGAGAATGTGCAAGGAATAATCTCAGTCTTTTGGTTTCGGTTGAGTCCTGATTTGTGACCCAGTATGTGGTCTATTCTGGAGAAAGTTCCATGTGCACTTAAGAAGAATGAGTATTCTGTTGTTTTAGGGTGGAATGTTCTGAATATATCTATGAGGTCCATCTGGTCCAATGTGTCATTCAATGCTCTTGTTTCTTTATTGATTTTCTGCTTCGATGATCTGTCTATTTCAAGATCTCCAATGATTAGTGTATTCGTATCAATATGACTCTTTATCTTAATTAACAGTTTTCTTATGTAATTGGCTGCTCCCATATTGGGGGCATAGATATTTACAGTTGTTAGATCATCTTGGTGGATAGTCCCTTTAAGAATGATGTAGTGTCCTTCTAGATCTCTGACTACAGTCTTTAGTTTAAAATCTAATTTGTCTGTTATGAGAATCGCTACCCCAACCTTTTTTTGAGGCCCATTGGCATGAAAGATGCTTCTCCATCCCTTCACTTTCAGTCTGGGTGTATCTTTAGGTTCAAAATGGGTCTCTTGTAGACAACATATGGATGGGTCCTGTTGTTTTATCCAGTCTGCAACCCTGTGCTGTTTTATGCGCGCATTTAGGCCATTCACATTGAGAGTGATAATTGATAGATACATTTTTATTGACATCGTGTTACCTTTGAAATCTTTCTTTCTGTAGATTGTCTCTATATTTCTGTTCAATGCTATTCTTGGGATTTTTCCTCCTTTAAAGAAGTCCCCTTAATATTTCCTGCAGTATCATCTTGGTGGTTGCATAGTCTTTTAAGTCTTGCCGGTTCTGGATACTCTTTATCTCTCCATCCATTTTGAATGTCAATCTTGCTGGATAAAATATTCTTGGCTGCATATTCTTCTCATTCAGTGCCCTGAATATATCTTGCCAGCCCTTTCTGGCTTACCAGGTCTCTGTGGACAGGTCTGACGTTGTTCTGATGGGCTTTCCTCTGTACGTAAGGATCTTCTTTGTCCTAGCTGCTTTCAAAAGGTTCTGCCTACAATTATAATTCTTCATTCTTACTATTAGGTGTCTCAAGGACTTTTGAGAATCTGTAATCTTGGGGGGAAACCTTTCGGCCTCTAGTACATAAATGCTGGTTCCATTCATGAGATTGGGAAAATTTTCATGAAGAACGTGTTCCACTATATCTTCTAGACTCCTTTCTTTCTCCTCCCCTTCAGGGATTCTAATAATTCTGACGTTGGAATGTTTCATGGCATCATTTATTTCCCTTATTCTGTTTTCGTGGCTTCTAAGCTGTTTGTTCCAGGCTTCCTCCTGATCCTTTCTCTCTGTTTGTCCTCCAGATCACTAATTCTATCTTCTGTCTCAGTTACCCTAGCTTTGAGAGAATTTAGATTAGATTGGAACTCATTGAGAGATTGTGAAGCTCATCCCTGGTAGCTTTCAGCTCTTCCCTAATATTGAAAACATGATCTCTGGTAATTTTCAGTTCAGCCCTAATCAATTCCTTTTGGTCACCCATGGCTTTCTCCAACCTAGCTTTTGCTTGGATAATTGTTAGCCTAAATTCTCTTTCCAACATATTTTCTATGTTGATAGCTGTTAGCTCTGTTGCAGAAGGTCCATCCTCTGTATTTTTCTTCTGTTGGGCATTCCTCCTCCCAGTCATTTTGGTGAGAGATGGCTGAACAGGTGTAGCTGGGTGTATCGACTGTGGTGCAGTCAAGGTGCACCCTGGAATGCTTCTGAGCAATCAGGGTTCCCCACCCAAATGAGAGGAAAAAGAAAAGGAAAAGAAAAAAAGAGAGAGGGAGAGAGAAAGGAAAGAAATGTGAGATAAAAGAAAAGGTTCAGCCCAAATGGGCCGCAAGGTAAGATTTATGAAGTATACAAACAGACACAGACAAACAAAAAGACTGATAAAAGTATATGACAAGAAAAAATATATATATATATATTTGCATATATATATATATGCAAATAAAGGAAGAACCTCCTCAAAAAGAACCCTGAGTGTAAGATTTATATACTATCAGGACAAACACAAAAACAGAAATACTGATGGAAGAAAAAGATGGGAGACTGGTTGTAAATTCTCAGTGTGAGTGAGGAAGGTTGTTTTGATTCTTCCTGGATGTATCTTGATATCTTTGTTAGAGGACTCAACTTTCCTAAGATAAGGGGGGGATTAGGAATTGGTTTACCTATAGGGGTGGCATTCATTGGGGAAAGGGGATTACCTTGAAGTTTAACTCTATATGAATATTAGAAAATAAAAATTTAAAAAAGGAATAAACTAAACTAAACTAAAATTTTAAAAAAAGGAATTTAAAAAATAGAAATGCAAAAGAAAAACACAGGTGTATGTATCAAAAAGTTCAGGTTACCTCAACAATCAGACAACAAAAGAAAATTAAAGGCATCCAAATTGGCAAAGAAGAAGTCAAATTATCACTCTTCGCAGATGATATACTATATGTGGAAAACCCAAAAGACTCCACTCCAAATCTGCTAGAACTTATACAGGAATTCAGTAAAGTGTCAGGATATAAAATCAATGCACAGAAATCAGTTGCATTTCTCTACACCAACAAGACAGAAGAAAGAGAAATTAAGGAGTCAATCCCATTTACAATTGCACCCCAAACCATAAGATACCTAAGAATAAACCTAACCAAAGAGGCACAGAATCTATACTCAGAAAACTATAAAGTACTCATGAAAGAAATTGACGAAGACACAAAGAAATGGAAAAATGTTCCATGCTCCTGGATTGGAAGAATAAATATTGTGAAAATGTCTATGCTACCTAAAGCAATCTACACATTTAATGCAATTCCTATCAAAGTACCATCCATCTTTTTCAAAGAAATGGAACAAATAATGCTAAAATTTATATGGAACCAGAAAAGACCTCGAATAGCCAAAGGGATATTGAAAACGAAAGCCAACGTTGGTGGCATCACAATTCCGGACTTCAAGCTCTATTATAAAGCTGTCATCATCAAGACAGCATGGTACTGGCACAAAAACAGATACATAGATCAATGGAACAGAATAGAGAGCCCAGAAATAGACCCTCAACTCTACAGTCAACTAATCTTTGACAAAGCAGGAAAGAATGTCCAATGGAAAAAAGACAGCCTTTTCAATAAATGGTGCTGGGAAAATTGGACAGCCACATGCAGAAAAATGAAATTGGACCATTTCCTTACACCACACACAAAAATAGACTCAAAATGGATGAAGGACCTCAATGTGCGAAAGGAATGCATCAAAATCCTTGAGAACACAGGCAGCAACCTCTTCGACCTCAGCCGCAGCAACATCTTCCTAGGAACAACGCCAAAGGCAAGGGAAGCAAGGGCAAAAATGAACTATTGGGATTTCATCAAGATCAAAAGCTTTTGCACAGCAAAGGAAACAGTTAACAAAATCAAAAGACAACTGACAGAATGGGAGAAGATATTTGCAAACGACATATCAGATAAAGGACTAGTGTCCAGAATCTATAAAGAACTTAGCAAACTCAACACCCAAAGAACAAATAATCCAATCAAGAAATGGGCAGAGGACATGAACAGACATTTCTGCAAAGAACACATCCAGATGGCCAACAGACACATGAAAAAGTGCTCCATATCACTCAGCATCAGGGAAATACAAATCAAAACCACAATGAGATATCACCTCACACCAGTCAGAATGGCTAAAATCAACAAGTCAGGAAATGACAGATGCTGGAGAGGATGCAGAGAAAGGGGAACCCTCCTACACTGTTGGTGGGAATGCAAGCTGGTGCAGCCACTCTGGAAAACAGCATGGAGGTTCCTCAAAATGTTGAAAATAGAACTGCCCTATGACCCAGCAATTGCACTATTGGGTATTTACCCTAAAGATACAAACGTAGTGATCCAAAGGGTCACGTGCACCCGAATGTTTATAGCAGCAATGTCCACAATAGCCAAACTATGGAAAAAACCTAGATGTCCATCAACAGATGAATGGATCAAGAAGATGTGGTATATATACACAATGGAATACTATGCAGCCATCAAAAGAAATGAAATCTTGCCATTTGCGACAACATGGATGGAACTAGAGCGTATCCTGCTTAGCAAAATAAGTCAAGCAGAGAAAGACAACTATCATATGATCTCCCTGATATGAGGAAGTGGTGATGCAACATGGGGGCTTAAGTGGGTAGGAGAAGAATCAATGAAACAAGATGGGATTGGGGAGGAGACAAACCATAAGTGACACTTAATCTCACAAAACAAACTGAGGGTTGCTGGGGGGAGGGGGTTTGGGAGAAGGGGGTGGGATTATGGACATTGGGGAGGGTATGTGCTTTGGTGAGTGCTGCGAAGTGTGCAAATCTGGTGATTCACAGACCTGTACCTCTGGGGATAAAAATATATGTTTATAAAAAATAAAAAATTATAAAAAAAAAAGTTCAGGTTAGAAGGTTATCATGGAATTTGATGTACTGGACATCTCACTGTGATGGTAAATAGGTTAAAAAATTATCTATATAATAATAAAAAATTAACTATATAAAAAAATGAGCCGGAATAGTGGGATCGAATTAATAATAAAAATTTTCCGAAGATGGCGGAGAAGTAGCAAGCTGAGACTGCTTCAGCTAGCCGGAGATCAGCTAGATAGCTTATCTAAAGATTGCAAACACCTGAAAATCCATCGGCAGATCGAAGAGAAGAAGAACAGCAATTCTGGAAACAGAAAAACAACCACTTTCTGAAAGGTAGGACCGGCGGAGAAGTGAATCCAAAGCGACGGGAAGATAGACCCCGGGGGGAGGGGCCGGCTCCCGGCAAGTGGCGGAGCAACCGCGCACAAAATCAGGACTTTTAAAAGTCTGTTCCGCTGAGGGACATCGCTCCAGAGGCTAAACCGGGGCGAAGCCCACGCGGGGTCAGCGTGGCCTCAGGTCCCGCAGGGTCACAGAAGGATCGGGGGTGTCTGAGTGTCGCAGAGCTTGCGGGTATTGGAACGGGAAAGCCGGCTACAGAGACAGAGCTGACAGTAAGCTCGCAGCTCGGTGTTACCTTGAACCGGTCGCAGGCTCGGTGAGCTCGGAGCGCGGCCGGAGGTCAGGCAGACGGGAGTAACTGGGCGCTGTTCTCTGAGGGCGCACTGAGGAGTGGGGCCCTGGGCTCTCGGCTCCTCCGGGCCGGAGACCAGGAGGCCGCCATTTGTATTCCCGTCCTCTGGAACTCTACGGAAAGCGCTCAGGGAACAAAAGCTCCTGAAAGCAAACCCGAGCGGATTACTCACCCCGGCCCCGGGTAAGGGCGGTGTAATTCCGCCTGGGGCAAAGACACTTGAGAATCACTACAACAGGCCCCTCCCCCAGAAGATCAACAAGAAATCCAGCCGAGACCAAGTTCACCTACCAAGGAGTGCGGTTTCAATACCAAGGAGAGCAGCAGAATTCCAGAGGAGGAGAAAGCCAAGCACGGAACTCATGGCTTTTTTCCTGTGATTTTTTTTTTAGTCTTGCAGTTAATTTAATTTTTTCTTTTTCATTTTTTTTTTCTTTTTTTCTCTTCTTTTTTCTCTCGCCTTCGGGTAAAAATTTTTTTTTTTAACTGTTACCTTTTTCTTTTTTAAAGATTTTTTACTAGTTTATCTAATATATATATATATTTTTTACTTTTTTCTTAGGTGTTTTCTTTTTTTAAAAATTCTTTTCTTTTCTTTTCTTTTTTTTTCTTTTTCTTTTCTTTTTGTTTCTTTCTTTCTTTCTTCCTTTTTGAACCTCTTTTTATCCCCTTTCTCCCCACTCACGATTTTGGATCTCTTCTAATTTGGTTAAAGCATATTTTCCTGGGGTTGTTGCCACCCTTTTAGTATTTTACTTGCCCCTTCATTTACTCTTATCTGGACAAAATGACAAGACGTAAAAATTCAACACAAAAAAAAGAACAAGAGGCAGTACCGAAGGCTAGGGACCTAATCAATACAGACATCGGTAATATGTCAGATCTAGAGTTCAGAATGACAATTCTCAAGGTTCTAGCCGGGCTCGAAAAAGGCATGGAAGATATTAGAGAAACCCTCTCGAGAGATATAAAAGCCCTTTCTGGAGAAATAAAAGAACTAAAATCTAACCAAGGTGAAATCAAAAAAGCTATTAATGAGGTGCAATCAAAAATGGAGGCTCTAACTGCTAGGATAAATGAGGCAGAAGAAAGAATTAGTGATATAGAAGACCAAATGACAGAGAATAAAGAAGCTGAGCAAAAGAGGGACAAACAGCTACTGGACCACGAGGGGAGAATTCGAGAGATAAGTGACACCATAAGACGAAACAACATTAGAATAATTGGGATTCCAGAAGAAGAAGAAAGTGAGAGGGGAGCAGAAGGTATACTGGAGAGAATTATTGGGGAGAATTTCCCCAATATGGCAAAGGGAACGAGCTTCAAAATTCAGGAGGTTCAGAGAACGCCCCTCAAAATCAATAAGAATAGGCCCACACCCCGTCACCTAATAGTAAAATTTACAAGTCTCAATGACAAAGAGAAAATCCTGAAAGCAGCCCGGGAAAAGAAGTCTGTAACATACAATGGTAAAAATATTAGATTGGCAGCTGACTTATCCACAGAGACCTGGCAGGCCAGAAAGAGCTGGCATGATATTTTCAGAGCACTAAACGAGAAAAACATGCAGCCAAGAATACTATATCCAGCTAGGCTATCATTGAAAATAGAAGGAGAGATTAAAAGCTTCCAGGACAAACAACAACTGAAAGAATTTGCAAATACCAAACCAGCTCTACAGGAAATCTTGAAAGGGGTCCTCTAAGCAAAGAGAGAGCCTACAAGTGGTAGATCAGAAAGGAACAGAGACCATATACAGTAACAGTCACCTTACAGGCAATACAATGGCACTAAATTCATACCTCTCAATAGTTACCCTGAATGTGAATGGGCTAAATGCCCCTGTCAAAAGACACAGGGTATCAGAATGGATAAAAAAACAAAACCCATCTATATGTTGCCTCCAAGAAACACATTTTAAGCCCGAAGACACCTCCAGATTTAAAGTGAGGGGGTGGAAAAGAATTTACCATGCTAATGGACATCAGAAGAAAGCAGGAGTGGCAATCCTTATATCAGATCAATTAGATTTTAAGCCAAAGACTATAATAAGAGATGAGGAAGGACACTATATCATACTCAAAGGGTCTGTCCAACAAGAAGATTTAACAATTTTAAATATCTATGCCCCCAATGTGGGAGCAGCCAACTATATAAACCAATTAATAACAAAATCAAAGAAACACATCAACAATAATACAATGATAGTAGGGGACTTTAACACTCCCCTCACTGAAATGGACAGGTCATCCAAGCAAAAGATCAGCAAGGAAATAAAGGCCTTAAATGACACACTGGACCAGATGGACATCACAGATATATTCAGAATATTTCATCCCAAAGCAACAGAATACACATTCTTCTCTAGTGCACATGGAACATTCTCCAGAATAGATCACATCCTCGGTCCTAAATCAGGACTCAACCGGTATCAAAAGATTGGGATCATTCCCTGCATATTTTCAGACCACAATGCTCTAAAGCTAGAACTCAACCACAAAAGGAAGTTTGGAAAGAACCCAAATACATGGAGACTAAACAGTATCCTTCTAAAGAATGAATGGGTCAACCGGGAAATTAAAGAAGAATTGAAAAAAATCATGGAAACAAATGATAATGAAAACACAACGGTTCAAAATCTGTGGGACACAACAAAGGCAGTCGTGAGAGGAAAATATATAGCGGTACAAGCCTTTCTCAAGAAACAAGAAAGGTCTCAGGTACACAACCTAACCCTACACCTAAAGGAGCTGGAGAAAGAACAAGAAAGAAACCCTAAGCCCAGCAGGAGAAGAGAAATCATAAAGATCAGAGCAGAAATCAATGAAATAGAAACCAAAAAAACAATAGAACAAATCAACGAAACTAGGAGCTGGTTCTTTGAAAGAATTAATAAAATTGATAAACCCCTGGCCCGACTTATCAAAAAAAGAAAAGAGAAAGGACCCAAATAAATAAAATCATGAATGAAAGAGGAGAGATCACAACTAACACCAAAGAAATACAAACTATTATAAGAACATACTATGAGCAACTCTACGGCAATAAATTTGACAATCTGGAAGAAATGGATGCATTCCTAGAAACATATAAACTACCACAACTGAACCAGGAAGAAATAGAAAGCCTGAACAGACCCATAACCAGTAAGGAGATTGAAACAGTCATTAAAAATCTCCAAACAAACAAAAGCCCAGGGCCAGACGGCTTCCCGGGGGAATTCTACCAAACATTTAAAGAAGAACTAATTCCTATTCTCCTGAAACTGTTCCAAAAAATAGAAATGGAAGGAAAACTTCCAAACTCATTTTATGAGGCCAGCATCACCTTGATCCCAAAACCAGACAAGGATCCCACCAAAAAAAGAGAGCTATAGACCGATATCCTTGATGAACACAGATGCGAAAATACTCAACAAAATACTAGCCAATAGGATTCAACAGTACATTAAAAAGATTATTCACCACGACCAAGTGGGATTTATTCCAGGGCTGCAAGGTTGGTTCAACATCCGCAAATCAGTCAATGTGATACAACACATCAATAAAAGAAAGAACAAGAACCATATGATACTCTCAATAGATGCTGAAAAAGCATTTGACAAAGTACAACATCCCTTCCTGATCAAAACTCTTCAAAGTGTAGGGATAGAGGGCACATACCTCAATATCATCAAAGCCATCTATGAAAAACCCACCGCAAATATCATTCTCAATGGAGAAAAACTGAAAGCTTTTCCGCTAAGGTCAGGAACACGGCAGGGATGTCCATTATCACCACTGCTATTCAACGTCGTACTAGAGGTCCTAGCCTCAGCAATCAGACAACAAAAGGAAATTAAAGGCATCCAAATCGGCAAAGAAGAAGTCAAATTATCACTCTTCGCAGATGATATGATACTATATGTGGAAAACCCAAAAGACTGCACTCCAAAACTGCTAGAACTTATACAGGAATTCAGTAAAGTGTCAGGATATAAAATCAATGCACAGAAATCAGTTGCATTTCTCTACACCAACAGCAAGACAGAAGAAAGAGATATTAAGGAGTCAATCCCATTTACAATTGCATCCAAAACCATAAGATACCTAGGAATAAACCTAACCAAAGAGACACAGAATCTATACTCAGAAAACTATAAAGTACTCATGAAAGAAATTGAGGAAGACACAAAGAAATGGAAAAATGTTCCATGCTCCTGGATTGGAAGAATAAATATTGTGAAAATGTCTATGCTACCTAAAGCAATCTACACATTTAATGCAATTCCTATCAAAGTACCATCCATCTTTTTCAAAGAAATGGAACAAATAATTCTAAAATTTATATGGAACCAGAAAAGACCTCGAATAGCCAAAGGGATCTTGAAAAAGAAAGCCAACGTTGGTGGCATCACAATTCCGGACTTCAAGCTCTATTACAAAGCTGTCATCATCAAGACAACATGGTACTGGCACAAAAACAGACACATAGATCAATGGAACAGAATAGAGAGCCCAGAAATAGACCCTCAAATCTATGGTCAACTAATCTTTGACAAAGCAGGAAAGAATGTCCAATGGAAAAAAGACAGCCTCTTCAATAAATGGTGCTGGGAAAATTGGACAGCCACATGCAGAAAAATGAAATTGGAACATTTCCTTACACCACACACAAAAATAGACTCAAAATGGATGAAGGACCTCAATGTACGAAAGGAATCCATCAAAATCCTTGAGGAGAACACGGGCAGCAACCTCTTTGACCTCAGCCGCAGCAATATCTTCCTAGGAACAACGCAAAAGGCAAGGGAAGCAAGGGAAAAAATGAACTACTGGGATTTCATCAAGATCAAAAGCTTTTGCACAGCAAAGGAAACAGTTAACAAAATCAAAAGACAACTGACAGAATGGGAGAAGATATTTGCAAACGACATATCAGATAAAGGACTAGTGTCCAGAATCTATAAAGAACTTAGCAAACTCAACACCCAAAGAACAAATAATCCAATCAAGAAATGGGCAGAAGACATGAACAGACATTTCTGCAAAGAACACATCCAGATGGCGAACAGACACATGAAAAAGTGCTCCATATCACTCGGCATCAGGGAAATACAAATCAAAACCACAATGAGATATCACCTCACACCAGTCAGAATGGCTAAAATCAACAAGTCAGGAAATGACAGATGCTGGCGAGGATGCGGAGAAAGGGGAACCCTCCTACACTGTTGGTGGGAATGCAAGCTGGTGCAGCCAGTCTGGAAAACAGCATGGAGGTTCCTCAAAATGTTGAAAATAGAACTGCCCTATGACCCAGCAATTGCACTATTGGGTATTTACCCTAAAGATACAAATGTAGTGATCCAAAGGGACACATGCACCCGAATGTTTATAGCAGCAATGTCCACAATAGCCAAACTATGGAAAGAACCTAGATGTCCATCAACAGATGAATGGATCAAGAAGATGTGGTATATATACACAATGGAATACTATGCAGCCATCAAAAGAAATGAAATCTTGCCATTTGCAACAACGTGGATGGAACTAGAGCGTATCATGCTTAGCGAAATAAGTCAAGCAGAGAAAGACAACTATCATATGATCTCCCTGATATGAGGAAGTGGTGATGCAACATGGAGGCTTAAGTGGGTAGAAGAAGAATAAATGAAACAAGATGGGATTGGGAGGGAGACAAACCATAAGTGACTCTTAATCTCACAAAACAAACTGAGGGTTGCCGGGGGGAGGGGGTTTGGGAGAAGGGGGTGGGATTATGGACATTGGGGAGGGTATGTGCTTTGGTGAGTGCTGTGAAGTGTGTAAACCTGGTGATTCACAGACCTGTACCCCTGGGGATAAAAATATATGTTTATAAAAAGAGCGAGACTGATACAAAAAAAAAAAAAAAAAAATTTTCCTATGAAGTAGTGGTGGTTGTTCTCTTGTCGTCTTTTTTTTTTAACTTTCCTGGTTGGTTTTCTGGGGGAGGGGACTGCCACGTGGGTTTTCAGTCCCTGAAGTTCTCTCAGCTAAGTCCTCCAGCCCCCCTCAAGGGGGTGGGCTCTGAGGAAACTGGTTTGTTCAGGCTTTTGTTCTCTGGAGGTTTTTATATTTGTTCACTTTTGTTTTTCTCTCTCACCTTGACCGCTTTTGATGGCTTTTGTAGGTTTAGATGAAAGCAAACTGCACCCTGACCTCCCTCTCAGAGAGAAGCCTCAGTCTGGCTACAGAGCTCATATAAATCCCCCCTTGGCCACTGGCAGGGCAGGTTCCCAGTCGCCGTCCTTGGGGACTCAGGATTTTTTGCTTGTACCCAAAACCATGGCAGAGGTGGCTGCCTGGGCAGCTCCAGACTGCCAGAGAAGTTCCAAGCAGCGATCACACACTGAGATTTTCCCACTGGCCCGGGCTGGGAGTGCCTGGTCTTTCTGGTCCGAGAGCACCTGGCTGGAGTTTGTGTGCACCTCTCTCAGGGGAGGGCACGGGGCACGACTCAGACTCTGATGGCACAGCAGGGCACTTGTGTGGGGACTGCAAAAAGGCTGTGCTTCTGTTGGCTGGCGAGGCTCCCAGCCCCTCAGGGGAGCCGGGCGCCAAGCACTCTCAGGCATGCTGGTGGTTCAGGGACTGAGACCTGGTTTCTCTGCCGCACTCTCTCTGGCTCTGTGCCAGGGGTGGCTGTCCTGGGTCTGGGGACTTAAGCCCCAACCCTAACACCCCGAGATTCCCGCAATTTCCCCCCGGTGATCCTTTGCTCTTTTTGAGTGCTTTCTACCAGACTCCCGAGTTAATGCTGGTCCCCAGGTGCAGGACACTCTCGTATTGGGATATTACTTTCCAACTGGTCGCCTCTGGTGGCTCCCTCCCCCTTTTGTTTATCTTCCGATATCAGTCCGATGTTCCCACTCTGCTTTACCTGCCCACTGGCGTCTTCTGCCCCTGTAGAGATCCAGACGTGTATAATTCTGATCTCAGGCTGATTTCGTGGGTGATTGGAGATCTTTGGAAAGTAATCAGCTCACTTTAGGGTGCAGGTTGAACGGGTGCCTCCTCCTACTTCCCCGCCATCTTGTCTCCTCTCTAAATAAATCAAAAAGAAAACATTGTTGGTGAGGCTGGGAAGCAAAAGGGCAGTATTCACAAAGATAAGTATCTTTCACTTTTGTGAAAATGAAGATGTATACCCCCTTTAACCCCTGCAAGCAGCCAACATGGGGAGTAAAGGGGGGAAAATGTAACATCATAATAAGGGGGAGAAATCAGAGTGAGAAATGAACCATGAGAGACTATGGACTCTGGGAAACATACAGGGAGTTTGGGGGGATAGGGGGGTGCGGTGGGGGGGGGATGGGTGACTCTGGTGATGGGTATTGGAGGTCATGGATTGAATGGAGTCCCAGGTGTTATACACAAACAATGAATCAAGGAACACTACATCAAAAACTAATGATGTACTATATGGTGACTAACACAACACAATTAAAAAACATTTAATGGTGCAGATTAAATTACTTCATGTTTTAAACTGTCAATATTTTTATTTATTTCAACTGCTAGTGAAAGACCCGCGGATCCCCTTACCCAAGAATTCAACACTGCCACAGGATGCAAACAGCAAGAGGTTCTTTATTGTTACGCAGGCGCCTGCGGGTGGTCAGCGGGTGCGTCTGCGGGTAGTCAGCAGCTCCTGCTAGCTGAGCACACCTGGCTGGGGTGGTGCAGGATTTTTATAGACAGGTACAAACAAGTCCCGGATGGGACGGGGCCGATTGGCTGACAATTTGAACATTTGAAAAAAAGGCATACTTGGTGTTAGTGGATTGGCCCTGGAAGACCCCCACGCGCAAATAAAAAGGGCAGGAAGGGGAAACAAAGAGGAGAAGCTTGACCCCATCACTCAGCAGAAAGGCATCCTGTCTACGTGACCATGCAGCCCCCTGTCTACGTGACCTACATGACCATGCAGCCCCCTTGCCTACGTGACCATGCCCCGGCTATTAGGAGAGGGTATCTTGTTCAAACAGGAGTCAAGTGTCATGCCCTAAAAGCCAAGCGGTTACAGAAAGGCAAAAGAGCAGTTACATTGAATTCAACCCTGGGGGAAGGGTCTTTTCATTGCAAGGGGAGGAGGGGTACTTTTACACAACAAAAGAGCAGTTAATTAGTTAACGATGGGGGGGGGGTTCTTTCATTAGCATTAGGCATTCTAATTGCTGAATTGAGATTGTGTTTGCAACTAAAGTGACTATGGCAATGTTATTACCTGAGAGTAACCAGAAGAGTCATAGATTGGCTGGAGTTTTCATCCAGGGGTAAATGCAGATTACCCCCACTCAATAAATTTTATAAGCAAGATGGGAGACAAAACCAAAGTTGTGTCTCAGTCATAGGCCATATCCCACGCATCATGCTTGTTCAAATTACCAGTTACATACTGACTATCCTATAAAATTCACATTGACAGTCTTACCAACTTCTAAGAACCATAGAAATAATTGTTACTACAATAACTATGTTGCATACCTGGGTTTCATTTATAAATTTCACTTTCTTTTTTAACTTGAAAGAGATTTGAGCTGCCATTTGTCTAAACGGATGGTGCTTTGAACCACTTACTTCAAGATATAAAGAATGATACAGGAGGAAGTGGCAGAAGCTGACTAACTACAAGCCAAGACAAAAAAAGAAAATTTCCTGCCCTTAGCCAAACTTTAGTCTCCAAACTTTAAGGGGCACCTGAGGCACCACAAAGGCTCCAAGAGAGAATCTGTTCCTTTTTTTCTCCTCAGGCAACAAACTATGAAAATTCTTTAATGTTCACTTATGATAAATGGTCAATTGTTAAGGCATTGTACCAGGATTGGAATTTCAGCCTTAAAAAAAAAAAAAAGGTGAGAGAAAAAATTTTCCACTCAGGACCATAAAACCAGAGGGAAAAGTGGGCCTGTGGGATAACAGTGAGCTGGTAACAACAGAAACAAGTTGCATCAAGTTGCACCAACAGTCAAAAAGACAGTAAAAGTAGCAAATTACTTTCAGGAAGGAAAACAAATAAGACAGAAATAAACACAAAGATTCTTTAATAAGAAATAGACTGTAATTCTAAGATATAAATAAACCACTGTGATAATCTGTGAAGATTCTGAATGCTTCTCCTCATTTCCTTTTGGAATCCCATTTAACTAAAGGGTCATGGTTCACAGTTTATCAGCTATCCTTTATCCATTTAAAATAATCCATGAGGAGGGCACCTGGGTGGCTCAGTGGGTTAAAGCCTCTGCCTTCAGCTCAGGTCATGGTCCCAGGGTCCTGGGATGGAGGCCCGCATCAGGCTCTCTGCTTGGAGGGAGCCTGCTTCTTCCTCTCTCTCTGCCTGCCTCTCTGCCTACTTGTGATCTCTCTCTCTCTCTCTCTCTCTGTCAAATAAATAAGTAAATAAATCTTTTTAAAAAAATAAAATAAAATAAAATAATCCGTGAGGAAATTTTAGCTCAAAACTGTTAACAGTTATCCAAACAAATAAGCTAATCTTATGACCCCAGTAATAACTTGCAAATCAGAGAGTGGTTCTTTGTTATGGTGTTGGGTAAAACTTCACCATTTATCTACATTGAAATCTGGGACATCTGGCTACCCTAACCTTGTCTACTAGGCAGAGCATAAATTACAGGCCAGGGAGCTATGAGCAGGAAAAAGCAAAAAGCTATGAAAATTTATGGCTTTCCAAACAAAACCAAGAGATGACTTCTAAATATATTGTTTTATTTTTAGATCATCTTTCAGCCACCTCTCCATCATGGTTTGAATTTGAGGAAAGACAAGTTTGACACATCTGGTCAGTAAAGCTCATGTCAACTAAAGCTCATGTTTAAAACAGTAGTCAACAGGCGCCTGGGTGGCTCAGTGGGTTAAAGCCTCTGCCTTCAGCTCAGGTCATGATCCCACAGTCCTGGAATCAAGCCCCGAATCAGGCTCTCTGCTCAGTGGGGATCCTGCTTCCCCCTCTCTCTACCTGCCTCTCTGCCTACTTGTGATCTCAGTCTGTCAAATAATAAATTAAAAATCTTTTTAAAAAATAAATAAAACAGCAGTCAAAAAAAAAAAGTGACAAAAACTTCAATTGCCCCCCCCCAAAAAATATTATTATCAAAAGATTGTTTTATTATTAGAATTTTTTTAGGAAGCTGGTCCTTGGTCCAGGTATTTTTTTTGAAACCTATGACTATTGCTCTTTGCATAAAGAGATCAGAAGTAGATAACTGGAGGGAGTAGTAATAGGTAAAATTATTTTATATTTCAAGTTATCAAAGGAGAAAAAACACATTATGAATACTGAGTGGGAAAAAAACTATAGAATTGGATATATATTGTGATTACTCTCATTAAGTTCTAAAATCTATACATATAGTATATACATATACAGAAGGAGAAAACTGATAACAACCTGGAAGAATATTTCGTTAACTCTAAATAAAATAAAGACAATCCCTAATGTCTATATTTCTGTATGCTTGATTTTCCGTTTTTTTTTTTAAAGATTTATTTATTTATTTGACAGACAGATCACAAGTAGGCAGAGAGGCAGGCAGAGAGAGAGAGGAAGAGAAGCAGGCTTTATTCTGAGTGGAGAGCCCGATCCAGGCCTCGATCCCATGACCCTGGGATCACGGCCTGAGCTGAAGGCAGAGGCTTTAACACACTGAGCCACCCAGGCACCCCACAGTTTGTTTGTTTGGTTTTTTAAATAAACTTTATGTTTTTTATTTTTTTAAGTCAATGAATATACTTTTTTTAAAGATTTTATTTTTAAGCAATATAGACACCCAATGTGGGGTTCAATCAAGAGTTTCAAACTCTACTGAGTGAGCCAGGCACCCCAAAAATACTTTTTAGAAAAATTTCCTCCTAAGTCTTCCCAGCATGCAATCTTCAACAATTTCCTCCCCAATGGTGAAAATAAGACATATATATAGTTTGTGAAGAAGATTAGACAATGTATTTGAAGTACCTAACACCATAGTTAGCCAGCAGATGCTATATGATCAAAGGGTAATGATGTCATTCTAACGACATTTTAACACTTCCTAAAACCAAAGATCCAAAATTAAAATGTGTATCTACTTTTAATTTTTTTCAGAGAAATCACGGCCTGTGCTCTGTTTTAGGATTCTTATGGTTTTGGGAGTCACATTTAGGTCTTTAATCCATTTTAAGTTTATTTTTGTGTATGGTATAAGAAAATGGCCCAGTTTCAATCTTTTGCAGGTAGCTGTCTAGTTTTCCCAACACCATTTGTTAAAAAGACTGTCTTTTTTGTACTACATATTCTTGCATCTTTTTTCAAAGTTAATTGACTATATAATCATGGGTTTGTGTCTACAATTTCTATCCTGTTTTATTGATCTATGTGTCTATTTTTATGCCAGTATCATACTGTTTTCATTACTACAACTTTATAATATAACTTAAAATCTGGAATTGTGATACTTCTAATTTTGCTTTTCTTTTTCAAGATTGTTTTGGCTATTTGGGGTCTTTTTTGGTTCCATACAAATGTTAGGATTTTTTTGTTCTTGTTCATACCGTGACATAGCTCAGGAGCTATGTCACAGTATGCTATGCTTTCTCTCCACTGTAAAAGTCTAGGATACAGCTAATGAGGACTCGACCAGGACAATAGCCGATGGTACAGAGATGAGGGGACTGATATGTTGGGGTTTTTTTAAAGATTTTATTTATTTATTTGACAGAGATCACAAGTAGGCAGAGAGGCAGGCAGAGAGAGAGGAAGGGAAGCAGGTTCCCCAATGAGCAGGGAGTCCGACACAGGGCTCAATCCCAGGACCCTTAGACCATGACCCGGGCCAAAGGCAGAGGCTTTAACCCACTGAGCCACCCAGACACCCCTGACAAGTATTAATAAATTAGAATTTATAGGATTTGGTATCATATGTGGAGAATAAGGGAAAGAGATGTAAGGATGATAAGTCCCAGGCTCCTGGTCAGTGCTGTAAGAAGAATGTTTGTGCTATTCCATAATAAGGGGAAGACATTAAAAAAAAAAAAAAGGAAACTGGTGTTAGATTATGAATTCAGTTTTGTGCGTATGATGGGTATAAATTATCTGGGGGTACATTAAGTTTCCCATTGGACAATTGAGGACACAAGTCTAAGCTCAAGGATAGGGCTTAAAATGACTATTTAGAAGTCGTCAGCATATAAGTAGAGATGAAACTGTGAACATGAATATAATCATCCAGAAAGAGTGAGCAGTGTGAGATTCCGTGTCTAAGTGCAGACAGACAAAGTGGACTCTGGTACCCTAAGTCAGCCCTCTGTCAAAAAGAAGCAGGAGCTCCACAAATAAGTGAAATCATTTGAAGTGGCAGGGGGTTGGGAGGTTGGGGTACCAGGTGGTGGGTATTATAGAGGGCATGAATTGCATGGAGCACTGGGTGTAGTGAAAAGCTAATGAATACTGTTATGCTGAAAATAAATAAATTTAATAAAAAAAATTAATTTAAAAAAAAAAAGAAGCAGGAGCAGGTTGCTGGGAATGTGTACCAAAATTGCGAAGAGATTCTAGTGGATCGCTGATATTATTGAATACAATGATAGAACCCCAAGATGTATCAACATTTTAAGGGCTTTCAGAGACAAAGGAGTTGAGTCGGTAAATGAAACTGAAGCAGCAGCCAGAGAGACAAAGGAGAAAACTATGACAGAGGATTTAAGAAATGAGTTTCAAGGAGAATGAAGTAGCTAATGGTATCAAAATTAGCAAGCAAATCCAGAATTCTAGCAAGATCAGGAGAATGTACATTGAATTTGATAATGGAGCTCACAGTGACCTTTGTTGGGTAATAGGAATAGGGGAGTGTTAGGGATGGGTTGTTTGAAGACTTGCAGCAGTGAGTGAATGTGCAGAAGAAAATTAGAGATAATTTAATTACCTTGAGTAAGTTGACAGTGATAGACAAGGGCTTTAGAAAGGTAGGTTGAAAGGCTTATATGGCTGAAGAAGAGTTTTAAAAAGATCTGGGGAGTGGGGTGCCTGGGTGACTCACTGGGTTAAAGCCTCTGCCTTCAGCTCAGTTCATGATCCCAGGGTCCTAGGATCAAACCCCACATTGGGCTCTCTGCTTAGCAGGACCCTGCTTCCCCCTCTCTATCTGCCTGCCTCTCTGCCTTCTTGTGATCGCGGTCTGTCAAGTAAATAAATAAAATCTTTTTTTTTTTAAAGATCCTAAGGGTTAAAGAGAAGAAGGAAAATCAAAATTAGAAAATAATAAAGTTAGGTTGCAGTCTTAGAGGAAAAAGTAAGATACAGGAAGAGAGAAAACTCTTCTATTGGCAATGGAAGGAAGCATAGTGAGGTAAGTTCAGATACTAATACATACATGGGTGTGGAAACAAGAATATGATGGAACTCATGTCTCATGTTTCTGGATCCAATTCTCTTTTCCTCCTGGATCTATAGCATCATTTCCAAGTGTCTTCTGCTGTCATTTAAGTTCTAAAGTTTAGAGCTTTATTTTTCATATTGTACTTAAGTTGGATTATGATATGAGAAACAGTGTTTCCAAAATCTTATTTTGTATAATGGTGTTCTGGTAAAAATTCAATAAATGTCAAAGAAACAGAGTGATAGAAACTCAATTATTATTAATGAGATTCATTGTGTAATAAAGTATTTTTTTAATATAACACTTTTTTCCCTCAAGATTCTAATTTTCATTTGATTTGCAAAGGTTTTCACACATACATGAAAATAAATAACAATTCACAATATACTCCAAAATGGACCACTTTCTCATACCATACACAAAAATAAACTTGAAATGCATAAAACCTAAATATGAAACCTGAAACTGAAAGACCCCTCTCCTCTTGCTAAAGGCTTGTTTAAGTAACCTGATGTCCCCACAGCACCCCCTCTCCCCTTGCTGAAGGCTTGATTGTCCCCATAGCCAGATGGCAACACATACCAGGATGTCTATTGTCTGTGATCACCCGGTCTGTCAAAAGAAAAGACAAATGAGGAATAGAGTGTACCTGGGACTTTCCAGAATGCTGAGCCAAGGCCCACCAGAACAAACCATTGTGTCCTTGCCTTAAACCCAGTGCCTGACAATGCTTGATTTAAATTTACCAATCAGATTCCTGTAACCAAGCATCTGCTTCTGTAAGACCGCTTCCCGCCACAGCTTCCCGCCACCCCAACCCTTGCCCTATATAATCTGTTCCCCAACCTAGCCCAGCAAGCTCAGTCCACAAAGGCTGATGCGTCCGCAGGCGCCTGTGTAACCAATAAACCTCTTGCAACTTGCATCCAGTGGAGGCTTGGTGTCTGCTTCTTGGGTGCGGATCGAGGGTCTTTCAAAACCATAAAAAATCCTAGAAGAAAACATAGGCAGTAATTTCTTCAACATTGGGCATAGCAACGTTTTCCTAGATATGTCTCCTAATGCAACAGAAACAAAAACAAAAATAAACTATTAGGACTATACCAAAATAGAAAGGTTTTGCACAGTAAAGGAAACCATCAACAAAACAAAAAAGTAACCTACTGAAAGGGAAAAGATACTTGCAAATAAAATATCTGATAAAGAGTTAATATCCAAAATAAGAAATTTATACAACTCAACACCAAAAAACCCCCAAATAATCTGATTAAGAATGGGCAGAAGACCTAAAGACATTTTTCCAAAGAAGACATCCAGATGGCCAGTAGACACATGAAAAGATGCTTAGCATCACTCATCATCAGGGAAACGCAAATCAAAACCACAATGAGATCCAACTTGTTAGAATGGCTACTATAAAAAACAAAAAATAATAAGTATTAGCAAGGATGTGGAGAGAAAAGAACCCTTGTGCACTGTTGGTGGAAATGCAAACTGGTGCAGGCATTGTGGAAAGCAGTATGGAGGTTCCTCAAAAAGTTAAAAATAGAACTACCCTAAAATCCAGTAATTGCACTACTGGCTATTTACCCCCAAAATACAAAAACACTAATTCAAAGAAATATATGCACCTCTATGTTTATTGCAGCATTATTTACAATAGCAAATTACGAAAGCCACCCAAGTGTCCATTGATAGATGAATGCATAAAGAAGATGTGGTGTATATATACAATGAAATACTATTTCACCATTAAAAGAAATAAAATCTTGCCATTTGCAACAACACAAATGGAGCTAGATAGTATAATGCTAAGCAAAATAAGTCAGAGAAAGACAAACACCATATGATTTCATTCATATATAGAATTTAAGAAACAAAACAAAGGGGGGAAAAGAGAGAGAGAGAGAGAGAAACCAAGAAGACAGACTCTTAACTATAGAGAACAAACTAAACTGATGGTTACCAGAGGAGAGGTGGGTAAGGAGAGGGGTGAAACAGGTGTAGAGGTTTAAGAGTACACTTATCTTGATGAGCACTGAGTAATGTACAGAATTGTTGAATCACTATATTGCACACCTGAAACTAATATAACACTGTGTGCTAACTATACTGGAATTATAATTAAAAACTTAGGGGCACCTGGGTGGTTCAGTGGGTTAAAGCCTCCGCCTTTGGCTCAGGTCATGGTCCCAGGGTCCTGGGATCGAGTCCCACATCAGGCCCTCTGCTCAGCAGGGAACCTGCTTCCCCTTCTCTCTCTGCCTGACTCTCTTCCTACTTGTGATCTCTGTCAAATAAATAAATAAAATATTTGGAAAAAATTAAAAAAACTAAAAACTTAGATTTTATATATATACATATATATTCATGTTGTTATTATTATTGTTCTTATTTTTTTTTCTTCCAATTAATATATGGCAGCAAGACTAGTTCATGGCAGCAACTATTGGGAATAAGATACTAAGTGATCTGTACCAGATCAGCAGAGGACCAGGAGCAAGACCTCAAGTGACTCCAACACAGAGAGCATCCACAGCATTCCCCAACCCTTCAGAACTACCAGAATGTTCATAGGAATATATGGAATTTCCATTGTTATAAATTGAAAGCAGTTAATTATTGCAATTTCACATGGTTCAATCTGATACTTCATATAATATACAGAAATTAGGGACACCTGTGTGGCTTAGTCAGTTAAGGCACTGCTTTTGGCTCAGGTCATGATCCCAGAGTCCTGGGATCGAGTCCCACATTGGGCTCCTTGCTTGGCAGAGAGCCTGCCTCTCTCTCCACCTCTGCCTGCCACTCTGCCTACTTGTGCGCTCTCTCTCTCTGACAAATCAATAAAATCTTGAAAAAAAATTTTTTTAAATATATATACAGAAATTAGATATGTTTACACAAGAAAAAATGTATCTTTTAAACATTTTTGTTAAAGACCTTTAAAAAATGGCCCCTTTTCCTTAAATAATTTTAAGGTTTTTTTCTTTCTTTCTTTCAAACTCTATTCCTGTAGCTCTTTGTCATATCTCATCTTCATGAGGATCAAGACACAATCAGTGCCATCAGGCAAACTCAGGTCTGAGCTTCTGCTTCTCCAGTCTTCACTGATCAGGTTCCTCAGGTCTCTGCCATGTTACCTGTGGACCACCAGCTACTTAATTTTAACCCCTTTAAATTTTAATTTCACAGTTTTTATCTTCTAAATTTGACTTGAATGAATGTTAAAATCCTTAATGGAGATGCTTCTTCCTGCATATGTTCTAAAAATTTAGTGACAGCATCTGTTTTCACCTGTACATCCATATCAGCAGGTTGTCCGATCCATTTTGATGGCATTTAGCAATAACAATGGCAAGTTACTACTGCTGAAACATCTCCATCTCACAAAAAGAGAAGAGTGATGAAAAACTCTTTTAGCTGAGTGTGGAAGATGCAGAGACCTCAAACAACCAGAGGTGCTGATTTTGCAAAGACAGCTTGGTTATCCTCATATTTTCTGTGAGTTCCCACCCCAAATCCAAATAGTTCAAACTCCGTTCATAATTTTTGGTTGACAGTAAGGGGGGAGGGACATTTTGAAACGATTTCTCTCTGTAGTATCACTCATACTCTCTCCTCCAGATCTCCAGGACTTGTGGCAGATTCTATAAGAGAAAGAACTTTAGGAATCTAGAAAACTAAGTCAAAAAGAGTACTAGGTCTAGAAGCTACTCTGACACATTAAGAGGCAAAACAAATTTTCCATTTGAGCTATATTAAATAAAGAGTTAAAGTAAGCAAGACTCCTTTCCCCATCTTAAGGCACTGAAGAGACAGCCATGGTAGAAGGAATAACAAAAATATTTGTGGTCTTACTCCAAGGGCCAAGCTAAGAATGAAGAGATAGGGTGGCAGCAACAAATGAGCTCAAGCTCCTGCACCACAAAGGAAACAGTCGATAAAACAAAAAGGCAACCCAGGGAATGGGAGAAGATAATCACAAGTGGCAGTACAGACAAAGGGCTGATATCCAAGATCTATAAACTACTCCTCAAATTCAACACTCAAAAAACAGATATCACATCAAAAAATGGGCAGAGAGCACCTAGGTGGCTCGGTTGGTTAAGCGGCTGCCTTCGGCTCAGGTCATGATCCTGGTAGTCCCAGGATCGAGTCCCACATTGGGCCGTCTGCTCATCAGGGAGCCGGCTTCTCCCTCTGCCCCTTGCCCCTTTCATGCTCATGCTCTCTCTCTCTCAAATAAATAAAATATTTTTTTTAAATGGGCAGAAAACATGGACACTCTCCAAAGAAGATATACAAAAGACTAACAGACACGTGAAAAAATGTTCATCATCATTAGCCATGAGGGAGATTCAAATCGAAACCACACTGAGATACCAGTTAAAATGACCAAAATTAACAAGACAGTAAACAACAATTATTGGAGAGGATGTGGAGAAAGGGAAACCCTCTCCTACACTGTTGGTGGGAATGCAAGTTGGTGCAACCACTCTGGAAAACATGTGGAGATTCCTCAAGAAATTAAAAATAGAGCTACCCTATGACCCTGCAGTTGCACTACTGGGTATCTACCCCAAAGATACAGATGTAGTGAAAAGAAGGGCCATCTGTATCCCAATGTTCACAGCAGCAATGGCCACAGTTGCCAAACTGTGGAAAGAGCCAAGATGCCCTTCAAGGGAAGAATGGATAAAGAAGATATGATCCATATATACAATGGACTATTAGGCCTCCATCAGAAAGGATGAATACCCAACTTTTGTATCAACATGGACGGGACTGGAGGACATTATGCTGAGTGAAATAAGTCAAGCAGAGAGAATCAGTTATCATATGCTTTCACTTACTTGCGGAGCATAAGGAATAACACAGAGGACATTGGGGGAGGGAGAGGAGAAGTGAATTGGGGGAAATCAGAGGGTGAGATGAAGCATAAAAGACTGTGGACTCTGAGAAACAAACTGAGGGTTTTGGAGAGGAAGGGAGAGGGGGTTGGATGAGCCTGGTGGTGAGTATTAAGGAGGGTATGTATTGCATGGATCACTGGGTGTGGTGCATAAACAATGAATCTTGGAACACTGAAAAAAATAAAATTAAATTTAAAAAACTAATGATGTATTGTATGGTGACTAACATAACAGAATAAGAAATAAATAAATAAAATCTAAAAAAGAAAAAAGAAAAAAATGAGCTCAAGAGAGAAGACCAAATGCTGCTCAGAAAGGGGGAAGAAGAAAGAAACCCATGAAGACAAAGCACCTGAAAAAGGGCTTGGAGGAGAGTAAATGGTGTAAAGGGGATTTTCTTTTCAGTTGTTTGTGATGGGATATATAACACAAATTCCCCCATCCACTTTTCCTACAAAGTTTTCTATCTCCATTGCTGATTATTTCATATTATCTGAAAGGTTTCTGGTTTGGTTTTGTTTTGTTTTTCTATTGATCCTAATGAGATTATGAGTTTGGTGTCAAGGACAGCCCAGAGGTGAATCATGGAAATGCTGAAAATAGACTTCAGTGAACATCTATGCAAAGTTAATATTCTTCAACATTTACAAAGACTTTGTTAAATCTTGAAACTCTCCCCTCAGTTCAGAAGAGACTTGATTGGCCCAGGATTTATCAACTCTAAAAACACTCTCAGAGATTTAATACAAAGGAAATACTTGCTCCTATGTTAAACATCAAACACTTCCAACCTGTCCAAAACACAAAGCCAGTGAAGAAACATTCTCCAAGTTATAATAAATAAAGGAATAAATAATGTGTGTTTTCTTCTTGTTTATATGTAAAAAAGAAGTTAAAGGCATCCAGGGCAATGCAATAAAATAATGAAATAATCATGTTGCAAATACCCCATAGCACCAGTCACATAAATGTTAAATGGCAGATGCTACACCCCTCCAGGGAGGCTGGCAAAACATAAACACCTCCAGCCTCTAATACAGCAGGGCTTTGGGAAGAGGCAACCCAATTTCAGTGTAAGAAGACTTGAGCTCCATCTGAAACCACTGGTGGTTGTCCACCTTCCCAGGACCAACACTGCAAATGGTGCCCAGCTTAGGGGGCTGTTGTCTGAAAGGAAACAAGAATAGCATCAAAAAAAACCCAACAGATGAACAGATTTTTACATTTCTATCTACCAAATTTTTCCATCACCAAATATTTTTGTTTGTAGGAACAATCTGAGTGGATTTAGCTAAAATAAATCAATAAATAGATAGATAAATAAATAAATAATAAATTAATAAAAGTAAATAAATAAATGAATAATAAATAAATAATAAATAAAATATAACACTTAACTGTTTACAAAGTACTTGTAGGCAATCCTTTGAGATAGATATTATCTAGAAGTTCTTTCTGTAAGCTAGTCTCAGCAAAATCAGTAAGATGGGTAGGAGATTGTAGAGTAGAATGCAATGCATTTCTGTCATCAAGAGAAAACAGCTGCAGTCCTAGCTTTCTGGAATGCCAACATCAGCCTCACCCAGATGGGAGGCCTGTGACAGGAGGAAAGCTTCCAGTATGCAGTGATTGGCTTGGGAGACACAGAAAACTGCATTCGAAGAGGCTAAGTGGGGATAGTGAAAAGAAGGCTTTGTTGAATTTTCCTTGGAAGTTGTGATTCATGCTAACAACCACTGATACTGCCCATCAGTTTGGGCAGCGGCAGGAGGCTCTTTGTTACATAACTAATTCACCAAGCTAGCTGAGTTCTCAGAGATGATTCTTGAAACCAAGAGAAGAGAGGGGGAATCCTAACTAAATAAATAAAAACCCAAAGACATAAGGTACATTTAGCACATTCGGTCAAATTCCTGTTGGCAAGTGTATTAATAAGTATGAACTAAATATACATTTGCGGTATTTTGCTAACCTCAGGCAGCAGTTGTCTGGCTAGTTCCATCTTCAACACTTGAGACAATTGAGAGTACCCATGGAAATTTCGAACTCCCTCTGAAGTACTGATAATGATTAGTCTCAACAGCAGGATGCCCCCTGTGCAAGTGGGGGAGAACGGCAGGAAGCTACTTTCTTATCCCAGCCAATTCTACTACCTTCAGAAAGATTGAAAAGTGTGCATCAGGAACAAAGCTTTGAACCCCAGAGAAATCCCAGGGAAGCCTGAAATATGGGAGGGAATTTTTTAAAGATATATATACCTCTCTAAGATATATATAAATATATATATATATTTATATATATAATCTCTCAGTACTGATTAATCATCTCTTTTCAAGCATAAATGTTCCAGGTCTCAAACTCTCCCTTCATATGCAATAAAACAAATAAGATTGGTTGGTTGTTTAAAATTCATAAAGCTCCTGAGATAAAAAGTTAAAAGGATCTATAACACTGACTGGATCTGAACAAATGCAGAGTGGTAGAGTGGACCAGTTGTCAGGAGACTTGGGAGCTACTTCTGCATCTGCCTTTAACTCTATAGCTTCTAGCCCTTGATTTTCTCACCTGTGAAATGAGGTTAGCATGACAAAAAATGTATTTCAACTCTTTTTTAAAAAGATTTTATTTATTTGATAAAGAATGAGTGAGAGAAGGAACAGGGAGAGAGGCAAAGAGAGAGGGAGAAGCAGACTCAGCACTGAGCTGAGGGAGCTTGACGTGGAGCTTGATCCCAGGGCCCTGGGATCATGACCTGAACCTAAGGCAGGCACTTAACGGACTGAGCCACCCAGGTGCCCCTGTATTTCAACTCTTATGCATGCTCTGGTAGACTGGCAGTGGGCACCTGGATAGTTGTTTGTGAGGCTTCAGAGGATGAAACTAAATTCAAAGGGAAAGAGGATTTTATTTGATTAGTGATGCCTGAAATGCACACAGGATTAGGAAGTATTGACATGTAATTCATCATATGTGGAAGTTCATTTCTGGGGCTGCAGCTCTATAAACTTATGATTTTATGTGCTTCAGCATTACTAAATCAGGACAGTTGCATTATTATAGCCTCCATTGTTTCTGTCAGCAGTTAATCTTATGCAGGTTCCCTTGTACATAAGAGATTGTTTTTCTGGGGGAAGGAGCAAGATAGTGGAAGAGTAAGAGACCGAGATATCATAAGGTCCCAGGAATTCAGCGAGATAGTTATCAAATCATTCTGAACACCTAGAAACTCAACAGGAGATAGAAGAGAAGAAGAACAGCAATTCTAGGAACAGAAAATTGACCACATTCCAGAAGGTAGGACGTGCAGAGAAGTGATGTGAAGTGACAGGAAGATAGACCACAGAGGGAGGGCTTGGCTCCCAGCAAGTGAGAGAGCAGTGGAGCACAAAATCAGAACTTTTAAAAGTCTGCTCCACGGGTGCCTGGGTGACTCAGTGGGTTAAGCCTCTGCCTTCAGCTCAGGTCATGATCTCAGGATCCCTGGGTCGAGCCCCATATCAGGCTCTCTGCTCGTCAGGGAGCCTGCTTCCTCCTCTCTCTCTCTGCTTGCCTCTCTGCCTGCTTGTGATCTCTCTCTCTCTGTCAAATAAGTAAATAAAATAAAATAAAAAATAAAAGAATAAAAAAAAATGTCTGCTCCACTGAGGGAGGTCAGTCAAGAGGTTAAGTGGGTAGTGGAGCCCTCGTGGGGACAGTGTGGTCTTAGAACCCATGGGACACAAAAAGACCAGGGGTGTCTGAATGTGGCAGAGCTCCCAGGTATCAGGGTGGGAGACTGGCTGTAGACACAGAGCTGAGCAGTGGGCTTACCTTAAACCATGATCCAAGGCACAGTCGGGCCCCTGCTTTTCAAGCAGGGACTCCACAAGCAGCAGGTCTGGGGAGACCCTCTCCTTCCTCCACCCAGAAGAGAAGCTCAGGAGCATGTGGCAGGAAATCTGCTGGGTTTGGAGACTCCAAACCGGGCCATGAGTCATAGACAGAAACTGTTGGTGACAGGCTAGGTTAGCATGGAGTGTGGCCAGAGACCAGGGAGACAGGAGGGTTTGACTGCTTTTCTCTGAGGTCCCACTGAGGATTGGGGCCCTGAACTCTTGGCTACTCCAGGCCGGAGACTTAGAGGCTGCCATTTTAATTCCCATCCTCCAAAGCTGTACGAAAAGCATTTAGGGAAAAAAAGCTCCCGAGACCAAAAATGCTCAGATTACATAGCCTGGCCCCTGGCAGAGGTAGTGCAATTCCACCTCGGACAAAGACATTTGAGAATCATGGCAACAGGCCCCACCCCCAGGAGATCAGCAAGAATATCCAGCCAAGATCAAGTTTACAGGTCAATGAGAACTCCAGAACTCCAGAGGTAGGGGAAAGCACCACATAGAATTCATGGTTTCTTTCCCATGATTCATTAGTCTTTCAAAGTTAATTTTTTTGTTTTATTTTTTTATTCTATTTTTAAATTTTTCCTTTATCCTATTTTAACATTTTTAACTATTTTACCTTATCAATACCTTTTCAAAAATTATTTTTCAGGGTGCCTGTGTGGCTCAGTGGGTTAAGCCTCTGCTTTCCACTCAGGTCATGATCTCAGGGTTCTGGGATCAAGTCCCACACATCGGGCTCTCTGCTCAGCAGGGAGCCTGCTTCCTCCTGTCTCTCTCTCTCTCTCTCTCTCTCTCTGCTTGCCTCTTTTCCTACTTGTGATCTCTCTCTGTCAAATAAATAAAATCTTTTAAAAAAATCATTTTTCATTTTCATTGTTATGGTCATATTTTGTCCCTTCATTGTATTTAACCTCTTATATACATATTGGTATTTTTTTCCTTAAAATTTTGGGATACAATTTCTTCTAATAGATCAAAATATACCCTAAATCTAGCACATGACTTTGTTCTAGTCCCCAGACCAATCACATTCTTTCCTCTTTTTTTTTCCTTTTTTCAACCAACTTCTTATCTTATTAATTCCTTTTTTAGAAACTTTTTAAAATTTTCATCTTTACAGTCCTTTTCCATTCCTTTATTGTGTTTATCTTTATTTTTGTGTATATATATATGTTTTTCTTTCTTTAAAATCTTGGGAGATAGTTTCTTCTGACAGACCAAAATCCACACAAAATCAAGTGTGTAGCTCTGTTCTATTCTCCAGTCTAATATATATATATATATATATATATATATATATATATATGACCTGAAACCATATATATATATGTTGTTGTTTTTTTTTTTTTTTTTTTTTTTTTTTTTTTTTCATTTTTCTCCCTTTCCTCTCACCTGGTTTCAGGTCTCTTCTGATTTGGTTATTCTATATTTAGATGGGTCATTGCTACCCTTCCAGTATTTTGTTCTCTCATTCATCTATTCTTACCTGGATAAATAGACAAGGCAGAAAAATGACAAAAAAAAAAAAAAAGAACAAAAGGCAGTACTGATGCCTAGGGACCTAATCAATATGAACATTAGTAATATGTCAGAATTAGAGTTCACAATGATGATTACCAAGGTGCTAGCTGGGCTGGAAAAATGTGTGGAAGATATTAGAGAATCCCTTTCTAGAGAAATAAGGTCTCTTTCTGGGGAAATAAAAGAACAAAAATCTAACTCAGTTGAAATCAAAAAGCTATTAATGAGGTACAATAAAAAATGGAGGCTCTTACTGCTAGAATAAATGAGGCAGAAGAGAGAATTGGTAATACAGAAGACCAAATGGTGGAGAATAAAGAAGCTGAGCAAAAGAGAGAGAGACAACTACTGGACAACGAGGGGAGAATTTGAGAGATAGTGAGACCATAAGACAAAACAATATCAGAACAATTGGGATCCCAGAAGAAGAAGAAAGAGAGAGGGGGAAAGAAAGTACAGTGAAGCAAATTATCGCAGAGAATATCCCAAATTTGGAGAAAGGGAACAAGCATCAAATCAAGGAGGCACAGAGAATCCCCCTCAAAATCTATAAAAATAGGTTCACACCCCGTCATCTAATAGTATACCTTACAAGTCTTAGCGACAAAGAGAAAATCTTGACAGCAGCTTAGGACAAGAAGTCTGTAACATACAATGGTAGAAATACTAGGTTGGCAGCAGACTTATCCACAGAGACCTGGAAGGCCAGAAAGAACTGGCATGATATATTCAGAGCACTAAATAAGAAAAACATGCAGCTAAGCTATCATTGAAAATAGAAGGAGAAATAAAAAGCTTCCAGGACAAACAAAAACTAAAAGAATTTGCAAACACCAAACCAGCTCTACAGGAAATATTGAAAGGGGTCCTCTAAGCAAAAGAGAGAGCCTAAAAGTAGTAGATCAGAAAAGAACAAAGACAATATACAGTAACAGTCACCTTACAGGCAATACAATGGCACTAAATTCATATCTTTCAATAGTTACTTTGAATGGAAATGGGCTAAATGCCCCAATAAAACACCACAGGATATCAGAATTGATAGAAAAAAAAAATCAATATGCTGTCTACAAGAAACTCATTTTAGACCCAAAGACACCTCCAGATTTAAAGTGAGGGGGTGGAAAACAATGTATCATGCTAATGGACAGTAAAAGAAAGCTGGGATGGCAATCCTTATATCAGATCAATTTGATTTTAAGCCAAACATTATAAGAGATGAAGAAGGACATTATATCATACTCAAAGGATCTGTCCAACAAGAGTATCTAACAATTTTAAATATCTATGTCTCTAACATGGGAGCAGCCAACTATATAAACCAATTAATAAAAAAATCGAAGAAACACATTGACAATAATACAATAATAGTAAGGGATTTTAACACCCCCTCACTGAAATGGACACATCATCCAAACAAAAGAAACAAAACAAGGAAATAAAGGCCTTAAGTGACACACTGGACCAGATGGACATCACAGATATATTCAGAACATTCCATCCGAAAGCAACAGAATATACATTCTTCTCTAGTGCACATGGAACATTCTTCAGAATAGATCACATCCTGGATCACAAATCAGGTCTCAACCAGTACCAAAAGATTAAGATCATTCCCTGCATATTTTCAGACCACAATGCTCTGAAGCTAGAACTCAATCACAAGAGGAAGTTTGGAAAGAACACAAATACATGGAGACTAAACAGCATCCTTCTAAAGAATGAATGGGTCAACCAGGAAATTAAAGAGAATTGAAAAAATTCATGAAAACAAATGATAATGAAATCACAATGGTTCAAAATCTGTGGGACATAGCAAAGGCAGTCCTGAGAGGAAAGTTTACAGCAATACAAGCCTTCCTTGTGCAATCTAACCCTACACCTAAGGGAGAAAGAACAGCAAAGAAACCCTAAACCCAGCAGGAGAAGAGAAATAATAAAGATCATAGCAGAAATCAATGAAATAGAAACCAAAAAACCAGTAGAACAAATCAACAAAACTAGGAGCTGGTTCTTTGACAGAATTAATAATATTGATAAACCCCTGGGCAGACTTATCAAAAAGAAAAGAGAAAGGACCAAAATAAATAAAATCATGAATGAAAGAGGAGAGATCACAACTAACACCAAAGAAATAGAAACAATTATAAGAACATATTATGAGCAACTATACACCAGCAAATTTGACAATCTGGAAGAAATGGATGCATTCCTAAAGACATCTAAACTACCACAACTGAACAAGGAAGAAATAGAAAACCTGAAGAGACTCATAACCAGTAAGGAGATTGAAGCAGTCATCAAAAATCTCCCAATAAACAAGAGCCCAGGGCCAGACGGCTTCCCAGGGGAATTCTACCAAACAATTTAAAGAAGAATTAATACCTATTCTCCTTAAACTGTTCCAAAACATAGAAAGGGAAGGAAAACTTCCAAACTCATTTTATGAGGCCAGCATTATCTTGATCCCAAAACCAGAAAAAGATCCCATCAAAAAAGAGAATTACAGACCAATATCCTTGATGAACACAGATGCGAAAATTCTCACCAAAATACTAGCCAATAGGATCCAACAGTACATTAAAAGGATTATTCACAAAGACCAAGTGAGATTTATCCCAGGACTGCAAGGTTGGTTCAACATCCACAAATCAATGTGATACAATACATTAAAAAAGAAAGAAGAAGAATCATATGATACTCTCAATAGATGCTGAAAAAGCATTTGACAAAGTACAGTATCGTTTCCTGATCAAAACTCTTCAAAGTGTAGGGATAGAAGGTACATACCTCAATATCATCAAAGCCATCTATGAAAAACCCATCGCAAAAATCATTCTCACTGGAGAAGAACTGAGAGCTTTTCTGCTAAGGTCAGGAACACAGCAGGGATGTCCATTATCACCACTGCCATTCAACATAGTACTAGAAGTCATAGCCTCAGCAATCAGACAACAAAAGAAATAAAAGGCATCCAAATCGGCAAAGAAGTCAAACTCTCACTCTTTGCAGATGATATTATACTTTATGTGGAAAACCCAAAAGACTCCACTCCAAATCTGCTAGAACTTGTTCAGGAATTCAGTAAAGTGTCAGGATATAAAATCAATGCACAGAAATCAGTTGCATTTCTCTACACCAACAACAAGACAGAAGAAAGAGAAATTAAGGAGTCAATCCCATTTACAATTGCACCCAAAACCGTAAGATACCTAGGAATAAACCTAACCAAAGAGGCACAGAATCTGTACTCAGAAAATTATAAAGTACTCATGAAAGAAATTGAGGAAGACACAAAGAAGTGGAAAAATATTCCATGCTCATGGGTTGGAAGAACAAATATTGTGAAAATGTTTATGCTACCTAAAGCAATCTACATGTTCAATGCAATCCCTATCAAAATCCCATCAATTTTTTTCAAAGAAATTGAACAAATAATCCTAACATTTATATGGAAACAGACAAGGCACTTAATAGCCAGAGGAATATTGAAAAAGAAAGCTAAAGTTGGTGGCATTACAATTTCAGACTTCAAGCTCTATTACAAAGCTGTCATCATCAAGACAGTATGGTACTGGCACAAAAACAGACACATAGATCAATGCAACAGACTAGACAAGACTAGACCCAGAAATAGACCCTCAACTCTATGGCCAACTAATCTTTGCAAAGCAGGAAAGAATGTCCAATGGAAAAAAGACAATCCTTTCAACAAATGGTGTTGGGAAAATTGGAGTGCCACATGTAGAAGAATGAAACTGGGCCATTTCCTTACACGACACACAAAAATAGACTCAAAATGGATGAAAGACCTCAATGTGAGACATAATCCATCAAAATCCTTGAGGAGAACAGAGGCAGCAACCTCTTCAACCTCAGCCACAGCAACTTGTTCCTAGGAACATCACCAAAGGCAAGGGAAGCAAGGACAAAAATGAACTACTGGGACTTCATCAAGACCAAAAGCTTCTGCACAGCAAAGGAAACAGTCATCAAAACCAAAAGACAAATGACAGAATGGGAGAAGATATTTGTGGTTTTTTTTTCATTTTTTGTTTTTTAAAGATTTTTATTTATTTATTTATTTGACAGATTACAAGTAGGCAGAGAGGCAGTCAGAGAGAGGGGGAAGCAGGAGCCCTGCTGAGCAGAGAGCCCGATGTGGGGCTTGATCCCAGGACCCTGGGATCATGACCTGAGCGGAAGACAGAGGCTTTATCCTACTGAGCCACCCAGGCACCCTGAGAGAAGATATTTGTAAATGACATATCAATAAAGGGCTAGTATCCAAAATCTATAAAGAACTTATGAAACTCAACACCCAAAGAACAAATACTCCAATCAAGAAATGAGCAGAAGACATGAACAGACATTTCTGCGAAGAAGACATCCAGATGGCCAATAGACACATGAAAAAGTACTCGACATCACTCAGCATCAGGGAAATACAAATCAAAACCACAATCAAATACCACCTCACACCATTCAGAAAGGCTAAAATTAACAAGTCAGGAAATGACAGATGCTGGGGAGGATGTGGAGTAAGGGGAACCCTCCTACACTGTTGGTGGGAATGCAAGCTGGTGAAGCCACTCTAGAAAATAGCACTGGAGGCTTCTCAAAAAGTTGAAAATAGAGCTACCCTATGACCCAGCTGTTGCACTACTGGGTAAAGATACAAATGTAGTGATCCGAAGGGGCATGTACACACAAATGTTTATAGCAGCAATGTCCACAATAGCCAAACTATGGAAAGAACCTAGACGTCCATCAACAGATGAATGGATAAAGATATATATAGATATAGATATAGATGATATAGATATAGATATAGATATAGATATAGATATAGATATAGATATAATGGAATCTATATAGATATCTATCTATATAGATAATGGAATACTATGCAGCCATCAAAAGAAATGAAATCTTGCCATGCGAGAACATGGATGGAACTAGAGGGTATTATGCTGAGTGAAAAAATCAGAGAAAGACATGCTCATATGATCTCCCTGATATGAGGAAACTGAGAGGCAATGTCAGGGGCTTGTGGGGTAGGAAAAGAATAAATGAAACAAGATGAGATTGGGAGGGAGACAAACTGTAAGAGACTCTTAATCTCACAAAACAAACTGAGGGTTGCCGGGGGGAAGGGGGAAGGGAGATGGGGTTGGGTTATGGACATTGGGGAAGGTATATGCTGTGGTGAGTGCTGTGAAGTGTGTAAACCTGGCGATTCACAGACCTGTACCCCGGGACTAATAATACATTATATGTTAATTTAAAAATTTTTAAAAAGAGGGGCGCCTAGGTGGCTCAGTGGGTTAGGCCTCTGCCTTCGGCTCAGGTCATGATCTCAGGGTCCTGGGATCAAGCCCCGCATCAGGCTCTCTGCTCAGCAGGGAGCCTGCTTCCCATCCTCTCTCTCTCTGCCTGCCTCTCTGCCTACTTGTGATCTCTCTGTCAAATAATAAAATCTTTAAAAAAAATTTTTTTTAAAGAAAAAAATGTGGTATATATATACAATGGAATACTATGCAGCCACCAAAAGAAATGAAATCCTGCCATTTACATTGATGTGAATGGAACTGGAGGGTATCATACTAAGTGAAATAAGTCAACAAAAGATAGGTAATTATCATATGATCTCTCTGATATTGGAATTTGAGAGGCAGAGCAGGGGATTGTGGGGGATAGAGAGGGAAAAAATGAAACAAGATTGGACTGGAAGGGAGACAAACCATAAGAGACTCTTAATCTCACAAAACCTACTGACGGTTGCAGGGGTCTGGGGTCGGGATAGGGTGGCTGGGTTTTGAACATTGGTAAGGGTATGTGCTATGGTGAGTTTTATAAAATATCTAAGCCTGATGATTCACAGACCTGTACCCCTGGGGTAAATAATACATTACTTGTTAATAAAAATAATTAATTAACTTTAAAAATTATTTTTCTATTGATGATTTCAAGATTTTCTGTCTGGATTTTATCATACTTGCAATGATGTGTTGTTGTGGATCTTTAGGTTTATCTTACTTGGAATTGTTGAGCTTCTTAGCTATATAGGTTAATGATTTTCATCAAATTTGGGGGAAAATTTCTTTAGAATTTTTTCCTCTTTCTCTTGCCTCTCCTTCTAGTACTCCCATTACATATATGTAGGTGTGCTTGGTGGTTTCCCACACTTTTCTGAGGCTCTGTTCCCTTTCTTTCTTTCTTTTTTCTTTCTTTCTTTATCTTTCTTTCTTCGTCTCTGATTTTCATATTGTATAATCTCTATTGAACTATCTCTAAGTTTGATGATTCTTTCTTTCTTTTTTTTTTTAAGAATTTATTTATTTATTTGACAGAGAGAGATCACAAGTAGGCAGAGAGGCAGGCAGAGAGAGAGAGGAGGAAGCAGGCTCCCCTGAAGCAGGCTCCCCGCTGAGCAGAGAGCCTGATGCGGGGCTCGATCCCAGGACCCTGGGATCATGACCTGAGCTGAAGGCAGTGGCTTAACCCACTAAGCCACCCAGGCACCCCTTGATGATTCTTTCTTCTGCCAGTTCAAAACTACTGTTGAGCCTGAGTCAGTTTTTCATTTTAATTAATGTACTTTCAACTCCAGAATTTAAATTTGATTCATTTTTATAAATAATAAATTTTATTGATATTCTCTATTTGATGAAACATTGTCATCATGCCTTCCTTTACTTCCTTAACTATGGTTCCTTTAGTTCTTTGGACACATATAATGACTGCCTTGAAGTGTGTCTGTTAAGTCTGACATCTAGGTCCTCACACAGGCAGTGTCTGTTGCCTACTTTTTTCCCTTTACATAGGTCACACTTTCCTATTTCTTTGCATGTCTCATAATATTTTTTTGAAAACTGGACAATTTAGGTAACATATTGTAGAAACCCTGGATACTGATTCCTATCCCCCCCACCCCTTCTCTGGGTCTTGTTCTTATTGTTGTTTGTTTTTTTACATGCTTAGACACCCGGTTATACTATTTTAGTAAAGTCTTTTCCCCCACCAGGGACAAAGCCTCTTGGATGACGGTGGTTTTAGCAGGGCCTTCTTTGTCTCTTTCCCTACTCTCTCTGTTAAAATGTATACCTCATTTGGTATTACACCCAACTGTTCCACTCCACTAACTGCCATCTGATGGCTTTACTGTTTTCAGCAATGCCCTTGGGCAAACTGTTCCATAATCTCACTCAATTAAATCCTGGCAGTAGTAGTGCTTAGGACCAGTCTTTGAGGTTTGTTCTAACCTGAAGAAGACTCTTTCTTAGCTGTCCCTTTCCAGTTCTCACTGGTAAACGAGCTTGTTTGTGACTTAGCTTATTGCTTTTAATTTAAAGCAACTACTTGCTGCCTCTTAATTGCTTCCACCAAATTCCCATTGTTTTTGAGAGCATCCTTAGTCTTAAACATCCCTACATTTTTTTCCAAATAAAATCAATCCCTTTGGAGCAAACTTCAGATTCATCTTTCCAAACGGATTGATTCTTTCCTTGGGTAAAATTTTCAAGCTTGTATTCCAAGCTCTGGCCAGGTATGGTAGCCTCTGATTTTCTTGGCTTACCTCTCCTGGATTGGAATCTCTGCTCTACAAGTGAAATGGGACAAGGACATTTGGGACCTGAAATTCTTGGTCTGCCACATCTAGAAAAGATCTTCTGCCCCATGAGTTGTGGTTAGGTAGATGAAGGGAACTCTGATTTCCCAGTTACACTCAAGAGTAAGTTAGCTTGTTCAGCTCAGAGTTTGAAGGGATGAAAATTGCTCAATACCTACCTCTCCTAGTGAAATACATCCCCTGATCAGGAACTCGGGAGAGAGAGAGCCCCATTTTCTTGGCGACACGCACTAGCAGTAGAGCTTCTGTCAAACTCATAGGGAGAAGACTGGACATGGCTCAAGTGCCATAGACTCTTAGGGTTCTTACTCAGTTTTAAGAGATTTTCTTTAAAAAAAAATGTTTCTTCATTAGCTGCATGCCCTTAGAAAAATATGTAGAATTTAAATGTTTGGGATTTATATTTTTTAGTAGTAATCCTTGTTTCACTGAGGAGTATGGATCCACAGAACTCCTCAAATGCCATCCCAGAAGCGATGCCTAATAGCTGCCTTCTTTTCTTAAAAAGCAATTTCAATTTTCATCTTACAGTTGTCACATCTTTCCTAAATGAATTCCTGAACAGGTATCTTCTGTTATCCAGTCAAAATTGACAAGTGGGGGACGCCTGGGTGGCTCAGTTGGTTAAGCAGCTGCCTTCGGCTCAGGTCATGATCCCAGCGTCCTGGGATCGAGTCCCACATCGGGCTCCTTGCTCGGCAGGGAGCCTGCTTCTCCCTCTGCCTCTGCCTGCCATTCTGTCTGCCTGTGCTTGCTCTCTCCCCTCTCTCTCTCTGATAAATAA
This sequence comes from Mustela putorius furo, assembly GCF_011764305.1. NCBI lineage: Eukaryota > Metazoa > Chordata > Mammalia > Carnivora > Mustelidae > Mustela > Mustela putorius. Next base: position 357,056 of record NW_025421437.1, read on the forward strand.
ATAAAATCTTTAAAAAAAATTGATAAGTGGACAAGTAGAGATCTGTGCTTATTTTCTACTTTGTAGAAAGTATCTGTGTCAGCTGAGGCTCTTGAACACTGTTGAACCAAATTCTAACAGAACCAGGGGATTCTTGGAGGAAGACCTTCTTGCATCCTGTGATGATTAATTTTATGTGTCAACTAAGTAAAGCAGACTTCTCTCCATAATGTGGAGGGGCCTTATCTAGTCAACTGAAGACCTGAATAGAGCGAAAAACTGAGAAAGAAGGGATTCCTCCTTCCTGACTTCTTGAGCTAGAATGTTGGTCTTTTCCAAACTGAGACTCAGACTGAAACAGTGACTGTTTGAGGGTCAAGCTTTCTGGCTTTGGGACTGGAAATGCACATCCACACTTCTGGGTCTCCAGCTTGCCAGCTGAAGATCTTGGGACTTCTCAGACTCTATAAACACATGAGACAAATCCCTATAATAAATCTCTGTATAGTTGTACATATAAATATAGATATAGAGATAGATATATTTATAAGCATATAAATATATTCATCCTATTGGTTCTGTTTCTCATGGAGAACCCTGACTAATACATATACCAACAACTTCACCTTTTGTAGGATTTTTCTGCTGCAGATAATTCCCAGATTTGACTTTCTCCAAATGACTAAGAAACTTAGCTTCAGGACAAACTCCAAGGAATCACTCATGGTTTCTTCTACTTTTTATTTCTTTACTCATAAATGTTGATTAAGAAAGTAAATTATGGGGCACCTGGGTGGTTCAGTCAGTTAAGTGCCTGCCTTCTTCTTATTCCAGGTTCCTGGGATAGAGCCCCACTTTGGACTCCCTGCTGAGCTTCTCCCTCTTCCCCTGCCTGCCACTCCCCCTGCTTGTGTGCACGCTCGCTCTCTCTCTCTCTCTCTCTTTCTCTCTCTCTGTAAAATAAATAAATAAAATCTTTTTTAAAAAAAGTAAGTAAATCCAGGGCGCCTGGGTGGCTCAGTGGGTTAAGCCACTGCCTTCGGCTCAGGTCATGATCTCAGGGTCCTGGGATCGAGTCCCGCATCAGGCTCTCTGCTCAGCAGGGAGCCTGCTTCCTCCTTTCTCTCTCTGAAAAAGTAAGTAAATCCAATACGTAAAGCCATTTTTATCTTTTTCCAGCTGCATTTGACTTAGAACTACCATGAAGCCATAACATTCTTGGAATGAATACAAATCAAACACCTGGAGACTAAGGTAAAATAACATTAGCCAATCTGATAGAAATACTCAAATGAATTGAGAACAACAGCAATCAGACCAAAATGGTGATAGAGCCACACATTTTACGCTGATTTCTCTACCATTCAGAGCACCTCTATGACCACACAAAACATCAACTATTTCTAAAGGACTTACAAAATGGACTTAGACCACCTCCAAATTTAGTTAAGTTAGGAGAATTATTGAAATCTAGTGACAAACTTGCAATTGTAGCAGTATTATTATTTATAAACCATATCCATAGTTCATCCCAGTACTGCAAACAGTAGCCTGAGCAGGTTTACACTACTGACAAAATAATTTGGCAGAAACAATACCCTGCAATAACTGACCAGAAACAGTAAACACAAATTGTAGACAACTGTTTAATTCTACTTATATGATGCCATGTCTACTTCATTAAACATTTGATGATAAAATGGACATTGGGTTTTTCACTGCCTTATCTGATCATTACAAATCACTACAATTGACAATGTTATGTTTAAAAGGATTACACAATTTCATCATCATACAGCAATCTTGCTGGCTGCCTATAAGGCAATTAGCTCTAGAGTTTCTCCTGTACTACTCAACTTGAATCTGCTTTTAAACCAATCAGAGAGAAACTGAGAACCAGCCAGCACAAGAGAACCTTACAGAACTGATCTGGAAGATAGCTCTTTTCCCATCAACAAAAAATATGGTGCTAACTTAAAACTTCATTGCCAAGCACCATTTCCAGCCTCTCACGAGACATGAAGTGGGATTCCCTCATCCATTAGGAGGATGATGTATGACCCCAGCTGACAACCATAGGTCTAAATTCTCCTGAATAGCTATTCCTGGAAGAGGGATGTAGAAGGCGGGTATTCCTCATTTATTCTTTCAAATATTTGCATAATTTCAGTCTATAACAATGAACCAGATTATGGGATGCAAGAGTAAAGCAGATACAGGGCCTGTCCTCAAGAAGCATTCAATCTGAGTAAAACCAAATAATTACAACCCCATGTTATGAGAGCTCCAAGTGAGACATATATTCATAATGCATTTAGAACTCAGAAGACATTAAAATCTCTAGCTGAGGAGAAGGATAAAGGCATCTAAACTCACAGAGAATTACCGAGCCAGGCTCGATTTTTTAAGATTTATTCTAGTTCCTCTCTAGCTATCTATCAGTTGCCTTCAATAAGTACCCAGCTTCTCCATCAAAATCAAGGGGTGCCCAGCCCAGAAAGCTATGAGGTGTCTCATTCCACTTCTATATGGCAACAAGAGATGGTTTTTAAGTGTTCTGTCCTTAGAGGCTAAACCACCAGAACTCAAGTTCCTAACAACACAATTAAACTCAGCTTCCCAAATCTACCCCATCAAATGGCATTACAAATTCTTTTATTTTGTAAAGATTGTTTTATTTATTTATTTATTTGAGAGAGAGAAAAGCCACGTGCACATGCACATGAGCAGATGGGGACCAAATGGGGGAGAGGGAGAGACTCTCAAGCAGACTCCTTGCTGAGCATGGAACCCCATGCAGGACTCGATCCCCAACCCTGAGATCAGGATCTGGGCCAAAACCTGGGCCAATCACTTAACTGAGCCACCCATATTCCCTAGCAGTAGAAATTCCATTAACTGACTACCATTTAACCATTTCCAGATTAATCAACTCTATTCCTTCTAAAAAAACAGATACACAATGCATACTGAATAGTCCTAGCATGTCAGCCAGTCAGCTACTCCCCTAGCACATCCACACACTTCTGCTTCCCTTGCATTAGTTGTGTGTTTGCTAACAATCGATTGTGTTTGTCCCCAAACCTGTTTATGCTGTTATATAATCTGAATGGGGATTGTGGTGAGCAAAACAATGCCCCTCAAAGATCTCCACACCCTAATCCCCAGAATTTGTGACTGTGTTACCTTACGTGGCAACAACACTTTGCAAATGTGATTAGGGTTTAGGACTTTGAGCTGGGGAGAATAGATTGGATTATCCAGATGGGCCCAATATAATCACCTGACTCCTTATAAGAGAAGAACCTTCCTTGGTGTAGTCAGTCAGAGAGAACGGTAGTGAGGGAAGTGTAGTCAGATACTTGCTGGCTTTGAAAATAAAAGAACGTGGTCATGGGCTGAGGAATGAAATCTGTTTCTAGAAGCTGGAAAAGGTAAGGAAATAAACCTTCTTCTAGAGTTTCCAGAAAGGAATGCAGCCCTGCTGCACCTCAATGTTAGTCCAGTGAAACCCATGTCAGACTTGTGACCTACAGGATTATAAGATAATGCATTTGCATTGATTAAACCCCTAAATTTGTGGTGACTTGTTACAGCAACGGTAGAACAAGAATGCAGGAACTCAAGATCTCAATCTCCTCACACAGATACACCTCCCACTCACACACACACACACACACCCCGCGCCACTTAGCCTTGTTGTCCCCACTGTGCATTTTCAGGTGTGAAGGGAAGTCTGTCCCCAGGGCCAGAATGTTTGAATTCTGTAGGGTTAGAACGAACATACTCAATCTGAGGGTTTTGAAGGGGCGGGTGGGAGGTTTGGGAAACCGGGTGGTGGGTGTTAGGGAGGGCACGGAGTGCATGGAGCACTGGGTGTGGTGCAAAAACAATGAATACTGCTACGCTGAAAAGAAATAAAAAATTAAAAAAAAAAAAAAAAGAACTAACATATTCAAGAAAATGAGAAAGCCAGTCTCAAGACAAATTTCTTATAACAGATTTGGTAGATAAAAGCCTGCATACAGTTCCAAGGTGGGGAATTACAGGGCTGCATACTAAGTTATGGAAAGCTTAGACATAAAAGCCCTACTTCAGAATCCCCACACTAACAGCCTATGAATATACAAAGGATTTGGAGGAAATCTGTGTGATAGTAAAAAAAAAAAAAAAAGTACAATCTCTAGAAACAGGACTTTTAGTTCCTTCCCTGAATAAATTGCTTAACTTTGGTAAATAAGAATAAAAATACATAGTTCACAGAGCTATAAAGATTATCAATAATGCATGTAAATCTTCAGGTACATACACTTAACATACACTTAACACATTCATCATTATTGCTGTTCCCACTTGTAAATTGTGCTGCTTTTTGGCTTTTGTTTCTTGGACTTGAATGTTCCATTAGGCCTCAATTAGATTAACACTTGCCACACTCAGGGGTTCAAGTTTGTCATTCACATATGTTGCTTCATTTGATTTCAACAATACTCTGAGAGGAAGGCAAAGTAAACTTGTTTTACAGAGGTAGAAACTGAGGTGCCGAAAGATAAAGTGATTTACAAACTGCTATTAAGTAGCAAAGCCAAGTCAGGAAAGTAAACAATTCAGTACTCAATTCCCCTCTCTCCCCCACCTGCTATCTATTGATACTGTCTCTGATTTCCATATGCAACCCGGTGCTAGTTGAGTAGCTCCCCTGCAAGCCCCTTAGCACTGTTCTGTTTGAAACATCCTGGTGGTGTTCCTTTTCCTGCACTTCTCACACTGGCAGCCTCACTCCTCCTTCTCTGTACGGTATGTATTGAGCTGTCTTTCCCTCAGCCATCCACTGCACAAATCCTCCCACCTCTGTTGTGCAGCAAGAGCACTAGGTCCAGGCTGGCTAGCGGAGTCCAGATTTAGGGCTGTGTCCTTGCTGTAGGTTGGCAATAAAGGATCCAAGCTGAGGGCGCCTGGGTGATTCAGTCGGTTAAGTATCTGCTTTCAGTTCGGTCATGATCCCAGCATTCTGGGATTGAGTCCCATGTTGGGTTCCCTGTTCAGCAGGGAATCTGCTTCTCCCTCTCTCTACTCCTCCCCTCTAATGGTGCTCTCGATCGCTCGCTCGCTCACGCTCTCTCTCTCTCGATAAATAAATAAAATCTTTTTTAAAAAGCAAAAAACCAGAAATGATCCCAGCTGATCAGCATTAAGTCTGTAGGGTCAGCCCCATAAGGAAATGTGATCATAACCCAAATAACTCCACAGATCTACAGAATGGCCTGAAAGTAGGTGTATTTATTTCTTCTTATATTTATTGTTCCTTCAGTTTCCCCAAAAGAATCTCTTTTCAGGATGCCGGAGGACATAAGGTCCAAAGGCACATAGGACATGTTTTGATGGCCACCTTCTGCCCTTGACACATGGAGGCAGTCTCCATGTTTTATGTGTAAGGACTTCAGCAGTGTGTTGTAAATTATGTGCTAATATATATATATATATATATATTCTTAGACGTCTCCTACTACAAACTTCTTATGCACTCTTTATGGCCAAGCCTGAAATGTTAGGTTTCTCCATGTTTATATAACTTGTAGGAACTCTGATCTGGGTCAGGGATTAGAATCTGAACCAGAAATGTCACCTGTTTCCATCCTTGGTCCTTTTGCTTTCATACTCTCCATCGGGAGAAGGGGAAAGAGCTGGAGGAAGATGGGAAACTAACCATCTAGTGAGCCTGGATTATGTCTGGCACAATGTTGCATGTGGTTCTAACACAGGCCAGAGAAGTAGGAAGGCACTGTTATTCTTCTTATAAATGAAAAGCCCAAGATTAAAGAATCTACCCAAGGTCACACAGCAAATAAGTGACAGAACTGGGATCTAAACTCAGGTTTGAGCATTCCTAAACCCCTGTTCCTTCAACTACCCTATGCTACCAGAAATCTTAAGAGAACACCAAAGAAGAAGGATTATATCACAACCTATTAGTCACCAACTATAGCATTATTAGCCCATAACAGTGATTCCCCAAGGAAGCAGTCTTGCCCTCCTGGGAACATTCAGTCAAGTTTAGAGGCATTTTTTGGTTGTCACAACCAGGGGAGGGATGCTACTGACATCTAGTGGGCAGAGGCCAGAGATGCTGCTAAACATGTTACATGTACAAGATAGTCCACAACAAGGAGTTATCCTACCCAAAATGTCAGTAGTGCCCAGGATGAGAAACACTGACCTGCAGAAATCAGTGTCAACTTAGACAATTCCTTCAACATTAACCTTTCACTCAACTCTTATTTTTTTTTCTGCTATTTTTTAACAAATTGACTAATGGATTCAATTCTGTACCATTTGCTAGTAATTATAACAGTTAATGTTTATTGAGCACTTCCTGTATGCCAGATAACACCCCTTTAATTTAGTCCTCCAAACAACCCTTATTTTCATCTCCCTATACAGATAAGAAAACTCAGAAAGGTTATATAACTTGCTAAGTACCCAATTAGAATAAAGTGAAGTTAAGATTCATATACAGGCAAGAGCTGATTCCAGACCCAACGTTCTTAATAAACAGTCATACATAACATCTCTAGGCTTCTCTTACCCTTATAAAATAAGTAAATGTTTTCAAAATCTTATTAATTTTATACCACCTTCTTGAGTACGTTTTTTCCTATTACGGACTCGTATTTTTTGCTTAGTATTTTTCTTTAAGACTACTCAATATTTTTACATAGCTTCAATTTACAAATACCTAAATATAATCCTAATTGACACAATAGTTATAATTTTTCCTTTTTTTAAGATTTTATTTATTTATTTGACAGAGAGAGGGACCACAAGTAGGCAGAAAGGCAGGCAGAGGAGGGGGCGGGGAAGCAGGCTCCCCACAGAGCAGAGAGCCCGACTCGGGGCTCAATTCCAGGACCCTGAGATCATGACCTGAGCTGAAGGCAGAGGCCCAACCCACTGAGCTACCAAGGTGCCCCTAGTTATAATTTTCAAAAACATTAAAATAAGTACATACTTAAACTTCCTGGCTATGCACTACCTGTACCCCTGTATTTTTCCTGTGCCATTAGGAATATTCTAACCCTGTTTGGTAAATACTGACCCAGGTGCTTGCTAAGTCCTTTCCAGTAGAATGGTTTCTACTCTGAAGTGGCCTAAAGTATAAAACCCAATATGGCTTCATGAGGGATTTAATCAAGGGCCCAAAATAATTAGAATGAGAAACAGACTGACACACTCTGTCCTAATGAATCTCCAAAGCACCACCCACGTGAAGATGGAAATCTGGTAGAGAATTGGTAAATGACTCAGCAGCAAGGAAGAATGAGAGGAGGGATAATGGTGAGGAGCCAAATGATGTGACTTTCTGAAAGAATCAGAAACTGGAGTTGCCCAAGGCTAAAGAGGGGGCTGAAAATAGAATGGTGGCTTCAAAATCTGTATACGCAATATAGGCCCCCAAATCTCCATCATCTCAAAAGTTCTTTATGTGGCCAAACTAGCAATCAAGTGGAAGGGTAGATGAAAGACCCTCTTTAAAGTCCTATAAAGCCTTAAAATGTGTATGATAGGATCACAGGTATGCATTCATGTAAAACCCTTTATAGGTATACATTAAATTTTAATACTGGAAAGTACTTAACCATCTGCAAGGAAAGTTCTGCTGCAGGAGCCAGTCAGTGGAGAGATCCAGATAAACCTGGAAAGGACAACTGTCTGCATCACTGAAGACTGAAACTACTCAGTACTGTATTGAACAGCAATCCCAATCTTGTAAATTTTCTCTTTAGAAAAGCCAAAGCCGGGTGCCTGGGTGGCTCAGTGGGTTAAGCCACTGCCTTCGGCTCAGGTCATGATCTCAGGGTCCTGGGATCGAGTCCCGCATCGGGCTCTCTGCTCAGCAGGGAGCCTGCTTCCTCCTCTCTCTCTCTCTGCCTGCCTCTCTGCCTACTTGTGCTCTCTCTCTGTCAAGTAAATAAATAAAATCTTTTTAAAAAAAAAATAATAAATAAATAATTTTAAAAAATTTAAAAAGCCAAAGCCTAATTTAAAGAAATGAAATCCCTGTTTGGACTTTTTCACCCCTCAGTCATAGAACCTGAAAAACAGAAAGACAGGCTCATTTCTTTCAGAGTCTTGGTTTTGCTTGGTTTCCGAGGCTTGGTTTTGCCATCACATTGGCTCTTTCCTATATAATCCTCTCTGGATGTCTGGTTGAAACACTCAGGAGCAGGATCTCCCATCAAACACTTGATGGGTTGCTCACTTGAGTCCATGCTGGAATTGTTCCTTAGATTTCCCCTTTGAAAATATTTTTGTTGTTGCTTTTGTGGCAATTACCCTTTTCTTTGAACAGATCAGTTATACCCTTCTTTGGATATCTCCACAGGCTTCCAGGTCTTCTCCTTATTCATGGCCTTTATCCTGAACCACAAGCCCCACTTACCTCCTACCCAACTTATTCCCACCCCTCCACATATGACCCTGTTTCTTAGTTCTATTACCATTTGATCCCCTTGGACCTTAGACACTATTCCAGCTCCAAGACCTAAATTTACCCCGGGATCATGATTTGGCAGTCAACTCCTAGTTAAGCTGCTTTCTACCATTGTTAGTAAAGACTTTGAATAATTCAGCTGACCCAGAGGGCACCTCAGTCCTTGTGACCCATGTCCCTACCAGGTCAGCCCATAGGCAGAACACACACCACTATGAGAATCCATTCAAGGAAGGGAAGTCATCTTTCAAGCTTCTCCATAAAGTCACAAACAAGGTGAAGGACAAAATCTGAAGCCTGACTCAGATCAAATGACTGAGATGGTGTCAGTCTAGTGCCCTCCCTGTGTTGTTGATAAGGATAACTAATGAGAACCAACCCTTGGTCCTGAGGGAAGAGAGAGAGTCATGAATATTATTTCACCTTAAACAGCTCCCCAAGGCCAATGATAGTTATTACATGTTTGTAATGCCCCCTCTTGGGCATGAAATATTGATTTCCCTTATGAAAATGGCCCCTGACTAACAAAAAAATTCTCAACTCTACTGTAGCCTTATAAATTGAAAACAAAAACAAGAGCCCTCCCAAGATTAGTAATGCTTGATCTACTTACGGATATTATTCTTAATATTGTTTGATGCAGAGAATAAATATCAATAAAGGAAACATAAAACATTACTTCAGATGATATACCTATCTTTGCCCAGTCTTCTACATGTTTATGTTCTGAGTAAATGTATATTTTTTGAGATTTTATTTATTCATGAGAGAGAGAGAGACAGGCAGAAGGAGAAGCTGGCTCTTCACTGAGCAGGGAGCCCGAGGGGGACTCGATCCCAGGACTCTGGGATCATGACCCCAGCCAAAGGCAGATACTTAACCATCTGAGCCACACAGGTGTCCCTGAGTAAATGTATTTTTATCTGATTAGATATATCATTGCAATATTAGATCCATAAAATTGGAATTTGATTTGTTCATTTTCTACTTAGTGATATTTTGAGAAACCATGTCATTCAAAACTCTGTAAGCATAATTTTGGGGAAATAAAACTATCCACCAAGAGTTCACTTTTTTCAAGCCATCTTAATTATCGCTGCACAAGTCTGCTACTAAATTGTCTCTTTTTCAAAACAAAGATTTGCAAAGGGAAATGTTCACCTTCAAGTCTGTTCAAACCACCTTGTTCTTCCTCTTGAAAAGAATCAGCAGCTACCCTCTTCCCACTGTGATATTAGTTAGTCCCTATCTGCTCCTCTGAAAATGACAGTATGCTGGAATTGCCCACTAGGGAAGGAAGTTCCAGCACCTTTTCTGAAGTCTGAGTCATTTTAAACCTGGTCCAGGTCAAAGCAGAATGTCATCTGCTAGTCATGCTAAAATCAAGGTAGTAAAAATTGCTCACAGGGGCACCTTGGTGGCTCAGTGGGTTAAAGCCTCTGCCTCCGGCTCAGGTCATGATCTCAGGGTCCTGGGATTGAGCCCCAAGTCGGGCTCTCTGCTCAGCAGGGAGCCTGCTTCCCCTCTCTCTCTGCCTGCCTCTCTGCCTGCTTGTGATCTCTGTCAAATAAATAAATAAAATCTTTAAAAAGGAAATTGCTCACAGTATTAAGATTTGGGTTCCAGGCATAGCTCCGCCTTTTACCTGAATATGTGACCTTGAAGAAGTCCACTGGGTCTGTGTTAGTCTTCGTTACTTGTCGTAGGGGAATAATATGTGCTCTACAAACCTTACAGGGTGGTTATGCAGCTCATATGAGAGAAGTGTATAAAAGTGTTTGAAAAGTTTAGATTCCTGTACAAATACAGGATTATCATCATCACTGAGTGAAATTTCCTGATAATAAGAAGACAGTTCCAATGATTTCCATATCTATATCATACTTACCACATGCCTAGGTATATAATCTAAAATAACTTCTTGGAGTGCTTGGTAAAGGATAGGACTCTTGATATCAGGGTTTGAGAGCAAGCCCCACATTGGGCATGGAACCTACCGGGGTGGGGGGAATCACTTCTTATATTTCATTGACAGGAAATACCTAAAATCATCCTTATAAGTCAGTTCATTTTTTTTCTCTCACATAGTTTTTCCATTCAAATAAAGAGCTATGTAATTCAACACACGCATATAAGCCCACTGCCTTTCTCTGATGGAGCTAAAGGTAGAGGTGGGATGAAATACCAGAAGAAAGAGTAACCATTCCTTTTGTATTTCCATTAAATACCTTGACCAGAATCTAGCTTGATCTCCTTAACATCTCTTTTTGGTAAAAATATTTCCTATTTCACCTTTAATCACTGCCTTGGAGACCAATCACCAGCAGATTGATCGCATGATTATCAGTAGCCTCACAGGCTCATTCTGCTTATATTTTCTTTCACTTGCAACCACGTTGCCACAGTAATGTCAGCCAAAGAGATATACAGCTTTTCCACTGCACTTACAACCATACCCTGACTTAATACTCTGTCTACCATTACTCTGTCTGGGTCTGGAGCTGTGGGCCCTTATTCTGTACCCAGAACACACAAACTCTATTATTTATTCTCGTCCCAGCAGTGGAGCAAATAGAAGTTGCCATAGTCAAACACAATTCCTATCCCACAGTTCAGAGCTAAGGAATGTCTAATGTCCCAGTCACCTCTTTCTTCTCCTTGACACCATTGAATAAAACGTGATTTGAGTTGTACTTTCTGGTTTTGGGGGGGGGGGAGGGTAGGGAGGAGAGTTTCTAGCATTATTGAGATAAAACTGACATATTCTATAAGTTTAAGTGATATAATGTGTTGATTTGATAAACTTAACCTATAGCAAGATGATTACCGTCATTAGCTTCATGTAATCGTCATTGCTTTTTTATGGCAAAAGCACTTAACACTTCTCTCTTAGCAGCTTTCAAGTAACAAGTCAGAACTATTAATTATAATCATCATGTTCTACAGTAGATCCCCAGAACCTGTTCATCTTATGGAAGTTGGCATCCTTTTACCAACCCATTTCCTCCTCCTCCATCCTACCGTTCGAGGGTAATTACCATTCTACTCCATTTCTAGGAGTTCTACTTTTTAAGATTCCACTTGTAAGTGATGCCATATAGTATTTATCTATGTCTGACTTATTTCACTTAACATTATACCCTCAAGCTCCATCCATGTTGCTGCAAATGGCAAGATCTCCTTTTCTAATGGCTGAAACTTTTCCTGTGTGTGTGTGTGTAAGTGTGTATACATACCTATCTTCTTTATTCATTCATCTCTTGATGAACAACATTTAGTTTGCTTCCATATCTTGACAATTGTCAATAATGCTGCAATGGACATGGGAGTGCAGATATCTCTTCAGTAACCAGTTATCATTTCCTTTGAATATATACTCAGATGTGGGATTGCTGGATCATGTGGTAGTTCTAAATTAAAATTCTTTTTTTTTATTTTATTTATTTATGTATTTGACAGAGGGAGAAGCAGAAGCAGGCTCTGCACTAAGCCACAAGCCTGATGTGGGGCTAGATCCCAGGACCCTGGGATCATAACCTGAGCTGAAGGCAAATGCTTAATGACTGAGCCACCAGGCACCCCCTAAATTTAATTTCTTGAAGAACATCCATACTGTTATCTGTAATGAGTGTACCAGTTGACATTTGCTACCAATAGTATGTAACAGTTCCCCTTTCTCCACATCCAACACTCATCTCTGATCTTTTTTGATGACAGCCATTCTACCAGGTGTGAAGTGACCTCTCCTTGTGCTTTTAATTTGCATTTCCCTGATGATTAGTGATGCTGAGCATTTTTTCATGTGTCTATTGACCATCTGTATGCCTCTAGAAAAATGTATATTCAGTTTCTCTGCCCATTTTTAATGATACGGTTTTTTTGTCAGAGAGTTATAGGATTTCTTCTAGAGCTTGGCTCTTAACCCCTTATCCAATACATCATTTGCACAAAATTTTCTCTAGTTTTGCTTCTTCATTTTGTTAATTGTCTCTTCTATCCAGAAGCTCTTATTATTTCTTATTAACATACAATATATGCCTCAGGGGTATAGGTCTGTGAATCATCAGGCTTATACATTATGCAGAAGCTTTTAAATGTGATGTATTCCTACTTGGTTTTTTTTTTTTTTTCTTTTGCTGTTTGTGCCTTTGGTGTCATATCTAAAAAGTGTTTGTCAAGACCAACATCAGGGAGCTCCTTCCCTGTTTCTTTTAGGAGTTTTTAGTTTCAAATCTTACCCTTCATTTTTTTTAATCTATTTGAGTTATATATTTTTTTCCATATCCTAAAAGACCTCATAATGGCCAAATAGCATGCACAGGAAATAGTTTTGTGTCACAATTAGGGTTAAAAGTGGAATGCCAGAGTGTTGCTGCTTTCTATGGCATCTTTAACTTCAGAAGCTGTACCAGCAAGCTGACATTGTGATCTTTGCTGGGTTAGGAGTTGAGGAAAGAGAAGAAAAGAGCTCAATTGTCTGTTTTTTATTTAGAATTAGGATAATCTTAGAGGCAAGGAAAGGAAATATAAATAGAACAGAATGTGCATCTATCTTTCCTCTTGTCTTCTTTTGCCCACAGTGTAACTCTCTTGCAGCTTCCTTAATGATAGAATGTCTCATTCCTTCCCTCCCTTCCCTCCTTCCCCATCATGCACCCGAGCAGTTGTCTACCTGTTGATAAGTGAGGAAAGGAGGATGAAGGGAGGAAATGCAGCCTTGGGATTAAACAGGGAAACAAGATAAGCAGTCCACCAACTACTCATGCATGGAGTTATCCTTTTTACATTTTGAATCCTCCCCCATCACCAATTTCTTTTCAAACAGTTTTGTTTGTTTGTTTGTTTGTTTGTTTGTTTTTTGCTCACAAATTAAATCTTTTTTCTTTTTTCTAATTTTTTATTTTTCATAAACATATAATATATTTTTATCCCCAGGGGTACAGGTCTGTAAATTGCCAGGTTTACACACTTCACAGCACTCACCATAGCACATACCCTCTCCAATGTCCATAACCCCACCCCCCTTCTCCCAACCTCCCTCCCCCCAGCAACCCTCAGTTTGTTTTGTGAGATTAAGAGTCACTTATGGTTTGTCTCCTTCCCAATCCCATCTTGTTTCATTGATTCTTCTCCTACCCCCTTAACCCCCCATGTTGCATCTCCACTTCCTCATATCAGGGAGATCATATGACAGTTGTCTTTCTCTGCTTGACTTATTTTACTAAGCATGATACACTCTAGTTCCATCCATGTTGTCGCAAATGGCAAGATTTCATTTATTTTGATGGCTGCATAGTATTCCATTGTGTATATATACCACATCTTCTTGATCCATTCATCTGTTGTTGGACATCTAGGTTCTTTCCATAGTTTGGCTATTGTGGACATTGCTGCTATAAACATTCGGGTGCATGTGCCCCTTCAGAGCACCATGTTTGTATCTTTAGGATATATACACAGTAGTGCAATCGCTGGGTCATAAAACATAGGGTAGCTCTATTTTCAGTTTTTTGAGGAACCTACACACTGTTTTCCAGACTAGTTGCACCAGCTTGCATTCCCACCAACAGTGTAGGAGGGTTCCCTTTCTCCGCATCCTCGCCAGCATCTGTCATTTCCTGACTTGTTAATTTTAGCCATTCTGATTGGTGTGAGGTGATATCTCATTGTGGTTTTGATTTGTATTTCCCTGATGCCGAGTGATATGGAGCACTTTTTCATGTGTCTGTTGGACATCTGGATGTCTTCTTCACAGAAATGTCTGTTCATGTCCTCTGCCCATTTCTTGATTGGATTATTTGTTCTTTGGGTGTTGAGTTTGCTAAGTTCTTTATAGATTTTGGACACTAGCCCTTTATCTGATATGTCATTTGAAAATATCTTCTGCCATTCTGTCAGTTGTCTTTTGATTTTGTTAACTGTTTCCTTTTCTGTGTAGAAGCTTTGATCTTGAAGAAATCCCAATAGTTCATTTTTGCCCTTGCTTCCCTTGCCTTTGGTGATGTTCCTAAGAAAGATGTTGCTGTGGCTGAGGTCGAAGAGGTTGCTGCCTGTGTTCTCCTCAATGATTTTGATGGATTCCTTTCTCACATTGAGGTCTTTCATCCATTTTAAGTCTATTTTCGTGTGTGGTGTAAGGAAATAGTCCAATTTCATTTTTCTGCATATGGCTGTCCAATTTTTCCAACACCATTTATTGAAGAGGCTGTCTTTTTTCCATTGGACATTCTTTCCTGCTTTGTCGAAGATTAGTTGACCATAGAGTTGAGGGTCTATTTCTGGGCTCTCTATTCTGTTCCATTGATCTATTTGTCTGTTTTTGTGCCAGTACCATACTGTCTTGATGATGACAGCTTTGTAATAGAGCTTAAAGTCTGGAATTGTGATGCCACCAACTTTGGCTTTCTTTTTCAATATTCTTTTAGCTATTTGAAGTCTTTTCTGGTTACATATAAATTTGGGGATTATTTGTTCCATTTCTTTGAAAAAGATGGATGGTACTTTGATAGGAATTGCATTAAATGTGTAGATTGCTTTAGGTAGCATAGACATTTTCACAATATTTATTCTTCCAATCCAGGAACATGGAACATTTTTCCATTTCTTTGTGTCTTCCTTAATTTCTTTCATGAGTACTTTATAGTTTTCTGAGTATAGATTCTTTGCCTCTTTGGCTAGGTTTATTCCTAGGTATCTTATGGTTTGGGGTGCAATTGTAAATGGGATTGACTCCTTAATTTGTCTTTCTTCTGTCTTGTTGTTGGTGTAGAGAAATGCAAATGATTTCTGTGCATTGATTTTATATCTTGACACTTTACCGAATTCCTGTACGAGTTCTAGCAGTTTTGGAGTGGAGTCCTTTGGGTTTTCCACATACAAGTATCACATCACCTGTGAAGAGTAATAGTTTGACTTCTTCTTACTGATTTGGATGCCTTTAATTTCCTTTTGTTATCTGATTGTGGAGGCTATGACTTCTAGTACTATGTTGAATAGCAGTGGTGATAATGGACATCTCTGCCATGTTCCTGACCTTAGCAGAAAAGCTTTCAGTTTTTCTCCATTGAGAATGATATTTGCAGTGGGTTTTTCATAATGGCTTTGATGATATTGAGGTATGTGCCCTCTATCCCTACACTTCGAAGAGTTTTGATCACGAAATGATGCTCTACTTTGTCAAATGCTTTTCCAGCATCTATTGAAAGTATCATATGGTTCTTGTTCTTTCTTTTATTAATGTCTTGTATCACATTGATTGATTTGCGGATGTTGAACCAACCTTGCAGCCCTGGAATAAATCCCACTTGGTTGTGGTGAATAATCCTTTTAATGTACTGTTGAATCCTATTGGCTAGTATTTTGGTGAGGATTTGCATCTGTGTTCATCAAGGATATTGGTCTGTCGTTCTCTTTTTTGATGGGATCCTTGTCTGGTTTTGGGATCAAGGTGATGATGGCCTCAAAAAATGAGTTTGGAAGTTTTCCTTCCATTTCTATTTTTTGGAACAGTTTCAGGAGACTAAGAATTATTTCTTCTTTAAATGTTTGGTAGAATTCCCCTAGGAAGCCGTCTGTCCCTGGGCTCTTGTTTGGAGATTTTTTATGACTGTTTCAATCTCCTTACTGGTTGTGGGTCACTTAGGCTTTCTATTTCTTCCTTGTTCAGTTGTGGTAGTTTAGATGTCTCTAGGAATGCATCCATTTCTTCCAGATTGTCAAATTTGTTGGCATAGAGTTGCTCATAGGATGTTCTTATAATTGTCTGTATTTCTTTGGTGTTAGTTGTGATCTTGCCTCTTTCATTCATGATTTTATTTATTTGGGTCCTTTCTCTTTTCTTTTTGATAAGTCTGGCCAGGGGTTTATCAATCTTATTAATTCTGTCAAAGAACCAGCTCCTAGTTTCATTGATTTGTTCTATTGTTTTTTTGGTTTCTATTTCATTGATTTCTGCTCTGATCTTTATGATTTCTCTTCCTCTGCTGGGTTAGGGTTTCTTTCTTGTTCTTTCTCCAGCTCCTTTAGGTGTAGGGTTAGGTTGTGTACCTGAGACCTTTCTTGTTTCTTGAGAAAGGCTTGTACCGCTATATATTTTCCTCTCAGGACTGCCTTTGTTGTGTCCCACAGATTTTGAACCATTGTGTTTTCATTATCATTTGGTTCCATGATTTTTTTCAATTCTTCTTTAATTTCCTGGTTGACTCATTTATTCTTTAGGATGCTGTTTAGTCTCCAGGTATTTGGGTTCTTTCCAAACTTCCTCTTGTGGTTGAGTTCTAGCTTCAGAGCATTGTGGTCTGAAAATATGCAGGGAATGATCCCAATCTTTTGATACTGGCTGAGGCCCAATTTAGGACCCAGAATGTGATCTATTCTGGAGAATGTTCCATGTGCACTAGAGAAGAATGTGTATTCTGTTGCTTTGGGATGAAATGTTCTGAATATTTCTGTGATGTCCATCTGGTCTAGTGTGTCGTTTAAGGCCTTTATTTCCTTGTTGATCTTTTGCTTGGATGATCTGTCCATTTCAGTGAGGGGAGTGTTAAAGTCCCCTACTATTACTGTATTATTGTTGATGTGTTTCTTTGATTTTGTTATTAATTGGTTCATATAGTTGGCTGCTCCCACGTTGGGGGCATAGATATTTAAAATTGTTAGATCTTCTTGTTGGACAGTCCCTTTGAGTATGATATAGTGTCCTTCCTCATCTCTTATTATAGTCTTTGGCTTAAAATCTAATTGATCTGATATAAGGATTGCCACTCCTGCTTTCTTCTGATGTCCATTAGCATGGTAAATTCTTTTCCAACCCCTCACTTTAAATCTGGATGTGTCTTCGGGTTTAAAATGAGTTTCTTGTAGGCAACATATAGATGGGTTTTGTTTTTTTATCCATTCTGATACCCTGTGTCTTTTTATTGGGGCATTGAGCCCATTAGCATTCAAAGTAACTATTGAGAGATATGAATTTAGTGCCATTGTATTGCCTGTAAGGTGACTGTTACTGTATATTGTCTCTGTTCCTTTCTGATCTACTACTTTTAGGCTCTCTCTTTGCTTAGAGAACCCCTTTCAATATTTCTTATAGAGCTGGTTTGGTGTTTGCAAATTCTTTCAGTTTTTGTTTGTCCTGGAAGCTTTTAATCTCTCCTTCTATTTTCAATGATAGTCTAGCTGGATATAGTATTCTTGGCTGCATGTTTTTCTCTTTTAGTGCTCTGAATATATCATGCCAACTCTTTCTGGCCTGCCAGGTCTCTGTGGATAAGTCTGCTGCCAATCTAATATTTTTACTATTGTATGTTACAGACTTCTTTTCCTGGGCTGCTTTCAGGATTTTCTCTTTGTCACTAAGACTTGTAAATTTTATTATTAGGTGACGGGGTATGGACCTATTCTTATTGATTTTGAGGGGGGTTCTCTGCACCTCCTGGATTTTGATGCTTGTTCCCTTTGCCATATTGGAGAAATTCTCCCCAATAATTCTCTCCAGTATACCTTCTGCTCCCCTCTCTCTTTCTTCTTCTTCTGGAATCCCTATTATTCTAATGTTGTTTCGTCTTATGGTGTCACTTATCTCTCGAATTCTCCGCTCGTGGTCCATTAGCTGTTTGTCCCTCTTTAGCTCAGCTTCTTTATTCTGTCATTTGGTCTTCTATATTGCTAATTCTTTCTTCTGCCTCATTGATCCTAGCAGTGAGAGTCTCCATTTTTTATTGCACCTCATTAATAGCTTTTTTTATTTCAACTTCATTAGATTTTAGTTCTTTTATTTCTCCAGAAAGGGCTTTTATATCTCCTGAGAGGGTTTCTCTAATATCTTCCATGCCTTTTTTGAGCCCGGCTAGAACTTTGAGAATTGTCATTCTGAACTCTAGATCTGACATATTACCAATGTCTGTATTGATTAGGTCCCTAGCCTTCAGTACTACCTCTTGTTCTTTTTTTTTGTGGTGAATTTTTCCACCTTGTCATTTTGTCCAGATAAGAGTAAGGAGCAAGTAAAATACTAAAAAGGTGGCAACAACTCCAGGAAAATATGCTTTAACCAAATCAGAAGAGATCCAAAATCATGAAGAAAGAGAAAGGGGATAAAAAGAGGTTCAGAAAGAAAAAAAGAAAAGAATTTTAAAAAGGAAAATGAATAAAGAAAAAGTATAAAAAAGAAATATATATATATATATATATTCGATAAACTAGTTAAAAAATGTTAAAAAAGAAAAGGGTAAAAGTTTTTAAAAATTTAGCAGAAGAAGAGAAAAAAATTGAAAAAGAAAAAGAAATTAACTGCAAGACTAAAGAATCATGGGGAGAAAGCCATGAGTTCCGGGCTTTGCTTTCTCCTCCTCTGGAATTCCGCTGCTCTCCTTGGTATTGAACCTGCACTCCTTGGTAGGGGAACTTGGTCCTGGCTGGATTTCTTGTTGATCTTCTGGGGGAGGGGCCTGTTGTAGTGATTCTCAAGTGTCTTTGCCCCAGGTGGAATTGCACCACCCTTACCAGGGGCTTGGGCTGAGTAATCCGCGCCGGGGGATTTTTGTTCCCTGTGTGCTTTCTGTAGAGTTCTGGAGGATGGGAATGAAAATGGTGGCCTCCCAGTCTCCTGCCCGGAGGAGCCAAGAGTCCAGGGCCCCACTCCTCAGTTTACCCTCAGAGAAGAGCATCCAATTACTCCCATCTCCCTGGCCTCCAGCCACGCTCCAAGCTCACTGAGCCTGCGAGTGGTTCAAGGTAACCCCAAGCTCGGAGCTCACTCCTCAGCTCTGTCTCTATCGCTGGCTTCCCCATTCTAATTCCTGTAAGCTCTGTGACACTCAGAAACCCCCAATCCTTCTGTGACCCTGTGGGACCTGAGGCCACGCTGACCCAGTTTAGCCTCTGGAGCGATGTCCCTCAGTGGAACAGACTTTTAAAAGTCCTGATTTTGTGCTCCGTTGCTCCGCTGCTTGCCAGTAGACGGCCCTTCCCCCCGGGGTCTATCTTCCCATCGCTTTGGATTCACTTCTCCGCCAGTCTTACCTTTCAGAAACTGGTTGATTTTCTGTTTATAGAATTGCTGTTCTTCTCTTTGATCTGCAGTTGGATTTGTAGGTGTTTGCAATCTTTAGATAAGCTATCTAGCTGATCTCCTGCTACCTGAAGTAGTCTCAGCCTGCTACTTCTCCACCATCTTGACTCCTTCCCCTCCCAAATGATTTTTTTGAATGGTGTAAGACAGGGGTCCGATTTTTCTTTTTCCACATGTGGTTTTCCAGTGTTCCCAGCACTATTCATTGAAGAGACTATCCTTACCACAATGAATGCTCCTAGCTTCCTTTTCAAATATTAACTATAAATGTGGGAGGTTAATTTTGGGTTCTCTATCCTGTTTGATTCATGTGTGTCTTTTTTTAATGCCAGTATCCTACTTTTTCAACTAGTATAACTTCGTAGTATAGTCTGAAATCAGGAAGCGTGATGCCTGCACTTTTATTCTTGTTTCTCAGAATTGTTCTGGCTATTTGGGGTCTTTTGTTCTGTGCAAATTTTAAGATCTTTTTCTATTTCTCTGAAAGAAATGCTTTGGAATTTTGATAGGGATTGTGTTGAATCTACAGGTCATTTTAGGTATGATAGGGATTGTGTTGAATCTACAGGTCACTTTAGGTAGCATGAACATTTTAACAATATTAAGTCCTACAGTTCAAAAATATAAGATGTCCTTCCATTTATGTCTTCTTTGATTTCTTTCCACAAAATCCTATTGTTTTTTACCTCTTTGGATAAATTTATTTTTGTTAGTTATTTTATTGTTTTTGCTGCTATTGTAAGTGTAATTATTTTTTAGATGTTTCAGTGTTAGTGGATAGAAAAGCAACTTATTTTTGTGTATTCAGCTATTATATCCCAGTATTACTGAATTTATTGAAAAAACATGGGTTTTTTTTTTTTTAGTTTTTATACATATTTTTGGTTTTTTACATTGTATTTATTCGTCAGAGAGAGACAAAGCATGAGCAGAGGGTAAGGAGCAAGAAGGCTGATGTGGGACTCGATATCAGGATCCTGGGATCATACCTGAGCACCCAGGTGCCCTTGATCCAAAAATTTTTTAAATGAGTCTTTAGGATTTTCAATTTATATCAGCAAGTAGTGAAAATTTTACTTCTTCTTTTCTGATTTTGATACCTTATATTCTTTATCTTGCCAATTACCCTAGCAAGGACTTATTCCTAATCTTAGAAGAAAAGCTTTTAATTTTACTCCACTGAGTATAATGTTAGCTGTGGGTTTGTCATATATGGCCTTAATTATGTTAGTCTGTGTTTATTCTACACTAAACCTTCTGAGGGTTTTTGTTATGAAGAGGTGTTGTATTTTGTCAATTGCTTTTCCGTATCTACTGAGATGATAATATGATTTTTATCTTTTATTCTACTAATGTAGTATATCACATTTATTCCTGTAACTTGAACTTTCCCTGTATCAGAGGAATAAATCCCACTTGGTCATGGTATGTAATCCTTTTTTAATTGAAGGCAATTAATGTACAATATTAGTTTTAGGTGTATCATATAGTGATTCAACAGTTACATACATTGTGAATTAATTACCACAATAAATCAAGCTACCATCTATCACAATATAAAGTTGTTACGTATTTTTTTAAAGATTTTATTTATTTATTTATTTGACAGAGAGAAATCACAAGTAGATGGAGAGGCAGGCAGAGAGAGAGAGAGAGAGGGAAGCAGGCTCCCTGCTGAGCAGAGAGCCCGATGCGAGACTCGATCCCAGAACCCTGAGATCATGACCCGAGCCGAAGGTAGCAGCTTAACCCACTGAGCCACCCAGGCGCCCCAAGTTGTTACATATTATTAACAATATTTCCTGTGCTATACATTGTATCCTGTGTCATCTTTATTTTATAACTGGAAGTTTATACCTTTTAATCCCATTACCTTATTCTCCCCTTCTCCCCAATTCCCACCCCTTAAATAACCACCAGATTGTTCTCTGTATCTGTTTTCTCTTGTTCATTCTATTGTTTTGTTTTTCAGCTTCCACATATGAGTGGAATCTTGTAGTATGTCTTTCTGTCTGACTTACTGCACTTAGTATAATACACTCTGTGTCCATCCCTTTTTTATAGTTGAGTAATATTCCATTAGTGACAGATAGACACACACACCACACACATACACATACACACACACACACACACACACACACACACACATCCTACATCCCTTTATCCAATCGTCTATCAGTGGACACTTAGGTTGGTTCTCTATCTTGGCTATTGTTAATAAGGCAGGAGTGAACATAGGCGTACATATATCTTTTTGAACTCTTGTTTTCATTTGCTTTGGATAAATATCCAGAAGTGGAACTACTAGATTGTTGTATTTTTAATTTTCTGAAAACTTTAATGTTTTCCATAGCAGCTGCAACATTTTGCATTCCCACCCACCATGCATAAGCGTTTGTTTTTCTCCACAATCTCAAACCAACACTTATTTTTTTGTCTTTTTGATAAAAACCATTCTGAAAAATGCTTGGTGATAGCTCATTGTGGTTTTGATTTATATTTCCCTAATCACTAGTGGTGGTTAGCATATTTTCATGTGTTTCTTTGGCCACTTGTATGTCTTCTTTGGAGAAATGTCCATTCAGGTCCTCTGCTGATTTTTTAATTGGTTTGTTGATACTGAGTTTTGAGTACATTATATACTTTGGATATTATATATACTTTGATATTAACCCATCATTAGTTATGTCATTAGCAAATATCTTCTCTAATTCAGTAGTTTGCCTGTTCACTTTTTTTGATGGCTTTCTTTGCTATACAAAAACTTTTCTGTTTGATGTAGTCTGATTTGTTCATTTTTGCTTTTGTTGTCCTTGACTGAGGAGATAGATCCAAAATAAATCTCCTTAGACCAACATCCAAGAGCTTACTGCCTATGTTTTCTCCTTATAGTTTTATGTATTATGGTTTTTTATAATTTATAACTCACTGTATTTATTTTCATATATGGTATAAGAATTTTCATATATGGTTCAGGTTCATTCTGTCACATGTCATTGTCAAGATTTCCCAAAATCATTATTGAAGAGATTTTTCTTTCTCCATTGTATATTCTTGCCTCCTTTGTCAAAGATTAATGACCATATAAGTGTGGGTTTATTTCTGGATTCTCTATTATGTTTCATTGATCTAAGTGTCTGTATTTGTGCCTATATCATATTGTTTTGATTACTAGAGCTTGATAGTAAAGTTTGGAAATCAGGAAGTGTAATACCTTGAGCTTTGTTCTTTCTTAAGATTACTTTTTTGGTTCTTTACAAAATTTACAATTATTTATTTTAGTTCTGTGAAAAATGCCCCCTGGTATTTTCATAAAAATTGCATTTCATCTGTAAATTGCTTTGGGTAGTATAGACATTTTAAGAATATTCTTCTAATCCATGATCATGGTATATTTTTCTATTTATTTGTGTCTTCAATTTCTTTCTTCAATGTCATAAAGTTTTCAGAGTACAGGTATTTCATCTCTTTGGTTATATTTATTCCAAAACATTTTATTCTTCTTGATGCAATTATAAATGGTATTTCTTCCTTAATTAATTTTTCTGATAGCTCATTATTAAAATACAGAAATGACACAGATTATATCATATTTGAATGCTTACACTTACTGAATTAATTTATTAGCTCTAATAGTTTTTGATGGAGGATTTATGAATATATATATATATGTATGTAAAATTATGTCACCTACAAATAATTTTACTCCTTTATTTCCAATTGGATGCCCTTTATTTCTTTTCATTATCTTATTGCTAAGACTTATGGCTAAGACTTCCAATACTATGTTGAATAAAAGTGGTAAGAGTGCACATCTTCATGTTGTTGCCTGATCCTAAAGGAAAAGCTTTCAGCTTTTCACCAATGAGTTTGATATAAGCTATAGGTTTGTCATAGAAGTCTTTAGCATGTTGAGGTATGTTCCCTCTCTACCCATTTTTATTAAGAGTTTTTTTCATAAATCGATTTTGATCTTTATCAAATGCTTTCTCTGCATCTATTGAGATTATTATATGATTTTTATCCTTTTTATTAATGTAGTGTATCCCATTGACTAATTTACAGATACTGAGCCATCCTTGCAGCCCTGGAATAAATCCCAGTGGTCGTGGTGTACATCGTTTTTAATGTATTGTTGAATGCAGTATATGCTAGTATTTGTTTAAAATTTTTGAATCAAAATTCATCAGGCATATTGGCCTGTAAGTTGGGGATTGAGGGTCTTTCTCTGGTTTTGGTATCAGGGTAATGCTGGCCTAAAAAAGAGTTTGAAGGCATTCCTTCCTCTTCCATTTTTGTGGAGTAGTTTGAAAAGGTTAGATATAACTCTTCTTTAAATGTTTGGTCATTTGACCTATGAAGCCATCTGGTCCTGGGCTCTTGTTTATTGGAATCTATTACTATTGATTTAATTTAGTTAGTACATATTGGTCTTTTAAGATTTTATATATTCTACCTATTCAGTGTTGAAAGATTGCATGTTTCTAGGAATTACCTATTTCTTCTTAGCTATCCCCTTTGTTGGCATATAATTGCTTGTGATAGTCTCGAGATCCTTTGTATTTCTGTGTTATGAGTTATTTCTCCTCCATTTATAACTTTATTTACACACTTTTTTATTCTTAATGACTCTAGCTAAAATGTATCAATTTTATCTTTTCAAAGAACCAGTTCTTAGTTTCATTAATCTTTTCTTTTTTTTTTTTTTAGTTTCTATTTCATTTATATTTGCTCTGATCTTTATTCTTTCCACTAATCTCCAGCTATACTTGTTCCCCCACCCCTTTGGTTTATTTAGGTATAAGTTTAGATTGTTTGAGCTTCTTCTTGTGTGTTGAGTTGAGCTTGTGGCACTCTAAATTGCCTCCTTAGAACTGCTTTTGCTGTATCCCATAGATTTCAGACTGTTTCCAATTTCACCAGTCTAAAGGTAATTTTTTTATAAATTATTATGGACTAAAGGAGAAATATATAAAAGCGAGGCAAGAATTTAGTGAGTAATTACACACTAAGGGACGATAATATCTTAATAATTCTGATATTTTTCCTTAACAAAAGGTTTAG
Organism: Mustela putorius furo; assembly: GCF_011764305.1. Taxonomy (NCBI): domain Eukaryota; kingdom Metazoa; phylum Chordata; class Mammalia; order Carnivora; family Mustelidae; genus Mustela; species Mustela putorius. The sequence continues at coordinate 381,661 of NW_025421437.1, forward strand.
ATTTAGTTACTTTTCATAAGATGGCCACATTTTCTAGTACAGTTGACATGCAATGTTATATTCCTTAGTTCCAGGTGTACAAATTAGTGGTTTGACAAGTTTATAAATTATACTATGTTCACCGCAAGTATAGCTACCATCTGTCCCATTATTTCAGTATTACAATATCCTTGACTATTATGCTCTGTTTCTTATTCCTGTAACCACCCCCTAGCAATCATTGGTTTGTTCTCTATACTCATAGATTCTACTTTTTCCTTATACATTTTTTAGGTTCCATTTATGTGTGGAATCCTATGGTATTTTTCTTCCTTAGTCTGACCTATTTTACCTAGCATAATACCATCTCAGTCTATTAATGTTGTCTTAAAGGGCACAAAATCCTTTTTATGGCTCTGTCCTATTCCAGTGTGTGTGTGTGTGTGTGTGTGTGTGTGTGCATATAAATATATATATTCATATCTTCCTTACCCATATCCATTCAACTACTGATGACTACTTAGGTTGTTTCCATGTCTTGGCTATTGTAAATAATGCTGCACACATAGAGGGATCCATATATATTTTTGATTTAATACTTTCCCTGGATAAATTCCAGTCATGGAATTATTGGATCATATGCTATTTGTATTTTTAATTTTTTTAGGAACCTCCATACTGATTTCCATAGTGGCTACCAATTTACATTCCCAGAAACAGTGCACAGGTTCCTTTTTCTCCACATACTCATCATCACTTGTTATTTATTATCTTCTTGATTTTAGCCATTTTAACAGATGGGAGGTAACAGCTCATTGTGGTTTTGATTTGCATTTCCCTGATGATTAGTGATGTTGAACATCTTTTCATATGTCTGTTGTCCATCTGTATGTCTTCAGAAAATATCTATTTAGATCCTCTACCCATTTTTTAAGCAGATTGTTTGGTTTTTTGTGTGTATGTTGAGTTGTATAAGTTGCATATATATTTTGGAAACTAACCCTTTTATTAGAGATTTCATTTGCATATATCTTCTCCCATTCATTGGTTGTCTTTTAGTTTTCTTGATGGTTTCCTTTTCTGTCTCAATAGTGTATTTTTGCTTGTGTTTCTTTGCCTTAAGAGACATATTAGAAAAATGTTGCTATGGATGATGTCAGAGAAATTACTGCTTGTGTTCCCTTCTAAGATTTTTGTATTTTCAGGTATCACATTTAAGTTTTTAATCCATTTTGAGTTTGTTTTTATGTATGATGTTAGAAAGTAGTCCAGTTTCATTCTTTTCCATGTAGCTGTCCAGTTTGCCCATCAGCTACTGAAAAGACTTCATTATGATTGAATAGAAATACTACTGATTTCTAAGTATTAATTTTGTATCTTGCCACTTTAATGAATTGCTTTATTTCTTTTTTTTTTTTTTTGTGGAGTCTTTAGGATTTTCTATGTATAGTATTATGTTGTCTACAAATAGTGACAGTTTAACTTCTTCTTTATCAATATGGATGCCTCTTATTTTTCTTGTCTGATTTCTGTGGCTAAGACTTCTCATATATTGAATAAAAGTGATGAGAGTGAACATCTCTGTCTTTTTCTGATCTTAGGGGGAAAACTCTCAGTTTTTCCCCACTGAGGATGATGTTAGCTGTGGGTTTTTCATATATGGTCTTTATTATGTTGAAATTTTCTCCCAACCCTATTTTGTTGAGAGTTTTTATCATGAATGTTGAATCTTGTCAAATGCTTTTTCTGAAAATATTGAGATGACCATGTGATTTTAATCTTTCCTTTTGTTGATGTGATATATCATCATGATTGATTTGCAAATATTGAGCCATCCTTGCATCCCAGGAATAAATCCTACCTGATGGTGGTGAAAAATCTTTTGAATGTATTGTTGTATGTGGTTTTTTAATATTATATTGAGGATTTTCGCATCTATGTTCATTAGGAATATTGGCCAGTAATTTTCTTTTTTGTGGTATCTTTATCTGGTTTTGGTATCAGGATAGTGCTGACCTTGTAGAATATATCTGGAGGCTTTCCTTCCTCTTCTTTTTTTTTTTTTTTTTTTTTTTTTTTTTTTTTTTTTTGAATAGTTTAGGAAGAATAGGTATTAACTCTTCTTTAAATGTCTGATAGAATTCATTTATGAATCTATCTGGTCCTGGATTTTTTTTTGGTAGTTTTTTGATTTACAGATTCAATTTCATTACTTGTTATTGGTTTGATCAGATTTTCTATTTTTTCCTGGTTCAACTTTGGGAGACTGGATGTTTTTAGGAACTTACCCATTTCTTCTAGGTAGAGTTTTCTTGGTTATAGGTTTATTCTTTACAGCACTTTCAATGTATCAGTTCCTTCAGCCTTGCAAAGTTTCTGCTGAAAAATCAGCTCATAGTTTTATAAATTTCCCCTTGTAGATAACTTTTTGTTTCTCTCTTGCTGCTTTAAAGAGTCTCTCTTTGCCTTTACCTTTGACATTTTAATTATTGTGTGTTCACATCCTTGGGTTCATCTTGTGTGGAATTCTCTGTGCTTCTTGGACTTACACGTCTATTTCTCCCCCTAGGTTAAGAAATTTTCCAGTTACTATGTCTTCAAATAACTTTCCAAACCCCCCCCCTTTTTTTAGATTTATTTATTTTAGGGGGGAGGGGCAGAGGGAGATAGAGAATCTCAAGCATACTCCCCACAGAGCACAGAGCATAATGACATGGGTCTTGCTCCCATGACACTGAGATCATGACCTATGCTAAAATTAAGTGAGACACTTAACAACGGAGCCACCTAGGCTTCCCTACACCTTTCTCTCTCTTCTTATGGGACCCCTATAATGTGAATATTTGTTCACTTGATACTGTCCAAGAGATCCCAATTTATCTTCATTTTTAAAAATTGTTTTCTATATTTGCTTTTCAACTTGTGTCCTTTCCATTGCCCTGTCAGGTTGCTGAGTCATTCTTCTGTACCCTCTAATCTACTGTTTATTCCCACTAGCATGTTTTTTTATTTCAGTTATCCTTCAGCTCTGATTGGTTCTTTTTAATATTTTGCTCACTCTTAATTGAAGGTCTCACTAAGTACTCCCATTCTTTTCTCCACTCCAATGAGTATTTTTATGATCATTACTTTAAATTATTTTCAGGTATATTTTTTACATCTGTTTCATCTAGTTCTTTTCCTGAGGGTTTTTATTCCCCCCCGCCTTGGCCATTCTTTTGAAGCATTTTTCTGTGTCTCCCCATTTTGCTTGACATTCTGTGTTTGTTTCTACAGGTGAGACAAAATGGCTACTCCTCCTAAGGTTGAAGGACTGGTCTTGTGTATAGTGTCCCCTATGCAGATTGTGTGTACTTGGTGACTTTTGCTAGCTGGCTGGAGCTGTGGTTGTATATGCTAGTTACTTTGTTAAACCATGGCTTTTTTTTTTCTTTTTAAAGATTTTATTTATTTATTTACTCGTCAGAGAGAGAGAGAGAGCACAAGCCCACAGACTGGCAGGCAGAGGCTGAGAGAGAAGCAGGCTCCCTGCAGAGAAAGGTGCCTGATGCGGGACTCGATCCCAGGACCCTGGGATCATGACCTGAGCAGAAGGCGGCTTAACTGACTGAGCCACCCAGGCATCCCATACCATGGCTTTTTAAAGAAAGGATTAAAAATAGTAATAACAATATAAGAACAAGAAAAGATAATAAAGGAAAATTAAAAGAAAAAAGAACAAAACCAGAAAGAAAAAGACAAATTTAAAAAGTAAAAAATTATTTATTTATTACAATTAAAGACACACACACACACTAACACCACATCTTGTTTTCTGTTGCCCAGAACCACAGGGTGGCTGGTGTGGGCTTATGGCCCCTGGGTTCACTGAGGTCATGTGTTCACTGTGACTTGGACCCTACTTCACTCTGGGCTTTAAGGTGGAGAGGAAGAGAATATTCCAGCAGTTTCTCAGCCAGTTTCTCGCCAGGTTTACACACTTCTCAGCACTCACCACAGCACATACACTCCCCAATGTCCATAACCCCACACCCTCTCCCTATCCCCCTCCCACTGGCAACCCTCAGTTTGTTTTGTAAGATTAAGAGTCTCTTATGGTTTGTCTTCCTCCCAATCCCAGACTTATTAAACCACAGAATTTTTTTTTTTTTCTTTTCTGTGCCTCCATGCTGCCAGGGCTGGTGTGGGCTTGTAGATCTGGGCTTGCTGAGGTCGCCAACTTTCTGTGACAATCAGACCTGCCAAATATGGCATCTGTACCCACCCCAAATGGCATTCAGATCCTGCTCCAGTCTTGGCTTTTAAGGCGGCATAAGAGAAAGTATTCCTATAGCTCCTCGGTCATTTTAAGCTGCTGCTGCTTTTTCTGTCCCCAGTGCAACTAGAGCAGGTGTGGGCTTCTAGACCCTGGGCTCTCTAAAGTCACAATCTCACTGAGTGAGTAGATCTTTCCATATGGTGTCTAGACCTTCCTCTGGTCTGAGCTCTTAAGGTGAAGGAGGAATGTAAATCATATTATTCTCCCATCACTCTGACCTGGAGAGTTTTCCTGCAACTCCCCTGGCACTTGACAGAGTTCTAATGCTGTCTTTTCTATATGCTAGTTACTTTTTGAAACCACAGCTTTTATTATTTTTCCAAGGATAGAGGGATCTGCTTCTGGTCCCTCAGTACTATCCCTTCCCACTGCAATTCACAGCATTGGGGGTGGAAGTTCCCTTTGTTACTGTATCTCCATTTCTTGCTTTTCTGTTCCTATTTTCACTGTCTCTGGTTGTTCAGTAGCTGTTTCTTCAACCCTCAGTTCTTCTGGAAGGGGAATTCCTTTTTTTTTTTTTTTAATTAGCATACAATGTGTTATTAGCCCCAGGGTTACAGGACTGTGAATTGCCAGGTTTACACACTTCACAGCACTCACCACAGCACATACCCTCCCCAATGTCCATAACCCCACACCCTCTCCCTATCCCCCTCCCACTGGCAACTCTCAGTTTGTTTTGTGAGATTAAGAGTCTCTTATGGTTTGACTTCCTCCTGATCCCATCTTGTTTCATTTATTCTTTTCCTACCCACCAAGCCCCCCACGTTGCCTCTCAACATCCTCATATCAGGGAGATCATATGATAATTGTCTTTCTCTGATTGACTTATTTCATTCAGCGTAATACCCTCTAGTTCCATCCATGTCATCACAAATGGCAAGATTTCATTTCTTTTGATGACTGTATAGTATTCCATTGTATTTATATATATACCACTTCTTATTTGTCCATTCATCTGTTGATGGGCACCAAGGTTCTTTCCATAGTTTGGCTATTGTGGACATTGCTGCTATGAACATTTCGGGGGATATGCCCCCTTGGATCACTACATTTGTATCTTTAGGGTATACATCCAGGAGTGTGATGGCTGGGTTGTAGGGTAGCTCTATTTTCAACTTTTTGAGGAACCTCTATTCTATTTTCTAGTGTGGCTGCACCTGCTTGCATTCCCACCAACAGTGTAGGAGGGTTCCCTTCTCTGCATCTACTTCAACATCTGTTGTTTCCTGACTTGTTAATTTTAGCCATTCTGACTGAGGTGAGGTGGTATCTGATTGTGGTTTTGATTTGTATTTTCCTGATGCCGAGTGATGTGGAGTATTTTTCCATGTGTCTGTTAGCCATCTGGATGTCTTCTTTACAGAAATGTCTGTTCATGTCCTCTGCCCATTTATTTTTCTTTTCAGCATAACAGTATTCATTGTTTTTGCACCACACCCAGTGCTCCATGCAATACATGCCCTCCCCAATACCCACCACCTGGTTCCCCCAACCTCCCACCCCCCGCCCCTTCAAAACCCTCAGGTTGTTTTTCAGAGTCTGTAGTCTCTTGTGGTTCACCTCCCCTTCCAATTTCCCTCAACTCCCTTCTCCTCTCCATCTCCCCTTGTCCTCCATGTTATTTGTTATGCTCCACAAATAAGTGAAACCATATGATAATTGACTCTCTCTGCTTGACTTATTTCACTCAGCATAATCTCTTCCAGTCCCATCCATGTTGCTACAAAAGTTGGATATTCATTCTTTCTGATGGAGGCATAATACTCCATAGCGTATATGGACCACATCTTCTTTATCCATTCATCCGTCGAAGGGAATCTTGGTTCTTTCCACAGTTTGGTGACCATGGCCATTGCTGCTATAAACATTGGGGTACAGATGCCCCTTCTTTTCACTACATATGTATCTTTGGGGTAAATACCCAGTAGTCCTCTGCCCATTTCTTGATTGGATTCTTTGTTCTTTGGGTGTTGAGTTTAATAAGTTCTTTATAGATTTTGGATACAAGCCCTTTATCTGATATGTCATTTGCAAATATCTTCTCCCATTCTGTCAGTTGTCTTTTGGTTTTGCTAACTATTTCCTTTCCTGTGCAAAAGATTTTGATCTTGATGAAGTCCCAGTAGTTCATGTTTGCTCTTGCTTCCTTTGCCTTTGGTGATGTTCCTAGGAACAAGTTGCTGTGGCTGAGGTTGAAGAGGTTGCTGTCTGTGTTCTCCTCAAGGATTTTGATGGATTCCTATATCACATTGAGGTCCTTCATCCATTTTGAGTCTATTTTCATGTGTAGTGTAAGGAAATGGTCCAGTTTCATTCAACACCATTTGTTGAAGGGACAGTCTTTTTTCCATTGGACATTCTTTCCTGCTTTGTCGAAGATTAGTTGACCACAGAGTTGAGGGTCTACTTCTGCACTTTCTATTCTGTTCCACTGATCTATGTGTCTGTTTTTGTGCCAGTACCATACTGTCTTGGTGATGACAGCTTTGTAATAGAGCTTGAAGTCTGGAATTGTAATGCTACCAACTTTGGCTTTCTTTTTCAATATTCTTTTGGCTATTCAAGGTCTTTTCCAGTTCCATATAAATTTTAGGATTCTTTGTTCCATTCCTTTGAAAAAAATGAATGGGATTTTGATAGGGACTGCATTAAATGTGTAGATTGCTTTAGGTAGCATAGACATTTTCACAATATTTGTTCTTCTAATCCAGGAGCATGGAACATTTTTCCATTTCTTTGTGTCTTCCTCAATTTCTTTCATGAGTATTTTATAGTTTTCTGAGTATAGATTCTTAGCCTCTTTGGTTAGGTTTATTCCTAGGTATCTTATGGTTTTGGGTGTAATTGTAAATGTGACTGACACCTTAATTTCTCTTTCTTCTGTCCTGTTGTTGGTGTAAAGAAATGTAACTGAATTCTGGGCATTGATTTTATATCCTGACACTTTACTGAATTCCTGTACAAGTTCTAGATTTGGAGTAGAGCCTTTGGGGTTTTCCACATATAGTATCATATCATCTGCAAAGAATGAAAGTTTGACTTCTTCTTTCCTGATTTGGGTGCCTTTAATTTCTTTTTGTTGTCTGATTGCTAAGGCTAGGATTCAGTGGGAATTTCTATTAATAGGTTTAATTTGGCTTGTCCTTGTAGTTCTTCATTGTTTGTTTTTTTCTTCCTTTGTGATTTGGTGAGTTTCCTTAGTATTATATTGGTACTACTTTTTATTTATTTTTATTTTGGTTTGTGGTTTCCTTGAGGTTCATATATAACATCCTGTGTATATAGCAGTCTATTTTAAGTTTAAGGTCACTTAAGCTAAAAGCATAGTTTTACTCTACACACACACACAACATTGTTTTTGATGTCCTATTTTACATCTTACTATTTTTTTAATCCTCTGACTTATAAATTTAGATGGTTTTACTACTTCTTCCTTTTAACCTACATACTAGATATGTAGGTGGGTGTACCACTACCTTCACTATGTTTATCTTTACCAGTGAGAATTTTCTTCCTCCCCAAATTTTTTTATTTGTAGTTGTGGCTTTTATTTTCCTTTTAAAGGAATCTCTTTGTCTCTTGTAAGGCTGGTTAATTGTTTACAAACCCTTTCAGCATTTGTTTGTCTGGGAAATTCCTTTTCTCTCCTTCAATTCTGAGTGATAATCTTGCCAGGTAGAGTATTCTTGGTTTAAGGTTTTTCCTTTTGACACCTTGAATATATTGTGCCACTCCCTCCTGGCCTGAAATTTTCTGAAAAATATGCTGATAATCTTGTATACAACTAGTTGTATTTTTCTTGTTATTTTTAAGATTCTATCCTTATCTTTAACTGTTGGCACTCTGAATATGTCTTGGTGTGGTCTCACTGAGTTCATCTCATTTGTAATCTCTGTGCTTCCTGGCTTTGGATATCTGTTTCTCTTATCAGATTAGGGAAGGTTTCAGCCATTACTTTATTGAATAGGTTTTCTGTTCCTTTCTCTTTCTCTTCTTTCCCTGGGACCCTTATAATGTAAATATTAATGTGTTTTATATTGTTCCAAGATCTCTTAAGCAATCTTCATCTTTCTTATTATTTTTCTTTTTGATATTCAGGGTACTACCCTGTCTTCTAGATCACTGATCTATTCTTCTGTATCATATAATCTGCAGTTGATTCTCTCTAGTATAGTTTCATTTTCAATTATTTTGTTCTTTATCTCTGATTAGCTTTTTAAAAAATTTTCTATCTCTTTGCTGAAGTTCTCATTGTGCTCACTGAGCATCTTTATGACCATTACTTTTAATTTTCTATTTGCTTATCTCCATTTCATTTAGTTCTTTTTCTGAGACTTACCTTGTACTTTCATTTGGAGCATATTTCTCTGTCTCACTTGGTAAATTTTTTACATATTAGGTAGATCAGTTATATCTCCTGCTCTTGAAGAAGTGGCTTTATGCATAAGCCACCCTGTGGGACCTAGTAGCACAACAAACCCCACCCTCATCTCCAGTACCCCAAACTAGGTGACCCAAGAGGATGCATACACCTTCCTATTATGGCTGGGCTGCTATTTTACAGACTCAGTGGTGTACAAGGGTGTCCTCCAGAAGGGGGGTAAGGCTGCATGGTCCAGCTGAGACTGATTAACAGCCTTATGCTGAGGAGTAGTCATGAACCCCACCCTGTCTCCGAGGCCCAACTTTCACTCTTGCAGTTGTACTGGTGTGCAGGGTTGGCTCCTGGCTTGACTTGCTGAAAAAAGTGGCTGCAATAGCTGTAGGCACATGGCAGGTAGGGCAGGCCTCTGGCATTCTTTGCTGCAAGTTGTGGCTGTGTGTGTTGTAGGTATTCTAATGTATGAAGCTGGCCCTCCAAGAGCAGGGGCACTCTTGTGTTTTGGGTGCTGGCAGAGGCCATCCACAAGGAGTAGTAGGGCACAAAGATGCCTGGTGGGAGAGACTCTGAGACAAGTGGGCATTGTGTGCATGGTCCTGCATGGGAAAACTAAAGCAGAGTAAGTGCTAACACAATAGTGTCAGAAATGGTAGCACCAGGCAATCTAGTTAGAAGGAAAGTGACAAAGGTGCTCACCAGTGCTTCCATTCCCAAAGTATGTTTCAGCAGATCCCTGACTCTCTAGCATGCATCCTTAAATTAGTCAGTGGATCTTCTTCACATGTAACCCAGATGCTTTTCAAACTGCTGTCTCTGCATTGGGACTTGGAGAGAGCAAGATTGTGTGTACATCCTTTAAAAGCAGTCTCCATTTCCCACTGCCCACTGTTTTTCCCAAACATATAGCCTATTTGTTTCCAAACACACACACTATAAGAGTTCTTTTCCCCTTGCAAAATTCCTGGTGTGGAATTCAATGTGGAGCTTGGAATACTTGCTCCTCAGGGATGGATTCTACGGTTGTGCTATCCCTCTCATTTGTGGAACACTGTGCCAGGCATGTGGGTCCTGACTAAATAACTTCACCCCTCCTACCTGTCTTGATGTTTATTTTTCCTTTGTGTCCTTAGTTGTGTATAGGTTCTGCTAATCTTTAATTTGTTCTCAAAAACAGTTCTATGTGTAGTTGTAGATTTTTGTGTGTTGTGGTAGACAATAGATAAGAGCTTAGGATCCTTCTACTCCACCATCTTGATCTTTCCTCTCCTCCATGGTCCTTTCAATGAGTTTTTAAACTCAGTTTGCTAATTTTTTTTTTTGAGAATTTTTGCATTTGTTTTTCAGGGATCTTGATCTATAGTTGTCTTGTAGTGTCCTTACCTGGCTTTGGTATCAATGCTGGTCTCATAAAATGAGTTTGGAAGTATTCTCTCCTCTTCAATTTTTTGGAAGATTTTGAGAAGGTTTGGCATTAATTCTTTAAGTATTTAGCAGAATTCACCTGTGAAGCCATCTGGTGCTGAGGTTCTTTGTGTTGGGAGGTTTTTGTTTACTAATTTAATTTCCTTACTCATTGGTCTGTTCATGCTTACTACTTTTTCCTGATTCTTCTAGGTTATCTAATTTATTGACATATAACTGGTTTTTTTTTTTTTAGATTTTATTTATTTACTTGAGAGAGAATAAGAGAGAGCACAGAGGGAGAGAAAGAGGTAGAAGGAGAAGGAGACCCCCCCACTGACCAGAGAGTCTGATGCAGACCTTCATCCCAGGATGCCGGGATCGTGGCCTGAGCTGAAGCCAAACACCTAACCAACCGAGCCACCCAGGCACCCCAACATATAATTATTCTTAATGATCTCTTGTGATCCTATGTGTTTCTATAGTGTCAGTTGTTATTTCTCCTCTTTCATTTCTGAGTCTTCAACTCCTTTTGCCTTAGTGTCACTAAAGGTTTATTAATTTTTTTGTTTTTTTATAAACCAGCTCTTATTTTCATTGATCTTTATTGGTTTTCTGGCCTCTATTTCATTTATGTCCACTCTGATTTGTCTTCCTTTCTTCTAACCTTGTGCTTAACTTGTTCTTCCTCTAGTTCTTGAGATGTGAAGTTGGAGTTTTTTTTTTAGCTTGTGATTTTTCTAACTTCCTAATATATGTATTTATCACTATGAGCTTCCCACTCAGAGCTGATTTTTCAGCATCCTATAGTTTTGGTAAGTTGCGTTTCTATTTTCATTTGTTTTCAGATATACTTTCTCTTTTTATGTCCTCTTTGACCCATTGGTTGGCCAGGAATTTGTGGTTTCCACAGATTTTTAAATTTTTCAGCCTCCTACATGCTGTCGACTTCTAGTTATATATTGTGATTGGAAAATAACTTGGTATGATTTCTACCTCCTTAAATTTATTTGCCAAGACGTTATTTTATGGCCTAGCAGATGATCTGTCCTTGAAAATGTTCCATGTGCACTTGAGCAGAATTTGTATTCTCCTGCTGCTGGATAGAAGGTGCTAAAGATGTCTTGGGTCCATTTGGTCTAATGTATAGTCCAAGTTCATTATATCCTTGTTGAATTTTTTTGTCTGGATTATATATCCATTGCTGAAATTAGGGTGTTGAAATCCCCTATTTTATCGTTTATTTCTTCCTTCATATTTATTAGTATGTGCTTAATACATTTAGGTGCTTCAATGTTGGGTGTGTATATATTTATACCTTCTTTATTTTGGTTTCCACTTGCATGGAATATCTTTTCCATTCCTTCACTTTGAGTCTACTGGGTGTTTAGAGCAGAAGTGAGTTTCCTATAAACAGCAGGTAGTTGGGTCTTGGTGTTTGTTTTGTGTATTTTCATGTGACTAATTAGTGTCTTCTTTTCAGTTTGAAGAGCTCCTTCCAGCATTTCTTACATGGCAAGTCTGGTGATGAACATCTCCTTTATAACAAAAGGATAACTTTGCTGGATAAAGTATTCTTAGCTGGCAATTTTCATTTTTCCACAGTTACCATTCAGCTCTCTCCTGACCTGTAGAGTTTCTGCTGAGAAATCTGATATCCTAATAGGGTTTCCATTGTAGGTTACTTTCTTTTTTACTCTGGCTGTGTTTAAGATTCATTATTTATCATTGATTTTTGACATTTACATTACAAAACCTTTGAGAAGGTTTTTTGCATTGAATAACTTTTTGCATTGAATAGGATGTTCTATAAGCTTAACGAACTTCTCTGTTCTCTTCCTTCTCCAGGTTAGGCAAGTTCTCAGCTATTATTTCTTTAAATAAACTCTGTCCCTTTCTGCTTTTCTTTTGGAACCCCAATTATTCAGATTTTTGCCTTTCTAATGGAAACTGATAGTCTTGTAGGCTTTCTTCACTCTTATTTAAATCTTAGTTCTCTCCATTCTAACTGTATTATTTCTGTATTTCTATCCTCCAAGTTACTTCTTTGTTCCATCTGGTGTATCCTGCTCCATACGGTCTGTGTGGCATTCTTCACCTCATTCACTGAAATTTTCAGCTCTATAACTTCTATTCAGTTTGTGGGCATAAAATTTTATATTTACGTGTATAATTTATATCTTCATATATAAATAAAATTTCAGTCTCTTTGGTAAAGAACTTCTGTTAATTTTACTCCCAATTTCATTCAATTTCCTTTGGGTTTTCTTTAAATCACTGAATTTCTTCATAAAAGCTATTTTGAATTCATAAGTTAGAACACAATATTCCTTTATGTTTCCATAAAGGCACAATATGCCTTTATGTTTGGTTGCTAGAGAATTATTTTCTTTTTGACTTTTTTCATATGTTCACAGTTACACGCTTCTGCTTTTGCATTTGAAGCAGCAGACACCCTCATAAATAAACTTTTATACTTTGGTTCTTACTAATCATCAGGCTAGCTATTAGAAATCTGTCTTTTGTATTTCAGAAACCTGTCTTTGATGCTATACCTCAATTGTGCTTTCTCCCTTGCTCTTGACTAGGTCCAATTTCTTGCACATGCTTCCTGTCTATTGAAGCTCACTCTCACATGTGTACTCGGGAGCATATACAAGAATGCAGCAGAGTAGGGGGAAGGTGTGCACTTAGCAGTTGGGGTTTTGGGGGAGCTTGCCCAAGCCCTTTAAGAACTGGTTCTCAGTTCACTATAGCCTATGGGTCTTGTGGATGCAAGTCCCATTGACTTTCAAAGCTAAGTGTTTGGGGGGGCCATATCTGAGTTGCAGATGTTAAAAGTTGGATTCCAACTTTAAACTTTTCACTCCTTAGGGAGAATCTCAAAGTTGTGAGTTCCCTCTTGATTGTGGGTCACCATATCAGGGGTGGGGTTTATGGCAAGTCTGTGTCAGCTTCTCCTACCCATTTCAATTTTAGATTTTTTGTCTCATTCACTTGATATGTAGGAACTGCACAGTTAGTTACTTTTTTTTTTTTTTTACATCTTTTATATGTAGCAGTAGGTTTGATGTGTCCTTTGCAACACGTGCACAGTCTCCCCTCAGACAAGTATACTGCACTGAAGGACAGTGACGTGTGTTCAGACAGGTGCACAGCTAGAAGGGTGAGCTCTGAGTATGCACACAGCAGTGGGGGTCAGCCACAGGAATCTAGGCCTGGTTTTTTGCATTCACACAGCTAGAAGTCTAGATTGGTTGACAGTATGGTTCCTGGGCTTCAGAAGGGGCTGGGGGGAGAAGTTAAGAGTGAAGAGATACTCAGGTAGCTGGCACCAGCAAGTTTATCTGTGAGGCAAAAGTAGGTGAAATCTGCAAGGAGTCCACAGCAGCAGTGCTGGCTTCTAGTTTCCTTGGTGGTGAAAGCTACCAAGTTTGTCTGCATAGCAGGTCTTTGGGAATCACCATTACTCTTGCTGTATAGCTTGTATATGAAGCCTTTGCTTTTCCTTCTTAGCCATCTCTATACATGTAAGTTTTGCCACTCCAGAACCTTCATGCAGTCCCTTGGAAGGCTAGGGAAGCTGGATCCTCACTCACCAAGGGAGGAAGAACTCTTTTTAGCTAAGAAGTTGATTCTTGCTGCTAAGCAACGCCAGCTTAGGGAATAGGATGATGCAGGCAAAATGAAGCTTTCTTCCCCCTTTTTGCAGTTTTTCTAGGTTTTTTTAATTCTACTATGTTAGTTCTTAAGTGGGTTCCAGAAAGCTCTCAGAGCTGTTTTTGGGTTTTTTTTTGTTGTTGTTGTTGTTTTGTTTTTTTGTTTTGTTTTGTTTTTCATGGGTAACTGTCTAATTGTTGATCTTTGTTGAGGGACAGAGGCTGGGGTCTCCTACACCACCATTTTGGTGACATCACTCCTGAATTCTACTAGTAAATATTGTCATATCAGCTTCATTACTTCAACTTATTCAGTCTTTTCCATCTTGCTCAGTGCCTAGACTAAGGGACTCCATCTGTAATGACTGGATCAAGGAACTTCCTTGCCCTTTGTAGAATCTTTTTTAACGTGATTTTTTAAACAAAAAGTCCAAAGTGACTTTGGTTGTAGCAGTAATTAGCCCTGAAATCACCATCTTCATTTGTCATTTTTACTCTCAAAACCAAAATGACAGGTGTGTTCTCTTGGCAGTTAGCCAGCCCTTCCAGTATCATTGTTCTGTCTCTAGTAAGCATGCAGTTTGGGGTTTGAAATGAAAGCCCTAGTGACTCCAAAATAACTTTCCCAAGGCTAGAACTTCTGGTAGCATTTTGGGAGGGTTACCACTTTTTCCTCTGGATACAAGCTCCAATATCCCAGATACTTGGTCAAATAAAATTGTTCAAAAATAAGTCTCTTAGCAGTATGTAGGCAAACGTATACCACTTTATTCTCCATCACTATTTCCCAAAAGAACAGTCTATCTTTTTTTTTCCTTTTCTTTTTTTAAATTTTATTTTTTCAGTGTTCCAAAATTCATTGTTTATGCAACACACCCAGTGCTCCATGCAATACGTGCCCTCCTTAATACCCACCACCACCCAAACCCCCACTATCCTCCCCTCCAAAACCCTCAGTTTGTTTCTCAGAGTCCACAATCTTACTGATGTAGAGTGGTATCTCAGTGTGGTTTGGCTTTTAATCTCCCTGATGGCTAATGATGATGAACATTTTTTCATGTATCTGTTAGCCATTTGTATGTCTTCTTTGGAGAAGTGTCTGTTCATGTCTTCTGCCCACTTTTTGATATGATTATCTGTTTGTGTGGAGTTTGAGTTCTTTATAGACCTTGGATACTAGCCCTTTGTCTGTAGTGTCATTTGCAAGTATCTTCTCCCATTCCATGTGTTGCCTCTTTGTTTTGTTGACTGCTGTCAACAAAGGACTGTTGTCATTTGCTGTGCAGAAGCTTTTGATGTTGATGAAGTCCCCAAAAGTTCATTTTCTCTTTTGTTTCCTTTGTCTTTGGGGACATTTTTTTTAAAGATTTTATTTATTTGACAGACAGCGATCACAAGTAGGCAGAGAGGCAGGCAGACAGTGAGAGGGGGAAGCAGGCTCCCTGTGGAGCAGAGAACCCGATATGGGGCTCAATCCCAGGACCCTGGCATCATTATCTGAGCCGAAGGCAGAGGCTTTAACCCACTGAGCCACCCAGGTGCCCCTGGGGACATGTTTTGACAGAAGTTGCTGTGGCTGATGTCAAAGAGATTACTGCCTATGTTCTCCTTTAGGATTCTGATAGATTCCTGCCTCACATTGAGGTCTTTAGTCCATTTTGAGTTTATCTTTGTGTATAGTGTAAGAGAATGGTCAAGTTTCATTCTTTTATACATAGCTGTCCAATTTTCCCAGCACCATTTATTGAGGATACTGTCTTTTTTCCACTGTGTATTTTTTCCTGTTTTGTCAAAGATTAGTTGAGTATAGAGTTGCAGGTCCATATCTGGGCTCTCTACTCTATTCCACTTGTCTATGGGTCTGTTTTTGTGCCAGTGCCATGGTGTCTAGGTGATCACAGCTTTGTAGTAAAGCTTTAAATCAGGCAATGTGATGCCCCCAGTTTTGGTTTTCTTTTTCAACATTTCTTTAGCAATTCAGGGTCTCTTCTGGTTCCATACAAATTTTAGGGTAATTTGTTCCAACCTATCTTTTAAAATTACTGTTTTCTGTGGCCACTTCTTCCACACAGAGTCACAATAACACAAAGTTGGCCCAAGGAAACCCACAACCTTTGTTCCCAAAGTATTCTTTTCATGCAACCCACACAATCCCAGGCCATGTCAGCCTTTTCATCACTTCCATACTGGGAAAGAGTCATTGGAGAGGTCAATAAGAATAGCTTATTCAGTTTTTTTTTTTGTGGTCATTTTGGCGGGGGGAAATCAAAATATTTTACAAAGCTGTAGAATAAGTCCTGAAAAATTCTATAGTTCAGCACAAAGCCAGTGCCAAAATCCCAGCACACTGAAAATTTCCCTGCAACGTTGGTCCACATTTCCAAAGCCTAGTGGAAAAACACTAAGAAATAATTTTCTTGTTGAGAGAATAATTTGTCCTGTGATATAGCTGAAAGTCTGAACAGCATTTAATAATAAAGCCCTTGGGAATAATTTGAAGTAAAATAAGCTATATTCATAACCTCATTCATCATGCAACAAGAATTTCTTGAACATCTACTACATGCCAGCCTATATGGGAAATCATGGCATTTCTTGTATCCTTAGCTACAGGAATCTGGCCAAACTGACTGAAAGAAAAACAATAGCATTAGTAGAATCACATAATAATTCATATTAAGTACTAGGATCTAAGCTACATATTCTCATTTCATCTTCCCAACAATCCTACCAAGAAAGTACAGATGATGTAAGTGCGATTCTGGTATACTGGCCAGCACATACATAGCTAGTATGTAGAAGAATCAAGGTAAAAACCATGCCACTCTGACCAAAAAGTCTATAATTTAATGAACACCATAAGATACACAGAGAAAGGACACTGGCAGTTCTAAACAGAGAAATTACATCTCAGCCCTTTTGTAATTTGGGGTATTACAAACCTTATTTGACTAGACTTGGTGTCATCTTGATGCACATTTAACATAAAACTTTATTCAGCCTAGAAATGATCCATCCCAACATCTTACTTCAGTTCTCAAGGCCGGTTAAAATTTTTGATTTGACAACTTTAGGAAGTTATCCATTAGATTATAGATCTTAATATCTCTGGATGAAACCTGTCCTGACGTAATCAGTCCCCTCTAATCTAGGTCATTATGTGCCTATATCCCCACTCCTGTCTCCTTCCTCTTTCATGGGGGAACCTTATATCATGTGTTTCTCATAGGATTAATTCATATCACCCTCACTCCCCAAGAACATTGTCTACACATTGCCAGAATATTCCATTCCTATTGACTTCAGTGATTAGTGTTGGGTTCCATCCCCATATATGAATGAATCAATCTCCCCTAGGAATTTTCTGCTACCTCAGAAGAGTCTTTTCCTACTAGACATTAAGTTGGAAGAGTATACCATTACCATCTTGTCCAACACAAAGAGCTGAGAGACAGAGTGAGGACACTAACAATATCATTGTATCCCGGACCCCACATACCTGGGGCTAACCACACACTTGGTCTTTTCAGTTCAGAGCTCTACTAACTGCACTCTTCATAAGCTTAGTGTGAATTGGGTTTCTTTCACCAGAAAGCACCCATTATTAATAATGCATTAAACAGTTTTCTATAGACTTCTTTGATTATGTGTGCCCTATAACTAAATTTTGCTCACTCTCAAAATATATGCATGTGTTTATTATATACTGGCATTGCTGTTTTAATATATCATGTAGTTATAAAGAATACACAAAAATATACACTATAAAAGGGTAATTAAAGGCTAAATTTAGGGATGCCTGGATGGCTCATTTGTTAAGCATCTGCCCTCGGCTCAGGTTATGATCATGTGGGCTCCCTGCTCAGCAGGAAGCCTGCTTCTTCCTCTCCTACTCCCCCTGCTTGTGTTCCCTCTCTTGCTGTTTCTCTCTTTCTCTGTCAAATAAATCTTAAAAAAAAAAAAAAAAGTTAAATGTAAATAAAAGCTTTAATGTTTTCTTCCTGAACCCCTTTGAATTGTCTTGCAAAGCAAAGCTCCTATAGTCATATCCCATATTAGAGACCACTGCATAAATGGAGACTGGGCAAGGCTGGGAAGTATGGAGAAGAAAATCAGAGTTCACGTCTTGAAAGTGGAACAATTCTTATTGGTGATGAATTCAATGGTGACACTTCAATAGTGGGTGATGGAAATCATTGGTAAAGATCAAGTATATTGAACCTTGAGAGACTGGGGAATTTACGGGACAGAATGATGAATAGCTCAGTAATGTCCTCTACTTTTCTTTTTTTTTTTTTTAAGATTTTATTTATTTATTTGACACAGAGAGAGAGAGAGAGATCATAAGTAGGCAGAGAGGCAGGCAGAGAGAGAAGGGAAAGCAGGCTCCCTGCCGAGCAGAGAGCCCGATGTGGGGCTCAATCCCAGGACCCTGAGATCATGACCTGAGCCCATCATGACCTGTCCTCTACTTTTCAACACCATCATGGAAGTCCTCTGCACTCTCCCCATTGAATTAATTATTCTCTCATAACTCAATTTAAGCTCCCATAACCTTGTATCATAGCTAGGTAACAGCCCATCTATCTTGCTCACTTAACTGTAAACATTTTGATCACATTTCACTAATCTCTGCATCCCTAAAGCTTGCTTAACATGGAACTGGGAAAACTTCCGGGATGAACAAATGCATGCATTATACCAGCTTAGAGCCAGAAAAATAAATCAATTTAAGGCTCTTGCTTGGCAAGAGATAAGCTAGTAAGAACTCCAGTGTATCACTTCTCAGCTGAGAGAACTTCATATTGAGCTTTATATGGGTAACTTTAAACGTTTGTGGGTAAGACCTTCAGCCTGAGCCTACTGCTTCAAAAGGAGAGACCATTTTTTAATTTTCTCAATGACTCATTAAAATAAATGATAATAATAGCAAAATCCAGTATATATGATAAGCTCTTTAATGCATAAACAAAAAAATAAATGCCATTATTCCCAATTTACATATATGAGAATTGAGATTTTCAGAGGTCAAATAACTGCGTTCTGAGTCAGGAGTCAAACAGAATTATGTGACTTCAAAGCTGTGGTATATTAAGAGCTTTCATTTTTAAAAGCAGCCCTATGTCCTCTAAATTGCATTGGCTGCAGTCCCTCTCAACCAGGATCCTGGATCTAACCCCTGGATCCTTACTGGCTATGGCTCCATTTAACCCCTTTGCTGACATTCTGCCTGTCTGAACTCAGCTTGGTAGCACAGCACCTCTACCTGGTGCTACCCTACCTGGAATCCAGAGTCTAGCAGCTCTCTGCTGCCCTCACCTGGCACCTAGGAGTACAGAGACCACTTCAGCCTAAGTGATTCCTTAAGAGCACTGTCCAATACCACATATGTAAATAAATTTCCCAGAGGTTACATTAATAAGGTAAAAATAGAGGAAATTAACTTTGATATATTAATATAACCCAGTGTGTCTAAAATGTTCACATTGTAATACTCAAAATTTGTTAATGAGGTATTCTATATTCTATTTCTAGCAAGTATATCTAGCAAAATCTAGCAAGTATTTTTTACTTGTCTAAGTACATCATAACTTGCACAAGCACATTTCAAGTGTTCAGTAACCACATGTATCTATTGGTTACTGTATTTCTACATTTTAGCCTTAGACATTAAATCCATTAACTAATGTGTTCTACCAAATCAAACTGAATTATAACAGAAGTATATCACTTGAGCACCAATCTGATAGGGTGAGGAAAGCACGGGTTTCATAATCAGACAGTCTTGAATTAAAATCCCAGTAAAATGATACCAAAAAATCTTCACTAAGTGGTTGTTTTGAAATAGTGAAAAATTAACATTTTTTGAAAATTTCCTTCACTAGGGTATTGGGTAACAAATTGTGGTACATTTCCATGATGGTGTATTATACATCATTTAAATGAACAAATTAACTCTACATGTGCACACAACATGGATGTAACTAAAAGAAAGTCTGATGCAAAAATGTATTATATGAGAGGATACTTTCAGTATGAGACCATTTGTTAAAAGTTTAAATACATGTAAAATAATATAATGTTTGTGAATATACATCAATGAAGTGAAATTTCAAAGACATGCCTAGAAAGCTATTCATCCAATAATGGTTCTCTAGGAATGGAAGGAGAGAAATGGGGTGACAGTGTAGAAGGGGAGAATTCAGTAGTATTTACAATAACTTAGGAAGAAGAGGAAAAAAATTCTAAGACAAAAACTTAGTTAACAAATGACTACATACCAATAAATCCCTTGCCTGAAGAACACTATTATGTACACCCTCTACCTTAGCAGTTTCGAGAAAGCAAAACCAGCAAGTACAATTCTTAATCTTGAAAGTGTGTATACAGATCTCTATCTGGAAATCAGTTTTCCATCCTAAATCAGTTAGCCCATCCTCCCACAAGGCAAGCCATACTTCAACAACACTGGCTTGGAGAAGGTTAGAGAATCACAGAAGGACAACTTACTAAATACTGAACTTACCACCTAAACAGAACAATGTAATGATTTAAGTTCAGTGGACCATGACAAAGAAGTGCCTTCACAGGCTGCTCAGTCTGTAGGATTTCTACTTAGAGTTATGTAAAGCATAAGAAAAACCTGAAGTAATTAATGCAGTTAATTGTCATGCAAGCATTGGGAATTTGATACAATGCTTATAAAGAATTTATTCCTGGACATATTTTTTATCAACACCTCCTAATCCATCTGTGCTTCTGCAATGAGGCTTCTAATGGTAAAGGCCTATGACTATCTCCATTTGCTCCATTATAATTATGCAAAACTGTGCTTTTTCAGTCTGATCCCGCTTCAATTTAAACAGTGATTAAATGGGAAATAAATTACTGTGGTGAAAGTATTGATGGAATCATCATAAACTGGCACTTACCCACGGAAACAAACTATCCACTAATGAATTAATTGTACTCTTTGTTTTGGGGGTGAGAACATTTCATGTAATCAAAGGAAGTGCACGCACATTCATGGGCCCCAATAAATGGCTATGTTACAAAAACAACAGTAAATTAACTTCATGGTTTTTTTTTTTTTTATAGCATACAGTGTCTAGTTAGAAAATGAGGAGCCCAGTGAAAGAGAAAATATATGATCTGCCTTGCCTATTTCACAATGCTTGTCCTGCTAAGTTAATGTATCTGTTAATTAAAAAGAATGGAGACCATTAATTCTCTGATGAATAAAATGTGAACATTCAAAGTAATAGAAATCCTGAGAAAGTTTCTGCAAAGATCACAATAGCCTTCCACAAACTCACATGCCATTGGCCCTGGGTTCCATGCACATAAAACTCAAGTGCTTACTAAAGGTATTATATGGTTAATCTTTATATTCATGGTGGGTTTAAAAAAGAAGTGGCTAAATTAGCCCATTTAGACTCTTCGTTTAAAAACACAATACTTAAACAAAAAAAGAAAATTAACCATACCCCAGTTTTTCTGGAGATAGGCCTGGATTAGATCTACCAGAGTAGAGTTCTCAGCAGCTGACGTATCTACTGTGCACTCTCCTCTTTCTGAGACCTGTGCCGAGGGATGACAGGGTCCTCTGACTTCCTTAGAATATAACCCATGAATATATAAGAACATGCTATTCAAAACATAGAACAGATAACTTCCCTGGATAGCTAAAGCTCATTACTAAACCCCACGAGTACATCAAACCATGCAACAGGAGTAAACCAGGACCAGACATAACCTGGGTCCATCAAAAATAGAGCATTACAGATATAGGCAATCAGGTGTGCACAGGCCAAGAGAGCAGTCGGAAAAGACAAAAATGCCTGAATTTCTTAAGAAAAAACATTCCCAGGTAGAGATAGCACCCCATGTTTTTAAATATTTTTTTGTTTCTAATGCTTAAGTTAGTATGTTCTCATCTAAAACAAAATCCAAAGAAAAAAAACATTTAAAAACATCCATTACCCCATTTGTTCTTTCAATGCTGTATGTAATTAAGAGTATAGTCTCTCAACTTCAGCACTATTGATATTTTGGGCCACATAATTCTTTGTTGTGGAGGGCTGTGCTATGTACTGTAAGATGTTCATCAGGATCACTGGCCTCTGCTCACCAGAAGCTCATAGCACCACCCCAGCATGGCAGCCAAAGGTGTCTCCAGACTTTGATAAATGTTCCCTGAGAGGCAAAGTAGCCCACAGTTTAGAACCACTCTTTGAGAGGAATCACATAAAATTCTGAAACCAGCAACTTTCACTTAATGTAGTGTAAGCATCCTTCTACATAATTAGAAACATTTCTGAAGAATGCTTTTTAATGGCTTCAGAACAGTCTATTACATGATGCACTATAATTTATTCAACTGTTCCTTTATTTAATCAGTCCTTGTTTCCAATGTTGTGCTATAATATGATGAAGATCTTTGTACATACATATTTTGGCACATAATTTTTTCCTTAGAATATATTAAGATTTCTGGGTCAAGGTTTTTTACTTTGGCTTTTTAAACTCATCTTAAAACTCTTGACACACCTTTACATCACTCTTTGTTTGAGACTGGTGTCAGGCTTTACTTGGGACATTTTATACCACCCTACTCCATGGGTGTAGGGATTGATTTCCGTCTGTTCACTACAATATCCACACAGTGCCTTGAAAAGTGTCCAGCACATAGGACCAGCTCAGTATTTATTGACTAGAAGATGGATAAGTGAAAAGTAAAAAATTTCAAACACCATGCCAATTACTATTTTGAAACTTACCTTGTCCAAAAAGAGCACATTTGAGGTTGATCCTTAAATAACAAATAAGCTATAAATGTATTTTAATTTCAGAGAAGGAAGGGTACTATAAAGCGGCAAATTAAAAGTCTAAGACTTTCAATTCAAGTCTAAGACTGGAACACTTGATAGTTTCAAGTTTGCAGCTGGAGTGAAGAGATTTTGGTGGAGGTAGGGAAGGAATCGGTTTATTTATTGAATCCCGTAGCTCCGGGTGTTCTTTAAAAGACAATACCTGTTCACTGTTCTCATGACTGTACACTTTCATTCCTAGGAAGAAAAAAATAAAAACTAAGTGGTTTCTTTGAATATTTTCTTAAGTCAAGACCAAGAAATTTGGAAGCTTCTGCTTTAGCTAAATAGTTGCCGTGTAAAGGAAACATTCTGAAATGAGATTGAATAGTTCATCTGAGTTAATATTCTGTACTTATTCAAATCTAAGTAGTGAATCTTGAACTCCAAAGTCATTGGGGAAAATACCAATCTAGTTTTAACGAGGACATGAAAAATGCTTGAAGTAATAGCCCATTTTGCATCTACGTCCACCACACAGATAGTATAATACACTTCTCAGAATAAATCCCCCAACTGTCTACACTCTTACCTCCTCTTTACCTACCATTGAAGTAGCTGAGTTTTGGTTTTTGTGATAAGTTATAGCTTGACAGAAGCACAAATGGAAGGGTGAGAATAATGGTGTGTGTTCCTCATGTAAGATTCAAGGAGGAATCCTAGGCAGGATGTTCATAAGTGCGAGAATTAAAGAAGATAAAATACGTAGATCCTGGAAAATGAACCATATCATCCTCACTGCTTTATTCCAAGGCCACATCTGTTGAACAGAATACTAATCAAATTCCAACAAAAAATTAAAATGATTGTCTTTATATTCCAATTTCTTTTAAAACTTAAGAAACCTCCAGGGCGCCTGGGTGGCTCAGTGGGTTAAGCCGCTGCCTTCGGCTCAGGTCATGATCTCAGGGTCCTGGGATCGAGCCCCGCATCGGGCTCTCTGCTCAACAGGGAGTCTGCTTCCTCCTCTCTCTCTCTCTGCCTGCCTCTCTGCCTACTTGTGATCTCTGTCAAATAAATAAATAAAGTCTTTAAAAAAAAAAAAAAAAAGAAACCTCCAGTTAGCTCTCATAAAGGGAGTCCCTAGGTACCTGGAAATTTATGTAACTGCTACAGAAGTTACACCAAGTATTATGCTAGAAATCTCCCTTATTTTGGAGAACCACTTGATAACATAAAGAATTTAAGAGTGTTTAGTAAAATTCTCTTTGAAAAGGTATTATATGAAAATCCCTTTGCATTAATTGCCTAAACTGAGGAATCCTAGATATTATAGATGGTAGTCCTCAACCTTGGGAATGTTAGAATCACCTGGTAGACTTTTTTCTTTACAGCTTTAGTTATAATTGACAAAAACTGTATGATATTTAAAGTGTACAAGCTAATAGGTTTGATATATGTATACATTATGAAGATTCTCCCCATTGAGTTAATTAACACATCTATGACCTCATATATTTATCCTGTTTTGTGTGTGAAAAATATTTAAGTTCTATCCTTCTGGCAAATTTCAATTAAACAGTAGTGTTATCAACTATTCACTATGTTTTACATGAGACTCTCAGAACTTACTCATTTTACAACTGAAACTTTGTATACTTTCACAGACTTCTTACTATTTCTCCCCACTTCCACCTCAACAAACAATTTTCTAGTGTTTCTATGAATTCGACTTTTTGTATTTTCTTATTGTTAGTAGTATTAGATTCCAAATATAAGTGATATCATGCAGTATTTTTCTTTCTCTATCTGCTAATTTTACTTAGCATAATGCCCATCAGGTCCATCCATGTTGTCACAAATGTCAGTATTTCTCCCTTTATTATAATTGAATAATACACACATTTTCTTTATCCACTCATCATCTGTCAATGGACACAAAGGTTGCTTCAGTGTCTTGACTCTTGTAAATAATGTTGCAGTAAACATGGGAATACAGATAACACTTCAGTGTAATGATTTTATTTCCTTTGGATATATGCCCAGAAGAAGAATTACTGGATTATAAGAGAGTCCTATTTTTTAATTTTTTGAGAAATCTCCATAATGTTTTCCATAGAGGTTGTATGAATTTACAGTGGTACCAACAATGCACTGATACTAACAATGCCTTTTCTCCACATCTTTGCCAGCAGTTATTTCATTTCTTTTTTATAAAAGCCATCCCAACAAGTCTTTAGTGATATCTCCTTGTATTTGTGATTTGCATCTCCATGATGAGTAATGATTTGACCATCTCTTCATGTACCTTTTGGCCACCTGTATCACCTATGTATGTTCTGAAGAGAAATGTCTGTTCAAGTCCTCTACCCATTTTTTTAATCAGATATTTTTCTATTGAGTTATATTAGTTCTTTATATATTTTGGATATTCATCTCATCTGATGTATGATATGAATTTTTTTTTTCTTTGGTAGGTTGCCTTTTCATTTTGTTTATGGTTTCCTTTGCTGTGCAGGAGCTATTTAGTTTTATATAGTC
This sequence comes from Mustela putorius furo, assembly GCF_011764305.1. Lineage (NCBI taxonomy): Eukaryota > Metazoa > Chordata > Mammalia > Carnivora > Mustelidae > Mustela > Mustela putorius. The sequence goes on from NW_025421437.1 coordinate 406,753, forward strand.
CTGTTTGTTTATTATTGGTATTGTTGCCCATGCTTTGGGTGTCAAACCCATAGTCATTCACCAAGTCCAGGAGCTTGTCACTTGTTTTCTTCTGGGAACTGTATGTTTCCACATCTCATGTTCAAGTATTTAATCCATTTTTAGTTGGGTTCTGTGTCTGGTGTAGGATAGTGTCAGCTTCATTTTTTGTCATGTGGCTGTTGAGTTTTCCCAACACCATGTATTAACCATGTATTAACACCATGTCCATTCCCTATTGTACATCCTTGGCCCCTTTGTGAAAAATCAATTGACCACATATGCATGGGTTTGCTTCTGGGCTCTTGACTCTGTTCCATTGATTTAGATATCTGCTTTTATGCCAATACCATACTCTTTTGATTACTGTAACTTTGTAATTTAATTTGAAATCAAATAGCATAATGTCTCTAGCTTGATTATTCCTCAAGATTATTTTGACTATTTGAAGTCTTCTGTGGCTTCATTAGTATTTTAGGATGATTTATTCTATTTCCATGAAAAATGTCATTTTAATATTGACAGGGATTGCATTAAATCTGTATACTGTTTTGGTAAATGAACATTTTAACAATATTGATTCTTCCAACCCATGACTGTGGAGTATTTTCCCATTTACCTATCTTTTCAATTTCTTCATTCCATGTCCTATAGGCTTAAATGTACAGGTCTATGGGGCACCTGGGTGGTTCAGTGGGTTAAGGCCTCTGCCTTCAGCTCAGGTCATGATCCCAGGGTCCTGGGATCAAGTCCCGCATCAGGCTCTCTGCTCGACAGAGAGCTTCCCCCCTCTCTCTGCCTACTTGTGATCTCTGCCTGCCGAAGAAATGAATAAAATCGTTAAAAATTTTTTTTAAATAAAAATAAAAAATGTACAGGTCTTTAACCCACTTCATTAAGTTTATTTCCAGGTACTTTTTCAATGTAATTGTTTTCTTTCTCTGATACTTCATTATTAGTGTATAAAAACACAACTAATATTGTATATTAATTTTGTATTCTGCAACTTTATTGAATTCATTTATTAGTTGTAACAGTTTTTTGGTGGAGTCTTTAGAGTTTTTTATATATACCATGTTGTCAACAAATAGTGACCATTTTAATTCTTCCTTTACAATTTGGATACCTTTTATTTGTTTTTCTTGCCTAATCTCTCTGGCTAGGACTTACAGAAATATGTTGAATAAATGTGGTGAGAGCAGACATCTATCCTGTTCCTAATCTTAAAGAAAAAGCTTTTAGCTTTTCAGTGTTTTTAGTATGATGTTAGCTGTAGACTTGTCATATGTCTTTTGTGGTATTGAGATACATTCCCTCTATACCCACTTTATTGAAGGTTTTTGTCATAAACAGATGTAAAATTTTCTCAAATGCTTTTTCTGCATCTATTGAAATGACCATATGATTTTAATCCTTCCCTTTGTCAATGTGGTGTAAACGTTGATTGATTGGTGGATATTAAAACTTTGCATGCTTGGGATAAATTCCACTTGATCACAATGTGTAAACCTTTCAATATACTATTGAATTCAGTTGCTAACATTTTTTGTAAGTTTTTACTTACTTAGATAATCTCTACAACCTATGTGGGGCTTGAACTCATGACCCCAAGATAAAGAGTTGCATGCTCCTCTAAGCCAGCCAAGCACCTTTTAGTTTACTATTTTCTTGAGGATTTGTACATCTATGATCATCAGGAATATTGACCTATAATATTCTTTTCTTTCTGGTGTCCTTATGTGGTTTAATATCAGAGTAATGCTAGCCTCATAAAATAAATTTGGGAGTGTTCCCTCTTTTATTTTTGGTAGAGCTTGATAAAAATGAGTTCTAATTCTTTTTTTTTTTTTTTTTTTTTTTTTTTAAGATTTTATTTATTAATTTGACAGAGAGAAATCACAAGTAGGCGGAGAGGCAGCCAGAGAGAGAAAGAGAGGGAAGCAGGCTCTCCGCTGAGCAGAGCGCCCGATGCGGGACTCGATCCCAGGACTCTGAGATCATGACCTGAGCCGAAGGCAGCGGCTTAACCCACTGAGCCACCCAGGCGCCCCGAGTTCTAATTCTTTAAATGTTTGGTACAATTTAGCAGTGAAAACACCTGTTTCTGGGCTTCCTTGTGTCTGAACGTTTTTAATTACTAAATTAACCTCCTTGAACACTATTGGGCAGTTCATATTTTCTGTTTATTTATGATCAGTTTTTAAGGTCATGTGTTTCTAGAAATTTATCCATTTTCTCTAGGTTATCCAGTTTGTTGGCAGATACTTGTTTATAGTATCTTGTTTCCTAATTTAAATTCAATTAACCAAACTACAGTACATTATTAGTTTCAGATGTAGTGTTCAAAAATTTATCAGGTGTGGGACGCCTGGCTGGCTCAGTTGGTTAAGCGGCTGCCTTCAGCTCAGGTCATGATTTTTTTTTTTTTTTTAAATTAAAGGACTTTTATTAGCGGGCTGGACCGGCAAAGAGGAGGGATGTCTGGTTTCTGGTCGTAAGCTCAGTGCTCTCATTCATTCAAGATTTTATTTATTTGAATCCTTTCTCTTTTCTTTTTGATAAGTCTGGCTCAGAGTTTATCAATCTTATTCTTTCAAAAAAACAAGCTTCTAGTTTCATTGATGTGTTCTACTGTTCTTTTTATTTCTAGGTCATTGATTTCTGTTCTAGTCCTTATTATTTCTCTTCTGGAACCTTCTGGGTTTAGGCTTTACTTGCTGTTCTCCAGCTCTTCTAGGTGTAAGGTCAGCCATGTGTATTTGAGACTTTTCTAATTTTTTGAGAAAAGCTTGTATTGCTATGTACTTCCCTCTTAGGACCACCTTTGGTATATCCCAATGATTTTAAACAGTTGTGTTCTCATTTTCATGAATTTATTAAATTGTTCTTTAATTTCCTGGTTAACCCATTCAGTCTTTAGTAGGATGCTAATATCCTAGTTGTTTGAGTTCCTCCCAAATTTCCTCTTGTGAATGCATTCAAGTTTCAAAGCATTGTGGCCTGAAAATATGCAGGGAATAATCCCAATCTTTTAACACTGGCTGAGACCTGATTTGTGACCCAGCATGTGATCGGTTCTGGAGAATGTTCCATGTGCAATCAAGAAGAATGTGTATCCTGCTGCTTTAGGATGAAATGCTCTCAATAAGTCCACCTGGTTCAGTGTGCCATTCAAAGCCTTTATTTTCTTATTGATCTACTTAGATGATCTGTCCATGGTAGTGAGTTGGGTGCCGAAGTCCCCTACTATTATTGTATTCTTATCAATGTGTTTCTTTAATTTGGTTATTAATTGGCTGACATAATTGGCTATTCCCAGGTTAGGAGCATAAATATTTATAATTGCTAGATCTTCTTGTTGGATAGACCCTTTAAGCATGATAAAGTACCCTCTTCACTCTTTACTACAGTCTTTGGTTTAAAATATAAATTTGTCTGATATGAAGATTGCTACCCCAGCTTTCTTTTGATGTCCATTAGCATGATAAATGTTTTCACACCCCCTTACTTTCAATCTGGAAGTGTCTTTAGGTCTTAGCATACAAATAGCTTGCTTTTTTATCCAATCTGATACCATGTATTTTGATTGCAGCATTTAGCCCATTTACATTCAGAGTAACTACTGAAAGATATGAATTTAGAACCATTATATTACTAGTAAAATCCTGTTTCTGTAGACTGTTTCTTTGTGGTCTATGTTACTTCTGGGCTCTCTCTTTGCTTACAGGATCCCCTTTAATATTTTTGCCAGAAAGGTATAGCGATCACAAATTCTTTTAGTTTCTGTTTGTCCTAAAAGCTCTTTATCTCTCCTTCCATTCTACATGACAGCTTTGCTGGAAAAAGTATTCTTGGCTTCATGTTTTTCTCATTTAGTACCCTGAATATATCATGCCAGCCTTTTCTGGCCTGCCAGATCTCTCTGCATAGGTCTGCTGCAAGCCTAATGTCCCTACCTCTGTAGGTTAAGGACCTCTTGTCTCAAGCTGCTTTCAAGATTTTCTCTTTTCCTTTGAAATTTGCAAACGTCACTATCATATGTCAGGGAATTGATCTATTTTCATTGATTTTTGAGGGGATCCTCTCTACCTCTTGGACTTGAATGCCTGTTTCCCTCCCCAGATTAGGGAAGTTCTCAGCCATGATTTGCTCAAATATACTGTCCCCAATAATTCTAATATTCTCTTTATGGCTGATTTCTCAGAGCTTCCCCTCATGACCCATTAGTTGTTTTCTTTCTTTTCTCAGAGTCCTTCCTTTCCATCAACTTCTCTCCTATGCCAGTGCCTCTCTCTTCTGACTCATTTACCCTAGCTCTTAGAACATCCAATTTACAGTGTATCTCAGTTAAAGCATTTTTCATTTTGGCCTGATTTGATTTGATTTCTACACTAAGAGATTCTTCAGTGTCTTTTATGCTTTTTTCAAATCCAGCTTGTAACTTTATAATCATTATCCTGAATTCCAGCTCTGACATTTTACTTATATCCATATCAATTAGATCTGTGGAAGAGAGTATTACTCCTGGTTCTTTCTTTTGTTCTGAATTCCTCCTTCTAGTCATTTTGCCCAGAGAAGAATGGACGAATAAGAGAACAAAATAAAAAATAACCATGACTCATTCAATATACACATTAGACAAATCTGAAGAGGTCAGAAACCAAAAAAGAAGAAAAAGGTGGGAGAACAGGCAGGGAAGAGAAATATAATCTCCTAGGTAGATGAAACAGGGTGGTCCACTTAGTCCTCTGTATATTTTGGTCTGTTTGTTAGAAGACACTAAACCCCAAAGTTGTAAAGAAAGCAAAACTTAGGTATATACAAAAATAAAATTGAATACAGTGAAGGGAAGCAAAAATGAAAAATATTTTCTATAGAATGTATATGTAAAAAGTGAAAATTTTAAAAACACTTAAAAACAAAAATTTGGTAAAATAAAAAAGTAGTTGAAAAGGAAAAAAAATAAAAGGAAAAAAACCTCAAAGATAAATGAATCATGAGGGGGGAAAAAACCCTCAAATTCTATATATTTCTCCTAGCACTGGAGTTTTGCAAACCTGTGTAAAGTTGGTGTTCACCTGTTGTTCCAACTGGTCTACTGTGGGAGGGACCTGCTGCATTGATTCTCAGATGTCTTTGCCTAGGTGGAGTTGCACCACCCCTCGCCAGGGGGCTGGGCACAGTGTAAGCTGCTTCTGGTTGCTTTATGTGGCCTTTGTCCTGAGGGCTTTCTGTGCCTTCTTAGAGGATGAAAATTAAAATGACCGCACCCTGATCTCAGCCCTCTCTCTTCAGTAAATCCTCAGGGATAAGCAATCTTCACTTCTGTGTGCAACAAATTCTGAAGATTCCTGCAGTGTGCAACTGTACCGATCCTTGAAGAGAGAGGGTTACTATGTTTCTGCCCTTTGCAGGGAACCTGCACAGACAGCAGTCACCTGGTAGTACTGTGGTTCAGAGTTTATGACAAACAGAGCTGAGAGACCCCTCCTGGGCTTGTTGACCATTACCAATTTCCCCACTCCAATGCTTGGGAACTCTATTATCAGTTCAGGCACTCCTGTTCTTTCTGTGACCCCATGGATCCGGAGACCAACTGTCCCACCTAGGACTCTGCCCCACTTTGCCACTTGAGCCCCTTTCAGGCAGGGACTTCTCTCACGGAAGCAGGCTATATTATAACGTTTCCAGTTTTGCACTGTGGGGCCCTATCACTTTCCAGTAGCCAGCTTACAGAGGCCCCCTCCCCCAGCCATCTATCTTATGATATATCCCCTCAGCTTCACTTCACACTTCCTGCCTTGAAAACAGTGGTCGCTCTTCCTCTTTGTAGAATTCCAGCAATTCTTTTCTTACATTTCAGGTTGAATTCACAGATGTTCAGAATGATTTGATAGTTATCTGGCTAAGTTCAAGGGACCAGATGAAACAAGTCCCCTATTCTTCTGCCATCTTCCCTCCCTCTTTTATGATCTTTATGATCTTTCATATTCTGTGGCTTCTATGTTTTGCCACCTCTGTCATTTCTGATGTTGTTTATCTGGGTCTTCTCCTTTTTTTCTTAGTCTATCTAGAGGTTTGTCAATTTAGTTTATCTTTTCAAAAAAAAAAAACAGTCTTTGTTTCATTCCTTCTGTTGTTTTTCTGTCGTCTATTTCATTTATTTCTTCTCTGATCTTTGTTTTCTTCTTTCTGCTAACCTTGGGCTTTGTTTGTTCTTCTTTTTCTGTTTCCTTGGAGTATAAAGTTAGGTTATTCATGATGTAGGCATTTACCACAGTGAACTTCCTTTTGGAAGAGCTTTATGCTGCATCCCTTTAGTTTTGGTATGTTTATTTACATTTTCATTTGTCTCAAGGTAATTTTTTTATCTCCTTTTTGATTTCTTCTTTGACATTTATTTTTCAGTAGCATGCTCTTTAATCTCTGTATTTGACTTTTTCCAGTTTATTACCTGAATTGATTCCTTGAAATTGATTTCAAGTTTCATCATTATGGTCCAAAACTGTCTAATCTGATCTCAATCTTCTAAAATGTACTAAGTCTTCTTTTGCAGCATAATCTATATTATACCCCAGCTTTCTCTTGGTTTCCATTTTTTTATAGAGGTTATCTTTTACCATCCATTCACTTACACTCTGTATGTGTCTTTACATCTTAAGTGAGTCTCTGTAGGCAGGATATAGATGGTTCTTATTTTTTTTTCACCCTTATTATAGGTATTTATTTCTCTTTTGTTCATTGTTTCTGCTTTGTTGTTCATATATTCCTTTCTTTTGCTCTCCTTTGTGATTTGGAGACTTTCTTTGATGATTTGCTTAATTCCTTTCTCTGTCTTTTGTATATTTATTGGAGGTGTTTGCTTTGTGTATTTGTGCATCTATGAAAATTAGGCTTACATGAAACAACTTATAAGTCTATTTTAGACTGATAACTTCAGTTCAAACACATTCTAAAGTTCTTACTCCCCCTACCCCTTCAATCTCTTTTTGATATCACAACTTACATTTTTTTAACCTCATGTATCCATTAATAAATTATTGTGCTTATGGTTTTTTTTTTTTTTTTTTTTTTTTTTTAAAGATTTTATTTATTTATTTGACAGAGAGAAATTACAAGTACACTGAGAGGCAGGCAGAGAGAGAGAGAAGGAAGCAGGCTCCCTGCTGAGCAGAGAGCCCGATGCGGGACTCGATCCCAGGACCCTGAGATCATGACCTGAGCCGAAGGCAGCGGCTTAACCCACTGAGCCACCCAGGCGCCCTGTGCTTATGGTTTTTATTACTTTTGTCTTATCAGCTTTATAGGTGATTATCCTCCAGTGCTACAACATGAGATTATTCTGAATTGTACTATGTATTTACCTTTACCAATGAAATTTACACTCTCATGTTTTCCTGTTAGTAATTATCACCTTTTCATCTCACCTTAAATAATTCCTTTTAATATTTCTTATAAGACTGGTTCTTTGTCTGAAAAAGAAATCTTCATCTCTTCAATTTTGAAGGACAGCTTTGTCAGGTAAAGTATGTTTGGCTGATACTTTCTTTTCTTTCAGTACTTTGAATATATCATGTTACTCTCTTCTGGCCCACAAAATCTCTGCTTGAAAAATTGCTCATAGTCTTGTACACAAGTTGTTTTTCTTTTGCTGCTTTTAAGATTCTCTTCTTGCTTTTAACTTAAGGCAATTTAATTATACTGTGTCTTTGTGTGGTTCTCCTTGAGTTGATACTATTTGGAGTCCTCTGGACCTCCTCACCTTAGAGATCTAATACCCTCCCCAGATCAAGTTTATCAGCCATTATTTCTTCAAATGAGTTTTCTGCACCCTTCTCTTCTACCTCAGGGACAATTATTTTGTGAGTGTTGATCCAAGTGATGTTTTCCCACAAATCCCTTAAGCTATCTTCATTCTTTTTTTTTCTTTATTGAATTATAATGAACATATAATGTTATATTGGTTTCAGTTGTCCAACATAATGATTAAACACTTTTATATATTGATCAGTGCTCACCATTGATATATGCAGCCACCAATGTTACCATATATTATTATATTATGGGATAAATTCATTATGCCACAGTTTTTATTTCTGTGACTTAATTTGCTTCATTACTGGAAGTTTTATACCTCTTAATCACCTTTAGCCTCTTCATCCATCTCCCTAACTGCCTTTCCTCTGGTAACCACCAGTTTATTCTACTTAAGAGTCTGTTTCTCTTTGTCTGTTTTGTTCGGATATTTTAAGACTACTCATCTAAATGAAATTCTATGGTATTTTTCTTTCTCTGTCTGACTTATTTCCCTTAGAATAATACCCTCTAGGTTCATTCATGTTGTCAATAATGGCAAGATCTCATTCTTTTCTATGGCTAAGCAGTGGTCCATTTTATCCATATACCACATCTTCTTCATTGATTCATTTATCAATGAACACTTGGGTTGTTTCCAAATCTTGGCTAGTGTAAATAGTGCTGTAATAAACATGGAGGTGCATATATATTCTTGAATTAGTGTTTTCATTTTCTTAGATACATATGCAGTAGTGGAATTATTGAATCATATGGTATTCCTATTTTTAACTTTTTTGTGTGTTATGTTAGTCACAAAATACATAATTAGTTTTTGGTTCAGTGTTCCAAGATTCACTGTTTATGTACAACACCCAGTGCTCCATGGAATACATGCCCTCCTTAATACCCACCACCCAGCTCACCCAACCCCCCCACCTCCCCTCTAAAACCGTCAGTATGTTTCTCAGAGACCACCATCTCTCATGGTTCATCTCTTCCTTTGATTTCCCCCAATTCAGTTTTCCTTTCCCTCCCTAATGTCCTCCATGTTATTCCTTAGATTCCACAAGTAAATGAAACCATATTACAATTGACTTCCTCTGCTTATTTCACTCAACATAATCTCCTCCAATCCCATCCATGTTGATGCAAAAGTTGGGTATTCATCCTTTCTGATGGCTTAGTAATACTCCATTATATATATGGACCACATCTTCTTTATCCATTCATCTGTTAAAGGACATCTTGGATCTTTCCACAGTTGGCTTTTGTAGACATTACTATTATGAACATTGGGGTACAGATGACCCTTCTTTTCACTACATCTCTATCTTTGGGGTAAATACCCAGTAGTGCAATTGCCAGGTTATAGGGTAGCTCTATTTTTAATTTTTTGAGGAATCTGCACACAGCTTTCCAAAGTGGCTGCACCAATGTGCATTCCCACCAACAGTGTAAGAGGGTTCCCCTTTCTCCACGTCCTCCCTAACACTTGTTATTTAGTGTCTTATTAATCTTTGCCATTCTAACTGGTGTAAGGTGGTATCTCGATGTGTTTGATTTGAATTTCCCTGATGGCTAATGATGAACATTTCATCATGTGTCTGCTGATCATTTGTAAGTCTTCATTGGAGAAGTGTCTGTTTACCTCTTCTACCCATTTTTTGACATGGTTATCTGTTTTTTGGGTGTTGAGTTTGAGGAGTTCTTTACAGATCTTGGATATCAGCACTTTGCCTGTAGTGTCATTTGCAAATATCTTCTCCCATTCCATGGGTTGCCTCTTTGTTTTGTTGACTGATTCCTTTGCTGTGCAGAAGCTTTTGATCTTGATGAAGTCCCAAAAGTTCATTTTCACTTTTGTTTTCTTTGCCTTTAGAGATGTATCTTGAAAGAAGTTGCCATGGCTGATGTCAGTTACTGGCTATGTTCTCTTCCAGGATTTTGATGGATTCCTGTCTCATGTTGAGGTCTTTTATCCACTTTGAGTTTATCTTTGTGTGTGATGTAAGAGAATGGTCAAGTTTCATTCTTCTATACATAGCTGTCCAATTTTCCCAGCACCAATTATTGAACAGACTATCTTTTTTCCACTGGAAGTTTTTTCCTGCTTTGTCAAAGACTATTTGACCACAGAGTTGATGGTCCATATCTGAGCTCTCTACTCTGTTCCATTGGTCTATGTGTTTGTTTTTGTTCTAGTACCATGCTGTCTTGGTGATCAGAGCTTTGGAATAAAGCTTGAAAATAAGCAACATGATTTTTTCTTTTTCAGCTTTTTCTTTTTCAACATTTCCTTAGCAATTCAAGGTTTCTTGTGGTTCCATACAAATTTTAGGTTTGTTCCAGCACTTTGAAAAATGCCATTGGTATTTTGATCGGGGTGGCATTGAAAGTAAAGATTGCTCTGGGCAGCATAGACATTTTAACAATGTTTATTCTTCTGATCCATGAGCATGGAATGTTTTTTCATATTTTTTGTGTCTTCTTCCATTTCTTTCATGAGTGTTCTATAGTTTCTCGAGTATAGATCCTTTACCTTTTTGGTTAGGATTATTCCAAGGTATCATATGGTTTTGGTGTTATTGTAAAAGGAATCAATTCTCGAATTTCCCTTTCTTTAGTATCAATGTATAAGAAAGCAACTGATTTCTATGCATTGATTTTGTATCCTGCCATATTACTGAATGCTGTATGGGTTCTAGTAATTTGGGGATAGTCTTTTGGGTTTTCTACATAAACTATTATGTCATATGTGAAGAGAGAGAGTTTGACTTCTTCTTTGCCAATCTGAATACATTTTATTTCTTTTTGTTGCCTGATTGCTGTTGCTAGGACTTGTAGTACTATGTTGAACAAGTGATGAATGGGCATCCTTGTCATGTTCCAAATCTCAATGGGAAGGCTGTCAGCTTTTCCCCACTGAGAATGATATTCAATGAGGGTTTTTCATAGATGGATTATATGAAGTTAGGGAATATTCCCTCTATTCCTATATTTTGAAGTTTTAATCAGGAAAGGATGCTGTATTTTGTCATATGTTTTTTCTGCATCAATTGAGAGGACCATGTGGTTCTCTCTTCCCTTACTGATTTCTTCTATCACATTGACTGATTTGAAAATGTTGAAGCACCCTTGCATCCCAGGGTTAAATCCCACCTGGTCATGGTGGATAATTTTTTTAATGTACTGTTGGATCCTATTAACTAGGATCTTGTTGAGAATCTTGGCATCCATATTCACCAGGAATATTGGTCTGGAATTCTTTTTGATGGGATCTTTGCCTGGTTTGGGGATCATGGTCATGCTGGCTTCATAGAAAGAGTCTGGAAGTTTTCCTTCTGTTTCTGGTTTTTGTTTGTTTGTTTTGAAACAGTTTCAGGAGAATAGGTATTTCTTTTTCAAATGTTTGCTAGCATTCCCCAGGGAACCCATCAGGTCCTGAACTCTTGTTTTGGGGGGAGGTTTTTAAGGACTGCTTCAATCTCATTACTAGATATTGGTCTATTCAGGTTATCAATTTTGTCTTGTTTCAGTCTTGGAATTTTATGCATTTCTGGGAATGTATCCATTTCTTCTAGGTTGTTTAACTTATTGTCATATAACTATTGGTAATTATTTCTGGTGACTGTTTCTATTTCCTGATGGTAGTCATGATCTCTCCGCCTTCATTCATAATTTTATTAATTTGGGCCCTTTCTCCTTTCTTTTGGATTAGTTTGGCCAGTGGTTTATCGATCTTATTAATTCTTTCAAAGAACGAGCTTCTAGTTCCGTTGATGTGTTCTACTGCATCTCTAGTTTCTAACTCATTGATCTCTGCTCTAATCTTATTTCCTTTCTTGTGCATGGGGTTGATTTAATTTGTTGTTGATTCTCCAGTTCTTTAAGGTATAAGGAGAGTTTGTATATTCAAGATTTTTCTATTTTTTTGAGTGTGGCTTGGATGGCTATGTATTTCCCCCTTAAGATTGCCTTTCCTGTATCCCATAGGTTTTGGATGAAAGTGTCTTCATTCTCATTGGTTTCCATGAATTGTTTAAGTTCTTCTTTGATTTCCTTGTTGATCCAAACATCTTTGAGCAGGATGGTCTTTAGCTTCCAAGTGTTTTAATTACTTCCAAACATTTTCTTGTGATTGAGTTCCAGTTTCAAAGCATTGTGGTCTCAGAATATGCAGGAAATAATCTCAGTCTTTTGGTATCTGGTTGAGACCTGATTTGTGACCCAATATGTGGTCTATTCTGGGGAAAGTTCCATGTACACTCGAGAAGAATGAGTATTCTGTTGTTTTAGGGTGAAATGTTCTGTATATATCTGTGAGGTCCATCTTGTCTAATGTGTCATTCAAAGCTCTTCTTTGTTGACTTTCTTAGATGATCTATCGCTGAGAGTGGCATGTTAAGATCCTCTACAACTAATGTATTCTTATCAATATGACTCTTTATTTTGATGAACAGTTGACTTATGTAGTTGGCTGCTTCCATGATGGGAGCATAAATATTTACAATTGTTTTATCTTCTTGTTGGATACACCCTTTAGGAAAGATGTAGTGTCCTGTATCTCTGACTACAGTCTTCAGCTTAAAATCTAACTTATCTGATATGAGAATCACTACCCCAGCTTTCTCTGAAGGCCCGTTGGCATGATAGATGGTACTTCATCCCTTCACTTTCAGTCTGAATGTATCTTTAGGTTCAAAGTGTGTCTCTTGTAGACAACATATGAGTGGGTCCTGTTTTTTTATCCAGTCTGCAACCCTGTGCTGTTTTATGGGGGCATTTAGGCCGTTCATGTTGAAAGTGATTATTGAAAGAAAAGTTTTTATTGTCATCATATTGCCTGTGAAGTCCTTGTTTCTACAGATTGACTCTGTAAATTTCTCTCCTATATCACTTTTGGGATCTTTCTTCTTTTATAGGACCCTACTTTAATATTTCTTATAAGGCCAGCTTGGTAGTCACCTAATCTTTTAGACTTTGCTGGTCTTGGAAGCTCTTTATCACCATCTATTCTGAATATCAGCCTTGCCGCATAAAGCATTCTTGCTGCATATTCTTCTCATTTAGTGCTCTGAATATGTCTTGCCAGCCTTTTCTGGCTTGCCATATTTCTGTGGACAGGTCTATTCTGATGGTCCTTCCTCTGTACATAAGGAATCTCTTCCCCCTAGATGTCCTTAAGATCCTAGATGTCCTTAAGACCCTAGATGTCCTTAAGACCCTAGATGTCCTTAAGACATCTTCTCTGAATTTACAATTCACAAATTTCACAATCACGTGTCTGGAGGTTTTACTATCCTCATTGACCTTGTGGGGTGCCCTGACTCTAGGAAACAAACACTGGTTCCATTCCCCAGATGAGGGAAATTCTCATCTAGGATTTGTTCAGCTGTATCTTTTAGTCCTCTCTCTCTCTCCACCCTCTCAGGGATCCCAATAATTCTGACATTGGAACTTTTCATGGCATTTTTTTTCCCTAATTGTTTTCATGACTTAAGATGTTTGTTCCAGGCCTCCTCCTGATCCTTCTTTTGTATCAGTTTGTCTTCTAGATCACTAATTCAATCTTCTGCCTCATTTACCCTAGCTGTTAGAGTATTTAGATTAGACTAGATCTCATTGATAGCATTTTTAAGTTCTGCCAGATCAGTTCTCACTTCTACCCTTAGAGATTCTGTTGCCACTAATGGTCTTCTCCAACCTAGCCATTGTCTGTATAATTGTTACCCTGAATTCTATTTCCAACATATTTTATGTCCATATCCAGTAGTTCTGTGGCAAAGGCCACATATTTATTTATTTAATAAAGTTTTGGAGAAATTGGAAGTCATCACCAAAAACAAAAAAAAAAAGGGGGGGGGAATGAAGAAAGAAAAAAAAGAAAAAGAAAAAGACCAGCCAAAATGAGCCCCAAAAGTAAGATTTATAGGGTAGAAAAACAAACCAAAAGACCAACAAAAGAAAAAGAAAACTCAGTCAAAATGAATCCCAAGAATAAGATTTATATAGTACAAAAACAAAAACACACAGAAACGCTGACAAAAGAATAAGATGGGAAGATGGTTTTATTTTTTTTTCTTTTTTAAAGATTTTATTTATTTATTTGACAGAGAGAAATCACAAGTAGATGGAGAGGCAGGCAGAGAGAGAGAGAGGGAAGCAGGCTCTCTGCTCAGCAGAGAGCCCAATGCGGGACTCGATCCCAGGACCCTGAGATCATGACCTGAGCCGAAGGCAGTGGCTTAACCCACTAAGCCACCCAGGCGCCCCGGGAAGATGGTTTTAAACCCTCAATGTGGCCAAGGAATTTTATTTCAGTTCTTGCTGGTTGTATCTTATCTTCACAAAAGTACTCAACTTTCCAGAGATACAGGGAAATTAAAACTGGTTCATATATAGGGATAGTATTGAATAGGAAAAAAGACTACCGTGAAGCATATATATATATATATATATAGAGAGAGAGAGAGAGAGAGAGAGAGAGAGAGAGGCAAAAGTATATGTATGAAAAAAGTTAAACAGTTATTATGGAATATGTTGTATTATACATCTAGTTTAAATGGTAAGTATGTAAAAAAAAATCATAATGAATTAGAGAGAGAAGTTGTATCTATGAAATATATAGTTTTGGGGGCAATCCTGGGAGCTTAATATATTGTCTTCCACTGATGTTGGGGTTTTAGTTTTATGGGGACCACGTGGTTATTGTCCTCTTGTTCTTTTGGTTTGTCTTCTGGGGGTGGGGCCTGCTACACTGTTTTTCAGTCAGTCTTGCTTGGGCTGAATTGCCTGTCCCCCTATCAAGGGGCCAGGCTCTGTGGAAACAGATTTTTTGTTTTCTGGTGGCTTTTTGCACCTTTCCGGAGGGTCAGAGCAAAAGTAAACTGTCCATAGCCAGACCTCTGCCTCAGAGAGAAGCCTCAGTCTGCTCCCCTCTGAATGGTCCAAAACACAGACTCCCCCTCTGCAAACTCTGCTGAACACCACAACCTCCCACAGGCAGTGTGCACCTCCAGCCACCTGTCTCAGTGGTTGCCCGAGGGCCCCACTTGTCTCTGCATCTCTGTGCCACTAAAACCACAAGGGATACTGGTCTGGGCATACCCAATCCTGGTGGTTGCTGTTCCTGGGACTGCTGTCTGGAGCCCATGTCCACACCAGGTGCACTCAGCCCCAGCAGTGTTGCAGGCAGCGGAAGGCTGCAGGCCCAGGGACCACCGACTGGAGCCAGGGCTGGGTTCTCTCAGGCGCAGGTGGGTGCCAGCTGTGGCTGCCCTGGGACCATGGGCTTAGGTCCATATCTGTGGCCACCCAATCCCACCAACTGACCCTTAAGTCCCTTTGTTCTTTTTGAGTGCTATCAACCAGTCTCCAAGCTAATGCTGGTCCCAAGCACACAGCACTTATGTGTTGGGGTATCACTTTCCAATGGGGTCATTTCCAGTGGCCCCCTTCCCCTCTGTTAATCCTCCAGTGTCGGTCCAAGCACTGCCCCTCCTCTGTACCTCTCCAGTGATGATCTCCTGCCTCCATAGAAATCCAGAAGTGTATTATCTTACATCTCAGGCTGATTTCATGGGTGTTCAGAGTGTTCTGGTAGATATTTAGCTCAATTCAGGGGACCTGTTGAAACAGGGTCTCCTATTCCTCCACCATCTTGCTCCTCCCCCTATTTTTAACCTTCAAGAAAGCTTCGTACTGTTTTCCACAGTGGTTGCACCAATTTACACACTCACTAACGATGTATGAAGGTTCCTTTTTCTCCACATCCTCACCGTTTGCTTTTTGTCTTTTTGATACTAACCATTCTGAAAGGCAAGAAGTGATACCTCGTTGTGGTTTTGATCAGCGTTTCCTGACGATTAGTGATGTTGAGCATGTTTTCATGTCTGTTGGCTATCTGGGTGTCTTCTTGGGGCAAACAGCTATTCACATATTCTGTGCATTTATAAATCAGATTTTTTTTGGTGTTGAATTGTATAAGTGTTTCATATATTCTGGATATTAACCCCCTATCGGATACCATTTGTAAATATCTTCTCCCATTCAGCAGGTTCCTTTTTCTTTTTTTGATTGTTTCCTTTCCTTTTTTTAATTTTGGTGTAGTCCCCATAGTTTAGTTCTGCCTTTGCTTCCCTTCCTTGAGGGAACATATCCATAAATATGTTGCTAAAGACATTGTCCAAGAGATTACTCACTATGTTTTCTCTTAAGTTTTATGGTTTCAGGACTCCCATTTAGGTCTTAAATCTACTTTTGCGGGGGGGGGGGGGAGTGATGGGGGAGCTGGGTTAGTGTATGATATAATAAAGTGGTTCAATTCATTCTTTTATATGTAGTTGTCCAGTTTTCCCAACACCACTTACTTAAAAGACTGTCTTTTCCTCATTGTATATTATATACAATGTATATTGTATATTACTGCCTCCTTTGTCAAAAACTAATCAACCATAAATACATGTAAATTTATTTCTGATCATTCTATCCTGTTCCATTGATCTATTTTTGTCTATTTTGTGCCAGTACCATACTGTCTTGATTATTTTATCATAAAATCTAGGATTACGATATATCGTAATATATATATATAGCTTTGTTCCTCTTTCTCAAGATTGCATTTGGCTATTTGAGAGCTTTTGTGGTTCCTATACATTTTAGGATTTTTCTAGTTCTGTTACTATAGTATATCTTTTACCTCCTTGGTTAAATTTATTCCTAGGTATTTTATTATTTTTGGCAAAATTGCAAATGTAATGGTTCATTTCCTTTTCTCCTATACATGTATAGTGTATAGAAATTCAATACATTTTTGTATGTTAATTCTGTATCCTGCAATTTTACTGAAATCATTAGTCCTAATAGTTTTTTAGTGGTATCTTCAGGGTTTCCTATATATAGTATTCTATCAATGGCAAATAGTGAAAATTTTATTTCTTCCTTACCAATTTGGATGTCTGTTATTTCTTATCTGATTGCTGTGGCTAAGTACTATGTTGAATAAAAGTGGAGAGATCCTTGTCTTGTTCTTGATCTTAGAAGTTTTTTACCAAGATGTTAGTTTTCAATTGTCCATATATGGCCTTTATCACACTCAAGTATATTATATTCCCTCTCTACCCACTTTGTTGAGTTTTTATCATGAATGGATATTGTATTTTGTCAAGTGCCTTATCTGCCTTTATTGAATGACTGTATTTTTTTATGATGTATCATGCTGATTTATGAGTATTAAACCATTCTTGCACCCTTGTAATCCTTGTTATCATTTTTTAACGTATTCTTGAATTCTGTTTGCTAACATGTTGAAAATTTTTGCATGTTTGTTCATCAAAGATAAGGGCCTATAGTTTTGTTTTTTTAATAGTGTCTTTGTTTGGTTTTGGTTATCAAGATAATGCTGGCCTCATAGAATGAATGTGGAAATAGTGTCTTTGGTTTTGGCATGAGGATAATGCTGGCCTCATAGGATGAATGTGGAATTTTCTCTTTAACTTTTTTTGGAATAGTTGTAGGAGGATATGTTAACTCTCCTTTAAATGTTTTCTAGAACTCACCTGTGAAGCCATCTGATCCAGGGTCTTGTTTGGGGGGAGTTTTTATTTCTGGTCTAATTTTATTGCTGGTAACTGGTCTGTTCAAATTTTCTATTTCTTCCCAACTGTTTTGGAACATTGTATGTTCCTAGGAATTTATCCACAACTTCTAGGTTATCCAATTTGTTGGCAAATAATTTTTATAATATTCTCTTATAATCCCTTGTATTTCTGTGGTGTTGGTTATTTCTCCTCCCTCCCAGCTGATTTTAAGGCCTCTTCTTGCTAAATCTGGCTAGAAATTTATCAATTTTGCTTGTGTTTTCAAAGAACAAACTCCTGGTTTCATTGATCTTTTCTATTTTTTTCTCTATTTCACTTATTTTTGTTCTAATTTTAGTTCTTTTCTTCTACTAACTTTAGTCTGTTTGTTCTGTTCTAGCACCCTTACATGTGAGATCAGGTTGGCTGAGATTCTTGTTTCTAGAGGTAGAGTTGAATGACTATAAATCTCTCTTAGAACTACTTTTATTGTGTCCCAAAAATTTTGGACGATTTGTTTTTATTGTCTCCATGTGTTTTTATTTATTTCCTGATTCTATCTTGTTTAGCCTCCATATATGTGTTCTTTCCAGATATTTTCTTGTAATTTCTAGTTTCCTAGTAGATTGGGAAAGATGCTTGATATAATTCCAGTCTTCTTACATTTATTGAGCCATGTTTTGTGGCCTAATATGTGATCTATCCTGGATGTTCCATGTGCATTTGAAAAGAATGTATATTGTTTCTGTATTAAATGTACTATATATATGTTAGGTCCATCTCATCAAATAGGTTATTCAAAGCCACTATTTCCTTGTTGCTTTTCTGTGTGTATAATCTGGTGTATAAGCGGGGGGTTTAAACCTATTATTGTATTACTGTTAATTCTCCCTCTACTAATATTTATGTATTTAAATATTGTTTTGTTAGGTGAATAGATATTTACAAGTGAAACAGCCTCTTCTTGAATTGACCCCTTTATCATTATGCAGTGCCCTTCGTTTTTTGGGGTTTTTTTGCTACAGACTTTGTTTCGAAGTCTTTTTTCTGATAGAAGTATTGCTACCCATTTAGCCAATGTGTAGTCACTTCGCTAGCTTCCGGATTTTTTTCAGCAATAATTGCTTTGTATCTAACTATACCTTGTGTGTCCATGGAAGGAATAAAATTCAAGAGGCTCCTATGCTGCCATCTTGGTCAGCCATCACCTGATAGCTTGTTAAAAATACTAATTTTTTTAAGACTGTAAGTTTCAAAAACATTTCTTTAGATCTGCTGTCTTAATTACACAAAAGCTGGGATAGATGATCACCCGTCAGTCCTGGAAGAACTGGTAAGAAAAAGGATCCATTCTAGTCACAAAATAAAAAACTACTTCATAACAAGCTATCCGATTCTCCAGAACACCTTCTTTTACTGTTAGATTTTTTTTTTCCTTGAATGAATAAACACTGAGCACCAACTGTGTCCAGGCAACATACTAGATGCTGTTTAGGATATCAGCTAGTGACTAAGTCAGACTGAGCTTAATTCTAAGCTCTGCTAGTTGTAACATGGAGCAAGCTATTCAATTTCTTTTAACGTCATGTTCCAGATCTGCAAAATCAGGACTGACCTAAAGGGTTGTGAGTATTCTAAAATACTATATGCACTATACCTGGCTACAGTAACTGGCATTAGATTCTTACAACTCTGGAAGTAGGTGGTACTACATTAGGAGATACTATATGTTTGCAAATGTATGAGCAATAGTACTAAGAGGTTGTGACCTCTCCTTTGGGATGTTTTCTCCTGCACAATTTTTATTTCCATTAAAAATGTGGGAAACTGTACTACTGCAAAGTCAAAAGCTACTAGCCCTGGTGTTTGGCAGTATGAAGAATCAGAGCACTGAAGAGAACTCTCAACAATACAAGGTATACACCTATAGTTTAACAAAGTATGTTGCATTATCCTTTTAAATGGCAAATCCTTTTAATCAGGTGAGCTGTCTTTTATACTTGCTAACTCCCTACCCTGCTTTCAGAAGAGGAAATATGGGAGTACCCAGCTGGCTCAGTTGGTTAATTGTCTGACTCTTGATTTTGGCTCAAGTCATGATCTCAGGGTCCTGTTATCAAGCCCCAGATTGGACATCACACTCAGCGGGGAGTCTGCTTAAGGATTCTGTCTCTCCTCCTCCCCCTCTCCCTATTTGGGTGTACTCTCTAAAACTTAAAAAAAAAAAAAAAAAAAAAGAAAGAAAGGAAGGAAGGAAGGAAATACCCAAGTCTCATTAGATTTACACTAGAAAATTGTGTAGAGTAACTCAGACTAGAAAGGCTTACTTCACTGGTGTTCCTAAGGCGTCTCATGGCTTGGCAGCAAACTAATTATCTATCATTTTATTGTAACGTATTAAAGCAAGCATTTAAAAGAACTGAAAACTGAGTTCCTCAAAAATACTAAAGAACCTGTCCCTTGTATTTTTTGGTTGGTTAACATTCTTTAGGTATTAACCAGTTCTTCCCAATTCATTATCATTATTTCTATTTTTATACTTTGTGGCTCCTGAAGTATTTCTTCCTCAGCAAAGCAAAGTACAGGCAAAACTTCTTTAAGGACCTTGCCATACATACCAGCTTATGCTCAATCCTTCCTGAGATTTCTTGACGTATAAATGCACCAGCCAAACCAGGAAATGCAGGTTGATCTATCACCACTAAACAAGTAGACATAAGCAAAATCTGGTAGGCAACCTAAAGCAAACATTGTTCCTCACCAAGTCTCCAAACAATGCAGATCTGACTAATACGGTCAAAAAATGCTTCCTTTCTTAATGTAGTTCACTGCTGGTAATTTATTCTTTTTATCTTTCAAGTTACTGGTTATTTAAAAAATAAACTTCAGTAAAGCTAGTACATGGCTACACACTTACCGTTTATCTTCCATGCACCAGGGACCTAGTATGTGCCTGCGATAAGATAACCATCCCTCTACCCTTGGAGATCATGATAGTAGTGGGCTGCCTGGGTTAGCTGCAGGATGGAGATATGTATTAGTCAAGATTTTTTATCACAAACGTTGAAAAAGGAATCTACTGGCAAGCATAGGGCCGCCACAGAATGAGGCATTACAGAATGATATCCAGTAACTGGTACCATAGGGAAGGTTGTATGGTAGAAATACCGTCTTCGGTCCCCACATGACACCTTCAATTAAGATATAAAACCCGGGGAATATTTTGGAGCAGAATAGCTCAAACCCGAGGCTCAAGTAGTAGCACCAGAATGTACAGATTTTTACATTCAGAACATAAGAATACATTCTTAAGCAAAAGGTCACTTCCTTAAAAAGAAATTCATCAATAGACACAACTGATTCAAATCAACATGAGGCTAATGATATTGAATATAAAGACATGCAGGGCAAAATCTGAGTTGCCTTTTCAATTTTGTTACATATCAATAAAGGAATACGGATTTTTGGAAAATTCTTCCTATAGACTTTGAAATTGTGTTCTTTTTTGATACCAATTTTCCCCTTATCAACACTTTTAATACAGCAAGCTACAGTCTTAATTTTTACAAGGTAGTCTTCATTCAATATTAGAATTTACATTATAAATATTTGTGAAGTCTGATGTCTTTTTTCAATCTCCATTTAAAATGTAAGCTAAGGGACAAGTAAGTCCCTTTATATAAATTAGCCCTTAAAATAGTGGGTGACAATTCACTGTTCACACTACTAGCTGACAATGAAGAAATGTATTGCCTTTCCCAACCTTCGTAACAGAGAATGGGGAGTAAGATGCTCTTAATAAGTGAATTTTCTAAGTGACATTAAAAGCTAAAACTAATGTTTTAAACTCTATGCAGCCCTGTCTGCACTGTAATTAGTCCACAAATTCAATTTAGCTATATTTACCCCCAAACACTAATATCCTCCACCTTTGTCCTGAGGCAAAGCCCACTGCTATGAGTTTTGTGTGGTCACATAGCCAATCCTAAGAGCTAACATTTTAACACTTGCCACTATGGTAGTGACTTTGATAAAACTATTTTACAATATTACCTAATTGGGTCCTCATATAAAAATCCTCAGGTTAGTCATATTATCATTTCCATTTTTCCAATCAAGAAATTAAGGCACAGTCAAGTTGAGCATCACTCAAGTAACTTATAGTCCTCTCTCCCAGCCATCAGCGGGACTTGTAAAGACTGGATCTGAGACTCTGGATAAATTCTTTTTAGACACTGGCACTTGGATGAATACAAATTGCTACCTCCTCCATCTTCTATGTGATAAAGAGGCAAGTTACCTAAAACTGTTGGCATCTATAAAAATAGAGTGCTACTTCACAAGGTGTTAGGAAATAGGTCAGTCCTTACGGAACTTCTTTCTACCAGATAAACATCTTTCAAAGTTTTTTTTTTTTAAGGTTTCCTATTTTTAAGAAATGAGATTTAATAAGTTTCCTTTAAGTATACTATACACCCAACGTGGGGCTGAACTCAAGACCCTGACATCATGAGTTGCATGCTCTAGAACCAGCCAAGTGCCCCTTAATGTTTCTTTTTGCTACCCTACAGGGTTTTGTAAGGCAAGTGTGTAAGGAAATTCTTTCCAATGACTGCCAGTGTTTTATTACCCTAAAGCAATTAGAGAACATTAAAGTTCTGTGTATCAAGTGCCTGGAAAATTTTATGCTTTTCTATTACACTAACTGTCCAGCAGAGGTCTCAATCAGACAAATAGAAACAACAGTACTGTACCAGGCCCCTTCTTAGGCAACATTTTTAAGGGACAACTCAGGGAGTACCTGGGGGGCTCAGTGGGTTAAAGCCTCTGCCTTTGGCTCAGGTCATGATCCCAGGGTCCTGGGATCTCGAGCCCCGCATCAGGCTCTCTGCTCTGCGGAGAGCCTGCTTCCTCCTCTCTCTTCCTGCCTGCCTCTCTGCCTACTTGTGATCTCTGCCTACTTGTGATCTGTCAAATAAATAAATAAAATCTTTAAAAAAAAAAAAAAGGTGGGGGGACAACTCAGTGATCCAACCAAGTTTAGATAGTTGCAGGGGGTAACACTGTGGCATCTGCATCCATAGTTTATAATGATACCTGGGGTCTCAAAATACTATGAATTCCTGACAGTTAATAGAACAGTCTGGATGTTAAACTTGAGATGCCATGTCAGTTCTTCCTTTTAGCTCAATTTCCCATATTGATGGACTTAAGGCAACATTTTGCTAACTAACAAGGTAGGAAATCTAACAGGAGGTAATCTTAAATATGTCTATAGTAAAGCAAACATACATCTATGGAGTGAGAACTTCAAATAATTTAACAAGTCTTTGATTTCTTACATTATTTCCCCTATAGAACCCTATGATTATAATTTATTCTAAGTTCTTTCCTCAAAAAACAATACAACTGAGTTACTATCTTTAAAGTTGCAAATAATGTAGAAATATAAAAACATTACATATCCAGAATATATTTTTAATTAAAAATGTATCTATTTCAGTAGTATGTAGGAGTGAGGGAATTATTTTCTTCCCACTAATACTTTCTTTTTTACGTTTTTCTAAACGAAAAACTTGCAGTTATGTTGGAAAAAAAGGATCCTTATGTGCAAATAATTTGTGATGCTAAAACCCTAAATTCTATTTTCCAAGAGCAATTAGGAGCTTTATAAAAGAAAGCCACATGATATATCTTAAAAGACACTGCAATTCCTCTGCTTTTAAATCATTGCTATGCTGGAAAAATAGATTTGGTTCTATCAGTAAGCTCAGAATTAAGTATTCTCCAAAGTGGAAAGTATACGGTGTCACTTCAGGAGCACACTATTCAGCTATCACCCCCAGCATTAAGAGCTGTCTATCAAAACAGTTAAAGCAGGTCAACACAGTCCAACATAATAAAGTTTCAATATGTGAGGCCAATATGCTCTTCTAAGATGCTAAGAAACCAAAACAAATACTGAAATCAAAAGATTACTTACAGCTAATTATCATACAGGTTTAGTTCTTTGTTGTAAGCCCCCTTTCCATAATATTAATAAAGGGAATACTTTACTGCAAAGAAAATTTATTTTACATATTGCTAACCATGAATTCTGTTGTTCATTCACATAAATCTGCCTAGTACCACTATCCAAACAGCAGGACCATTTTATGTCCACATTTGTATTTACAAGGAGAATTTGCATGACTTACATAAATATAACTCTCAGTAGGTTTAACATGGAGATGCAATCTAACAGCCATAATGATAGCAATGTAGGAGAGGTGTATTTTTAATTACCTCTCATTTGAGTGACCTTATTTAAAATATAAATTGATAACTTAGAAGTTCCTGGTCTCCTAAAGAGATTTTCAAAAACACTTAAAGAAACAGTGAGATTTTTAAGAAACATCCTCCATGTCCACATCCTGTTGTAATTTCTGCACCATTTTTTCTTCCAGCTGCTTTCCTTTGCCTGTAAAAAAAAAAAAAAAAAAACCAATTCAATGTGACCTTTCCAAACTTATACCAATACTTAATAAAGGATCTTAGATGTTAAGAAATTTAAGAATAGTAACTAAACTTACACAGGTCTTACAATCTGCCATGCATAAAGTAAGTATTTCATACACCCTCCTAACAACCTGCATTTTAAATGAGGGAACAGAAACCCAGAGACAGATGAAATTGTACCAAATCACTAAGTAAGCCCATTAAGTCAAAGAGCTAGGATTGGAATCCTGGCCCTCTGGATCCAAAGTCCCTGCTTTTAACACTACTTATGTACCCTCAGAGTGTTACCTAAAAAGTTAAATAACAGTTCATTCCTGTTGTTTGGGGGTCAATTCATATTGCTTATACATGAAATAATGCTCCAGGATTTTGTCTATTTTGTTTTAATAAAATTTGGTACAAAAATTAATCTATTTAACCTATTCAACATGCAGTTTCAGAATTTGAACTTTACTAAAAAGTTTAGGCAGGGAATCATTCAGGAATCAACTCTTCAACTAAATCTCACCAAAATTTCCTCCCTTCAGGTAATCTGCATAAGTAAATTATGTAACAGATGGTATCTGGTGCCTGCTGAGTAAAAACTGGTTTTCCAGCACCTCACAAAAGAAACTATGCACACAAACGACTGCCCAGGTGGATGACCACAGGCAAGTTACATAAACACACAAAAAAGGTTTTAACACAAAACAGCAGTTCTGAAATTTGAGTATCAAAATCAGTGTCAGAACCCAGAGAGCTACAAAGGAACAGAAGCTCAGACTCAAAAGGCCTGGGCCTCCATATTTATAAATTTCCCCAATTAATTCCCATTCCAACCAAAGTTAGAAAACCACTCCTATAAAACAGTGTTCTTAATAAAAACAAATAGAAGCAAAGCCTATGAAATTGTTACTTGAATCTTTGGACTAGCTTATGAATTATGATTCTATGAAGAAAAAAAACCATATGCAATAAAATTGGAACTGGGAAATACAATGTATAAATCATATTTTTAAAAACCAAGTTGTATCATAAATCAGGTATTTACATAAAAAAAATAAAAAGCTGATACTCAATTTACATACACTACAACAATGTAGATTTTTCATCTCTCTACTGAAAGAGAACTCCTGTGTAATATAGTACTTACCTGCAAGAGGGGCCCGGATAAGATGAATGTTTTGCTTGACTTCTTTGATGTCCTGAACTTTCTGTAATTCTTTATTTTTCTTTAATCTAGGATAAAACATATCAAAGCCAAAATCTCAGTTACATTAACTTCTATAAATGATATTATTAATTTATAAAAATAAATTTTATTAGCCACACAGATAAGCAATGAGAACTCAAAATTATTTTCTAGTTTCTAATAAGCATATCAAATCAGGATTTCTACACTACCAACTTGTTCAATGATTACATCCCTAGTACTGAGTTGGGGATAAAGTGGAGATTAATATATATATATTGCTGAGTGAATGAAGAAATGTGATTGAAAGAAAGAATTAAATCTCAGACATCAATGTCTATTATACAAATAAAATGCCTAGATCTTTTCTCCTCAAACTGAGAATACACTGTTACCTCATTTTTTTTAAGTCAGTAATTAAAAGAACACAAAACACATAAAACATTCATTTTAGACAAGCTAACAGTCTTTCTCAAACATTTAGGCTCCCTTTTTGTAACAATTCATTTTTTTAAAGCCAGAAATCTGTTTGCACATGGTTTTCTATGACAGATTTAAATAGTGATGAGATAAAAAATAAGTAAATCTACTTTAAAAGAAAGACCAATTCTAGGCTGGGGCCAGGAAAGTGTAAGATGAGGGCACATCTTGTTAGCCATAAAGAAAGCACCCAAAAAAGATGAGGAATTGTCAAGATGACATGGAAGCCTGCCTGAAGGAATTCCCACTGGCCAATCTGGAGCACTTGGAACATCAAAATAAATAATGACAAATAATTATAAACCACTGAATACCATAAGAATCAATAAATACACACAGATCTATGAATAAACAATAAAGGAGTACATTTTGAACTTGTAAAAGAGAGAAGTTCTTTTACATGGGAAAGCCAACTAATAAGTGTAGAAGAAATTACTGAATTGGAAAAATCACCATTTAGCAACAATCACTATAATAACAGATTCAGACAAGGTTCCACTGGATGCTAACACCAGTAGGCACCAGTTTGAGAAATAAGGGACTCTTTGCAGAGTGTCAAAGTATTCCCCTAAGATATGTACTCATTAAAAAGGAGGGGAAAACTTTCCCTTGGAGAAAACTGGCAGATAACCCTTAAAAACTGGCAGATCAGTCACTTGGGATAACATGTGCCTCCTAATATGTAGGTCTTTCTTAGGTATCATTCCTATGATATTCTGGCCAAAAGTACCTAACCTGAATCTAATCTTGAAGCAAACATTAGACAACCACAAACAGAGGAAAAGTCTATTACAATAACTGACCTGTATTCTTCAAAAATATCAATGTCATTTAAGACAAAGATGAGAAAGTGTCCAGGTAAAAGGAGCTTGAGGAGATATTACCATTAAATGCAATGAAAGATCCAGGATTGTCTGCTGCTATAAAGAACATGACTAGAACTGCTCAAATCTAAATAATGTCTGTAGGTTATATAACAGTATTGCTGAATATTAATTTCCTGATCTTGGTAACTATACTACAGTTATAGAAGAACATGTTCTTATGTTAAGAATATATACATTGAAATATCCTCAGGAAAAGGGCATCATGTTTTCAACTTACTATAGAGACAAGGTACAGTAAAGAATATACAAAAGTTCTTTACAGTATTCTTAATTTTCTGAGGTTACATGAAAACAAAAAGTGGAAAAAAAAAATCTCTGGATTTCTAGTAGTAATTATTTTTCCAAGAGTTACCTGATACATATATTCATACCTGTTCATTATAAATTTAGCTTGGCGCTTCTGTTTGATCTCTTCAACTCTCTTCATTGCATCAACTACAAAAAAAATTTGTTAAGAGTTAGCAAATTTTTGCATATCCAAGCAAAAGCTTTAATGATCACTCCCCTTTATTCCCATTTAGAAATGTATTAAATAAAAAACTCATTGTAAAAACAATCCCTACTAAAATAGCTAAAGAAGGTAAATACTCTTGGCTGAAATAACTGTTAACTATCTTTCACAAATAAATCTCTATTTTTATTTTATAAAAGCCTTTACTGCTACTAAGTTTTCCTTTGACTTTAAACCAGCCCAATGCTTCTCACACTTTACAGAGAATGGATTAATGGCAACTAATCCCTTCTTAGTTTGTCCTCTCCATTAATAAAAGTACCATTCTGGGCATAAATACTATTTCTCTAAGTGCCTGGGAAATGATCTGCACAGGACGAACATTGACAGAATAAACCAATCATTTTAGCATGTTCCCAACCACTAAAATCCAACTGTTCTGGGAATTGTGTAGTGGAGCTGAATCCAAATATGCTCTAGAATCTATACCAGCACTAAGAGAACCCACACATATAATTTTAAGTTTTCTGGCAGCCACATCAGAAAATAAAAAAGGAACAGGTCAAAATCTAATAAAAGATTTTGTTTAACCAACATATCCAAAATACTGTCATTTCAACATAGTATAATTACTGAGGTTATTTTATGCTTGTTTTCATCTGATGTCTTCAAAAGCTATGTATTTTACATTTACAGCAAATCTGGATTTAGACTAACCACATTTTAAGTGCTCAGCAGCCCCTGTGGCTGCCATATTGGGCAAAACACTCCCAATCTAATTTCTTGAAGTCTATGGATCTGAAGAAGAGGCAGGATATTCACATAATCTTAAAATATCTCCCCCAAATATACTTATTAATTACAAAGGATAAAATACTAACTTTACAGTGAAGAAATGTACCAGAGGCCACCTTAACCAAGGATCAAAGTTAACATGGACAGAAATAGGACCCCAATGGATAACATATGCCTCCATATGGCAGGAGATAATGATAAGAACTCAGCATCACATCTATGGTATTCTTACCAAATGTACACTACCCAAATCTAACCTTGAGGCAGTATCAAACAAATGCCAATTAAGGGATTTTTTTTTTTTTAAGATTTTATTATTTATTTATCGGGGGGGAGGGAGCGGGGGGAATGAGCACAGGCAGACAGAGGCAGAGGGAGAAGCAGGCCCAATGTGGGACTCCATCCCAGGACGCTGGGATCATCACCTGAGCCGAAGGCAGCTGCTTAACCAACTGAGCCACCCAGGCGTCCCCAATGAAGGGATTTTTATACCAAATGCGTCACTCCTACTCTTCAAAACTATGAATGTCATGAGATATCAAAACTCACAAAATATTAAAAATTGGAAGAGAAAAATAACACATGTACTATTCTTACACAGGTCTGAGAGTAAATGATAATACTATATCAATGCTAATTTATTGATTTTAATGACTATGGTTCTATATGAGAATATTCTATTTTTAGGAAATATTATATTTTTATAGTTCTATTAAACCACTCAGGGATAAAAACATTATGTATTGTCAGGTGCCCATTATGTATATAATTTAAGTTCAGAAAATTACAGAAGGAAAGGGAGAGAGAGAATAGATAAATTTAGTAAAAATGTTATTTGAGGAATCTGGACAAAGGAATTCTTCATCTTTTCTGTTGTCTAAAATTAACTCAAAATAAAAACATTTAAGTGTAGGATGCCTGAGTAGCTAAGTCAGTTAAGCATCTGCCTTTGGCTCATGTCATGATCTCAGGGTTCTGAGATCAAGCCCCACAGCAGGCTCCCTCCTCAATAGGGAACCTGCTTCTCCCTCTCCCTCTGTCCCTCCTCGCCCCCCACTTGTACTCACTTGCTAATAAATAAAATCTTTAAACAAACAAAAACAAATACACATTTAATTGTAATATACTTTAAAGTGTATTACTTAATACACATTTAAGTATAATCCAGGGTCCAGCAACATTGGCATTATCTGAGAGCTTGTTAGAAATGCAGAATCTTGGGCTCCACCCAGACATGCTGTATCACAGTCTGCATTTTAACAAAATGCCCAGATGGCCCCATGGGGGCACTGGTATTAAGAGGATGCTTCTATGAATAGTCTAAGACAAAGTCAACTCTACATCTGCACATGCCAGATATACAACTAAATATACAACTAAATATGCCAGATATACAATTCTTTCTTTCTTTGCCTTTCAACAGAAATTGATTAAGGCTAAGTTCTAGTAATCAAAAGTATTTCTATACCTTACAGTTACTCAGAAGCAAAATAAAAACACAGAAGTGGCAGGTAAATACTTTCCAAACAGTAAGACACTACATTTCCAAATATTCCATAAAACTGAAAAATTTTAAATGTAAGAAGCACCTGATACTAAAAACTTGATCTGAAATACAGAGACATAAGGGATAAAATACAAACTATTCCTACTAGTATTCTTGTTTTGGAAGTTCTCCTACTATTGACATCAGCATCTTAACAAAGGCTGCTCAGTCCCTACCTTGACACAATTTAAAAATGTAAATAATGAATATAAAATTTTTGCCAACAGATTAGCTTACAGACCTATGATACTGAAATAGGGGTTGTGGGAAATCAAATCTGAGGAGGCTATCTTGAAATAGTAACAAAAAAGAAAAGGCCAAAATAAAATTCAATGGGATATAGAAATGCTTTAGGACCTTCTAAAAATGTCCTTGACAAGTTTTGCCTTTTAGAAACACTGTAAGAATTCATATCAAAAATGTGTGGTGACAGATGTTAATTAGATTTACTGTGATCATTTCACAATATATGCAAACATCAAATCATTACATTGTATACCTGAAATGAATGTTATATGTCAACTATATCTCAATTAAAATAAAAGAATCCTATTATAATCTCTTCTGAAATCCTTGAGTTTGAATCCATTATTTTTTTAGCAAATAAACCTAGTAAAATCCACTGCTCTTCAGAAATTAACTCTTCCTCTAATTACAAAACAGAAGGAATGACTTTATTTAAAAAAACAAAATGCCAAGAAGCAAAAATACTTAAGGCCATGTGGAAAAGGCAATTCCAAAACTGGACTCTGAAATCTCCACATGGTCCAGAAAGATAATAATCTTTTAGAGGGTGGCAAGTACTACCACAAAGCCCCTAATTTTTCAATTCCTCCCCCAAAGTGCTGTGACTGGGCAACTGCCTATGAACCATTCAAATCTGATAAAGTCGGGGCACCTGGGTGGCTCAGTTGGTTAACTGTATGCCTCCAGTTCAAGTCATGATCCCAGGGCTCTAAGATCAAGCCCTGCACTGGGGATGGGGGGGGGGGGGGGGTGGAAATCCCTGCTCAGCAGGGAGCCTGCTTCACCCTCTCCCACCTCCCCTCCAACACTGTGCTCTCTGGCTCTATCTCTCCATCAAATAAATAAATAAAATCTTATTAAA
Organism: Mustela putorius furo; assembly: GCF_011764305.1. NCBI lineage: Eukaryota > Metazoa > Chordata > Mammalia > Carnivora > Mustelidae > Mustela > Mustela putorius. The sequence goes on from NW_025421437.1 coordinate 437,082, forward strand.
AAAAAAACTGGCAAAGACCACAGGACTCTGAGCCCTGGAAACCTCTAATTAACAAAACCAACTATATCACCGCTACACCCAAGACTAGAAATGGCTAAAGATTGCATAAGACAGCTGTAGGGAAAAGAAAAGTCAAAGCCAAGGGCCTCAAACATACACATAGGGGCATCTACAAGCTAGCTTAAGGAATTTGGTTTTACAACATATGGGATTTTTTTTTTTTCATTAGTCTCTGCTTCGTTTGGAAAAATGAAAAAGACTAGTTACCCTTGCTTTTAACTTCAGTAGTCTATAGCTTGATTTATACCTAAGTCATGCACTTAGAAGTCCTCTTAGGAAATATAATTACCACCTTAGTACTGTACTTTTCAATTTTACAGAAGCATTACATTTTATAAGGTATACAGAATATAATGTTTATAACCCTAAACCAAATTATTTAAACATGTAAAGTATCTTAGGTTTTGTGTATATTTTACCTATGCCACACCCCAAAAAAAGTATTCTCCACCTCTATTCTCAGATTTTTTTTTTTTTAAAGATTTTATTTATTTATTTGACGACAGAGATCACAAGTAGATAGAGAGGCAGGCAGAGAGAGAGGAGGAAACAGGCTCCCTGCTGAGCAGAGAGCCCTATGCAGGGCTCGATCCTAGGACCCTGGGATCATGACCTGAGCTGAAGGCAGAGGCTTTAACCCACTGAGCCACCTAGGCGCCCCTCTATTCTCAGATTTTTAAATCTTTTTATATCTTTGTATAGAGACTCCAAATAATATAAAATCTAACAATTACATTTTTAAAAATATTTTGTTTATTTATTTTAGAGAGGAGTGAGCAGGGGGAGGAGCAGAGGAAGAGAACCTCCAGCAGACTGCACACTAAATGCAGAGCCCAACACAGGGCTCCAAACTACGACCCTGAGATCATGACCCGAGTTGAAACCAAGAGTCAGACGCTTAAATGACTGAATCACCCAGGAGCCCTTACATTATCTTTATAATGGACACATCAGCCAATTCTGAAAAGGATTTGGGGCAGCTTATCATAAAAGATGCAAGTACAACAGAACCATTAAAATGAGGAAAAGAATAAAAGCCAACCAATGAAAAGAAAATTAATATTTAAATATTAAACATTAAATTCAAAGTACTATCCCAAAACAGTCTCTCCTCAAAATTCCTGGTAATTTTTTGTGACTTACTAGTTTTATTCCATAACTCTCGCTGGTATTTGACAGGTTCATTTCTACGTTTTTCAAATTCAAATGAATTATCCTGTAAGAAAAGGAAAAATATGGTTCTAAGAGAGATACAAAAGGAAGCATTTCTTAAAAACTTCTCTTCGTCACAAGAGTTGTGTTTCAAATCATAGACACATATTAAGATTTCCCAGGGTGACCCTAGCAAATGCCAAGTTTTCATACTACTTCTCCTTTACACACCAGATGTACAAGACAGCACTACTGAAAACATCAATCAATATACAAGTGATTTTTTTTTTTTAAAGATTTATTTATTTGACAGAGAGAAATCACAAGTAGACAGAGAGGCAGCCAGAGAGAGAGAGAGGGGGAAGCAGGCTCCCCGCTGAGCAGAGAGCCCGATGCGGGACTCGATCCCAAGACCCTGAGATCATGACCTGAGCCGAAGGCAGCGGCTTAATCCACTGAGCCACCCAGGCGCCCCTATACAAGTGATTTTTAAGAAGACAAGAGAAGGAGGGTACCAGCCCCATCCTTCAGAGGGTCATATAACAATCATGAAGATTTCAAACAAACTGAAGAGACTTCCCTAATTTCCCATTCCAAGATAAGACAGACTCACAGGCAGAAAACTTTCTGTTAGGTTGAACCATATGTGTAAAACTACACATCTTCAAATAAATGTGGTGCTGCTCTGCATGACAAAATTTTCTCCCAGAAATTTTTCAGGCCCTCTCTAAATGTAGTTTGTATTTTGACAGCTAATAAGCCCTACTTACCTCAAAACATGTGAAACTATTTTAGAGAAACACTACAAATTTCTTAGAAAAACTGCAGGTCTATTTCTTAGTTTTCAAATCTATCTGAGATAGGCAAATGGAACAGCACTAATTCTGTATTTACCTATTTCATTTACATATACACGACCTGTTCAATCACAATAACCTCAGCAAGGACCAGGCAACTAACTGGTCACTAGCAAATGACTGTGACTGGCATCCTTTCTTCTCTCATGAAGTTGTCACTTGCATTTGAAGTGCTGTTTATTCTCATCCATACCGGAAATTATTTTTGTGACAATAATTGTGAATTGGCTTTGCACCTTGTCAAAAAATATTCTTCCCATTCACTGAAAATGAAGCCAGGAAGGGTCTTCATAGCAACTGCATAGAGACTGCCCTTAGGAACCCTCACACACTGTTGGTGAGAATGCAAGTTGGTGCAGCCACTTTAGAAAACAGCATGGAGATTCTTCAAAAAGTTAAAAATAGAGCTACCCTATGATCCAGCAATTGTATTACTGGGTATTTACCCCAAAGATACAGATGTAGTGAAAAGAAGGGCCACATGCACCCAATGTTCACAGAATGTCCATAATCGCCAAACTGTGGAAGGAGTCGAGATGCCCTTCCACAGACAAATGGATAAAGAAGATGTGGTCCATATATACAATAGAATATTACTCAATCAATAGGACAAATACCCACCATTTGCATCAACATGGATGGAACAGGAGGAGATTATGCTAAGTGAGTAAGTTAAGCAGAAAAAGACAACTACACGGTTTCACTTTTATTTGGAACATAAGGAATAGTATGGAAGACATTAGGAGAAGGAAGGGAAAAATGAAGGGGGGTGGAAATCAGAGGGAGAGACAAACCATAAGACTATAGACTGCGGGAAACAAACTGAGGGTTTCAGAGGAGAGGTGGGGAGGGGAGTGGGTGAGCCCGCTAATGGGTATTAAGGAGGGCACAGACTCCATGGAGCACTGGGTGCTATACATAAACAATGAATCATGGAGCACTATATCAAAAACTAGTGATGTACTTACGGTGACTAATATAACATAATAAAAAAAGAAAGAAAGAAAGAGAAACTGCCCTTAAAGGAGTAGATAGGTGGGAAAGAGGAAGTCATGGAGGGCAGAACAGTTTAAAGATCTTCCTCCTTCAAAGGCAGCTTGCACAGCAGCTTTCACCTCCTCCTTTCATAGGGGTCAAATGTGGACAAGCTTCACCAGGCCCTTGAACCAAGCCCGTAACAACCTAATGATGGACGCTCATGCGTGAAATTCCCTCACCCATGACTTCCCATTATTTCTCCTTCAACACACACTTCCCTGCTCTCAAAGTCCTGTAAGGAAATCCGGAAACTAACAAATGACTCTACAACAAATCTCATCAGAGCCCTCAATGGTATTAAGGAAATCCTTTAATCTGTTAGCTTCCTCTTAAAATCCTCGAGTAGTAATTTCCAATTTCACCCCAATCCATTTAAATTATTTTCCCTTTTGTGTGCAGGAACTAAAAAATGGTTTTTTGAGAATAAGGAAAAATCACTTCCATAAACTGAATTAGGAATTTTTTTCCTTTACAGAATTCTGCAGATTTATGGTTTTTAGGATGTTACAACATTATTACAATCGCCAAATACAAATAAATCACTCACCAATCTTGTCATACAAAATCTTGTTATAGGTAAATTACATTTAATACCTAATAATAACCTTCCCATACCAAAGTTGGTAATTATACTGATAGCTAACTATACTCACCACTGTAAGCTCTTTACCAGCTGCTTTACGGAATGCTTTAGTCCACCTGACCTTGCGAGGATTCCGCTTCTTTTTAAAGTTTTTATGACACTTGGATTTACAGAATCTGAACACCTACAAAAAAAGTTAAAATACTGGAGTCAACATTAAGAATGTTTCTTTTTTTTTTTTTTTTTAAAGATTTATTTATTTATTTGAGAGAGAGAGACAGTGAGAGAGAGCATGAGCGAGAAGGTCAGAGGGAGAAGCAGACTCCCCATGGAGCTGGGAGCCCGATGTGGGATTCGATCCTGCGATTCCGGGATCATGACCTGAGCCGAAGGCAGTCGTCCAACCAACTGAGCCACCCAGGCATCCCAAGAATGTTTCTATCCTAGGATGTTATGCATGCCATAAAAACATAGTGCAAAGTCTGAGAAATGACAATGGTTCTAACAATTCCTTCTACTTACACCACCATTTAAAAATAGGTGAGACATATAAGATTAACTGTAAAATGAACTATTTTTTTTTACTATTATTTGACTATTAAATATCATCACAACTAATGGCTCAAGAGCTCCAAGTATATGGTTAAAAATCACCAGTCATTTTTACAGATAACAATTAAAACCTTAAAATCATCATGAATAATAACAATGGTTTCAAGTAAAGTTCTTTATTTAAATCCCTTCCTAATTAATAATAATTCTCAAATTTCACTTGCTATATACCTCAATGGGGGTGAAAACTTCACCTATTCCAAAATCTTCTTTGGTTCTTTCCATCCTTTTTGTTAACAGCACAAAGTAATTTCAAAAAAGCAACTAACATTGGGTATAGATTTTTGTTCTAAAGTATTTACTCACAGGTCTACTAGGAAAGTTCTTCAATATTGTAATTCTCTACCTGTATGCCAGAAGATATGACCCTTTATCAGTGCTAACTTACGATTTAATGATGCTTCAATGTGCCCCTGAAATGGCGTACTGGGACTCACTGGAAGTCTAAAATACATTATTTTATTACTTTTTAATGTCTTAGAACACAATGCAATTTGTACATCTAGAGGAAATCTGAAAAGAAAAAGTACTACTTTGGAGTACTAGATCTTGACAAAAAATCTTAAGTTTAATTATCCTACCTAGAAGATGTGGCCCATAAAAAAAGTCAAAATGAGGTATAAACATTTCAAATTGTGTGTACAGATCACAAACCTGTGTGTATATATCACAAGCCAAAATACTTTCCATGTTATGTACACTTTGTTCTATGGGGGAATTCAAACAGGTCCCTATATACACTAGGACACAGTCTTCTTAGAACAGTATAATACTAGTTTAATCTGACCCAGGTCAGTACCTCCTAGAGAGGACAGAAGTCAAAACATGTCTATATTGTTGAATTAGTTTCAAGGAATGGAAATATATGCATACAAGTGGATCTCCTAGAATATCCCACTATGAATTCACTATCAGTAAATTTTTTTAAGTATTTTCAGTCCAAAAGACTATTAACTTTTTAAGTAAAAGCCTCCTACATTAAATACCTTCTAGATAACTCCTAGACAAGTCCCCAATTCTGAGATATACCGAATGAGATGCCTGAACTCCTGGGTCTGCTCAATTCCAGAGCCAAGGAGAGTTACAGAGAAGTCTACTTGAACTCTATAGCTAATAGATGTTAACTTAAAAAGAACAAGGAAGTATCTGAAGAGAATGGAATCACTGGAGATGTGAAGCAAATTCAATCCACAAATAAGGTTCTACTATGTACCTGATATTATCAGGTGCTAGAGATACAAGAATAATTAAAATATGATACTCTACCGTGAGAAGTTTAGGCTAGGGTTATTAATAGTCTCAATTTACAAAGGAGACATTGAGATCAGGATAGGGCATACACAATACATACAATGATCATGTTTAAGTAACATGGAAATACAAAATAAGGGAGTGATTTAATCTATGGTGGGGTAAGTGATGGATGGATTGTGAGGCAAAACTTCATAGTCCTCTATCATCATCCTCAGTTTTCAACAAATGATCTAGTATTTCAGCTTCAAAGTTCTTCAACTCTTTCTTAAATTCCACTGATTGAACACTTATTAAGGACTCATTAAGAGCACATGTATTTTCTATGTTTGCAAAGTACATGAAAATAGGGGACATTAACACTAATTCTACCACTAAGAAGCTACCCAAGAAGCCTAAGAGGGGCAGTTTCTATGAGAAACTGTCTCAAAAGCTAAGAGAAAAAAGGCAGAAAAAAGAGTGGCTACAAAAATGACCAGTGCCTACTCTGGAACCAGAGTGGGATGGCAGAAAGAAAACGAAGACCACTATACTCTGCACAGGCAGATCGATGACCTCCTAACTAAATGAAAGGCGCAAAGATGATTCACACGTCTAGCAAAACTGTCTAGACATAGGACAGTGGTATTAATTCAGGAAACAAAAAAGACCTGAGGTAATTAGGAATTCTTTCAATAGGCTCACTGCTGGTTACAGACAGAATCTCTGCATCGAGTGGAAAATTCAGACTAGAGCTAAAAAAAATACAGATTTGAGAATCATTAACACAGAAAAAATTAAAGAAAGAAAGAAGAGAAATATCTTCCTTAGTGCTTCAGGACCTCTGCTTCTTATATCGCCAGCTAACTCTGTTTGGGATCCACAGGTCTTCCCTAGAGTAAGATGGCTCCCAGCCAATTCTAACCCGTCCCTACTAGCAATACACACTTCCTCATCAATATGAATTTCCACTGTGTCTGCCAGATCAACACCAACTCTAGATAGCTCCCATGATCTGTTGTTTTAATTCCTATATCCACCTGAGAAGCAGTGCTGGACAAAAATCATAAAATTATGATGACCAGATCATCTACAAAGCCTCCGTGCCCACTGTGAATTAAATGCCAACCTAGCAACTACTTAGTTCGTTTCTATAAACTTTTTATCATGCTCCTGACAACAGATATTCAAAAGTCTTCTGCAAGTTCTTTCAAGTTCCCAAACCTAGCTTTGGTCCCACACTTTCTGCAGGAGCCCCTTGCTCCTAATTAGTGACGTTATCTTCCAGCTGTAAGAGATATACGGTGATGACATAGGATCTGTATTTCCTTAGCATATCAAAGTCACCTGTCTGGAATCCTAGATCCTCTTCTCCTCCCCACAAAGACACCAATTTAACAGACCTAGTGGAAATGAAGAATCTTTTTTTTTTTTTTTCCCCCACAAGTGCCCAGTGATTCAGAAGCAAATAGGAGAGGTCGAATTCTGAGAAACAATGTATTAAATAAGCATAGAATGAGATTCATTCTGCTATAAGACAAATTCGTGTATCATTCACAAAGTCTTTCACAACCAGGCCTCGTAATTACGTTTATATTTTATGTTTATATACGTACCTTTATACCGTTATATTTTATGTTTATGTACGTACCTTTTCGTATACAGACTTATACGGGTATTTATAGCCCTACCCCACGCCTCTATCACGATATACAATCCATCCACTCACTTCCCTAGAGACTGCTTCGCAGCGCCTCTACTCAACCGTCCACTTTACTTCCACTTAGAATGCTCTCCTCACTTTTTTACGCCAACATTCAAGACCCAGGATAAATGCCATCTCCTTTCTGAGCCTCTTCACATACGGCCCTCCCCAGGTCACCTGCGCCTTCGCAATACAGAACTACTACCATGCTACAGGTAACAGTCCCATCAACTTCGACACGTCACGGACATTCTCAGGTTTTATTCGTCTCTGTGGACACAGGCCTTCGTAATGAGGCTTGACTGGACATACATTCAACAAAGTCGGCTGAATTCAAGAACTTCACTCACTCTCACTCTCAAGAGAGACCAAACAGCCCAAACACACCCCCGCACTCCCTTCGGCGCCGGCTCAAAGAACTGGGGAACCTCGCCGCCGCCAGCCTTGTCCAAAGCTGGGCTGCTGAAAGGGCTCGGTTCGGGACACCCACAAGGAGAAATGCCCTCAGGTCAAGGGCGAGGCCAGAGCTCCTTGTAAAATCACCCTCTTGGGAGGGCAGCGCAGATAACCCGAACCAAACGCTCCGGGAGCAGGAGGACCCGGCGCCGAGCCCGCCCCGCCTCACGCTCGCGGGAGCGTCGCACAGCGGGCGCTCGTCCCGGGCGTCTCACCTTGCAATCGTTGCGGACAAACATCATGCCGTGGCCGGGGTAAATAGGGCCCGAACAGAAATAACACTTCTCAATCCGCATGTTGAAACCGCGTGAGGGCCCACCGCCCAGACGCCGATCTTTAAGTGGAAGTGACGCAGCTGGGTCACAGGAAGTGATTCTCTTCAATACCCGACCCGGAAAAAGCGAGCGTCCTTCTTCCCTGAGGGCCCTGGGATGCTGTCCGAATGTGACGGCGCCACCCAGCGGCCGGGCAAGCAACAGCGCTGCCGTTTGGCGCAGGCGCAGAGCTGCAAAATTGGCCTCATGACCCTCGCTTTTCGGGAGTGGAACGTGCTGCTCTTCTTTCTGAGCTGGCTTCCACGGCGCCTAGTACCCAAAACGTCATACCCTATAACATCAGCATTTACTCATATCTTATATGGTTTGTGCTTTATCCCCGGCTGACTCCACCCACTGGGACGCCTCTAAGAACTCCTTTCTCCGCTGCCTGCCCTTTTACCCGCCCGTGATTGACGTCCCCAGCGCAGCGGGGTCGCCAGCCGCACTGAGAACCTACTTCGGGCGTTAGGACCTACGCATAGGGTTCCCTGAGGCTCAGAGAACAGTTGTTGAAAGACTCGTAGTAATTTTTTTTACCTTTTCTCCCCCTTTTAATTAATATACATGTGGTAAAAGACATTTTTGTAGGAAACTAAGTTTCGTTCCCTCGTCAGACCTCGAGATCTCATTCCCGGTGGCAATCGGTCCCTTTTATTACCTGTCAAAAATTTTTTGTGAGTAGACAAACATGTTTATGTCAGTCTGCCTGTGCCTCCCTATCTATCTATCTATCTATCTATTTATTTATTTATTTATTTGACAAACAGAGACCACAAGTAGGCAGAGAGGCAGGCAGAGAGAGAGGAGGAGGCAGGCTCCCTGCTAGAGCAGAGAGCCCGATGTGGGGCTGGATCCCAGGACCCTGAGATCTTGACCTGAGCTGAGGATAGAGGCTGTAACCCACTGAGCCACCCAGGTTCTTTTTAACACTAATGAGCATCCTATTAACCCTTTTCTGCATTTCACTGTGATCTGTCCCCTGTTATTGGAATATGGGCTCCAAGAGGATAGGGTTTTTGTCTTTTTGTCCAGAGCTACAGCTCCAATATCTAGAATAGTTCCTGGCACATAAATATATATTTTATTATTAATGAATATTTAACATTTTTTAAGATGTATTTATTTGAGAGAGTGCGTGCACCTGTGAGCAGGTGAGGAGTCTGGGGAGTCCTCCAGCAGACACCTGCTGGGTGTGGAGCCCCTCACCAGGCTCAATCCCAACACCCTAAGATCAGGACCTGAGCCAAAATCAAGAGTGGGTGGCTTAACCGAATGAGCCACACAAGGGCCTCTAACATTCTTTTTCATAGTTTGTATGTATAAGCGATTGTATGAAGGTGTCTTTTTTTTTAAGATTTTATTTATCTATTTGACAGAGATCATATGCAGAGAGGCAGGCAGAGAGAGAGGAAGGGAAGCAGGCTCCCGCTGAGCAGAGAGCCCTATGCTGGGCTCAATCCCAAAACCCTGGGATCAGGACTTGAGCCAAAGGCAAAGGCTTTAACCGACTGAGCCACCCAGGCACCCCTGAAGGTGTCATTTTAATTGGCCGCCTATGGATGGACATTGTTTCCTATTTTTCTGGTATAACAAACATCCTTATATTCCTAGCAAGACAGTCTACCTTGTGTGAGCGGAGGTGTCGGCTCTTGGATTCCCCATGAAAGATTTACCTGAGGAACTGCACTCCAGTAAAGATAGAAGGGAAATAAAAAGCAGAAAGCAGTTTATCACCGACAATATACTCTCGAAGTAAGAGGGTGGGCTGGCCCAGAAGTGGCGGCTGCTCTAGGACTAGAGGGGTTCTTTCTTTTTATAGGAGCCGGGGTCTTCTTCCAAGAGGCACGGTCTCTAATGGAGGCTGCTTCCAATCATTTGGGGGACTCCTCCCACAGTTTGGCAGGAGGAGTTTTTGACCCTATAAGGTTTGAACCAAAACTATCAAGGCAGCCTTTGCCCACTGAGTGGGGCTAAAAGCGCAATGCAAACGTTATAATGAGTTTAGGGGTTACCCTGGGGCAGAGGTGGAAGAGAAGAGCCAATTTTGCACCTGTGTTTCTTGGTCTGTTAGCCCCAGGGACTTGGAAGCCACAAAGTCAGGAGGTTGCGCCCCCAGGCTTCTAACGTGTAACCTGTTCATCACCTTCCTTGCCTCCAGCTCATTTCTAACTAAATGCCTACTCTATCACTTATTGATAATACTTTTTTTTTTCTTCCAAAAGAGAGTTTACAGAGAAAGGCTAGGTCAGAGGATATGATAGGTATTCTTTTAAAATTTGGAAGCTAATACTGAATGCTGTCTAAAAGGTTTTACCAATTAACACTCAACAACAACCACTAAGATCCTGATTTCACCACATCCTTGTCAAAAAAATAATCTTTACCAGTTTGAGGTTAAAATTTATTTCATTATTATTTTCACTTGCATTTATTTATGAACGAGGTTAAGAATTTTTCCAAATGTTCAAAATCTATTTTGTTCTGTGAATTGCCCCACAGTGATTCTTAACAGCACTTTACGTATTAAGAAAGTTAGTGCTTTGCAGACACTTAGATACTATTTCCCAATTTATTGATATTTTAAACTTTGTCTATAGTATTTTTCCATCCAGAAGTTTTCTTTGTATATATCCAAACTTATACTTTTGTTTGTTTTGGATTTGCTGTTTTGCTTAGAAGGCATTTCCCTTTGCAAAGTTGTTTTTCAACAATTTTTCTCCATTATTTTTACAGTATTTTTCACATTTGCATTTTTAACTAAACTGGAATTTACTTAAGTATAAACGACATAGGATTCCTGTTTTGTCTTGTTTTTTTTTTTTCTAATAACATATGTTGAGTAAGGCATCATTTTCTTCCACTAATTCAAAATGTCTCTTTATGTGCCAGTTCTGAAATGTTTAAATTGTAATTTTTTAAATAACGGGGTTTACCTGCAGCCCTCCTCTCACTTTCTTGGCCTTCTTTTTCATTGCTTCTCTGGCTATTCTTTTTTTTTTTTTTTTTAAAGATTTTATTTATTTATTTGACAGAGAGAGCTCACAAGTAGACAGAGAGGCAGGCAGAGAGAGAGAGGGAAGCAGGCTCCCTGCTGAGCAGAGAGCCTGATGCAGGACTCGATCCCAGGACCCTGGGATCATGACCTGAGCCGAAGGCAGCGGCTTAACCCACTGAGCCACCCAGGCGCCCCTCTGGCTATTCTTTAAAAAAAAATTTTTTTTCAGTTTAACTTTAGAATCAGTTTGTCTAATTAGAATCAACAAATACATATAATTTTTGCTTTCATCTGGTAATTATATTTACTTTTCTTCTCTAATCATTTGACTAGTAATTCCAGAACAATGTTAGCAACAAAGGCACATATCAGAAATGTTAGTAATAAACATTTGCCCAAAATTCATTGCCAACCAAGAGACTGAAAATTATTTAATCCTTGTTAAATCCTCTCCCTCTCTTATTCCCATCAACAATTACAGAAGAATCTCACCAGTCCTCCCAAGCTATTTACACAACTCCCTCACAACTCCTGTTTTATCCTGCTACTCAAAAAAGAAATCTCCTACCCTTCTCACTTACTTGATCACCCAGCATCCCCCTCTTACCTTCAGTATCAGAGGCCACATCCCTTATCAGTGCTCTTAATCCCGTGCCCTAAGGTTTCATTGGAGGCTTTGTTCCTTTCAGCCTATAAGCATATTCAGTACTTTACTTTAGGTTGAATGGATGAGTAGCCTGCCTTCAAAGCTTTTTTCTTTCCAATTATTACAACAGAATGCATGCGAAAAGAGAGCAAGACATGGAGACCACATCCAGTAAATTGAGCTAAAATCTTGGAAATACTATTTCTTTTCATTCATCCTGCTTGAGACAGGATTCCTGAATCTGAAAGTATGTGTTTTATCATTACTAAAAAATCTTCAGCTCTTTTCTTATATTGCTTCTTCTTTTATTTTCTCTAATTTCTTCTTCTAGAATTCCTAATGGATATAAATTGGAGCTTTTATCTTTCCTCTGTATTTCTTTCCTTAGTTGCTCTTTATCTCTGCTGAAGTCTGTGTAATTTCCTCCAAACTAGCTTCTAGTTCACTGATTCTCTCCAACTGTGTCAAACTCGCCATTCAACTTTTGACCATTAAGTTTTGAATATCGATGGCAATATTTCTCATACATGAAGTATTTTCATTCAGTCCAATTTTGTAACTTTAATAATGCCTTCTCTTTCCAGATGTTTCAATTCCTTTTATGTTTGCAATTTTCTTAAACATTTTTACCTTATGATCTCCATCTGATAAATATATTATTTGAAGTTCTTAAGTGTAAAATACTGCTGCTTTGGGTTTACTGACCCTTACTCCTGATTGAGGCTGAGAGGGCAGTGAAGGAATGGGTTGTCATTTTTAATTGTGAGTTCATCCTTGTAGACTGTTTTCTGGAAGAGTCCTGTAAAGTATGGGTGGAGATGTTCCCTCTAAAAAGATTTTGCTTTGCTTCTACTAAGTCGTCCAGAAGTATTACCAGCCACAAATCACTTTTTTATGTTAACTTCTTGGCTTAGCCATTCTCAGACAAAAAAAAAGTAGGTACTATAAATTTGAACCTAAACCTGTGTAAAAAGTTCTACGTTTCTCAGGAGAGACTGGGACATAGAGCGGGCGCTGGATTTTTGTCTATTTGGGGGTGAGGGCTTCTGCATTCTAGTGCCCTACCTCCACCATATCTAAGACTTTCTCCCCTAATGGCATGTAGTCACTAAAACCAAGCACCTTGGTTACTAATATTGGCAAAATGAAACCAAAAGCAAACCACACTTAGTATCAAGTTGTTGAAATTTCTTTCTGTTGCTGCCATTGCTGTTGCCCTGTTATTGTCTATTTTGTGGGAGGAAAGGAGTGGTCGCAGAATATTTCCCTTACTTTATCGAGAGAACAATACTACATTTAAAAAATGGCGCCTGGGTGGCTCAGTGGGTTAAGCCTCTGCCTTCGGCTCACGTCGTGATTTCAGGGTGACTGGTATGGAGTCCCATGTCGGGCTCTCTGCTCCATGGGGAGCCTGCTTCTCTCTCTCTCTCTGCCTGCCTCTCTGCCTACTTGTGATCTCTCTCCCTCTCTGTCAAATAAATAAATAAAATATTTTTTTAAAAATACATTCATTATGGGGCACCTGGGTGGCTCAGTGGGTTAAGCCTCTGCCTTCAGCTCAGGTCATGATCCCAGGGTCTGGAGATTGAGTCCCGCATCTGGCTCTCTGCTCAGTGGGGAGCCTGCTTCCCCCACCCTCCTGTCCCCTGCCTGCCTCTCTGCCTACTTGTGATCTCTGTCTGTCAAATAAACAAATAAATAAATAAATAAAATCTTTAAAAAATACATTCATTATATTCTATTCAGCATTATCTAAATGTTTGTAGTGGAAGAACTTTCCAGTTATATAGTCACCAATACTGCCAAAAATAGAAGTCCTGGAAATAAAATACCATACAGAAATTTCCAGTTTATAAAAATGTCAATCAAAACATTCCCTTTGAACATTTCTTAGATTGCAGAAACCTTGACATCAACTTTAAGATACAGAATGTACTTCTCAGATTTCCCAATTTCTCACATAAACCATAAACACATGTGAGCCTGTCTAAACATTTTTGAAGCTGTTTTTATTTTCAAATTTTATGCCTCTTTGAACACTAACAGTGACTCCTCTTTGAAAACTCATTCAGTTAACTCTGCTGCCACTGAAGTCCTCTGCGCAGTTCACCAATAACCTACTGTGTAGTGGCCCTTTTCTGTATAGTGGCAACACAATTCTGAAGAAAGCTGCCTGAGTCGCATTTGTCATGGAGTTTATATCTTTTCTTTTTTTAAGATTTATTCATTTATTTATTTGAGAGACATAGAGAAACAGCATGAATGGGAGGGGCAGAGGAAGAGGTAGAATCTCAAGCAGACTCCATACTGAGCAGAATCCCCAGAATAACCTAGAATACCTCAGAAGGAGAAGTATAAGGAAGTTATATTCACACACAAACTTGGCAGCCTAGACCACTTTTTAATTAAAAGCTTAATTGGCACAAAGTTCACTTAGAATACACTTCACTTTTACACAGTCTTATAAATAGAAAAATGCACTGATGCCCCCAAATGATACTTTAACACCAAATTCAAACAAAGGATTTCCAAAGAGAATACAGGTTATTTATTTCAATAATTAAAGATAGTTCTTGCATGTATACTGTATCATGCATATGTTTAATTGCGTATTATGCTTAAAGCCAATGGAGAATTAGCTAATTGCTGTTTGGTTCTTGAAAAAAGTGAAACATACAATGTCTTCTTTTGAACTACATAACAGATCATATAAAATGACACCTGATACATAGCTGTAAAATTAGGATTTGCTCCACTGAAGTCTACAGCAACTTCAGAAGGTACTGCTGTGATTAGGGTACTACCTTGTAATGTCTGGATCTTTTCCTTACTGGAATATACAATCCAAATGCATAGGACTCAATGACTTCCTTAGTATTTAAAAGAAGTCTTCACTTCAAGGATAGAAACATATAAGATCTCAGTGATCACAGCTAATTTTTTTAAGGGAGTAGTAGGAAGGAAGTGGCAAAGAAATAGGATAGATACTCAATAGAAAGCTATTTGAAAATAACCATGTAAAAGTAATTACTTCCATCATAGCTGTATGCTCCTAACTACAGTTCTTCCAATCATTTGCCACCACAAGATGCATTTATTATTATTCTTTAAATTATAATGAATGGTAATTCTTTCTAAATAGCCATTAAACTCTTTGGAAATTTTAATCTAATTTTCTTAAACCACTTTAATAAATAAGAATTTCCCCTCTGACCTTTATAAACACCTGCCACGAAGCATATTTTAAAACTAACTTTAATCTGATACAAAGACACTTAGGCAATGCAGAGGAATTCATGATCTTGGCAAGACCCAGCAAGTACAATAAATGCCTGTGATCTCAATAAAAAATATAGGCTAGTTAAGGCTTCATTTTTCTTATATTGAGCTATAATATAAATGTAACTGCTTAAATACAAACATCCTTCTTCTACCAAATAGCAAACATTTTATGTAATTAAAATCTAATTCCTTCAACTCCACCAATGTAAAAATAAAACAAGTTGCAAATATCAATAATACAAAGCATGATGGCGAAAACAAAAAATTAGTAGTTTACAAGTTAATTAAAACTGCAGTCTGAGGATGCCAGACCAACATTATAAATATGAAGAAAAAGAAGCTAAATGCTTACTTATCACAAATAACTTTGGCATAAGCACCAGCTATGTTCAAATGTGGCCAGTGTGTAGGCCAAGTATAAACACACAGATCATAGTGAAATAAAGCCACAAAAATTTAATTCCCTGATCCTTCAATCACCCCTTCAGAGCAGTGGGAATATAGCAGGAAGCTAGAAGCCCCACTTCCGTTGCTTATACTATATTAAGGTACCCCTAACCTCACCCATAACCCCCTTCCTACCAACAAGAGTCATAGTGAATATGCAATTGGTCAATCCACTTTATCCAGTCTATAGCTATAAGCATCATCTATGCTATATTCATTTAAAGACACTCTTCATATAAATTAATACTCAAGGACATTGAACTGATGTTTGTGTATATTCTTATTTAACAATCAAGTGGTTTACATGGCATTTTATAAGGTCACCCACAGTACGAGTAGTAGGGTATTTTAATTTGGATTAAAGATTGGTAGTTTTATCATTGTATCTAAGACTTTGAGTGTTAGACTCTGGACTGATGTATGTTAAGGCAGATGATGGTATCTTTAGTCTTTCTACATAATAAATGCACTCTGCTGTGGCTATGAATTCCTCAATTCTAAATCATCTACTGCCATGCACTAAGGTTTTATAAGGCACGTGTGGCTCTGAGAAATATTTCTCATAACTCTGGGGCTGAATGTTAAGTATTTACAGAGCTGCAGCAAATAAATTTTAAAACCAGAGAGGTCTAAGTGAAATGGTAGAAGCAGTTTGTACGCAATGCCTGTGCATCTCTCTCTGCCATGTATCGCCCATAGAAAAGACCACAGACGCGGGCCACTTGAATGACTGTGTAGCTCACTGGACTCTTCAACAACCACAGATCCCCTTCTCCTTTTCTTCATTCAAGTGATCTCTAGAGGTGTGACCATTTGACCGGACCACTCCTTCAGGAATCCAGGATTTGTCTACACACCGTTCCATTCGCTTCATTATCAGGTCCAGAAGCATCTCGATTGCTTCGCTTACGTTTGTCCCGTTGGCAGCACTAGTTTCAAAGTAGGGAATTCTGCAAGACAGAGACAACTCAGGTAACAACATATGGAGGGAAAAGACAGTGACCTTTGCCCTTGATAATTCAACTTCAAAAATGAGGATAAATATATAAGGTAATAAAAACACTCTACCACAGGGGTACCTGGGCAGTTCAGTGGGTTAATCATCTGCCTTCAGCTCAGGTCGTGATCCCAAAGTCCTGGGGTTGAGCCCTGCATTGGGCTCCCAGCATGCTAAGGAGTCTCTTTCCCCCCTCCCTCTGCCCCTTCTCCTTCTTGTGCTCTCTTTCTCATGAATAAATAACAACTTAAAAAAAAAAAAACTACCATAACAGTAAAGTAAAGTAAAAAAAGACTCTAAAATAATTGACACAACTCCTAATAGAGAAAAACTTCTGGAAATTTTCATTCCCCTTTCACAGATGATTAAACTGAGGCTCAGAAAGATGAAGTGATTTGCCCAATTTCATAAAGATAGAAAGTAGCAGGGCTAGGATTTGAACTCACAGTAGCTTGATTCCAGTGTTACCAACTTAACCATAAATTCTGCTGGTTCCAAACTAATCTACTTTGTACGAGGATATCCAGAACAAATCCCTTTCATTTGCTGCACTTGGGGAGAGAGGGACTGACATCAGAGAGGAATGCAAGCTCACTGGCTGTGTTCATCAAAGATTTTGCCACTTGTCAACTCCAGGCTGTATTCTTGGACCATAAACTTGAAGACATTCTAAAATCTACAACATCTCAGAGTTTCTCAAGGACATCAGTCCTTTATTATCCAAGGACCTTGGTAAATTTGTTTAAACTTTTAATAACTCACAAAATACGGTTTAAAAACCATAAAGCTGCTTCTCACATAATTTTGAGAAATCAGTCTTCTTGCAGTAGGTTAGTCCTAGTGGATTAATCAACTTTCACGTTCTTCCTGCTTCTTAATGAAGCCATGAAAACAGTGATAAAACTTTCTCAAACTACTGAGTTCATGTCTACCATTTAGTAAGAAATCTCACCAAAATGCTCTAAGATATAAAAACTGCAAAATAAAGTTGTTTTGCAGGTGTCCTGCAATTGAATTCAGTAAAATGTTCCTCACATTTACAGGGACTTTAAAATCCTCCACCAGTATTAATTTTCTTGAAGAACACCTTTGTTTTCTCATGTTCTCCTAGAATGTTAACATTACATCAGTGACTCTGATTACAATGTCAGTTACTCTTTCTATTATTTCTTGGCTAGGAGCAGCTTCTACAATGAGAGCTTTATATATAAATATATATAATGTGTAATATTATATATTAATATTATATATAATAAATATATTAAAAAGAGCTTCATTTATAGATTTCTTTTTTAAACTTCCTAGTGCTTTTACAGATCTTTCCACAGCTGCTTTGCTTCTCATGTCACTAAGCACATTAGGGGGTACACGTGTAGGAATACAAGGCTATTTCGCCATTATGATTCTTTGTGATGCTATATTATTATCTGCACACTTCCTGTAAGAGCCGACAGGCCTTGTAACTCAACCTCTTCAATTCTCTCCTGCTTTAGGGTAGCTCTTAAAAACTAGATGAGGAGGGGTGCCTGGGTAGCTCAGTGGGTTAAGCCTCTGCCTTTGGCTCAGGTCATGATGTCAGGGTCCTGGGATTGAGCCCCACATCGGGCTCTCTGATTGGCAGGGAGCCTGATTCTCTCTCTCTGCCTGCTTCTCTACCTACTTGTGATCTCTCTGTGTGTGTCAAATAAATAAAATCTTAAAAAAAAAAAAACTGAATGAGGAACTCATAATTCATCTGAGCATTTATCCATCCACCTGTGAGTACTGTGAGACGTGGTTGCTCCACTGATTGTACCATGCCCACAATCAGACCCCTCAGACTAACTCTAAAACACCTTAATCAGAGAATGGTATGCTGAGCAAATTACATGGTCTTAATCTTTTTGAACCTCCTGCCTGGCTAAATCTTTGTTGTTATCAGTCCTCTTAATTCCATCTTCATCTGCTGCCTTATCCACAAAAAGAAGATATTGCATCTTTCCCATTTCCCTGGTCACATGCAGTATTTGATTACCAAGTATTAAGAGGGCATCCTTTGTGGGGATTCAACACTTATTTATCAAGCCCTTATGATGTTTTTGAGCTAAATCATTGGAATGGTGCTTTATGCTACCATTGTTACAGGAATACTTTAAGATGGAGAATTCTCAAAATTTCAATACTTATTATTTTCTTCATCCTATGCTTTCTCAACTACACCATGAAGAATCATTTAAAGTCTACAGAACATTTCTCATACTTAAAAAGGCTTAATCATTTTATTACCATTCAGAAATAAATTGTTTCATGGAAAAGCAATGGTAAAACTCATCCCTCTCCCCAAGAATAATAAGCTGAAATTGGAAAGGCAAAAAGAAATATATATATAGAGAGAGAGAGAGAGAAAAAAAAAAGGAGGAGGGGGAGGAACAGGAGGAGGAGAGAAGGTGGGAGTGAATGAGGAAAGAAAGGAAAAGAAGAAGAAAGAAAAAAAGAAAGGAAAGGAAGAAAGAAAAGTGAGCAGAACTTTATCATAGTAATGCACATCTGATTTTTTGAAATCCCCTAAAGTCCATTATAAAAATAGCTTTTGAATTCAAGTCCTGAGCCTCACTGATTTCCTCAACTGAATCTCCATTAAGCTATTTCCACTTTCCATTGTTTTTCCCTCTCAGCTCCTGAAAATTGCCTCAGTTATTTTTGAGGCATAAATGAGAAATTACAAGTTGAAAATACTTCTAAAATCCATAAAAGTCTATGCATAGAAAGAGATCCATAAAAATCTATGCATAGGGGGCGCCTGGGTGGCTCAGTGGTTGGGCCGCTGCCTTCGGCTCAGGTCATGATCTCAGGGACCTGGGATCGAGCCCCACATCGGGCTCTCTGCTCAGCGGGGAGCCTGCTTCCTCCTCTCTCTCTGCCTGCCTCTCTGCCTGCTTGTGATCTCTCTCTGTCAAATAAATAAATAAAATCTTAAAAAAAAATCTATGCATAGAAACTTATAGAAATCTACGCATAGAAGTTAGAAACATCTTGGACAAAGGTTAAGAGTCATAATCTCTGAAGTCAGGCTGCCTGGATTCAAATCCAAGAATGACCCTGGCAAGCCATGAAATGGTACCTCAGTTGCTTCACCCGTAAAACTAAGTAATATCAGTGCCTTCTTATAAGGATTAAATAAGTTAACATTTAAAGTGTTTATATCTGAACTGACACAGGAAATGTGTTATTTTTGATACTTGTGTCACTGATAAATGTTTCTTATTTCCAACACAGAATAGGTTAGGTACAGAAGTTTCCTTGTAATTTTGTTGTTTAACACTCAGAACACATCATCCCATAGAAACAGTATCACTGAGTCATGGACAGTCATAGCTCCAAGAAACCTGAACAACATTATAAACATTAAATTCCCAAACTAGTTTACAAACTATTGATTTAATCCGTAAGGTAGCTGATCTATAGTACTGTCCTAAATTCTAGTACCTAGGACCATGCTTCCTTCCTTTCGTCAGGGCTGGCTCACTCAGACCTGTGCTTGCTGAAGTGCTTCATGCTCCAAAGCATCTGCCTACCATGAGTCGCTATCGGATTCCTCATTGCTCCAAGTGACCTTCACCAAATGCAGAGAGAAAGGGATCTGACTTTACTGATTAAGACTAAGGTATTAGTACCTCTAGCAGACCTATAAGCTATTTAATATATTTACTAACTTAAGCAAGTATTTTTTTTTTAAGATTTTATTTATTTGAGAGAGAGACAGTGAGAGAGAGCATGAGAGAGGAGAAGGTCAGAGGGAGAAGCAGACTCCCTGTGGAGCTGGGAGTCTGATGCGAGCCTCGATCCTCGGACTCCGGGATCATGACCTGAGCCAAAGGCAGTTGCTTAATCAACTGAGCCACCCAGGCACCATAAGTAAGTATTTAATTGGTATAACTTCAGGGTATAGGAGGTAAGTTATAATATTTTAAGTCACTCATAGAAATATTGTACATCTTTTAATAAGATGTAGTTTATTGAGGTACCTGGGTGGCTCAGTCATTAAGCATCTGCCTTTGGCTCGGTCATGGTCCCAGCATCCTGGGATCCAGCTCTGCATGGCATCAGGGCTCCATGCTCAGCAAGAAGCCTCTCCCTCTCCCACTCCCCCTGCTTATGCTCCCTTTCTTGCTGTCTCTCTCTGTCAAATAAATAAACAAAATCTTAAAAAAAAAAAAAAGATTTTTTTTTATTATGTTCAATTAGCCACTCTATAGCACATAATTAGTTTTTGACGTAGTGTTCAGCAATTCATTAGTATAACGCTCAGTGCTCATCACAACATGTAACCTCCTCAATATCCACCACCCTGTTACCCACCCCCACCTCCCTCCCCTCTGAAACCCTCAGATTGTTTCCCGGGTTCCATAGTCTCTCATGGTTCATCTCCCTCTCTGATTTCTTCCCATTTAGTTTTCCCTCCCTTCCCCTATTGTCCTCCGTGCCATTGCTTATGTTCTGTTGGGGTCGATTCCATGTTAAAACCTGTTAAACCCCTAGGGCCTGCCTGGGCCTACTTAGCCAAAGTGACTTCATGTTGCCCAGGTAGACATTTTGTTGTTTAATAAATGCCTCATCAGTTACTGATATCAGTTCCAGGTAACTGTTGCTAAAACACACCTAAAACAAGGCTATTTTGTTTAATAAATGCCTCAACAGTTATTGGTATCAGTTCCAGGTTACTGTTAATAAAACACACAGGTAAGAGACACATCCAATCAGCCAAAGCCACATACGTAGAAGTTTGCGGTTGCGCCCTATAAAACTAACCTGTAAGACCAAGCGGGGTAGCGGGGGTGGTATCACTCGCTTCAGAGGCGGCCCTAGCCGGTCAGTCTAACTTCTAATGTCTGGCATAGAATAAGGCTTTGCATAACTTTCACTCTGTCTCAGTCTCGTTCCTTTGATAACTGACCCAACATGTTCCACATATGAGTGAAACCATATGACAATTGTCTTTCTCTGCTTGACTTATTTCACTTAACATGTAGTTCGTTTTAAAAGATTTTATTTATTGGGCGCCTGGGTGGCTCAGTGGGTTAAGCCACTGCCTTTGGCTCAGGTCATGATCTCAGGGTCCTGGGATCGAGGCCCGCATCGGGCTCTCTGCTCGTTGGGGAGCCTGCTTCCCTCTCTCTCTCTCTGCCTGCCTGTCTACTTGTGATCTCTGTCAAATAAATAAATAAATAAAATCTTTAAAAAAAAAAAAAGATTTTATTTATTTATTTGATAGAGACACAGAGAGAGGGAACACAGCAGGGGTAGCGGGGGAGAGAGAAGCAGGCTTCCCACCAAGCAGGGAGCCTGATGCAGGGCTCAATCCCAGGACCCTGGGATCATGACCTGAGCCAAAGGCAGACACTTAACAGCTGAGGCACCCAGGTGCTCCTTAACAATTTGACTCCAAATTCAAGGAACAACCTTCTCTCCTTCGAGGATATTGTCCTGCAATTTGTGAAGTTCCAGGTCATGTGACCTGGAGTCTGATTAACATTTTTTCTTTAAAGATTTTATGTATGTATTTATTTATTTGAGAAAAAGAGAGAGAGAGAGCACAAGCAAGAGTGAGAGTCAGAGGGAGAAACAGGCTCCCCCCGCTGAACTGGGAGCCCAATGTGGGGCTCAGTGACGGGAACTTGGGATCATGGGATCTGAGCTGAAGACAGACGCTTAACCGACCGAGACACTCAGGAGCCCCAGCAATCTTAATCTTTAGACTAATCATTCAGAGTCTTCTGAACAACTAGGGCAATGTGGTCTTTGTTTCTACAGGAATTAGTGAATGCTCGAGTTCACTCTGCTCTGCTCTCTAAGCTGTCAGAGGAGAAGCAAATGAGACCCACAGAGAAGAACCTGAAATAAGACTTTCTTTCCACAACAAAATGATGCTCCAGAGTCAGACATGTGCCTTTGTGTTCACATTTGAAAACTAGACTGTCCAGCTTGTGCTAAGGACAAAGGAGTCTATAGGATAGAGTTAGTACTATTTTTATGTCCACATCTTCTTGATATTCACTTTTAGAAGGCATTTGGGCTACATCATCCAACCACTTCTCCATATCTGTAAAGAGGGTAACAGTGGTTCATGGAGTCATGGAAGGAGAAAATGAGATGCACAAGCATAGCATCCAGCAAGTGCCCAATAAATCTGACTCTAATGGACTTTTTCCTTCTCTTAAAATAATATTCTGTTTTTCCTAAAACTTACTAGGCAAAAATTTAGTAAAATTAGCTGACATTCAAGAGGATCAGTTGTCACCCTTTTTAACCATAGAGTGATATGGTTCCTTCTCTCCACACGGTGGTGCTAATGGAGCATTACTAGGGCCAGTATAGACCAAATCTTTAAAAAAAATCCTGTGTAGCTATTTGTAATTTTCAATTCAAAAATGACCACTCAACAGCTGTTTGGAATGGATGCAGAACACCAGTTATGATGTGTTTTTTAAAAAGAAATATATTAGTCATAGATTTTAAAATAAATATAAAATGAGGAAAATGGCAAAGGACTTCAAATCAATGAGGGGGGTATTATTATCACTTACAGTCTTTCACCAGGATATCTAGATCCTGCTTATGCAATATATTGGTCAGGATCCACATCAAGCTGATTTCTATTATTTATATCCCCAAAACTAGAAGATCCTAGATTATAGTTACAGGTTGCCAGGAATGAAAGCAGGTGTATTTGATGGTGCTGTCAAATGGTTCTGGATTATTTGGCTCACATGTGGATCCAGATATCATGGAAAATTTTTTCACTAAATTAAGAAATGTGTCTCACTACTTTTCACAGTCTGTTGAATGCTAAATGAACAAGCACTTACAAGGAAGGATGGGTGTATGGACCGTTTCAACCCACAAGATTGTGCCAAGTGAAATCTAGGTCCTCCCCTGAGTTGCAGGGGGCTCTGAAAATCAGTCTTGTATGTTTAATTTTAGTTTAGGTATGTGGCTTTAAAACATGCCTTCCCAATGATACATCATTATTTCTTGAATGAAGGAAAGATGTCATGAAGTATGCAAAGAATCAAATTATTTGTGATCAAGTTATTCATGCCACATTTCAGTCTAGCTAGGACACAGCATTCTGCTGAGCTAAGCCACTTGAACCCCAGAAACGGTCTGTGCTCATATTATTAATGTTGTAAATAAATGTTTTTAACACATTATTTAATCCAGAAACTCTTGAACACCTTCTTCATCAATAGCCACCATGCTTCAGTGGGGGAAAAGTCATCTTAAATTTGCTGCCCTTAAGAGAGTAGATCTTAAAAGTTATCACCAGAAGAAAAAAAAAAATTGGGTGCCTGGGTGGCCCAGTCAGTTAAGCGTCTGCCTTTGGCTCAAGTCATGATCCTGGGGTCCTGGGATCAACCCCCACATCGGGCTCCCTGCTCAGTGGGAAGACTGCTTCTCCCTCATCCTCTGCAGCTCCCCCTGCTTGTTCTCTCTCTCTGTCAAATAAATAAATAAATATTTGAAGAAAAAGAAAAAAATTATAACTGTGTGCTAATGGATAATAACCAAACTTACTGTGGTAGCAATCTATACATATATCCAATCATCACTGTATGCCTAAAACTAATACAATGTTATATATCAATTATTTCTCAATTTTAAAAAATGTTCTACCCATTCCTTTGTATAGCACATGAAATATGTACATATTCAATTATCACAGTTTCATTGTATTCACAATTTTCTGTATGTCCTTCAACTCAGAATCAAAAATGGAAAGGCCTCTAATGACCACCAACTATCCCGTGTGGGAAAAGAAGGCCGAGAGGTTTAGATGCAGCCGTTTTTAACTCATCAAGTCCTCGCCTGCTCACTTACAGCTGGCATACTCTCACTACCAATCCCAGTGTCCAGTTCCAGTCTATACCACAGCTGATTTAATCAACCGAGAGAAAAAGTATCCTCCCTCCTCAAACATGGATTTTCCAGTGAGGAGTCATTAAGCACATTTCCCTCACCCATGCAAGGCACATTAGACAATGCCTCATATTCTCTAATGATTTATCCAATTATACCATCAACAAAAGTATCTGCCAGCATGCACACCTGTAGTAACTTGACATGCATACCAT
This sequence comes from Mustela putorius furo, assembly GCF_011764305.1. Lineage (NCBI taxonomy): Eukaryota > Metazoa > Chordata > Mammalia > Carnivora > Mustelidae > Mustela > Mustela putorius. The sequence goes on from NW_025421437.1 coordinate 461,570, forward strand.
TGGTTCTCAAAGCACTACCTTCAATCACCTGCAGGAGGGAATCAGTTAGAAACGAATTTCTGGGGGCACCTGGGTGGCTCAGTGGGTTAAGCCGCTGCCTTCGGCTCAGGTCATGATCTCAGGGTCCTGGGATGGAGTCCCACATCGGGCTCTCTACTCAGCAGGGAGCCTGCTTCCTCCTCTCTCTCTGCCTGCCTCTCTGCCTACTTGTGATCTCTCTCTGTCAAATAAATAAATAAAATCTTTAAAAAAAAAAAAGAAAGAAAGAAAGAAACGAATTTCTGGGTTCTACCCCAGAGCCACTAATCAGAAATTCCTTAGGAGTCAGAGTTCAGGCAATTTTGAAACACACTAAGGTTTGAGATCCAATAGTATCACCTCAAAGAGGAATGTTGCCAATGCTGGTTAGGTTTGCCCTTCCAACATGTTTTACTTTGTAGCTATTTTTTAAAGCATTTTGGCAACAGTGTAGACCACCCTCATTTTGACTGGCAGGAGGACAAGTTCGGGCAAACTTCTGTTTTGCTCCTTTCTCTCACTTTATTGACAATATTACTCAATATAACATACTAGAAAACATTATTTTGCCCTTGTTCTAGAAAAAACCTGAAAATTAAAGGGAATTAGATGTAAATAGATTCTTAGTCTACTAAACACAGTTTCTGATATTCTTCATCATACACGTAATTCACCCGTTCCTTTTCTGGCTCCTGCATGAAAGTCTTATTCTCAGATTTCCTTGTTGTCACAGACAGATTTATTTTTCATATTTGTACTATAACATGTTCTTTATTAGGTTTGCGAAGTTTTTCTGAGACATTGTCTTTCATTCTCCAAGTGCATGTATACTTAAGAGAAGTACTTATGAACCAATGATTCATTTTTAGGTACTGGAGAGGAAAGGGCGCATAATAGTAACAAAATGCAAATTTACCAGATAATATACAAGTAATGCAAAGAGATGCCATAAACCATATTCTATTTTTCCACTACTAGCATGGAGATGAACTGACCAACACAGCCCTTTAGTACATGTGCAATCAATGAAAATATTATAATTAAAAATGAAAAAAAATCTGTGAAAATAATCATTAAACTTACATGTCAGGTTTGTGAAATGCATATGCACTAAACTGTTTCTTTTGCTTCTGAAGTGATCAAACAGCTTACAGTATTTTTTAAAGATTTATTTATTTGAGAGAGAGAGGGCATGCAAGTGCCTGTACGTGGTGGGGGAAGGAGAGGGAGAGAGAAAGGATCTTAAGCAGGCTCCATGCCCAGCAAGGAGCCTGACACAGGGCTTGATTCCACGACCCTGAGATCATGACCTGAGCTGAAACCTAGAGTAGAACACTTAACCAACTGAGCCACCCAAGTGTCTGCAGAACAATATTTTATGCTTCCTAATCCTTTTTTTTTTTTTAAGATTTTATTTATTTATTTGACAAAGAGAGACACAGCGAGAGAGTGAATACAAGCAGGGGGAGTAGGAGAGGAAGAAGCAGGCTTCCTGCTGAACAGGGAGCCCGATGTAGGACTTGATCCCAGAACCCTGGGATCATGACCTAAGCCAAAGGCAGTTGCTTAATGACTGAGCCACCCAGGCACCCTGTGCTTCCTAGTTCCTAAGGAAATTCTGTTTCTCTCTCTTTCCTTTCTTTGCCAATAGAAATCCCTTCTCTCATTTTAACTGAATGCAGAAACCTGAGATTAAACCTCTCTTATGAAGTACTCCCCAGACCTTGTGAGCTGGGAACAGATGAAAGACATGCCCTGGCCCCCCAGACTCCACCTACAGACAGAAGGCATAGTTGGGCTCTTTGATATGAAGGAGGAAGTAGAATCCTGAGAACCAGAAGAGAAGAAACAAACAAAAGGCTGAAGAAGCCAGGAGGGGGGAGCAGTCCATCCTGGCTCCCCTCTGGTACTTGGGGACACGGTTATTGGATCTAGCTAACTCCCTTAGATGCCCTATTTCTTTTGGCCTCACTGACATATTTCTCAAAAGCATGGTCTGCATCCACAGTTTCCATTGCTTCATCACTTACTTCCTCCTTGCTCCCTTGCAACATAGCTCCCAGCTCCCAGTTTCGACACTTCAGTACTCTCCGTGGTATCTGGCCCTCCCTCCTTCCTTCCTACTGCATTACCCGAGTGCCTCTCAAGGGTAGAAGAGCATATCAGAATGGCCTGTGGGGCTTTGCCAGCCTCCACCTCAGAATCACTACTCCAGGCGGATTGTGTCAAAAGCTCAGGAGGTATTTGCTGAAAGCTCCTGGGCACGTCTAACCTGACAATCATGTGGAGAGTTTCTACGAGACACTGATGCCCAGGCCCTCATCTGCAGGGTTTTGTAACATGTTAACTCGGTTCGGTTGAACATTTCCCAGAACTTCCTTTCCAGTTAGGGTGGATCACAGGAGAGATCTGGGGGAGCTGAGGGAGTGGAGGTGACGCCGCAGCCATTCAGTAGTTCTCATACATCATTGCTTAGCTGCTGGCTTGTGTGGTTGCATAAACCAGGACCTGGACCTGGACCTGTTCCACCTTCCCCAAGACCCTCCTTCAGTTTCTCCAACTCCTTGGCCAGGTGCATGTGCTTAGCCCTGTGACAAAGGTCCCTGGCTTCTCTGGGATACCCAGACCATCCCGGTCAGAGGCAACAAACCCTGAGGCAGGTCTCAGTCTGTTATGGGTCTTTAGGTGGTGTTTGCTCTCCCCACCTTAAACCCGCCTTCCCTTCCTGACTGCCTGACCTGTGGACTTCAAGTTTCAGTGTCAACACCTCAGAGACGGCTTAACCAGCTGCCACAAGTGCATAAGGTCAAATACCTGTAACAAATGTCTTCATATGTAAGTATGTTTCTTCCACTGAATCTTACCTGAAAAACCACTCCAGACCAAGGACCTCAGAAGCTCAGAGGTGAGGCCCGGACACAAACATTTGTTAAAAGCTCCTCAGGCTTCTAACATGGGTAAGCACCATCTACACTAGAGTGAAAACCTTCACATCCTATTGCAAATATATGCCAGAGCGAGCTAGTATAATTGATGGGAATAGATACACCCACCACCCCAGGCTGTCTTACCTGCCCCTAGAATTGAAAAAGATCTAAAATCCTGTTCTGCCCCACCCTGCCTATTTTGTCCAATTTATTCCTTTTTCTTTTCCACAAATACAGCTCCTACCCATCTAACAGATCACCGCAATCTTCTTGTCTCTAGTATTTCCTCCCTTCACATTAGCCCATGCACCTCTCCCAGACTGATCTAGAGAAGTACTTACCACATCCCTCCATGTTCAAAGGATTTCAGCAACTCCCTGCTCCCCAGAATTTCAGCAACTCTCCTTACCTGGTATTCTAAACTCTCTAGACACTGACTTCTTCCCACCTGACCAACCTAATCCTTCTACTCCCTTCCCAATGTGAAAGCTATCCTTGAGTGTTCTTTGGTCCTCCAAGAGCCCAAAGAAGAACAAAGCAGTTGTCACACAATAAAAAGAGAAAGGTCCTCCTCTGGCTTCCTTGGATTCTGCCTAAAAACCAGGGCCAGGAGCTGGGTAACATCCTCTCTCTCTCTCTCTCTCTCTCTCTCTCTCTCTCTCTACTTCCCCTTCCTTCTCAGCTCCACTTACTGCCTCCCATTTATATTAAGGGTAATTAATACATACATACTTGGGTTCTTATTGTATTAGAGATAGAAAGAAAGCAAAGCACAAATTCCTTTGTAGAGATGCCCTTGACATTTTAATAAACAGTGGCTACCCCCTTCTTTCATGTCTAATCAATGCTACTGTGATCCTATTCCCAGAATTCAAGAAAGCAGACAGTATTTAGATGATTCTCCACCACAAAAACACAACCTAAACCAAGGGAAACTTCATACTCATGCTCCTCTCCCAGCACAGAAATTTCAAAGCTGATAGGCCTTCCTGTATGCTGGGACTCTCTACAGCAGCACATGAACTGGCTTCGAAATGTTCTTGCTCAATAGAGAGAATTTACTTACCCCACGCATCTCCTACTTGCATCTTGGGAAAGCAACCTTACATAGTTAGGGCATTTGCCCTCAAAGGTGTCTTTAAACACCAAGAGATTGAGAAAATGGTATTGAAGCATGGCCCTCACCCAGTGTTTTTCTTTGGGTTCCCATTATCACATAATATTAATCTATAAAGTAGGTATTATACTTCCCAAAGCCTACACCTAAGTGTGCTGTTTCAACTGTTTGCTTTTGCATCTCCTGTTATCCATCTACTGTTTGATTTGGGAATGTTTTTTCTAGATTTATCCACAAAAATACTCACCCATATTTCTCTGCAAGTCCTCTTGCTTCCTCCTCTTTTACTACTCTCTGGTCTTCCAGATCACTCTTATTTCCACATAACACTATATCTGGGTTTTCACAATATGCATGCATTTGTAGCTGGCCTGTATGAAAAATTATCATAGGTAAATAATATGTGTGATCAATGGAGAATATATGCAAACGTGCTCTGAAAACTTTTGGATATATCCAACTTTAAGTGGATATACAGACATAAGGAAATGAGAGAATGCTTTCAAAGCATCAATAACCTAATCTGCAGAACGGAATGGACAGGGCAGAGATGTAGAACTTATCCTTAAACACATATCCCATCTTATTTAAATCAGAGAGGAATGGGAGAAATGGCTAACCCTCTAATAGTGCATGTGTGCATGTGAGCGACCATGTGTACACACCCTTGTGGCTATTTCTCTACTGAAGGCCATTGGAGAAAAACTTGGGAGAATTTTTAGTGCTTATTGTTAATCATAAAGCTCTATATTTCATATGGTGTCTCCCCATCGCAATATTTTTTAAAAGAACTGTCTTCTTTTGAATGAACTAGCTTGTTTCTATATGAAATGCTTTCACATTTTTCTATTATCCTAAGGCAGAATCAATGCAATTAAAATAAGAAAGATTTAAGATTAAATGAGAGAAAACCATTCTAGAATAAACAGGAAATTACTCTGTCACCAGAACTAAGGGGAAGCAGAAGACTACAATTCTTATTCCACAGCGTTTATTTCTTTTCACCTGAAAACCTGTAAATAGGCATACTTTTAAAAAGCAATTAAACAAAAAGAGTTTCATTAAGCTAAATAGTTTAATCTTCAAAGAAGTAAGAGAAAGCTTTATTTCTTATTCATCTTATTCATAATGAGATTAAAGCAGCCCAAATTTTCACAATAAGACATAACTCAAAGTTGGTATGGCCTAATTTATTTATCATAGTTAACCAGAAAAGTGTTGACATTTTAGTTCCTCATTACAAAGTCATGTTCATTATATCTTATCAAGAGAAAATCTAGTCAGCAAGAATTCAGTGGTCATCAACATAGGCCAGATACTTGGTACAGAATTTCAGGGCCCTGACCTTTGCCCTCAAGAGACAGCTAGGGAACAAGGCCTACATAGGCAAAACCAAACTGTGTATGTTTCCAATAGTGTCCATGTGCTTTCTTTCCTCCAAGGCGGTACACATGTTGTTCCAATGTGCTTGAATACCCAACCACCACCTTCCTTCCATGAATTTCCACCCTTCTTTTAAGACTTGCCTCTCAGTTACCTCCATAGTGAAACCTTTCCGGTCTCCAGCGTGGCTTTGTGCTCTATTGATCCCACACATGTCCAGTGTCATGATTATGAGCATGAACTCAGGACTGACTGTATCTGAGACTGAATCCTGGCTCTACTGTTTACTAGCTGTGTGACCCTGAGGAAGTCGTTTCCTCATGTGTAAATGGTAATAATGATGGTACTTTCTTTGCAGGGTTAAGGTGTGGATTAAGTGAGTTAATTCAGTGATTCTCCAGGTATGGTCCATGAGCCTTCCCATCACTAGGGAACTTGTTCGAAATGTAAATTCTCAGGTTGCACCCCAAGGCTACTGAATCAGGAATGCTGGATATGGAACCCAGAATCTGTGTTTTAACAAGCTCCCTGGGTGACCTAGATGTACAATCATACTTGAGAACCACTACATTAATATGTGAAGGCATTTACAAGTGCTATGAAGTATCACCAATAATGATGTTTAATAGCATTTGTTTATTTTGGAGACTCCAGGAAGTGCAATTATTGGTGATTTTTCCTTTTATTTCTTCCTTCCTAATTTTTCTACAAAGACTGAATTAATTATATAAAAAGCAAATTAATCAATTCTTTAAAAAAATCCCACTAAGAAAAAGACACATACATAAGTAACTACTACAACTCATAGTGGTTAAAAGCCACTAAAAATCCTATAGGTAGTACAAAATATAATAGCAGTTGACAGGAAGGAAAAAATTTAATCCAACTACAGTTACAGGAAATTTCATGGAGCCCATAATTTGCCATATTTTAAAGAATAAGCAGAACTCCAACCAATTTTTTAAAAGGGGTGGTTATGGAGGGAGTGGGTGTGGGGACCGCTTTTAGACAGGCAGAATAATAGGAATAAAAATATACAGGCAAAAACATGTAAAATATATACCTGTTGGGCTCTTATACCATTCATGTGAGGTTACAGAAACAATGTTTAGAAATTCAGACTACTTTAAAATTTCTTTACAAAATAGGCTGCCACTCAATGAAGAATACTTAAGGGCATGACTTGCTCATTCTCTGAGCTCTAGGAAGATAGGTAAGTGAATACAACACTACCTGATTCCTTCCATGTAGCAGGCTGAGAGAACTCAGCTTTCTGTTCAGTCTTCTGAATTCAGCAGGGCTCACCTTTCGATTTGCATGTATCCCCTTTCCAAGGGGCATGAACAGCTTTGGAGTCAAGGGAGAACTGACTGTCAAGGCAGCCTGCAAAGGAAGGGTGCAGACCTGCTCTCCTCTCCCCAGGCCACTCAGGGCCAGGAGCCAGCTACTTGTTTAAGGCAACAGTGCCTTTGTTCTAGCCTGCACCCCCCAAAAGGAAGAAATAAATAATCCCTATAATATTCAAAATGCTAACAGGCAGGGGGAAAATAAAATGTATAGACAATAAATTACTGTTCCTAGTGAAGATTTGATATTATTATCTTTGATCCTCAACACTAACTTTTTTTTCCAAAGGCGGGTTGGGGGAGAATAGTTTCCATTGAAGATATGAAATCCTCAAAATGTGTAAGTTTTCTCTACCTAATGTGCAGTAAGAATTCTCTTACACTATAAGGATAACAAAATAAAATGTATACATTACACATAATTTCACATAATTTTTTTATTTATCTAATCAGCTAAAAAGTCCAGATAGGCAAGATTTATCTGTCTCAGAATTTCCATTTTTATCTGTGAAAACAGATGGGTTTATGACAGTCCTTATCCTAAAATAAAGACACGTCACTTGTCTGAATCTTCACCCACAGTGCTTGTGAGGATCAGGTACAAAGTATGTGAAAATGCTTTGAAAATCACGATGCACCATGTAAATTACTTATTTAAAAACTCATTCTTAAAAATAAGGTTATTAAACCAAAAGGCTATCAAAACCACAGCCAATGACTTCATTGTAATACCAAAACACCAAGTTATTTTTTAAATTGTCGGTATTTTAAGTCCGTATTTTCATTTTAAGGATTTGGATGTTAAGAATTTAACACCACAGACTTCCCCAACAGATTCTCTGGGTTTACACTAATACAACTAATGGAGAAAAATGTAAATTTGCAAGCTGTTATTTATTTGATCAAGTGATAGGATTTTAAGTGGCTGTTAGCCAACCATTTGGGAGATCAGAATCTCTGCAAAGAGCCAAGATGAGCGTGTGTGTATGTTTACATACTTGTCTGTGTACAAGTGAGTTTCTGTGTGTGGCTATAGTACTGGGGACCACTTTTGCCAATGTAATTTTAGAGTCTTCCATGATGAGATCCTTCTGGCAACCTCCCTGACGTTAAAAGGAAAAAAGGGAACTCTGAGTAAAGAAGAGACATGGAGCCAGGGGTATTATCTTCTAAGCCTTCAAAAGATATTTATGTCTATGTAACAGATGTATTACATCCTGGTGATATAAATTCTGACAGCATAAAATAGGCAAGCAGATACTCAGAGATTTAACTTTTATAGGTTTCTCTTTCCTTATCTATAAAATGGGTAACAGCATCCTCTGTTTTCCACATGTAAAGTGCTGCCATGTGCCACCAAGATAAGAACTACTCAACAAATCAAAGTTAGTATTACTAGGAAAAGCAGAGTATCTCAGTAATCTTTCCTCCAAAGTAAAATAGTACTAGGAGCTCCTCCAAAACAACTTAAAACAGAAGTAGAATTTAAGAGAGCACTGTATTGTGGGAAGTGGGGAGTGGGAGATGGAAACAATAGCACTTACTTATCCAGTTTCTGACATTGAGGAAACTCTGCTCATTCGTCAGATCAAAAAGCAGAAGAAACCCCATAGCATCTCTGAAGAAGGCTGTTGTCAAGCTACGAAACCTAGGAACGTAAAAGCAGATAGGTCAGCTAAATCATGACCCCACTCCTGAAATATAAAACTACCAATAGTGCCCTCAGTCTCTTTCAATAATTCATCAATAACAAATTAGATGTTTAATAATGTGCCATTGTTTCTAATAACTTCACATTATACATGCAAATTGTATCTCTTTATTACACAGGATTTAGCAAATTATGCTACCAAATAGGTATCTAAAGTCAGAAAGAATACTTGAAAATATACTGAGACTTCATAAAACACCAACAATTACCAAAGCTGTATTTGGAATTCAGTCTTACAGAGAACAAACTGATGGATACCAGAGGGGAGGGGGAAGGGGAAAAGGATGAAACAGATAAAGGAGATTAAGAGGACACTTACGATGAGCACTGAGAAATGTATGGAAATGCAAAGTCACTCTATTGTATACCCAAGATGAATATAACACTGTATATTAATTATACCAGAGCTAAATAAAAATAAATAAAATAAAAATGGTCTCTGTAGATTTTTAAAAATTAAAAAAACAAACTGGATGGTGATATTCCAAAAGTATGTAAGACATTTATTGCTTACATAAGTTTATGTGTTAATGGAACATGTGATTTGAAAAATCAGACTGCTAGACAGGGATCACAAGAACTAGCTCATGATCCCATAGTCTCAGTCAAGAATTTACTTAGTCAAGGGGCACCTCGGTAGCTAAGTCATTGGGCGTCTGCCTTAGCTCAGGTCATGATTCCAGCGTCCTGGGATCGAGCCCCACATGGAGTCCCACATTGGGCTCTCTGCTCAGCCGGAAGCCTGCTTCTCCCTCTCCCCCACTTGTGTTCCCTCTCTCGCTGTGTCTCTCTCTGTCAAATAAATAAATAAAATCTAAAAAAAAAAAAAAAACAAAAAGAATTTACTTAGTTAAATAGGCCTAAAGCAATGGTTCTTGCTATGTATGTTTTCCTTATCCCGAGAAAGTTCCGCTTCACTTGATGTTATAGTGGGTTCCGTTACCTTTTAATTTCAGTCTCTAAAGAGGTCTCATAAGTCTGCTAACCATTTCTTTGGCTTTAAGGTGGGAGTAGTATTGACTGAGACCATATCCTTTCTTGGTACTCTCTCTTCTAAGGCTTTATCCTGCCATCTCTCCTCTCCCTCTAAAAGTCAGTTTCCACTTTATTTTTATGTAAAGTCAGCAACTGACAGGCAGAGATTCCAGGAAAGAAAATACTAGTATGAAATTGCCATCTAATCTTCTAAGTTTTCTCCAATATTTCTAATCAATGTTTTTACAAAAAGAGTCCTTATCTTTTAGGAATACATACCAAAGTAGTTATAAATGAAAACATCTGACATTTGGAATTTGCTTCAAAATAATTTGGTGGGTTGGATAAGAAGGGATGGAGGTATATGTGAAATAAGATAGGCCACAAATCAATGACTACTGAAACTGGGAAATACGTATATGATTTTATTATACTATCCTCTGCAGTATATCTTTGAAGATTTCCATAAGAAAAAGTTAAAAAACAGAACACTTCAGGGGTACCTGGGTGGCTCACTCAGTTAAGTGTCTGACTCTTGGTTTTGACTGAGGTCATGATCTTAGGATCCTGAGATTGAGCCCCAAGTGTGGATTCAGCCCACTCAGTGTGGAGTCTGCTGAAGTTTCTATCTCCCTCACACCCTCCCCTCCCCCACCCTGGCACATTCTCTCTCTCAAATAAATAAATCTTTTTTTAAAAAATAAAAAACACAATACTTCAAAGAAACTGTGAGAGAAAACAGTAGCTATAACTAAAAGAAATTTTATATCAAGATTTCATGCGACTTATTTTGATCAAGCAACTTCTGACCATATGAGTTAATTCTAATCAGATTTTCTGTGAGGTTTCAATAACCAGGTAAGAGTAATGCATGTAATTCTGAAGTTGTCTTTTTAGCTGTGTAAACAGCAAAGGTAAATGGAGAAAAGTGTGTAAATCTTAAAGAACAAGAACATGAAGAACAAGAAGAACAAGAACAAGCAAAACGAAGGAGGAGGAGGAGGGAGGTGGAGGAGAAAGTAGGAGGAGACAGGAGAAAGACTGAAGAAGTAGAAACTGTATAAGTAAGATAGTCTATTTGGAAAAGGATTCATTTTTCCTTTGACCTTGTATGAAAGAGACATCATTATCATTTCAGACTGATAGATTTCCTGCTAATTTAGCAGCATGTCTGATCTAGGTCCAAGTCAACTAATCAGCTGGCGTTTTCCTGCTCAGGTATGGTGTGAAGGGCATAGCTGGTTTTCCCTTTCCTCCAGTAAGGAACACATAACTAAAGATCTCATACCTCTCCTGCCCTGCTGTGTCCCATAATTGCAGATGGATTCTCTGGCCTCTGCCAATGGCTCCATCGGGTCCATTGGCTCTATACACCTAAAATAGCAAAATGAAAGAGAAAAAGAAAACTTTTGAAAACCATTAATTCTTCTCACTTTTCTATTCAGTAAAGATCCCATAAGCATCTAGACTTCTAAAAAAATTCCATCTGGAACGCAACCTTATTTTTATATTAGTCCAAATAATTGTCTTTGGATAATACAATAATTTGTATTAAAACATAAATATACACATTATATATTTTTATAAATATATTATTAAATATATATAACACATAATTTGTATTAAAAAATAGTCTGCTTACTTTTCCTCAAAGTTCCCTCAAGTCACTAGTATTTTTCCCTAGCCCATCTTTAAAAAGTACTCTAAAGCAATTTTATAGGAAGGACCTCTGACGACCTCTTCCTCCATAAAAGCAATGAAACGCTGGCAAAAATGTCAAAATTCACTTTTTCCAAACACTGAAAATTAAGACTCACAATGTTCCAAGAAGCATCTAATCAAGAAAAATGGCTGAATATCAGTAAAAACAGTAAACTTTGTGCTGTTTTAATTTATCCTATTCCCAAACCACTCTTCCAAGCTCCTCAGTAGCCTTGAAAACCAAGAAATGCACTATTATGGTAGCTATGAAAACAATCAGCATAGTAATCACTGAAGGGGGTAGAGGCAAAACAGGTTTGAAGCTACGCAAAGTCTCATCTCCAGAGAACCATCTGAAAGTTGCCTTTAAAGCTCCATTCCCAGGCCTTGACTTGACTTTGCTAAACCCAGAGCTTGCTCTATAGTAACCTTACCCTTAGGGCATTTGTTGAAAATAATCCAGACCAATTATTTAACATCACAGCTACCAAAGGCAGCAGTACCAACTGGGGCTAACAAAATCCTAACCAAAAAACTTGAAGACAAAAATAAGGAAATGAGATGTCCATGGGGAGATTTGAAAAGTTCCAAAATATTCCTTGGAATGTACCAGGCCAGTCTCATACATAGTGTTGTACATATGCCTGGGAAAGACTTGAAAAGAACCAATTATCACATCTCTAGTTAACTTTGAGGCTCTTTTCAAGCAGGAAGTGAAAGCTAAGGCAGAGTTGTGAACTATCCATAGGAGCATTAGCACCTGTCCCAAAATGAACACACACACATACAGAGTGTGTCATAAAAAACTGAAAGACTTACTGATTCAAGAAATCTGACTACTCAGAGGCACCTGGGTGGCTCAGTCAGTTAATTGTCCGAATCTTGATTTTAGCTCATGTCATGATGTCAGGGTTGTGAGATAGAGCCCCATGTCAGGCTCTGTGCTCAACACAGAGTCTGCTTGAAATTATCTCTCTCCTTCTCCCTCTGCCCTTTCCCCACCTTGGGAAAGGGGAGAAATCGGATTCCAGAGTTGCCAGATTATATTATTTAAAATGTCCAGTTTTCAACAAAGTTTATGAGACACAAAAAGAGACAGGAAAGTATGGCTCATACACAGCAGGGGAAAAGAAATCAAGAGAAACCACCCTTAAGGAAGGCCAGATGTTGAACTCATTAGAAAAAGATTTTAAATCAGCTATTATAAAAATGTTCAGAGAACTAAAGGAAATCATGTCTAAAGAATTAAAGTATAAGGGCTCCTGGGTGGCTCAGTTGGTTAAGCATCTGCCTTCAGCTCGGGTCATTATCCAATGGTCCTGGGATCAAGCCCTGCATCAGACTCCCTGCTCAGTGAAGAGCCTGCTTCTCCTTCTCCCTTTGCTGCTACCCCTGCCTGTCCTTTCTTATTCTCTGTCTCTCTAAAATAAGTGAATAAAATTTTTAAAGAATTAAAGAATAATGCCTCACTGAATAGAGAATATTAACAGAGACAGATAATATAAAAAGAAAATGGAAATTCTGGAGTTAAAAAGTACAATAACTGAAGTGCAATATTCACTAGAGAGTTTCAATAGCAGACTAGAACTGGCAGAAGAAATAACCACTGAATCTGAAGACAGGTCAGTTGAGTTATCTAGGCCATGGCACAGATGGAAAAAGAGTAAAGGAAAATGAACAGAGTCTCAGAAACCTATGGAACCATCAAACATACCAACATATACATACTGGCAATCCTAAAAAAGAAGACATACAGAGGCAGAAAAAAATTTGCAGACATAATAACCAAAAACCTTCAAAATTTGATGAAAAACATTCATCTGCATATTCAAGAGGGCACCAATAAATTAATAGAGATTGACTAGACACTTCATCAAGCTGTCAAAATCTGAAGACAAAATGAGAATCTTAAAAGCAGCAAATAAAAAATGATTCCTCACACACAGGGATCTAATAAGTCTAACAGCTGATTTGTTATTAAAACCAATAAAAGCCAAAAGGCAGTAAGATGACATAAAGTGCTGAAAGAAAAAAAAAGACTATCAACCAAGAATTATTGTTTAAAATCGAAAGAGAAAGTAAGACATCCCCAGATAAACAAAAACAAAAAATTCATCACCAGCATACTTGCTCTATAAGGAATAATAAATACAGTGCTTCAGGCTGAGATAAAAGGACATTGTGCAGTAAGTCAAATCCATAAAAAATGAAAAGCACCAGAAATATAACTACATAGATAAATATAATAGAAAGTATAATTTATTTTTTTATTCAATTTAAAGTATTTTTAATATTTTTAAATTTTAAATTAAGTACTTTAAAGTATTTTTTAATTCTTTTCTTCCATCTGATTAAAATACAACTGCATGAATAATTATAAATCTGCTGATTTAGACACATTGTTAGACACATAACATAACAAGATAGAATTTGTTTGACAATAAGTGCAAAGGAAGGAGTAGGAAGTGAAGCCATATGTAAACACAGTTTCATGATAGTAAAGAAATTAAGTTGGTATTAATCTAAACTAGATTGTTAAAAATTAAAAATGATAATTATAATCCCTAGGGGAATTATTTAAACAAAACCTCAAATATATAGTAAAAATAATGACAAGGGAATTAAAATGAAATACTAGAAAGTATTTAACACAAAATAAAGTAGTCATGAAAAAACAAAGGAACAAAAAATAAGACACATAGAAAACAAGTAAAAAAAGGCAAACATAAATCCTTTCTTTTCACTAATTATATTAAATATAATGAACTAAGGCACGTGGGTGACTCAGTGAGGTAAGCCTCTGCCTTTGGCTCAGGTTAGGGTCTCAGGGTCCTGGAATCGAGCCCTGCATCAGGCTCTCTGCTCAGTAGGGAGTCTGCTTCCCCGCTCTGTCTGTCTGTCTCTCTGCCTACTTGTAATCTTTCTGTCAAATAAATAAATAAAATCTTAAAAAATGAATATAAATGAATTAAATACTCCAAATAAAAGGCAGAAATCGGCAAAATGGATTTAAAAATAAGACCCAACCCTGTACTGTCTACAAGAGACATACTTTAGATTCAAAGATACATAGAGGTTGTAAATAAAAGGATGAGGGTGAAATACCATGCAAACAGTAACTAAAAGACAGCTGGAGAGGCTACACTAATACCAGAAAGAAAAAAAAAAAAAAACCTTTAAGACAAAAACTTAATAGGGACAAAGAAGGATATTTTGTAATGATAAAAGGGTTACTCCATTAAGAACATATAGGAAAAAGTGTTCATCATCATTAGCCATCAGGGAAATTCAAATCAAAACCACATTGGGATACTACCTTACACCAGTTAGAATGACAAAAATTGACAAAGCAAGAAACAACAAATGTTGGAGAAGTTGTGGAGAAATGGGAACCCTCTTACACTGTTGGTGGAAATGCAAATTGGTGCAGCCACTATGGAAAACAGTGTGGCAGTTCCTCAAAAAGTTAAAAATAGAGCTACGCTTGTGACCCAGCAATTACACTACTGGGTATTTACCCCAAAGATACAAATGTAGTGAAAAGAAAGGCCACATGCACCCCAATGTTCATAGAAGCAATGTCCACAAATAGCCAAACTATGGAAAGAGTGGAGATGCCCTTCAACAGACAAATGGATAAAGAAGATGTGGTCCATATACACAATGGAATATTACTCAGTCATCCGAAAGGATGAATACCCAACAATTGCATCAGCATGGATGGGACTGGAGGAGATTATGCTAAGTGAAATAAGTCAAGCAGAGAAAGTCATAATACAGTAAAACAATACAACACACTGTGGTAGAACAGAAGACAAAACCACATGACCATCTCTACAGATGCAGAAAAAAAAAAAAACCCTCTGAAAATATTTAATGTCTTTCAGATAAAAACTCTCAAAGGTAAAAAAGAATGTCAACTTGAAAAACAGCATCTATGAAAAACATAGAGCTTACATTACAATTAATGGTGAAGGTCTGAATGCTTTCTCCCTGTAATCAAACAAAATGAGGATGTCCTCTCTCATAGATTCTATTCAACTTTTATTGGAGGTTCTTGCCAGGGTAATTAGGCAAGAAAAAAAAGATATCCAGATTGGAAAAGAAGTAGTAAAACAGAAGATGACATGATCTTGTATATTGATATATAAGGAATATTTATATTCCATAAGGAATATATATATATAATATATATATATATCCATAAGGAATAAACACACACACACACACACAATTAAAACTACTAAATAAGTTCATCAAGGTTTCAGTGTACAAGAAGAATTTACAAAATAAATTGTATATGTCTATACACTGGCAATAACAATTCAAAGTGAATTAAGAAAACAATTCAATTTCCAGTAGCATAAAAAATAAGATACTTAAGAATAAAATGAACAAAGAAGCATAAAACTGACACTTTGAAAGCTATAAAACATTGTTGAAAGAAATTAAAGATCTAAATAAATGGCAAACTATCTCATGTTCATGGGTCGGAAGATGTAATATTGTTAAGATACTAATATTCCCCAAATTGATCTAAAGATTCAGTGCAATCCCTATCAGAGTCTCAGCTGGCTCCTTGGTAGAAATTGATAAGCTGAACCTAAAGTTCAAATGGAATTTCTAGGAATCCAAAACAATTCTGAAAAAGAAGAACAAAGTGGGAGGGAGGACTCGTGCTTCCCGATTTCAAAACTTAGTACAAAGCAGAGCAAGGTAAGTACTGGTTTAAGGATAAACATCTAGATGAATGGAACAGAATTGAGGGTCCAAAAATATACACTTATATTTATGGTCAACTGATTTTCAACAACAGCATCAAGACCGTTCATGGGGGAAAGCATAGTCTTTGCAATAAATGCTGCTGGTACAACTGGATACCCCTATGCAAAAAAAAAAAAAAATTGGACCCCCTTCACACCATATATAAAAATTAACCCAAAATGGACCATAGACCTAAACATAAGGGCTATAAGGGCTATAATTTTTATATATATACATATACATATGGATGAATATATTCTGGATAAATTATATATATGTATATGTATATATATGTATGTGTATATATGTATGTACATATATGTATACATATACACATGTATATATACATGTATATGTATATATGTATACATATATAAATTATATATACATATACATGTATATATATGTGTGTGTATATATACACATTGATATATATAGTATATATACATGTATATGTATATATATAATTTATCCAGAATATATTTATCCATATATATATCCATATCTATAAATAGATATTTGTCCATATATAGAACATTTATCCAGAATATATTTTTAAAACTCTTTAAAGTAAGGAATAAAAAGACATCCCATTTCCAAACCAGCAAATAATCAGAATAGACATTTCTCCAAAGATGATATACAAATGGCTAATAAAGCACATGAAAGAAATGATTGCTCAAAAATATCTGTCATCAGGGAAATTTATGTCAAAATTATAATGAGATACCACTTCACACTCACCAGAATAGCTATAATCAAATAGACAATAACAAGAATTGGTGAGGATATGGTGAAAATGGAAAACAAGATTGCTGGTAAGAACGTAAAATGGTGTAGCATCTTTAGAAAAATCTGGAAGTTACTCAAAGTTAAATAGAGAGTTATCATAAGGCAAATCAATTCCATATAGCATAGGTATATACCCAAGAGACTTGAAAACATAAGTCTACACAAAAAATATATATGACTGTTAATGGAAGCACTATTCATTATAGCCAAAAAGTAAAACAACCCAAACGTCTATCAATAGATGAATGGGTAACAAAATGTGGCATACCAATACAATGGAATATTATTCGGTCACACAAAAGAATGAAGTTATGATACATGCTACAACATGGATGAACCTTGAAAACATTATGCTAAGTGAAAGAAGCCAGACAGAAATGGCCACATATTGTATGATTCCATTGATGGGATATGTCCAGAAAAGCTAAATCCATGGAGAATAGATTAGTGGCTAGCAGGAGGATAAATGGGGAATGACTGCTAAAAGGCACAACTGTGAATATACTAAAACCCACATATTGTACACTTTCTTTTTTTTTTAAATATCTTGTTTATTTATTTATTTGTCAGAGAGAGAGACAGACAGACAGACAGTGCACAAGCAGGCAGAGGCAGAGACAGAAGCAGGCTCCCCACCGAGGAGCCCAATGTGGGACTCGATCCCAGGACCCTGGGATCATGACCTAAGCCGAAGGCAGTGGCTTAACCCACTGAGCCACCCAGGTATC
Source organism: Mustela putorius furo (assembly GCF_011764305.1). Classification (NCBI taxonomy): domain Eukaryota; kingdom Metazoa; phylum Chordata; class Mammalia; order Carnivora; family Mustelidae; genus Mustela; species Mustela putorius. Next base: position 479,032 of record NW_025421437.1, read on the forward strand.
CCTATTGTACACTCTCAATGGGTGGATTTTATGTCATGTGAATTATATGTCAATAAAGTGATTTTTTAAAAACAAGGTTATAAAATGGGAATAAATATTATCACATATATATACTGATTCTAGCAATTATATGTCAATACTAAAAATTTAATGAAATCCTATTCTTACTCAGTGGGTCTGAGTCTCTAAGATTCTCTGACACTGGAAGAAAAGACCTCAAGTGAGTAAGAGGGAATTAATTCTTTTACCCTAGAAGCCAGACACCATTTATCTTTTCCAGGTAGAATATGATCCAGTGAAAGATCTTTGTCTCTTGGCCACTTGTTGACCTGCTTCATGGTAACAGTCAGTTTTTCAACAAGAAATATAGTTCATGATGAAGGCCATCTTCTCTCTGCAACTCTGATACAGTGACCTCCTCCCCTACCTCCACCAGCATAACTTTCAGTCCTATGGTCCCTTAAAGAAAAGAAAAAAGAGCCTCTTCCTTCACCATCCAGTAGAACCTCCATGTTCCCTTGGTTACTTCCCAAGTCAACATAGACTAGTGGCATTCTCACTCCCACGCCAACCTCACCTTCCTGGCAGGAGCGATGAGTCTGCCACTTAGTGTTCCATGTGGGATTGAATTAAGACAAAGGCTACTAAAAATGACATCAAAGGTAGAAGAAATAGTCCACAAAACAGGAGCAGAATGCTAGGGGGGTTTGTAGGCTTCATAACAAATGTAGACAAATAACTTTGAGGTGTTCTGAGGGAACATGCATGTCAAAAGGGTATCAAGGGAAAATTTTGAAAGAAATCTTCACATTCGTCTCATTGGTTTTATAATAAAGGTCCCTCAGCACAACCTTTTAAATCACATTTCCTAGACTGAACATGATACACTTTCACATGCACCCTTCAATTTTATATTCCAAACTTTATCCTTCTAATTCCTACAAAATAAACTAGACAGACAGGCAAATGCTGATTCAGAGATCACATTTTTTATATAGAACTTACCACTCTCTTTTCCCTGAAATCAATGCCCACTGTCGTGATAAATTTGGAGTTAAATTTACCATCTGTGTACTGGTAAAGTACACTGGTCTTCCCTACTCCAGAGTCTCCCAAAGCCAAAAACTTGATGAGGTAATCGTAGTCGCCATCAGACATAATGAAGAACTCAGTGGTTCACCTATAAAATATAAACAAATGCATATTTCCTAAAAAGCCAATAAGAAATATTAGCATCTTCCATGAATAAGGTGAGTTATATTAATACCCAGTTCAATAATTACTGTTTGACACCTATACGCCGAAGGGTTCTGTGAAGATGATTAGATAGTATTCACTGTCCCCAAGGACCTAATAATTTGATAGATGAGATGTTAGTAAAATAATAAATAACAGTTTAATTTAAATTTAATGTACATATTATAGTACCATTAAGACAAAAATTCCAAGTCAGAATAAAAATTAAGAAGATAACCAGCACTAAGTCTTACATGCAGATCACACAGAGTAACAACTTTAAAAAAGAAAGAAGGAAGGAGAATGTTACAGGAATAATAATAATTCTTAGGGTACAAGTGGTTCCAATTCCCCTTTCTTTTTCAAAGTCTCCTAGTGCTAGATCCTTGGTTTTTCTCTTTTACTTGGACATCTAGGCAATTTCACTTATCCTATTCATTTTCAAAGGTCATTATAGTTGCTTCAAAGGCTATACTAAATTCACAAGTAAAATTTGGCTGTGGCTTCCTTATTTTTTTTTTTAAGATTTTGTTTATTCATTTGACAGAGAGAGAAATCACAAGTAGGCAGAGAGGCAGGCAGAGAGGCAGGCAGAGAGAGAGAGGAGGAAGCAGGCTCCCTTCTGAGCAGAGAGCCCGATGTGGGGCTCCATCCCAGGACCCTGAGATCATGACCTGAGCCAAAGCAGAGGCTTAACCCACTGAGCCACTCAGGCACCCCTGTGGCTTCCTTATTTTGATGATGGTGATGATGGTGATGATGATTATATACCGCATATTAAGTCAGACTTTTCAGAATACCACTGCTCCCCTGGGAGCTAAGTTCCAGATTTGGCAAGTCATTATCCAGAGATCACAGTTCCATTACAAAGTGCTCATCTCTCTATACTTGCCTTGGTACTCAAACAAGAAATGCTACCAATTCAGGTCTTAGATACTGACTAAAATGAAAGTCTGCCTTAGAGAAGAAAAATTCTTGTTTTCACCAACAAGACCTAATAACCATGGTAATTTTTATCTTTTATCAATGAACACTTTTCATGACTTGTTATTATTCCTTAAATAGATTGCAACTAATCAAAGTATCGGTCCAGCTGAAAATGTAGTCTATCTCCAGGAAAGGCTTACTTCTTTTTGTGCTTACATTTCTAATACCAATAAACCCTCCAGAAAAATCAGGGAAATATCCAGCTATCCCACCACCACTGACAACTCCACATGTCATTCAAACATGCATCCTCACCCATCCCATCATCACCCCCACACATTAGATGCGCTACATTAGATACTGCTGATTTTCTTCCCAATGTCTAATTTCACCCAGCCTCACATTGAGAAACTTTACAATTCTCAATGCTTCCTATGGGATTATTTTTATAGATCCTCAAAATTAATAAAAGCTCAAGGAAGGACATTTATTGATTTTCAAGGGTTCCTCCCCCCACCCCATCCTCAATTTGGTGACTCGCCTTATGCTCAAAATTCCTGAACACTGACCCCCAAGAGCCACTGCAATTTACTTCCTCATACTGCCTCAGCAAAGATCTGGGACCTAATACTCAGATATGGCTAGTCAGCTGATAAGGGCAGAGACTCCACAAACATTCATAATTCTATTTACAAACTATAAAGAATGACACTTCACAGATAACGGCTTCCCTATATTATAGCTTCTGTATTCTCAGGTTTAAGTTGCCAGTATTAATGGTATATAACAGAATTCTTCTCTAGAAGATGACCAACAGGGTACAAATAAATATTCTAGCCCATCATATCATAGGATCTCATTTAGCTCCAAGTTATTCATTAATTAGAGTTAAGAATTGAAAAGCAGGTCCAGATAATGTTTAATCATTTTGGAGATTCCTCTAAAAATAAATGAAGAAGCAGAAAGCAACTCCAAACTCTGCAATGAGAATGATACAAGACAACACTGTGGTTACCTTACTTCCTCTTTACTTTTTAATTTGAACTAAGGGTGGTCATTTCCACATCTATGTTTTTATATCAGTTAAGGTGTTGAAGAAAATGCTGTCAACAATGGCATCACTCTTCTAGAACTCTCTAAATCTACTTGAATGGAATTCAAAGACAGATCAAACTCTATTGGCTGCACCAAAATTTACTGTGTTTACTTATCACGGGAGAAGAATCACACATATAAATCTTAAGATTTTCTTTGTGAGATTTTCTATTCATATTGACAGCAATACATAACAGTTTGTTCCCAAATCAAGACATCATAAACAAACATAACAATCATAACAAACCAATACCACTACTGAAGGTATATAAATATCACCATCAAGATTAATCATAGTTTGCACTCTTCAGATCACACCTCTAGGCAATCTGCCTCGTTAATCTGAAAATAAATGTCTAAAACCTCTCACTTTCTGGGTTCAGTTTTCCAAAGGATGAAATAGAACCCATAAAGGTTAACTCATTTACATAGTCTAGAATACAAATCCCTTAACTCCAGGTTCCTGTCTGTCTCCAAGCTTATTGTCTGTTACTCACACTTCCACAAATGCATGTTGGGCTTAAAGGTGACCAGGTATTGTATCATACAAGGTAGCCTACTAGGAAACACATGACCTCCAAAGTCAAGCTGACCTGGGCTAAATTCCATGTTTCCTGCATACCTCAGATGTCTCTGAGTCTTGGATTCAGGTTTCCATCCTATGAAAAAGAAGATACTATACACTCCTTCACACCATTGTTCTAAAGATTAAACAAGATGCTTTGTGAAGCACCCAACACAATGCTTGGCATATGCTGGACACTCAGTAAATTTTAGCTCACCCTCTTTACCCCATTCTAGACAGACCAGACTGGCCCTGAAGACCTAACACAATCTCTGGAATTATCTCTGAGTCACTCAAAACACATTTCTGACTGGCTCAGAGTCATTTGCTGAGTCAACACAGAACACTTTCAAAGTAATCCTGATCTTTTTTGGCTGATTTAAAACATTTTCATTTTAAATCGACCTGACGATCGCAAAAGAAGTTATGACCAGCCTAAAAACAGGTTCAAATCTGTATAAAACACTGCAGTTCATGCTACTAAACCCATACTTGTTAAAAAAAAAAAAAAAAAAAAAAAAAAAAAAAAAAAAAAAAAAAAAAAAAACAGGGGCGCCTGGGTGGCTCAGTGGGTTAAGCTGCTGCCTTCGGCTCAGGTCATGATCTCAGGGTCCTGGGATCGAGTCCCGCATCGGGCTCTCTGCTCAGCAGGGAGCCTGCTTCCTTCTCTCTCTCTCTGCCTGCCTCTCAGTGTACTTGTAATTTCTCTCTGTCAAATAAATAAATAAAATCTTTAAAAACAAAACAAAACAAAAACAAAACTGAATGGTTCATTTTTTTTTAAGTTTTTATTTATTTATTTACTTGAGAGAGAGAAAGCAAATACAAGTGGAAGGCAGAGGGAGAGGGAGAAGCAGGCTCTCTGCTGAGCAAGGAGCCAGATATGGGGCTTGAACCCAGGACCCTGGGATCACAACTTGAGCTGAAGGCAGATGCTTAAACAACTGAGCCACCCAGGTGCCCCCTGAATGGTTCATTTTAGTTCAGAATGAAAGAGTTGAGTTCAAAGAGGTTACACCTACAAAACTACTTTAGCCACTTTGACTAAAACTAAATATATCTAATGAAAATTACTTGGGTCGGGGTGCCTGGGTGGCTCAGTGGGCTAAAGCCTCTGCCTTCAGCTCAGGTCATGGGCTCAGGGTCCTGGGATCAAGCCCTGCATCTGGCTCTCTGCTCAGTGGGGAGCCTGCTTCCTCCTTTCTCTCTCTCTCTCTCTCTCTGCCTGCCTCTCTGCCTACTTGTGATCTCTGTCTGTCAAATAAGTAAACCTTTTTAAAAAATTATTTTTGTTTTAGGGTGCCTGGGTGGCTCTGTGGGTTAAGACTCTGCCTTCAGCTCAGGTCATGATCTCAGGGTCCTGGGATCAAACCCTGCATCTGGCTCTCTGCTCAGCAGGGAGCCTGCTTCCCCTCTCTCTCCCTGCCTCTCTGCTTACTTGTGATCTCTGTCACAAGGTCACATACACAAATAAAATCTTTTTTTAAAAAATTATTTCTCTTTCTTATTCTTGTTATTCAATTCTTGAGTGGTATTTCAGGGGCCTAGTTTCCACAAAGAAAATACTTCAATCCCCAAATGTGGAAATAACGTAAATGATGTTTATGTTGGCATTTTAGAGTGGAAAGTTAAACACTGAAAACACACAGTGCAGAATTTGACATCTGGGACACTCAAACAACATTTTGTGCGTACTATTTGCAGTGAGCATTCCAGCCTATTGATGCTTAAGAAGCCAGTTCATGAAGGTTTTTCCCAATTGCATTACTTTTGTTAAAAATGGGTCAGAAGCCAAGGTCAGATGCCCACACACCAAGTACTTCACAATCTTTACCACAGCCCTACAGTAAGGTGCTACATACCAGATACTGCTTCTGCTTCCTCTCTCAGTAGGATCTCAGTGCCATTCTGTCATGAATGCCCCAATGAGAAGATAAGTAAGTGGGTCTTGGGCAGTCTATTCACATGCTAACATGGGCTCAATTCCAGCACATTGTTCAGAGAAAAAAGTAGAGGTCAAGAACATGGACTCTAGAACCAAATCATCTGGATGTGAATCCAGTCATTTCACTTTTTTTTTTTTTTAAGATTTTATTTATTTATTTGACAGAGAGATCACAAGTAGGCAGAGAGGCAGGCAGAGAGAGAGGGGGAAGCAGGCTCCCGGCTGAGCAGAGAGCCCCATGCGGGGCTCAATCCCAGGACCCTGGGATCATGACCTGAGCTGAAGGCAGAGGCTTTAACCCACTGAACCACCCAGGCGCCCCCCAGTTATTTCACTTTAGAAAATTCGATCCCTTGGTGTGCCTGGGTGGCTCAGTCCATTAAGTGACTAACTCTTGATTTCAGCTCAGGTCCTGATCCCAGGGTTCTGAGAGGGCCCCAGCCTGGAACTCTGCACTCAACTCAGAGTCTGCCTGTCCCTCTCCCTCTGCTCCTCCCTCTTCACACTCTGTCTTCCAAACAAATAGATAAATAAAAGTTTTGTAAAATAAATAAAAGAAAAACAATTTTTTTAGGAATTTCCAAGGGGAAATTATTTATTTTATTTTATTTATTTATTTGACAGAGGGAGATCACAAGTAGGCAGAGAGGCAGGCAGAGAGAGAGAGGAAGAAGCAGGCTCCCTGCTGAGCAGAGAGCCTGATGTGGGGCTCAATCCCAGGACCCTGAGATCATGACCTGAGCCACCCAGGCACCCCAGAAATTATTTTCAATCTTAGTCTTAAAGACTTAGTCAATTAGCCAGATGAAGGAGCTGCATAAAGAGGAGCACTCTTACAAGAAGGGAAGATTTTATGTGGGGGCCCAGACACAATACAGCAAATACATGAAACCACAAGTATTATAATGAAGACCACTAATTAGACTGTGCACAGAAATATACTCTATTTTTAGATAGAGAGATATTAATATCATACATCATTTCCTAATTTTATATTACAATTTCCTGTAATACAGCTGTAATATAATGGTCATATGTTGTGTTAAGAAAAACAATTTTTAAAGAAAATGTAATCCCTCTTGCCTCAGGTTCCCCATTTTAAAAATGGGAATGGGGGCACCCAGGTGGCTCAGTGGGTTAAGCCTCTGCCTTCAGCTCAGGTCATGATCCAGGGTCCTGGGATTGAGTCTGGCATCCTGGCTCTCTGCTCAGTGGGGAGCCTGCTTCCTCCTCTCTCTCTCTCTCTCTCTCTCTCTCTGCCTACCTCTCCCCCTACTTGAGATCTGTCAAAAAAATAAATAAAATCTTTAAAAATAAATAAATAAAAATTAAAATGGCAATGATTTTTTAATTAATTTTTATTTTATTAATTCTAGCATGCATATGCTTTCTTATTTTAACTTCTTTATAATTGGGGTGCATCTTACATTTCACAGTCTTATAACTCATGACATTTTTAAACTGTTACTCAATGAGATAGCACTGGAGATAGTTATGTGAAAAATCTGTCATTAGCATCCTATAGTAAGATCACAAAGCCACCATCAACACATTTTAGAACTGATGAAGTGGTAAACCTATTTCAGAGGCTGTTGTAAGGACTGAGTTAATGTGAACATGAAGAGTTTAGAACAGTGTTTGGCACACGGTAAATTCTGTATAACTATTAACTGCCATTAGCACCATCATCTTGCAATCTAGCCTCCTACAGTCAATATGCAGGCTTACTTTCTTTCCTAGAACTGTAAGAAGGAACTACGCCCCTAAACTAAAAATTAATGAAGGTAAAAATAACAATCTATGAAGAGCACTTGAACCAAAGTTTATTTTTTTATATTCTGTATCTCCTTCAGAAAGTGGCATCTGAGATACCTCAAGGAAATGTCTTCTAAAAAGTCAATTATGACCCTAATTTGGGACCTGCACTTTCTTACTCAGTTCACTTCAATCTCTCCTCCCTACACAAATATTTTTTCAAAGTGCTCTCCACCCTCACTCTCACCAGATTAACAATAGAAAGCAAGGAACACCCACTTCCTCAACATAGACTAAGTGGTGATAATTGCCTGCTGAGAGAAAGTCAATGATCTTCTTCCTTATTTAAAAAAATAAAACATATCTTAATCGGTCTCCAGGGAATAAGATAGAAGAGAGTGGTTTTAGTTAAGAGCAAAGAATTAGATTTCTCTCCCTCCCTCCATCATCCCCCCACCCCCCCCCAACACACCACCTAGCCCAAATACTCCGTAAAGCTTCCTATGAAAGTCAATCATAGACTCAACCTTAGGATCCCCTAGCATGAGGCAGAATCATTCTGAAACTGCCTCAGATAAGGGAAAGTTTTCCCTCTATCACCCATACTTAATAGAGGGCCAAGAAAAGAGGGATAGATAATATTAACTGAATAACCACCATGTGCCACAAACAGTACTAGGCACGCATGATATTATTTTACCAGCATATTAGTTTTTTTTTTTTTAAGATTTTATTTATTTTATTTAACAGAGATCACAAGTAGGCAGAGAGGCAGGCAGAAAGAGAGGGAGGAGGAAGCAGGCTCCCCGCCGAGTAGAGAGTCCAAGGCGGGCTCGATGCCAGCACCCTGGGGCCACAACCTGAGCAGAAGGCAGAGGCCCTAACCCACCGAGCCACCCAGGCGCCCCCCAGCATATTATTCTTAAAGAAGACTCAATGGTCTGTACAAACCTTGTACTACATAAAAAGTAGTACTACATTAAAAGTAGTACTTTTTATGTACTACATAAAAAGATGTTTTCTTGTGGGGACGCCTGGGTGGCTCAGTGGATTAAGCCTCTGCCTTCGGCTCAGGTCATGATCTCGGGGTTCTGGGATCGAGCCCCGCATCAGGCTCTCTGCTCAGCAGGAAGCCTGTTTCCCCCTCTCTGCCTACTTGTGATCTCTCTCTCTCTCTCTCTCTGTCAAATAAATAAATAAATAAATAAAATTTTTTTTAAAAAAAGATGTTTTCTTAATATGATGGGAAGTAGGCCTGGGTTCAAATTCTGACTCTGTGCATGACCTGGTCTGAGTTCTTTACACTAAGCCTCCATTCTTTCAACTATAAAATGGAGATAACAATGATTATTAAGTGACATTAGCCCTGGAAAGCTTTTAGTGCATTGCTTGGTGTATGTTAAATGTTCAATAATTGAAACTTGTCTTTAGATATACTATTACTAGTAACCTCATCAAGTTCTCAGCAAGGCATGTCATTTTGTGATCTACTCTTAATTTAATCCAGTACCTCAACCTCTAGAAAATTCATAGGAAAAATTCAATTTAGGTGCAATCACTTATGAGGTCACTATCTGATACAAAAACTATCTTAGTATTCCAATCTAACACTGAGTTTTATCTGTGTAAGTTTTGGCAGTTTCAGAGCTGGAATGTTCATAAGTTGAATGCTTTAATTACCAGAAGAGGAAACTGAATGAAGCCCAGAGAAGACAAGTGAATATTATAAAAGCAATCAGCAGGTTAGATGTGGAGCTAGGCTAGATCCCTAGGCTTCTAAATTATAGTCCTGTATCCTTTTCTAACAGATCATGATTTTTATTCTCTCTGTATCCTTTCCTTCAAAGCCAGGAACCTCAGGTATAGTTGCTTTGATTCAAGAATCAGTTTTCTGTGGTACCAGCCAGATACAGAGATGAATTACTTTATAAGTAAGGCTTACACTCAGGAAGTGGAGATGAAGGGCCTGTACTTCTGCCTCTCAGTCACAAAGCTCTTCTTCTGATGTGCTCCCCTCGGGAGACAGATCTTAAACTGAGGGCACATTTGCCTCTTGTTGGTCATAGCAAATGTAAGACATTATGTATGTTGATCCTTGTGCCATCACCTGTAAATCCTCTTTATGTAAGTTTTTCTTGTGGCTTCAAAATGGAGGGAGAGCAGGAAAATCATGAAGTTTTTCATTTCCCTACAGATATTTTTGATATTGAACTTGGTGCTTTCTTCTCAAATCAAGATTATCTCCTGTGGTTCCACCTGAAGCTTTCTATAAGGATATGTCTTTGGGCTCATTCAATCACTCTTTCATTCATCAAGTATTATTTTAGTGCCTATTCTGTGCTTGGTGCCAGAGCACAATGGGAAGCCAATACTCAACATGGAAACCTTACACTTTTAGCCACATCCCCATCTATGTTCTCCTAATGACTATAACCACTTCTTTGGGTTTTCAAGAAAAGCCAATCCTCAAGAACATTTTAATCCTCCCTTGTAAACATAACACAACAGGATATCAAAATTCACATCCCCCTATTGCTTTTTCCCTGCCGATAAGTGCTCAAGTCATACGTCTTGCATGCATATAAAGATACAAAAGGAATAAAAATGTAAAGCTCAACAGGGAAGAAACAGAGAGCTTTAATAGAGAAGCATGATGTATATTGTAAATCATTTTTGCCGGACAGTATTTTGAATTTCTTAGAAAGGCTAATGAAATATTACAGTGTTCCTAGAGAGCTTATGGACTTCACTTGCCTTGCCCAACGTGATTTTCTATGTAGAAATAGGAAAATGTGAATGTAACTATTACTTTTCAGATAAAACACAAAACATCAGCATTTTTGAGAACTATATTGCCTCATGTTCTGTCATACATATTAATGTCCTCTTATTCAAGGATTCATTTCAAGAAAGATGTTCGCATACCAATGACTGGCACAGAATAAAGTCTATCAGTGTTTTTTAAATTTAATGTTAAAAAGCAGTAGGCTTTTCTTGTTTTGTTTATGGTCACCATTGCTGACCCCCATTCCTGGCATTCTGAAGGACATATATGATAGCAACAGCAGAAAAGGGGAAGAGAAATCATACACAGTGGGGCAGTACAGGAAAGGCATTTTACAATGTACCAAGACAGGAGCAGGGACTTGTGTTTATCAAATAAGCCCTAGCGACAACGGTCTTAGATCATTGCAATTCCTATACCGTAAAGTCAAAGTCAATTCACAGGTCTGTGAATTGGCTTATACATTTTAAAGCATTCACCGTAGCACATACCCTCCCCAACGTCCATAACCCAACCACCCTCTCCCTACTCCCCCCATCATTTACCCCCATTTAAACAAAGTAAAAAGACTATCTTGTAGCAGATGATGGTATTCCAACACAGCAAGTTATTCAGAGAAAAAATAAAAAGACCTGTAAATACCATTAAATATACATTTCCAAATACTAGCAGGACATCCAAACATATCTTTACTTGTAAAAGCTTCCTCCAGACATTTGCAAATCCTTTATGAGTATTAAAGAAAAAGATGAGAGTAAAGAAAAATTAAACAGTCTCAATCCAGGACTTGACCCATTATTTCGACAATGTTACCATTAACCTCAGTAGGTGAGCAACATCACCCAGTAAATAAATAATACAAGCAACTACACATTAGGGAAGAAGGGGACACAAATTATTCTTGTAAATAGAAAAGTGTTCTTCTCCAAGACCATTGTGGAATGACTCAAATGATATACCAGTTGTTTTGTTGTTGTTTTTTAATTTATGGAGACCATTGATTGATTCATTTACTTCAAAGATGTTATTTGTTGCCCAAGCCTGTTTTAGGATCAGAATATGAGTGTTTATAACAATTTGTGGAAAGTAAACACTGGTTGTTAAATGACGCAGTGTGTGATAAGTACCTCTTGTTTTATAGATACAAGGTAATAGGGAAAGGGCACAGTATAGAATATGTCATTTATAAAATATGGGCTATACTGTGACAATAGGAGTGGCTGTTTGGTTTGCTGAGTAAGATGTCAAACAATGTGAAAGCAGCCCCATAATGGGCACAACCATATGTGACTGCAGTGTTCAACCCATGGCTCAATATGCTTCTTAATGACACCATGATCCTGGAAAATCTCCAAGAATTTGATACAAGTGTGAAATTCTGTAAAGTCTACTCCCATGCAGTGGTTGCTTTTTATACATACACAGAAGATAGTTTTAACAGACATTGAAGTCAAGGTCTTCTGTGTTCAAACAACAGGATACCACCACCTACCTGGGTAGAGTGAGAAGCAAAATGCCCAAAGGATAGCGATATGTGACAGCTCTTCTTACAATTACAAAAGATTAAAGCTTGAACACTGATCTTGTGGTTTTAAGCCTGGTGCTTTCCCCCAATACCTTAAGAATGACACTGACTCATCACAAAACTCTCAAAGAATGTAGTGAAAATATTTTCCGAAAGTGGAAATGGAGGAGTGACGTAAGCTACATGGAAGATGGGATAGCTGTGAGCCCAACAGGTTGACAGAGGGAATTCTGCTCTTAACAACCCAAATGGGGGCATTTGGCTATGTCAGGGTGCCACCAAAGTCTGGGGCCTGGGACTAAAAGGCAGAAATACTAAAAGTGACAGTGCTGCTACCCCAGCCAGGGCCGTAAGGATGACAAATCAAGCGGCACACAAAGGACTTGATATTGGAATGTGCATTTCCAAGATCGCAAAACACACACATTTTCATTTTTCACTTAGAAATAGAGTTAGGAGTTCTGCCAAGCCTTATCCTCCCTGAGCATGGAACATGTATGGTGAGACCTTAGACCAGCACAGACTGGCTCTCTCTTGCATCTCATCTGCTTTAAGTTTTGTGTATGTGTGCTGCCACACAGGAAAGGTGTTAATTTGTCAGGAGAAACACATCAAATCAAGAAGCAAACCACTGCACTTATGAAGTAGTGATGATGCTTCTTTCATTCCAAGAAAAATTTTAAGAGGGTAAAAGAACCTACAAATTACAAGCAAGATCTACTGAGGATCACTGTCCAAATAATAAAGACAATTAGATAGTGATCCCAGAGTGGAAAATAACTAGGGAAGAAAGGAGCTCCCTTATCACTCCCTTTTTAAAAAATGAGAATGTGAGCACTCTGTATTTATTCATCCTTATAGAGAAAGTGTGTCCAGAATATATATCCCCTCCCTGTCTTTCCAGACCCAACCGTTGGCACACTAGGATATTGTTTTCCCTGTGTTTTGTAAGTATGATTTTTTTTTACACTATATTGTAATCATTTCACCGATTTCTTCAGCAAAGGACAGGAACCATACTTTAACTTTTCTGCAATGAGAGAGGCTCGTACCCTCACAATTACAGGGTGGGGCCTTGAGAGCTCCCATCCCACATGCCCTACCCCAAAGGCTAAACTGAGCTGTTGGTTTGGTACACAGATGCCTACAATGGCGACTACAATGCACCAGGTATGGTTCCACTTTTCCCTTGTCCTGCCTGCCCCACCCCCTCACCTTGGGTTGGTCACATCACAGCACAGCTATTCTCCCAGGAAGATGCTCCCCATGTACATGGCGGCTTACTAACACACACGGTTCCAACACTTCACAGCAGGCTTTCTTTTCCACAGTCTAACATCCACCCTACAATTTCCCCATGTTGGGTTCTAACAGCCTTGTTTCTAATAATTACCCTTCTGCCATGATCTCTCTACTCTCTTTTTCCCCTTTCTGGCTTTCTTGTGTCTTGTCTCCAGGTACTTTTCCCAAATTCCAGTTTATGAGTGCAGCAACTGACCTCACATCGATAATGGCCGGGCAATGAATGCACATTTTTTGGTAACACGGTGAGCTGCCATGTTAACTTCAAGGTATTAGACCCTCCTTAGTAAACTCAAGAGCTGCTGTGTCCTCAAGAACTTCTACTTTTCCAGTAAGGAAAGGAGCTTTCTTCTATCTATTCCTGGAAATACAGCCATTTCAGAAATACAAATGCTTCTCAATACGGTGTTAGTTTTGGTTTTCCCATAAAATTAATGAATAGGCAGCATACTGGTACAAGCTGGTCTTGAGTTTAAAACATCTGTAGAGGCCCCTGGGTGGCTCAGTCAATTAAGTCTGACTCTTAATCTCACCTTAGGTTTTGACCTCAGCCTCATGAGTTCCAGAAAAAAAAAAAAAAGGCAAAAACACCAGTAAATATTTCTACCATACAACAACCTTTGAGAGAGAGAAAGAATGCATGAGCAGGGTAGAGAGCAGAGGGAGAGGGACAAGCAGGCTCGCTGCTGAGCTCAATCCCAGGACCCTGAGATCATGACCTGAGGCAAAATCAAGAGTGGGCCGTTTAACCAACTGAGCAACCCAGGCACCTCACAACGTAGTCCTTTCAAAAACACTGAAATACTTCTGCTCTGTGAGGGAGACCATCAACAAAATGAAACAGCAACCTACTAAATGGAGAAATTATTTGCAAGTCATATATACCTGATAAGAGGTTGATATCCAAAACACATGAATAAGTCATACAACTCAACATTGGAGAAAAACAAATAACGTGATTTAAAAATGGGCAGAGGACCTGAATAGACATTTTTCCAAAGAAGACTTACAGAGAGTCAACAGATACATGAAAAGACGCCCAACATCACTTATCATCAAGAAAAGGATAATCAGAACCACAATGAGGTATCATCTCATACCTGCTGAATGGCTATTATCAAAAAGACAAAAGATAACTTTATGAAGATGTGGAGAAAAGCCAGCCTTCCTAGACTATTGGGTAGGAATGTAAATTGGTACAACCACTGTGTAAAACAATACCGAGTTTCCTCAAAAAATTAAAAAATAGAACCACCATATAACCCAGTAATTCCACTTCTGGCATTTGTCAAAGAAAATGAAAAAACTAACTCAAAAAAATCTGTGTACCCCATGTGAATTGCAGCATTATTTACAACAGTTAAGATAAGGAAAAAACTGGGGGCGCCTGGGTGGCTCAGTGGGTTAAAGACTCTGCCTTCGGCTCAGGTCATGATCCCAGGGTCCTGGGATTGAGCCCCGAATCTGGGCTCTCTGCTGAGCAGGGAACCAGCTTCCTCTCTCTCTCTGCCTACTTGTGATCTCTCTCTCTGTCAAATAAATAAATAAAATCTTTAAAAAAAAAAAAAGATAAGGAAACAACCTAAATATCCACCAAGAGGTGAATGATAAAGAAAATGGGATAGATACATACATACACACACACACACACACACACACCCATAAAAAAGGAAATCTTGAGTGTCTGAATGGCTCAGTGGGTTAAGCCTCTGCCTTCAGCTCAGGTCATGATCTTGGTCCTGGAATGGAGCCCAGCTTCAGGGTCTCTCTGCTCAGCGGGGAGCCTGCTTCCCCCACTCTCTCTGCCTGCCTGTCTTCTACTTGTGATCTGTCTGTCAAATAAATAAATAAAATCTTTGAAAAAAAAAAAAAAAGAAAATCTTGTCATTTGTGACAACATGAATGGACCTTGAGGATATTATGCTAAGTGAAATAAGTCAGACAGGGAAAAACAAACACCATATGATCTCACTTATATGTGGAATTAAAAAAAAAAAAAAAAAGCTCATGGATACAGATTGATGATTGCCAAAGCAGAGAAGAGGGGGTTGGGTAAAATGGGTGAAGGGAGTCGAAAGGTATAAACTTCTAGTTATGAAATAAATAAGCTATAGAGATGTAATATACATGTAGCATGGTGACTACCGCTAGTAACGCTGTACTGCATATTTGAAACTTGCTAAGAGAGTAAATCTTAAAGATTCTCATCACACAAAAAGTCCTGTATGTGTGGTGACAGATGTTAACAAGACTTACTGTAGTGGTCATTTTGCAATATATGCAAATATTGAATCACCTTGTAGACCTGAAACTGATACATTGTATTCATATTACATTGTATTATACCTTGATTTAAATAAAATATAAGATTTTTTTAAAGTTTGTATTTATTTATTTAGTTGTCAGAGAGCATGCACGCACAAACTTGGGGAGCAGCAGGCAGAGGGAGAAACAGGCTCCCCATTGAGCAAGGAGCCCAAGGGGGGACTCAATCCCAGAGCCCTGGGATCATGACCTGAGCCTAAGGCAAATGTTTAACTGACAGAGCCACCCAGGCATCCCAGAAATATAAGAATTAAAAAAAAAAAATTGAAATAGGCTCAGAATATCAAACTATTTCCTGATGCTTTAGTACCACTAAAACAATGACACTAGGATTCTTAGCCTGACCTATTAGGTGTCAGTAAGGTACAGACAGCTGGCTGTAGGTCTTTTTGGTCCCACACAGGTCTGCTCTCTCAGCAATGTATTTATAACCTGTTGAATGGCTCCCTAAATGGTATCGTAATCTTTAATAGCTGAATCAAAAGGAAAGAAAAGAAACTCACCTAATGGATAAAGTCTAATGAGATGTACTTCTTACTGATTCTCAGGAAGTCTTTCCTTGTTACTCCTGTTCAGTATGCAGTCTTGGAATGGACTGTTTGCACTTGTGTCAGCAGCTGTTTATAGAATAGGGTGTGCCTTGGATTTACTTATGCAAAAGGACTAAGAACTACAACCATCCAGTTGATTTCTAAATCAACCTGTCTGATCACAGTTGGCTGTTGAGCTATTGCTGTTGGTTTCTAATTTTACTGCATTTTGGTCAGTAAATGTGATCTGCTAATTAACAAGTAACAGATTTGTTAAGTTTCATAAATGTTCCATTATTTTTTTAAAAGATTCGTATACCCTGTTATACAAAGGATTATATACATGCTAGGTCTAGCTAGTTAATTGTGTTTTTCAATCTGATACAATTTTATGTTTTGTTCTTTTATCTGTTCTTTTCTGAGAAAAGTGTATTAAGAAATGGGATCGTATTTATTTTTAAAAGGTAATGTCTAAAAAAGATAAACATGAAGCATCATAAAAGAACAAGGCATTGCAGTCCCTACTCAGAGAGGAATTAAATCTGTGGTCTTCATTTTGTGTTCCGTAGAACTCTGAGATCCATGGAGGTACTTTAAGAGTTATCTAAACTTGTATTCAAATGTCTGTTTTTGCTTTATTGTTATTTTTTTGAATGGAATAAAAACTCTTACAGTCAAATGATTTACATTCCAGATTTAGAGACCTCCAAAGTGTTCACGTATGCTGCTTGGCTATTATTTGCTTCTGCTCTTACAGTACATATGTTATTTGAAATTTCTATAAATGTGTCATTAATTTAGGAAGCTGTACTTTGTACTAGGCTTTTTTCTCTTTCTTTCTCTTTTTTAAAAAAATTCAGAGTGGATTCATGTGTCCACTCTCGTGAAATTATTTAAAGAAGCATATGCCAGCCATACTCAACACGTGACAGCAAGGCTCAGGCACATGCATTCAGCACGTTTGCTTTCATCCTCTTAGGTCAGTTGAGCAATAAGAAATGGACACAATATTTTACATCAAAATATTCAATTATAAAAATAAAAAGCAGAATATAAGTGCAGTAAAATTCAGTTCTGTATAAGAACATAAAATAAACATTCACTTATAGACCGCTGTAGAGATGATTTTATATTTGGGGAGCTTCTTGTTTGACTTCTATAAATATGATAGAGCTAGTCTAAGTTTGGGTTACTTCTTGTCTATAGCAAATCAATATCTTCACAGCCAGCTGGATATTCCTGCACAGGGTCTCAGAAAGCCTACATAAGTCACTATAGCAAACCTTTCACTGCCTCAGAAAACTGTGATCCAGCTAGTAGCAAACTTTCTTTAGCAAATTTTTTCAAATGAACTCTTACATGGCACTCCAACATAAAAAAAGCAATGAGAGTAGAACCTTCTGGTGAAAGAGTAAGATGAGACCTGACCTCCAAGGCCTGTGGCTCAATAAGGACTAACAAGAGCTCCTTTGTACACATTTGGAAGCCAATAAGGAAAGCTCTACCTTCAACTCTACCCGAATCATCTCATTTGCCTTTGTACCCAAACACTTCCTGTCTGCCTAATCATCTTAGACTGACAACCCACTTGGGAAGCCTGCCAGGCTTTTCTAACAAACATTTCCTAAAGATGCCATCTCTCAGATCTCCCCCATTTACCATAATCTTAGGAGTCCTTCACCAGGCAGGGAAAACCCGAAATGTATTGGGTGTCCCTGGTGAGCACTCCAAGAAGGGCTACCTAAAGCATGAGAGAGGAAGATAAGCCTATAAGAAAGAATCGTGGAGACAGTGCTCATTGGGTCACTCACAGGAAAGGAAGAGCTCTGGGTCTAAGTATAAAGAGTCCTGGAAAAGTCCAGATCAAACCAAGAGGAAGCACTGCCCCCCCCCACACACACACCCCACCTTGGGACAGGAACCAGTGTCCTTGAAAATGGAACCTGGCAGAAGGATGTTTATACCAGCTACACTGGTGATCCTTTCCTAATGAGTCTAAATGGACACATTAAGGCCATCAGAAAATATATCCAGATTAGTCTCAATAGACTCAAGAAGCTATACTCGGGGTGGAACCCTCAAAAGTCAAGATATGTTTTGAAAACAGAATGAAACACTGATATAGCAAACTTAAGACAACTGAGAATATATTATTTTGCACTATGGCCAAAGCCACTACATACTAAATTATAATCAGAATAGCATTAAGAGGCACAAAGTTGTTGTTGTTGTTTTTAATACTGATGTGAGAAAAACTGAAAATTCTCTCCACTAACCTGATTTTTTTTTCTATGAATTCAGGAGAAATTGCTAGTATTACATTTTATCCACAGAACCCCTTGTTCCAGCTAATGGCTATGTCATGAGGAATGCTTTTATACAAAAGCATTGCTACTTAAAACTATTAGGGAGTTCCAGGGAAGCAGAAAGGGGCATGAGAAAATAGGAAAAGAGCAGCCTCTGGTGTTCCCACCAGAGCAGACAGCCTCATGTGAAGGTGACAACAGAACCAATTCCAGACACAAAGGGTTAAATACAAATGGAGGATCCCAGGCAAGGGGTCAAAGTCACATCAAAGTCAAACACTAACAAGGTAAGGAACAGATCAAAAAGGGGAGAAGTGGCTCATGGATGGTGGGAGAGTGCTCCAGGAATTCAAGAGAACACCTAGCCATACAGACTGGACAGACCTTTTAGCTTGTTACAGACAGCAAGGAGCAAGACCTAGAAGAGGCCCTTAGTGGCTGCTGCTTTATCAAAAACCACAGAGATTCTCTTACCTTCTAAGCCAGGGCAATTTTTTCCAACCACTTGCTCTCCTGTTAGCCTATCCAATCACAGAGGCTCCCTAACTGTTCCAACCAGATTCCTTCACGAAGTTTCCTCCTCCTGCCCTGGGCAGATGAAACCCAAGCGTCCAGGTTAGCATTTGGTTCCCCAAAACCATTCATGCCCTTGTCATTAGCCAAGCCTGAGATGAGGACACCTGTGAGAACCAAGCTCCTGTTTCCTGAATGACATTTTAAAGCAAGAGTCTAAGTGTACAGGGTCTAAAGTGAGTGGGCACGATGGCCACTCAGAAAGAACCTAGAAAGCCTTGTTTTAAAAGGAGCAGATAAAGAAATCTCAATATAGATTTACTAACACAAAATAAAAATTTTGACAGCAAGAGAACAAGGTAAGAGGGTAAAGAAAATTACAGACAAGAGGAGCATGAAGCACAGGACAGACCACCGTGAGGATGTAGGAATCCATGAGTTTATAAGAAACTGATAAGCAATGACTTCGGATATCTTGTTTGAGTGGTTGGAGGACATTAAAGAAATAATATTAAGTTTTTTATTGAGGATGAAATGAGACTCTATATATGAGAGGTGACTGTAAAGTAGTAAGAAAAGCTTTTATAAGTCACACATGAAAAATCGATCCCAGAATTCTACAAACATGTTTTAATAAGACCACTTCCTGAAATATAAAGTTAACTCCACATACCAACAAATTTGATTATAAAAGTTTGTAAGCTGAATATTTTGACCTCACGAATTACCTTTCCATAAAAAAAAAAAAAATATTATCAAATGGTATCCTTTTTAAATTAGAACTTTTCCATATATATTTGCTTATCACACAAAAATACAATTGCTATATAGCTATCAAGCATTAAAAATAAACTAAAACTAACAATTGACCCCAATGATACTAATCAATTTTTAAGGAGAAATCACCTTAAAAATTTCAATATGAATGTCCCAGAAAAGGTTTTACATATTCACATTTCAGATTCCACTGCATAGAAATTATAATTTTTAAATAATTGAAATAATTTCCCTTATTTTTCCCTAATTTCCCTTATTTTAAATAACTGAAATAATTTCCCTTAATTGCTGGTGCCTCGAAGTAGGGGAGATACATGCTCCTTCAGCTGCTGCAAAATAATCTAAACTGTGAACATTTTGATACCGGAAGGAACAGATATTAAAGCCCTATTACCACTAATCTAAAAGGACTTAATCTTATGTTCTCTGCAGAAGACAGAAGCTCATAAAAGAACACATGTAGGCTTTTACTATTAGAAAATTGGACATTTTTCATGTCCATTCTAGCAGAAGAGGTTTTTCATTTTGTCCAGATGCAAAATGTTTAAGAACTCAGGAGATGCAGTGTGGGGCCTGTAGTCAGTGGATTTTTTGTGATCCTTTCAGAAAAAGGAAATATAGTTTGGAAGTATAGTTTAGTTGTCAAAGTACTGACATTTTTAAAGCATCTCACTAATATTCATGAGTCAAATACCTAAGAATACATACAACGGGGCACCGGGGTGGCTCAGTGGGTTAAAGCCTCTGCCTTCGGCTCCGGTCATGATCCCAAGGTCCTGGGATCGAGCCCCACATCGGGCTGTCTGCTCAGCAGGGAGCCTGCTTCCCCCTCTCTCTCTGCCTGCCTCTCAGCCTACTTGTGATCTCTATCTGTCAAATAAATAAATAAAATCTTAAAAAAAAAAAAAAGAAGAATACGTACAACAAGGCAGTGCCAGAAACATCCACAGATTTGGTCGCCACAACACATCTCCATGCACAGTGACATGCATAATTTTTTGGGTTCCCTGCTCTTCTGACACCAGGGCTCCCTATTGATTGCCATAGTAGGGAAAAAGGAAGGCAAGTTGTTTCAAAGGAAACATCCTTACCTATTTATGTTCCTTCTTTCACAGCCTCAGTAGTTAACAGAATAACCACAAATTAAGCCAAATGTTCCTCTACCGACTCCACTCCCACCCTGGAAGCCTGTCTTCATAAGCCACATCCGACTCTGGATATCCCTTCAACCAGCATTTTCTCACTAAGTATGAGTACTTCATCTTTCTTAACTTACAGGAGTATTGTGCTGCTTTGAAGTACTCCTCTCCCTTCCCACCAACGTGTCTCAACTCTCCAGTAAACTTGCACATTTCCTGAAGACTGTCTTCTTGTGTGTTGCCTGTCCCCCACCCCACATCACCAGACTGTCATTCAACTGCTAATTGTGTTTACCATCTGGCTTTCTCTAACAGCCTCTTCCTTCCTCTGGTTCCCTCTGTTCCTTGCTGATTTCACTCAGGAGTGACCCGAAAGAGCATCTTGGGGCTCCCCTGATAGCTGTTCTTTTTTGGTAAATTAAAGTGTATTTGTGTTCAACTCAACACATTTGGATAAGCAATTTATATGTTGCCCATTACTATGCTAGCAACTATGAAGGGCATGAAAGAAATATGTGACGCGGCTGCTCCCCTCGGTAAGCTGGTCACTGAGATGAGGAAACAAAATGAACTAATTTTCAACAAAGGACAAATAAGATAATCAGGAAGCAAAATGTCTAGTATGCCATGCAGACCACCCAGCACAGGACATTAAAAGTGCAAAGGACTTGAAATCAGAAGACCTGAACTCTGTCACTTACTTCCTAGCTGTCTGACCTATGGCAAGTCACATAACCTCTCCCAGGCTGTGTCCTCAATATGGGAATATTTATCTAGCAAAGCTACTGCAAAGACTAAAGAATTACATTATGTGAGCAAATACATTATGTGTGAAATACATTATGTGAGCAAACTGCTGGGTACCTGGAAGACGGTGTTTTGACAAGACAAATAGACCCTGGGAGGTCAGAAAGAGGGAGCTATCTGACCAAGCCTGCAAGCAAGAGCCAGAGTCTGAGCTGAGTACCTTCCAGCCCAAGAAGAATTTAGCAGGGTGGTCAGGAATAGAAAGAAAGAAAAAGCATGTTTGGTGCACAGGCATGTTTTTTTTTTTTTTTTTTAAGATTTTATTTATTTATTTGACAGAGAGAAATCACAAGTAGATGGAGAGGCAGGCAGAGAGAGAGAGGGAAGCAGGCTCCCTGCTGAGCAGAGAGGCCTATGCGGGACTCGATCCCAGGACCCTGAGATCATGACCTGAGCCGAAGGCAGCTTAACCCACTGAGCCACCCAGGCGTCCCAACATGTTTTGATTTCAATCTAACAAGCACTGAGAAGCCCTGTCAACTATTTCGAAGGCTACAAATATGATGAAGAAATAATCCTTCCCCTAAAAGTTTAGTCAGAGAAACATAAGACAAGTAACTATAAATTCAAAGGAATGCTTATACGGTCCCATGGCAAGTTGAAGAGGGCTGGACGACTAACCCATCAGTGTGTGGGTTTCAAGTTCCGGCTCTGCAACCCACCATGGGTCATTCATTATCCCTCTCCAGGACTGTTTCCTCAAAAATGAAATAAGAGGTTTCCACTTCATGGTAGCTTTCCTAGAAAACATTCTATTCTCTGATTCTAGGTTCAGAGTCCAGGGTTTAGCCATGTGAAAATTAAATGGGGTCATGGCGGCAGCAATCCCTTGTATCTCCTCTCACTCCGTAAAGATGAGAGCCTAGACAAGGGCACCAGCAGTGGGAATGATGTGGAAGGAATCCAACAGATGATAATTTTAAAAATAATAGAATGCAGTGCCACAGTGGGTAGAAGAGAAAGCAGCAAAGACAAAGAGCTCCAAAAAATAGAACTGGGTGGGACACCTGGGTGGCTCAGTTGATTAAACATACAACTTCTGGTTTCAGCTTAGGTCATGATCTCAGGATCCGGAGATCGGGCACCACATTGGGCTCTGCAACAGCTCGGAGTCTGCTTTTCCTTTCCCTTTCTCCTTACCACCCTCACTCACTCTCTCATAAATAAATAAAGTCTTTTAAAAAAGAATAAAACTGAGCGACCAGACAGCAAAGGGGTGTTGCAGTCAGCAACAGGCCATTGAAGTGGGGGAAGGGAAATAGTTGGAGTGGACAGAAGGTTTTCATGTTGGGCATCAGGTCTTTGGAGGGGAAAGATGATGAGACCAGATTAGGACAGGTGGCGTGTTAAATGGTCAGCAAAGACACAACACAGAGAAATGCCTAAAACTACCTACAGTCCTATGGCCCCACATTTATCTCTGTCCTTGGGATAGACACAGAAGGGCCAATGGTAAAAGGTGAAAAAAGAAGGCCCTGACTATAGCCACCACAGAAGAGGAAACACACAAGACCAAGGATCACAGCAGGGATTCTCGGCCAAACTCTAAATTACATGGGACATGATGGGCAGTCCCTGCTGTTTTTTTTTTTTTTAAGATTTTATTTATTTATTTGACAGAGATCAGAAGTAGGCAGAGAGAGAGAGGAGGAAAAAGGCTCCCCGCAGAGCAGAGAGCCCGATGTGGGGCTCGATCTCAGGACCCCGGGATCATGACCTGAGCCGGAGGCAGAGGCTTTAACCCACTGAGCCACCCAGGCGCCCCAGTCCCTGCTGTTCTGACAAAATTTTGTTTGCATTCCTCGGTTGTAAGGTAGTTTATCTGGGAACGAGTAAAAAGGAAATGTCAGGAAGAGAGCTGGATGTCCCTTTGCCTCCACAGCATTCTCTCCTTTGGGAAGCCAACATTAAACCATTCACGCAGTTTCAAAACTCAGACCCTTGTCCATCATCATACACCACACACATAAGTGGGTTGTTGATGAAAACACACACTGACCAGGAGTAATACCATTTTCATTCAGCCTCTTTCTCTACCTCTCTTTGACTTGAAAGAATGACCACTTATAGCACTGATATTAAGAAATGACATGTCAAAACCCTTCTCTAATTATTTAATGCCTGTGGGTTTTCAGAGGAAAATTAGCAGAACTAAAGCATGTGCCCCCATGTTTTTGTTCTCATTTAAAACTACACTGCTATAAATATGCATGTGCAGGTCTCCTGATGTCTGCCAGCATGAGTGTCTCTTGAAAATTGCCTCCTAGCCTTTTTCCTGCTATTTGTATGACAACCTAGACCAAATGTTCATGATCAAAGGCAACTATGCCAGACCCTACCCACCCACCCTGGTGGGAGGAGGAGTTCTAAACCAACTCACGGCATAGGGAAGAGGAAGCTCTGCACTAGGATAGGTACCAAAGAGTGAAATTCCTGGAGCACAGGTATGTACCTGCTCAGTAATACAAGATAATGCCAAATAGTTGATGGATATAGTTGTTTTATACCGCCAGCTACACTTCTACCAAGATCTGGTGTTTGTTGTCCAACTTCTCAAAATGGTAACACATCAGTGATCTAAATTAGTATTTCTCTGATTGCTAATGTAGTTGAGTGTATTTAATGTGTTGGCTATTCAATTTCTTCTTATGGAAATACATGCCTACCCTTTCCCTATTTTTCTATTGTGTTATCTTTTTCTTATGGATATGCAGGAGTTCTTAATAAATTCTGGATACTAGTCCTTTGTCAGTTACAGATGTTGCAAATATCTGCTTCCTGTTTGTAGTTCATCTTTTCACTTTTTTTCCTTTTTTTTTTTTTTTTTAAGATTTTATTTATTTATTTGACAGAGAGAGACACCAGTGAGAGAGGGAACACAAGCAGGGGGAGTGGGAGAGAGAAAAGCAGGCTTCCTGCCGAGCAGGGAGCCTGATCCATGGATCCCAGGACCCTGGGATAATGACCTGAGCCTAAGGCAGATGCTTAATGCCTGAGCCACCCAGGCACCCCATCTTTTCACTTTTTTAATGGTTCTTAATATTCAAGTACCAAAAGAAATCCTTCTTTACCGAAAGTGATAAAGATACTTTCCTATATTATTTTCCTAAATGTTACCTTTCACATTTAAGTCTTTAATCCACTGGAAATTTTTTAAGGTGTATGTAGGGATCCAATTTCATTATTTTTTTTTTCCCTGAAGGATATCTAATTGTCCTAGTACCATTCATTGAAAAAAATTATCCTTTCCCTAGAGATTCACTATATATGGGCAGATCTGTTTCAGGGCTCTCTCTTTTGTTCCTGGTCATTTTTACTATCCCTGGGCCAATGTCATAAGGCTTTAGTTACTATGACTTCATTATACAGGTCTTGCTCAACTTACAGTGGGGTTAGGTCCTGATAAACCCATCTAAATTAAAATATCTTAAGTCAAAAATGTACTTAATACACCTAATCTACTGAACTTCAAAGCTTAGCCTAGGTTCTCTTAAAAAAAGTGTTCAGAATACTTGTATTAGGCTATAATTGGAGAAAATCATCCAACACAAAGCCTATTTTATAATAAAGTATTGAATTTCTCAGGTAATTGATTGAATACTGTACTGAAAGTGAAAAAGAGAGGTTGTCTGGGTACAGAATGGTTTTAAGTGTACGGGTTGTTTACCCTTATGATCATGTGGCCAACCGGGAGCTGGTGCTCCCTCTGGCTACCCAGCATCACAAGGGAGCATCCTACCATATTGCTAGACTGGAAAAAGATCAAAATTCAATATTCGCAGTGCAGTTTCAACTGAATGTATATTGCTTCCACTCCTCCAAGTCAAAAACTCTTAGGTCAAATCATCCTAAGTCAGGGACAATCCATATAACTTTGTATCTGAGAAGACCAGCCTCCCTGACCTTATTGTGGGCAATCTTAACCTCCCATACTTCCATCTAAGTTCCTCAAAAACCATACGGGGATTTTGGCTGTCACTGCATGAAAATCTATGGATCAAACTGAGAAGACTGACATATTCATGATCTTGAACCTACATGTGCAAGTACAGTTATCTCTCTCCACTTATTTAGGTCTTCTTTAATGACTTTAAAAGTGTTGTCAATAAATAAAGTCTCTTCATAAGGACTTTGTACATCTTCAGACTTACTGATAGTTTATATGTTTGTAACTTATGGGACAGCTTTTAAATATATACATATGTCTTCTATTACTTAGCCACACTTTTTCTAACAATTTGTTAATATAGATGAAAATAATTGTATTTTGCTTTTTTCTTTTCTAAACTTTCTACTTTTTTATTTATATTCTTGTCTTACTGTGCCAGTTAGGACCTCCAAAAGAATTTAATAGACAGTCTTGTCTTGATTCTAACATTTCACCCTCAAGAATAACATCTGCTTTAGATTTTTGGTAGACATTTTTTGAGGGGGTTAAGGAAGTTCTCCATCTATTCTTAGTTTTCTAAGAATGAGTATGATGCACGGGTATCAGTTTTGTCAAATTTTGCTTTGGCTTCTCTTGAGAAAATTATGTCATTTTTCTCCTTCAGTGTGTTAGCTAACAAGCTTTTACATTTATTCTGCCTTTGATCTTTAGCTTTCTGGTCTCCTTTTTTCTTCTCTAATTCTCTTAACTTCTATTCTTTTATTTATTTATTTATTTATTTTACTTATTTGACAGAGAGAGAGATCACAAGTGGGTAGAGAGGCAGGCAGAGAGAGGGCAAAGCAGGCTCCCTGCTGAGCAGAGAGCCTGATGCAGGGCTTGATCCCAGGACCCTGAGATCATGACCTGAGCTGAAGGCAGAGGCTTAACCCGCTGAGCCACCCAGGTGCCCCTTAACATCTATTCTTGATTTATACTTTCTACCCAAGACTTTTCTTTCAAAGTCATTCTGTTTCTTCCTGGTCATTCCTGGAGTGGGGAAGGCTATAGTTCTGAGAGTCATTCATACATATTTGAATGAATAAAAAAATAATGAAATGTCTAATAAGTGCCAGGTGTTTGAGGTGATTACCCAAAACTAATCTTTAAATATAACACAATACATTTATATAGGTTGCTCTTTTTTGGAGCTAAATAAAAAAAGGTTACTTGAGATCCAGTCTCTTAGAGGCAGAATTATCATAGCAAGTTTTTCAACTGAAGTAGTGTTCCACCCCCTAGAGAAATATCAGAAAGTCATTAAGCTATCTTTTGAATTTTCTTTTCAAAATTATTCTTGACTATAAGTACTAGAGCTCAAGTTCCCCCATTACAGCACCTAGCAATTGGAGGCAACAGATTTCAAAAATAAGCGATTTGGAAAGATGCAAAGTACTGTTTATACACATTCTGTAATTTAACATTATCAGTCAGAAGAGTCAGTCCATACCTCAAAACTTGGTTCAGAACCTCAACCCAAACCTGACCAGCCACAATGATGATTTAATTTGTACAAACAATCCAGAGACAGAGGGGAAAATATAGGCATTTCCTTTTGTTTAAAGCAGGGTGAAGAAGTCTGATTTTTGCCATGCTGCATCGGGTGTGTGTGTGGGGGGGGTGTTACAGCTCTGGAAAAGTCTGGTTCTTTCATAGGTTCTGTCTTAATCAGGGATTATATGTTTGTTTATTCATTTAATAGGTGAGTACCCACAACACACTGTGCAAGGTGATAAAATGCAAATAAGACAGCTAAAGCACCTGTCCTCACAGAGTTAACCATCTAATGGAGGTCTCAGAGCACTGACACAAGATGCCAAGAGTACCTATAGCAGGCATAATGAAAGGATCCCTTGAGATTAACACCTAACCTAATATGGTCAGGTGGGTGAGAGGAGGTATCTGAGAAGTGGATGAGGAGGTTTGCTGACTTGGGATGCAGAAGGTCTCTAAGTACTTTGCAGTCCTAAACAGTAGGTGTAAGGCTAGCATTCTGTGGGGGAAAACACTCCATAGTCCGATGGTGTAGACCAGGAGAGGGGAAAAAAGGCTGAAAGATCCAGACCCCCATGCACACACTCCCCCCATCTGACCCCACTGCCCATAAACATAGGCAACCCAGGAAGCTACAGTTTAAAAAAGAAAAAAGAAAGAAAGAAAGAAAGAAAATCAAGATCCTCACCAGATACTTGGAAAAATGACTGAAGATGAGTATGAAATGTTATACTCTAGGCTCTACCCAATCTGCCATCTCCCCTCTGCAAGCAAAAGTGTGAACTTATTACTTTATAAAAGGTGACAACATCTTAATTTTAAAATTAAAGAAATTGAAACCACATTTCTAAACTCTACAAATTCCAAATTCTAATTATTTAGGATGTACTTTAAGGAAAAAAAAAATTCCCAATTTTTTTCATTGGTCTATGCAATTATCCTGAAATCGGTTTCATTTAATTCCATTAAATGCATCTATTTGACCAAGGATGTCAGACAAGTTGTATTCTAGAAGTGAAAAGGGACACTTACAAAAGAAATAGAAATCAGCCAGCAACTCTGTAACAAGGCTCTAGAATCTTTAGTTCTTAGAAAAACAAATTAAACCTCACAGGTGTTTATAGCATTGGAGTCTATATCCAACTCTAAAGGACCTACAGCCCCTGCCTGCAGTAAGTTTTACAGCAGCTTAAAAAAAAAAAAAAAAAAAAAAAGTACATTTTTATTTTTTTATTTCCCACAAACCTTTAATTACTTTTAAACACTTTTAGTAACTATTAAGAACTTAAAAATAGATTTTTGAGCTAGTCTAAGCAGAATATTTAAATTGTTTTAGAGGAAAATAAACTTGGCTCAACTGACAAATGCAAAATGACAAAAAATCTACAGTGTAGGATGATGTTGGGAAGGGTAGTACTGCCTGGGACAGGTTTGGAAGTACTTCTCAAGAAACCTACACCAAGGGGCGCCTTGGTGGCTCAGTGGGTTAAGCCACTGCCTTCGGCTCAGGTCATGATCCCAGGGTCCTGGGATCGAGCCCCGCATCGGGCTCTCTGCTCGGCAGGGAACCTGCTTCCTCCTCTCTCTCTGCCTGCCTCTCTGCCTGCTTGTGATCTCTCTCTGTCAAATAAATAAATAAAATCTTAAAAAAAAAAAAAAAGAAAAAGAAAAAAGAAACCTACACCAAATATCCCTCAATGCAAAATGACATACACACACCAACACAAAAAGTGTTAATAATCTCAAATCGAGTTTGTTAAGTAGACTGGCCTAGGACAATGATCAAAAGACACAGCAGCAGAGCTTGAACAGTGGAGAGAGAGCCTGTTTTTTTGTTGTTTTGTTGTTGTTGTTGTTCTTATGGGGTTTTTTGGGGGGGGTTTGTTTGTTTGCTTTTGTTTTTGTTTTTAAGAGAGAGACAGGAAGACAGCACAAGCAGAAGGAGTGGCAGAGGGAGAAGCAGGCTCTCCAGGGAGCCTGATGCAGGGCTCCATCCCAGGACCCTGGGATCATGACCTGAGCCAAAGGCAGACACTTAATGACTGAGCCACGCAGGTACTCCAGGAGAGCCTGGTTCTGATGATTAAAGTCAGGCACCAGCTCGTAAGCACAGGAGTTAAAACATGCATTTAACGAACCAGGATCGAGAACATGCCTTGCACTCAACACTAAGTGAAACACTGAGAACGTAGCTCTGGAAGAGCAACAGTCTAACAGAAGCACTCTCTGTGGGAATGAATAGTGAAACAAGAACCGTAACAAACATGCACACAATGCTGGACGGGTGGGAGGGCTGGGGCAGAGGGGGTTAGAAGGAAGGGGAGACATCCGATATGCCTGGCAGGGGAAACCAGGAAAACTTCACAGAGTGCATCTGGGTCAAGGACTAAACCACACACCAAGGGACAAGCGATACATGTGAATGGACAAAAATCACCAGCTCACCAAGCGATGTGACAAAGGACTTCACATGCCAAATAAGCATCGTCCTTTTTATTTTTTTTTTAAAGATTTTATTTATTAATTTGACAGAGAGAAATCACAAGTAGACAGAGAGGCAGCCAGAGAGAGAGAGAGAGGGAGAGGGAAGCAGAGTCTCTGCCGAGCAGAGAGCCCGATGCGGGACTCGATCCCAGGACTCTGAGATCATGACCTGAGCCGAAGGCAGCGGCTTAACCCACTGAGCCACCCAGGCGCCCCAGCATCGCCCTTTAAAGACAACAGAAGCTATCAACAACATGATCTTTGAGGCTAATCTGAAAGGTGTAAATAACTGTTGATGGCATTAGGCAAAGGGGTGTCTGGCATTCGAAGTACAGAACCCAGACAAGGCTCCCAGCCTTGAGAGAGGAGCAAGTGCTGCGTGACAGCCTGGGAGTGTGGGAGTGAAGATGTTGGCACTTGCAGAGGTGTAAGCGGGAGAAGGGTGTGTGTGGGCGCCCGTAGGGGGCCTCAGGTGCATGGCCATGGAGAGGATATGTCCAGATGGGCTAAAAAGGTGGAGGAGACTCTGCAACCGAGGCCCAAAAGGACTCCTCTGTAATGTAAAAAGTCCGTGTTATCCTCTGCAATGGAAAGCCACTGCAGACTTCTATAAAAGAGAGGGACACGAAGTGTCTGCCTGAGAGAGCTCTTTCTGGCAGCCCGTGGAGACTGGGAATACACAACAGAGGGTCAGCATGGAATAGGAGAGGTGATGATTTGACTCGGGTTGGTTACAGTGGGAAAGAAGAGGAATAATTCAAGACATATTTTAGTAGGTAGAAAAAATCAGTACGACTTCTTAACTGACTGGTATACAAGTTAAAGATAACCAGAACTGGGCGCCTGGGTGGCTCAGTGGGTTAAGCCGCTGCCTTCAGCTCAGGTCATGATCTCGGGGTCCTGGGATCGCGTTCCGCTTCGGGCTCTCTGCTCAGCATGGAGCCTGCTTCTCTCTCTCTCTCTCTCTCTCTCTGCCTGCTATCCACTTGTGATCTCTCTCTGTCAAATAAATAAATAAATAATCTTAAAAAAAAAAGATAACCAGAACTTTGCTTTGTTAACAGAATTAATGTTGTTATTATTATTAACAAAGACAGGAAAAGATGACTTGAGATTATGATTATTATAACTGACACTTACTGAGTGCTTTTCTAAGTCCTTTAAAATGCCAACTCTTTTAGGGGTGCCTGGATGGCACAGTCGGTTAAACATCTGACTCTTGGTTTCAACTCAGGTCATCATCTTAGGGTCATGATATGGAAGTCAAGCTCCACACTCAGCATGGAGTCTGCTTGGGATTCTTTCTCACTCTGTCCCTCCTGCTTGTGCTCTCGCTCTCTCTCTCTCTCCTTCTCTCAAATACATAAATCTTTAGAAATAAATAAAATACCAACTTATTTAATCCTCATAACAACCCTATAAAGGCTCTAATTTTCAGATAATAAGACTGACTCACAGAAAGGTTAAATAAGTTCTTCAAGGATGCATAACCAGTCAACTGTAGAGCCAGCATTCAAATCCAGACACAAGACTACAATGCTACAGTGTACCAGACATGATCAATTAAATGTCCCTTAGACATGCTGGCCATCCAGGGAGTTGCGTTTAACTTGCATTTGGAACACAGAACTAGGGTTCCAAAGAAGAATCAGTGTTAAGAATATGGATTTTCGAGTTATGAACATAATTGATTTCCTGAGGCCATGGGAGAGCTGAGAGGAACAATGAGAATGAAGAGAGACCCAAGAAGGACACTAGGAGGAGATTTTAAAAACAAGAGTCCACAGTCACCAAAGCACAGAGGTGGCAGCTTAAAGACATCTGGACTTTCTCCTTCTTGTGCAAACAGGGGATCCATTCAATATTTGCAGAGTGACGCATCTAGCATTCATAGCTAAAGGTTCCCTGCTCAGACAACATCAGGGAGAAGAGAAACCTAAAGGAATATGAAATGGAGAAAACAAACAAACAAACAAACTGATGTCTGGGTTCCTGGAAGGATGGTCTGTGTCTTTGTGTGAGCAAGGTGGCTCCTGCCGCCCACCCCCCTACCCCCCATCCCCTCACTCCTCCCCCCACCCCGAGAATCATCAGCAATGCAACTCCTCTCCTGAGCAGATCTATCTCACTCATCCCTTCCTCCCTCCCTCCCCTCCAGGCCCCACAAAACACACCCAGGCCAGAGGGCAGGGCCCCAGCCATACTGCGGTAACCCCAGGAGCACAGAAGCAAGCAGGAAGACGTCCTCTTGCAAAGACCGTGCAAATGAATTACGGCTTCTGCAAAAATCCGCCTTTGTTTTTAATGGGCTTTATGTGACTCATCAGCAGTGACCATGCTCTGCCCTGAGGTCTAGCTACAAATCCACCAAGCGCAGAGGGCAGAAGAAAGGAAGGACAGCCAAAGATGAAAAGGAGTCTCAGGAAGCTTTCATCCTAAAGGAGAAAACAGAAACAGAGGGAAGTGGTGGGCATTTCCTCTTTGAGCACTCGGGTGCTGAGGGTCTCGAGAGAGGGCGGAAACTGGAACAGCGGCAAGAGAAGTCTGGGTTCCGGGACCCGCTCAAAGGTGCAGGTCTCGGTTGCTATGGTGCCATCCTCCCCCGCCACAAAGTTTCATCAGCATTTGCTGCCACAGTTCCTGTCTTGTGGGCAGCAGCAGCAGCAACTAAAAAGAAAAAAATCATGTTGTTGTTTTCTAATGGCTGCTGGGTCACTGAATACTGTGTCTGGAAAGGACAAGGGGAAAGTTGTAAGAGACACAGAAAGCAATCAAGATACATTCCTTTGGAATGTATGAACTCCAACCTGGACGGTCTATGGATACGATACCGTCATGAATAAACACTTCTGCCATAACACTTTTTCTTTAAAAAAAAAATTTTTTTTTAAATTTATAATCCAAGAATCTAGACAGACAAAGTCGATTTTTAATTAAGGTTTTTCTCATAGTTACTTCTGATCACCAGGGCTCTGGATTCACTCCTCGGAGAAAAGCCTGGACTTGCAGCAAAGAAAACAAAACCAAGCACCCCAGAGTGGAAGTCGGGACTTGCCTGGACACTGACACTAATCAGCTGTATGACCTGAGTGTCTGCATCCAAACTCCTTCTTCATAAAAGGACACTCAGAGAGGGAAGACGAGAAGATGAGACACAGGGAGACTCGGCCATCTGCAAGCCAAGGAGAGGGGCTTGGAACGGATTCTTCCTCACCGTCCTCAGAAGGAACCCACCCTGCCAACACCCTTCTGCCCTGTTTGTAGCGCTTTGTCAGGGCAGTCCTGGCAAACACGCACAGACCCAGAAGAAGAGAGAACTGTGTCATGAACATGAGACCTCATGAGACCCCACCCCCAGGTCCTTCACTCCTGCGTCCTGTCACTAAGCACCTCTAAAATATCCCGATCTCTCCTTACATAACCACAATACTACCTCAAAACCTAACAAAATTAACAATTCTTTGGGGGCAAATTTAATTCATGGAAGAAATATACCTTATGGTAAAACACATACTTAGATAAAACTTTTCTCTATGAAAGCTGTTAACAATATTAAAAACAAAATCCCAATAAGCTGGAATTTTTGTGAAATCCTCAGAGGATGAACAAGACTTAGAGCAATTTCATCCTTGATCAGCTCTCTTATTCAACATATTACCAGAAACTAATGAGGTACTGTACACTGGCTAATTGAGTTTAAATAAGAAAACATATTATCTGAGAATAAAAACCTATGTTACCTTATTACAGTTAAGAAAGGAAAGATGCAGTCAGTATTCATATGTACCCAGAAATTTACATATGTAAATGTACATTTTACATATGTACATTACATATGTACCCATATGTACCCCCAGAAATTTAGCAGGTGTTTTAGAGTCTTTGGCTTAAAAAGAAAAACAAAGTTAACACAGGCAGTGGTATTTTATGGTAAATTGCACATACTCTAAGTATATGAAAACTGGCATGGCAGAATTTGAAACCTCTACAAAAAAACCATGTATATGTACATATTTCTTTTCTATTTTTTTTAAGATTTTATTTATTCACTTGACAGATCACAAGTAGGCAGAGAGGCAGGCAGAGAGAGAGGAAGGGAACAGGGTCCGTGCTGAGCAGAGAGCCCGACACGGGGCTCAATCCCAGGACCCTGAGATCATGATCAGAGCAGAAAGCAGAGGCTTTAACCCACTGAGCCGCCTAGGTGTCCCTATATACATATTTAAACACAAAACCATACCTTGAAGGAGGGAGTATAAGTCGTTGGTGGTTATTCTAAAACTTTAGAAATGTTGCTCCCAACACTTCAACAATTAGCGTCCAATCACATGTCCTCTTCAAAAAGGTTACTTTTTGTCTATGTAATACAAAAAGAAATGTTAAAGCCAGAATCGCCTACTTATAAAAGTTTTTCAAAAGAGTCTTTTGAAAAGCAGTCCACTCCAACAACTTTCAAAATCAGGCATCTCTGTAAAAAACCCACAATCCAGTTAATTAGTCTCAGCTGTTCGTCATATGGCCTGAAGACCAGTCAAGTGATTTTGCTCCTTTCAAGCTTACTATAACCCAATTCCACTGGCCTCTCACACCAAAGGGAGCTAGCTGTATTAACCTCTTTTGGTGTTATAAGACTGGTACTCCAACTCTTTCTTTTCCCCCAATCAAAAAGAGTAGAATATTTGTTTTCTTGAGAAAGGATCTTTAAAAGCATTGCATTCTTCAGGTCCTGAAAGGTTATACCAGTTGTGTTTCTTCACAAATGCAATGCCTGATTCAATCAAACAACACAGGAGACCAAATGAAAGTGGCAGAAGGGACAGGGCTAGATGACTTACCAGGCCTCTCCTGGCCTCCAGACCCAGAAAGAAAACTCCTCACTGGGAGGTCCACCCAGATTTTTTGCTGGCATTTCAAATTCAACATGCCCTACCCTTGACTTACCTCCTTTGCTCTTCTTTCCAGACCCTGCTTCAGACCCCCTCTCCTCCTGGTTTTGAGCGACACAATCCCAACACCCAGCCAGTGGGAGAGCTGATGGTCCACTGTGACTCCTCCCCCTCTTCCCCTCCCACTTCCATCTGGCCACCAAGTTCTAGGGGTCTTTCGTCCTCCCACCTGTCTCCAAGCTTTTATTATTTCTCATCTGGATGTCTATGATCATCCACTTACTTAGTTTCCTGGCCTCTAACCTAGCCCTGCTGCTGATCCATCCTCCACACCGCACCCAGAATGATCTTTCCAAATGGCAAATGGGTGTGCACCACTCTCCTCTGGAAAACCGGACCCCCCACAAGCTCCCTAATGAAATCCCTACTCTTTAGACTTCTGCCTTCAGTATCACCCACCATTCCCTGTCCCCTGACTCCGGCCACAAGAACTCTTTATAATTCTCTAAAACCAGTGGTTTTCAAAATGTGAAATCAGTATCATCAGCATCACCCGGGATGTGGTTAGAAATGCACATTCTTGGGCCTGCCCCATGTGCACTGAGTCAGAATTGTCAGGATGGTAACAGGGTCTCTGTTTTAACAAGCCCCCAAGTGATTCTAATAAACACTAAACTGACAGCCGCTGCTCTAAATGCACCAAGCTAGGCTCATCAAATCATGTAGCCCTTTGGCTCCTTCTGCCGGTAATGCTAAGTTAGATGCCCCTTCTCTGTGCTTACTCTTCCCTAGTGCTGGTCAACCCTACATGGTGACATCCAAGTTATGCTGGTTGGTGAATATTTTGAAGACAGGAATTGTATCTTTGGTTCGCTCATCCCACAATCACTTGCTGAGCATATACCTGTCACTGGGACAGAGGCTGGGCTTAGACTAATTAATCTATCCTTTGCCTTCAGGGGAAGCCACCCTCTAACTTTGGCAGTTTGATGGGTGACTGAAAACTCAACCTACCCAATCTGTAAAACCCTATCACCAGCCTCAAGAATTGTGGGCAGCTTAAAAAGCCTGAATAGAACCAATATGGAATCTCTCATGGCAAACGACATGGAATTTGGGGTTCACATCTGATGTTGACTCAGATGGACAGACATGGTTTGTAAAGGGAGAGAAGATGCATATTCGTGAAAACTTACATACTCCTCTATATTATTCACAGCAACCTTTAGAATTTGGAGAATTTAGTAAGTGAATATACCAAAATTTTTAAATCTCAGATTAAAATGTATTAAAATTAGCTTATCCTAACTACAGTAGGAGTTGAGTAAATATTAGCACTTCTCAATTTTCAGCATGCTTAGCATGCTCCTAGGGATTTTGATAAAATTCTAATTCTGATTCAATCAGTTTGGGTGAGGCCCAGGTGATACCCAGGTAGTCCTAGTCCTAGAACTACATTTTGAGTAGTACATAGAAGTAAAAGACTCGGGCCTCAATCCCAGGACCCTGAGATCATGACCTTGAGCCCAAGGCAGAGGCTTAACCCACTGAGCCACCCAGGCGCCCCAGCAACACAAACTTCTTTTGACCCCTACACATTGAAAGTTTTCTAAAATGTCTTTCCAACTTTAGGATAAAGATGATGTACCAAACACACACCTTAGGTCAGCTACCTCCCCAAATCTCACTAAGGTAACAGTAAAAAGAGGTGTTTTGTTTTGTTTTGTTTTTCCTTTAGGAAAAAGGACAAAGAGAATGAATGAAAACAACAGCAACAAAATGTGGAAGCTAGAAACTAAATGGACAAGAGGTAACTAAGGAGCAGACCTGAGAAAGATGACTCTTTACCTGCCACTAGGGAAAGCCAAAAAGCAATTTATCACACAATCTACAGAAAGCGTCAGGCATCCAGAGCCCCAAACACTACTGGAGGTGAGGGGAAGGTAAAGTCAAGGCTAAAAATACTGGAAGTCTGCTTAAATCGCAATCCTCTAAATACTGAGATACCTCCGCACCCCCGCACCCCCCACCCACACATACTGGGGAACTTCCAGAACACAGGCATTCTCCACAGGCAGGTGGTTCAAATGCTCTCTGGAGAATCCGCCCAGCCCCAGAGGGAAGATGTAAAGAAAAAACAGGCCCAGGACATACTGATCTAACTAAAACTATCACAGAACTTGAGATAGGGGCCAGAAATAGCACACACGTGTGGTAGAGGCAGATGTGGAGGAAATGAGTTAAAAGTCTCTTCTTCCGTGGTAAAGTGTCTAGGCATAGGCATTTAAATAATGCTTAACACTGAAAATTGACCGTAGAAATATCCAGTATGTCGTTTAGAGACAAGAGATGTAACTACCAGCAAGAATCACCTAATTACAAGACTTGAAAGCAGTCTCTGCAGAGCAGGAAATGAGCTGGGGGAGGGGAGTAATGGCTTTTTGTCACACTGTGTCCATGAATAACTTGATAAAATTTTTTTAAAAATTAGTTCCTACAAAATACAGTAGTACACCCCCCACCCCATCCACGGTTTTGGTTTCTGGGGCTTCAGAGACCTGGGGTCAGTAGCTGTCCAGAAGCGTAGGATCCCTGACGATTCATCAGATGGTCAATAGTTGCCTAAGGCTACATCACTGTGGAAGCCGAGAAAAATTAAGGCCATCCCACCTCAGGTTTAGCCTTAGCATAAGTACAGCCATCTTAGCTCCGGCAGCCATCTCAGACCCCTGTGCCCAAGGGCTGAACTTTCCCCTACTTCACCTTAGTTCTAAGAAGCCCCACCCTGTTTTAGTTCCAGAGACCCCCACCTTGCTTTAGTAACAGGAATCCCCACCCTGCTTTAGGAACAGGAACCCATAAATATCCCTGCCTTAACTAAGCTTGGGGTCCAAGTCCCTGCTCCGCTGTGTCGGGTATACTTGGGCCCAAGATTCAGCTTGTTAAATAAACCCTCGTGTGATTGCATTGGTGTTGGCTCCTTGGTGGTCTCTTGGACGCGAAAACTTGGGCATAACAATCACAAAGCCTAGGTCATCATGTCATTTCAACATATCACATAGTTATTTTATCATCTCACATCATCACAAGAAGAAGGATAAGGAGAGCACAGTAAGATGTTTTGAGTGAGAGGAAGACACCACATTCACATAACTTCATTTAGTATATTGTTACATTTGTTCTATTATTAGTTATTGTTAATCTCTTTCTGTATCTAATTTATAAATCAAACTTTATCATAGGTATGTGTGTATAGGAAAAAACATAGTAGATATAGGATTTAGTACTAACCACGGTTTCAGACATCCACTGGGGACTTTGGAACATATTCCCATGGATAGGGGGGGACTACTGTAAAATGTAATGTCCATGCTTTAATTATTTTTTCTTAGATGATTCAGGACATTAAAATAAACATCACTAAGTTGTTGTGCTACCTCCTCAGCACCCAGGATCTACAGTGAATCAGGAAGCTGAGGATCTGGGCTCTGGAAACTTTGAATCTTGGCTTTACTACTTACTGGCTGTGTGATCTTCAGCAAGTTAGTTAACTTCTCTGTGCCCCAGTTTCCTCATCTGAGGAACAGGGATAATAGAATCATTTTAGAAGAATTGAATTATGTGATTCCTATAAGTGCTTAAAATATTGTCCAACACATAGTGTTCAGTAACAGCTATTTTTATTAAGATATGTTTGCCACTGTGATAAACGTCTCCTGACTACTGTAATGATTTCATCTTTTTTTTTTTTTATTTGACAGAGAGAAATTACAAGTACACTGAGAGGCAGGCAGAGAGAGAGAGAAGGAAGCAGGCTCCCTGCTGAGCAGAGAGCCCGATGCGGGACTCGATCCCAGGACCCTGAGATCATGACCTAAGCCGAAGGCAGCGGCTTAACCCACTGAGCCACCCAGGCGCCCCTGTAATGATTTCATCTTTTACTCGTTTATACTTCATTTTCCTTGCTCCCACCTTCAGCCAGACGTCCCTGACCATCGTAATCAGTGTGCCTTTCTACAATAACCACTTCCCCTTCCAAAGTTCAGTTTCTAATTGACAAGGTACCTGGAAACCAAATAACCAAGCTTTTTAGAACTGCTTGTAAGGGGTGCCTGGGTGGCTCAGTGGGTTGGGCCTCTGCCTTAGGCTCAGGTCATGATCTCAGAGTCCTGGGATGGAGCCCAGGAGGGAGCCTGCTTCCTCCTCTCTCTCTGCCTGCTGCTCTGCCTACTTGTGATTTCTCTCTGTCAAATAAATAAATAAAAATCTTAAAAGAAAAAAAAAAAAAGAACTGCAAGTAAAATGGAGGAAAGGGGGTATCAAGGAATATTCTGAAAGTCTCTGTGAGACAAATCAGCAAGTTTCCATATATGAACCATCTGACTACTCAGAACCCTCTGGGCTTACTTCTGAACTATCAGCTGTAGGTCGGTGGGTTGGGTGACCAACTCAGGGTAACCAACCATCCCAGTTTACCCAGGATTGTCCTAGTTTTAGCACTGGCAGTTTTCTTTGTTTTTTTTGTTTTGTTTTGTTTTTTTAATATTTTAAGTGTTTATTTGAGAGAGAGACAGAGACAGAGCACAGAGCACAATCTGAGAGGGAGGGCAGGGGGAGAAGTAGATCCCACTGACCAGCGAGCCTGATGTGCAGCTCAGTCCAGGGACTCCAGGATCATCACCTGAGCCCAAGGCAGATGCCTAACCAACTAAGCCCCCCAGGCACCCCTAGCACTGACAGTCTTGCATCCTGGAAACCTCAGTCCCAGCCCTGAGAAAATTACCCAATCCTCCTGAGCTTGTTTCATCATTTGTAAAGTGAAGGATGATATCTCTGCTGAAAGTCTGTTGAGGATGAAATGAGAGAATGTGCGCATATTTCCTGACACAGTAAGCACTCAGGTTGTAGCTTGAGCCATTATACTGGTTACTCACTGTTATTGTCAACTCGAATAGCAGTGGCCACAGAAATTATTCTTAGATACTTACCCTGTAACTTGGTTATTTTCTTCCTGGCAAAAAGAATTTGCCTTATATGCAGAGGATCTCAGGAGACCAAAATATGTGCTTTTGTGGATTTCCTTCTGCCCTTGCCCTACACAATTTTATTTCAGGGACTAAGACATATTAAAGCTATTTAATATTTCCACACTGCTGACTCCTCCACTAGGCAAAGGCCTGGGAGGTTCTCGCCATTTTCTATACATGCATCTTTTTTATACGATGGGAGACCTGGGGTACGTATGTCAGTAGCTGTTTCCAAACCTATGGACCAATCAGCATGTCACCTCACGTGGAAGGACATCAGACAGAATAAGAGCATTCTTTTTAAATTTGCATCTTACTTTTTTCCTTCATAATGGAACCAAATCATATAGTCTCCTAATGGACTGACATCTCATTCATTAAGATATGTCAATTCTATCCCTAAAAAATAAGTATGTATGTTATCATCGAACAGATGAAACCCCATTTCTGACCTCAAAAGCTGAAGCAACTCAGAATTTGATAGATATTAATTACAGCCTGGAGGAAAGTGCTCACAACTGTACATCCCACCAACACAAGGGTAAAGTTGCTCTAAGAAAAGCTGTACAATTTGGGATAGATAGCAAAAAGGACCAAGTTACTCAAAGACAAAACATGGCCTAGGAACCCTCTAAGAGGCAGCAGAGAGTAGAAATATGAGACTACTTTATATGTACCCCCAAGCTTCCTCCTCCTAGGCTCATATTTGTTCTGCCAACATCCCCACCCAAGGCCTGGGAGCACACGAAACACGGGAGAACCACAGGCCCTCATCAAACCTTGAGGAGCATCTGCTCTAACCACCGTGGGTGGAGCTAGGATAGGATTTCTCCAAGTATGGCCAGATGCCCACTAGCAGCAGAATCCAGAGTCCTGGGTTCCAACCAGGCTTCGGAATTAGGATCTCTGACAGAGAGGCTAGGGAATCTGCATGCATAACAAGCTTCCCAGGGGATTCCCGGTTATCCATAAGAAGGGCTGAGAGCAGCTATTGTAGGGAGACAACAGATAGCAAAATGTCAAAGGACCCATATAGAAAACCATGTTTAACCTCTACCAGCCTCCCTATCCCAAGTCTGTAAAATACGGATACTAATACCCACCTAGCAGGATGGTGGCAAGAATTAAATGAGAGAAGTAATAGCCTCACATAGGGCTCCTCACACATAGCAGGTGCTCAGTAAGTATTAATTCCTTCCCCTCCTTCCCTTTGTATGGCATTCTAATGAAGACCGATAACTAGAGGCCCTGTTTTGAATAAATGCCATCAAAGAAAGCAGATGCCTAGCTTAACTTGAGGCCTTGATGTTAATGAGTCACAGACTAAAAGGCCGAGGCCGGCAGCTTTAACCAATGGTTGAATTGCAAAATGGACCCATGGACAGTGGTTCTCAAACTTGAGTGTGCATCAGAATCTTCTGGATGGCTTTAAAATACAGAATGTGTAGGGGTGCCTGGGTGGCACTGTCAGTTAAGCATCTGCCTTCGGCTCAGGTCATGATCCCAAGGTCCTGGGATGGAGGCCCACATCAGGCTCCTTGTTCAGGGAGCCTGCTTCTCCTTCTCCCTGAACTCCTCCCCCTGCTATGCTTGCTCGTGTGCTCTCTCTCTCTCTCTCTCTCTGATAAATAAAATCTATAACATAAAATAAAATACAGACTGTGGACCCTACCTCCAGAGTTTCAGTCAGTACTTCTGGGTAAGAATATGCATTTCTAACAAGTTCCAGGTGGTACTGATGGTGCTGGCCCCAGAACCATCCTCTGATCATCATTCTGCAGCCCCAGAATCTAAATCTAACTGATCTGACACTTTGTTGTAAAAAAGAAAAACTAGGCCATATGCATTTCCTGTTTGACAGGAGACTGGTTAGTTTTATGTAAACAAAGAAAAAAAGTAATAAACCAGCAATTTCCGAGGCAGTGCTGCCTCTGCCCTTGAGAATCTTTGTGGTTGCTTTCCGTGAACCATGTAGAAAGAGGGCTGGGAGAGTTGAGTGCCATCTCTCTGCTCACCCTATGTGAGAGCCTGAGTGAGGGAGGCACTTAATCTCTCTGAGCCTCAGTTTACTTATCT
Organism: Mustela putorius furo; assembly: GCF_011764305.1. Lineage (NCBI taxonomy): Eukaryota > Metazoa > Chordata > Mammalia > Carnivora > Mustelidae > Mustela > Mustela putorius. The sequence continues at coordinate 520,459 of NW_025421437.1, forward strand.
GAAAACGAAGGGGGGGGGGTGCTCAGTCACTGGTTTCTGAACCTGGTTGTGCGCCATCCCTCATTTTGGCAGCATTTCAAAGAAAACGTGGATTCCCCAGGCGTGGCTGCAAACTAACAAATTAGAATCTGCAAAGGAGAGACTGGAAGATGTGTGGCTTTGTGTGGGTATGTTTTACTAAATCTCCCCGTGTGATTTTCACAGGCAGCCAGTTGCGAGGAAGCATTACCACGGTGATCTTTCAGGCCTCTTTCAGCACCGCAGCTCTCGGAATTTTTTGATTTCTAAGTCCCTGTGCCCTGAGTCTGGGCTCACCAAGTAGCTGTCTTCTTTTGTATGTGCTCCCCATGGAGTTTTACTGCAGGAGGCAAGTATATTAGTCCTCAAAGGAAAAACTGCTAGCAGTTCCACTTCTCATCAGTCAATAAACTAGCATTCTGGTTTTAGTTTAAAAAATATAGTCCTTGGGCGCCTGGGTGGCTCAGTGGGTTAAGCCGCTGCCTTCGGCTCAGGTCATGATCTCAGGGTCCTGGGATCGAGCCCCGCATCGGGCTCTCTGCTCCACAGGGAGCCTGCTTTCCTCTCTCTCTCTATTTGCCTGCCTCTCTGCCCACTTGTGATCTCTGTCTGTTGAATAAATAAATAAATAAATCTTAAAAAATAATAATAAAAAATAAAAAAATAAAAAATATAGTCCAACATGTAAGAGAAAACAGGAATTACATAGCACTAAATCTATAAAGCAATCTTCTCTATCACCAACTGCTCATTTACTTACCCTGTCATTCATTCATTCATTTTTTTAAAGATTCTATTTATTTATTTTAGAGAGAGAAAAAGCATGAGAGAGAGCACGAGCAGGGTGAGGGGCAGAGGGAGAAGCCGACTCCCTGCTGAGCAGGGACCCTGACATGGGGCTCCATCCCGGGACACTGGGATCATGACCTGAGCCGAAGGCAGACGCTTAACCCACTGAGCCATCCAGGCGTCCCTGTCATTCATTCATTATCATCTGTCATGTGCCAGGTATGATTCTAGGGGTTAAACATGTAGCACTTCACAAAACAGAAAAAGTTCCTGCCCTGTGGAGAGAACATTTTAGCAGGAAGAGAGAAACAATAAATAAGTGAACATAAGGATAAAATAATTTCTAACAGTAGTAAGTACGGTGAAGACAACAACCCAATAACAGGATAGTGAGTGTCCAGAGGCTACTTTTAACACAGTCATCAGGGTGAAAGTCATCACCCACCTCTTTGAAGAGGTGATATTTGAAATTAAATCTGAATGATGCCAAGAGGCCAGCCAGGTGAGGATCTAGAGAAAAACACACTGAGGAAGAGTTAAGGGCAAGTGCAAAGGCTCTGAGGAAGGAATGAGCTTGGCATCTCAAAGAGACAGAAAGGAAGGAGATGAGCCTGGAGATGGAGGCACAGGGATGAGCTGAAGTCACAGAGGCAGCAGAGCCCAGATCATGGAGACCCCTACAGAACAAGGTCAGAACATCTGAATCTTATACCAGCCACAGTGGGAAATGGCAGAGGAATTTAACGCAGAAGAAGGATGTGATCTGATTCACACTGTTTGAAGATCACTAGTTTTGTGTGAGGAATGGGCTGTAGCAGGGGCCGGGGGGAGGGGGTAAGAATGGGACCAGAAAAGCAGCAATATAGGGAAGAAATAATGGTGGCCTTTCACTGGCAGCTGGTACATCACCATAGCAAGTGCCCAGTTATTTCTGGATGGCTTTAATTTAGGTTAAAATCATAATATACTTGTTTCACTTCCTGTGATATTTCAGAAGGGTCAAGGAAGAGATATGGTTTGTTAAAGTTCCATCTGAAAATTAAACAACAAAACAACACAATTTTGTCCTGCCCGTGTTACACCTGGTTACAATCAAGAAATAGGAGCATAGGGACATGGAAAGAACACAGTGGAGAACCAGCAGACAGACCTGTCTTCTAGAATCTTCTCTGTCATCAATTAACCATGTGACCTGGAGCACAGCTCTGAACCTCTGAGGTGGAGCAAAGGCTAAGCCACCTGGCTTCTGGGGCCTACCACCACTTGAATTACACAATACTTGAAGCACAGCAAGAGAGGTTTCCTTCCCTGGGTGGCAAAATGAGCTGATGACTTAGCATAGAGAGTTTTTGTTGTTGACTTTTAAATCTTTCAGAGAGGCTCTAGTTAAGCCGAAAATCAGGTGTTCGTGAGGAAACTGTCCATCTTTTTTAAAAAATATTTTATTTATTTGACAGAGAGAGAGATCACAAGTAGGCAGAGAGGCAGGCAGAGAGAGAGGGGGAAGCAGGCTTCTCACCGAGCAGAGAGCCCAATACAGGGCTCGATCCCAGCATCAAGACCCAAGCTGAAGGCAGAGGCTTAACCTTCTGAGCCACCCAGGTGCCCCGGAAACTGTCCATCTTAATATTTCCTTGGGAAACTCTGATGTCCAAGGCACCCCTGCCACAAGGGTATGGAAGCTGGCCGGAAACCTGGGAAGTTGACAGTCCTGGTCAGCTGAAAGCTCCTCATGAATAGGTGTGGAGAGCACAGGGCTCTGAGGAATTTAGAGACCAAGCCTTCAGTCACAGTGCTCTCTTTGAGTTTCTGGCAGGCTTCCAGTTATGCTGCATCACATGGCAGACCTCCTGTGGACACTGTCACCACAGCGTCCATTCCTCTCAGATGGTCCACATGGCACCCCTACAAGGATCTCCTCCATGTGATCCCTGAGGGCAGGGGTTCACAGTCCCCACTGCCCATCAGTGTCGACACCCGGACCCTATTCTACATTTAGAATCAGGGTAAGTGAGAGGTGGAAAAAACAACAGTGGTAGAGTCAGTCTTAGGGAACTTCACAGATAGAGAGAATGTTGTCAGAATGTCAGAGAGAATGTCAGAAAAATGTTAGGCCAGGGAGATTCACTGATTTGTCTAATGTCTAATTTTTCAGCTTTGGCACCATTCATCTTTTGGGCAGGGTAATCTTTTGTCATGAGGGGCCGCCCTGTGTCTCTATCCACTAAATGCCAGTAGTAACTCTTCAGTTTTGACAACCAAAACTGTCTCCAGATATTGCCAAATGTCCCCACAGGAGGAGAGCGTCAAAATCAGCCCTGAGAACCACTGGTGCAGTATCACATAGTTAATTATTAGCAGTATTAGAGACTAACACCCAGCCTTCTAAGTCCCAGCTACGTTGGCTCCCCCACATTCAAGTAGGAGCTCTAGAACACAGAGGTGAGTCACTCCCTGAGGAAGCATCACAACCCACTTCATGCCTTTCTGTGACAAAGCAGAACAGGGTAATGGACACTTGACCTTGTCCCCGACAACAGAAGCCCAGTCAGGAATAGCCAAGCAGCTTCTTTGGCCACATCTGGTCTCCAGTATCAAACAAGAATAATACCTTCTCTTTTTAAGGACTGCTAGACCTTTTTACTCATTTTGGGGTCACCCCCTTGCAGTGGTGAGATTCATTATGAAAATCAATCATACCTTGTAAGAAACAAAGGAATTCTGGCCACCACAATAGATTATATTTTAAAATTCTTAGGTATCTCAAATGAAAACTTAATTCATGACCTATTTCTATATGTCTTATTCCTCCTCATCTTAGGGTTGGTATAACTAGAATAAAAGTAACTTATCATAAGGTTTAGTTAGTTGACTGACACCCTGTCTTTGCTTTTAATGGTACAAATACATAGAAGATAAGTAATCATTCATACTCAGATAAGACTTGACCAGCTACCCATGTGGTGGGATCAGGGTAGGATACATGAACTGCCGTCAATAAGAATGAACAGATTTTTCAGTCTCTTGGCAACCAATTTAATTATTACGCTTTGACCTGGCAGCTGGTAAGGCTTTACATGAATTAATCAGCAGATCTATGAAAAAACAAATTAGAGGCTCTGAAATACAGTATTCTAGTGACAGAGGAAGCATGTTCATTTTCAAGGTTGCTTTCTTAAATAAGTATAAATAATTTTAAGATAATAAAATAACTCAGTGTTTTATAAGAACACATCTCTACAGAGAAAGTCACCTCTATCTATGTAATTTATTTATCCTTCCCATAGATCTTCCATAATTGATGTACCACAAAGCAATGCAATGAGGAATTTCACAGGAGTAGGCCACAAAGCAAGCAGGCTGTCAATAAGACAATACTTCGTTTTTGTGAAATTACTCTCAGTAAGTCAACCATAATCAAAGCATCAAAACTTAAAGGGGACAAAATTATTAACAAGACCTCAAAAGGAATAAAACCACATTGAATAATGGGCTTTCTGGCATCGTCATGGGAATACAACCAAATGGTGGTTTTTGACAGTCATGTGGCTCTCCAAGAAAAGTCAAGGATGTCTCATGAGAGTGGCTTTGCCCGCCACTGGATCTGGGGACTGGAAGGACTGTGTGATAAGGGAGTGATCATAGGATGGTGACAACAGAAGTGATTTAGACTGGTAATTGCTGAATCACTATATCGTACACCTGAAACTAATATAACACTGTATGTTAACTATATTGGAATTTTTAAAAAAGAGTGATTAAGGGTCAACATGAAAAGATATATAGACATAGATATAGATATAGATATAGATATAGATATAGATATATCTTATAGGAAGATATTATGCAACAGACCAGCCACTGTGCCTGGAGTTCCAGTCCTGTCTCTTCTACTAACTCTGTGATCCTACAAAGTGACTTAAAGTCTGTGGATATGAGTTTCCTAACTACAAATAACTAAAATAAAACTAAATCCTCCACTTCCTTCCATTTTTTTTATACCCCTTGAGCTTATAAATCTTCTCTGTCCTTAAAGATTTTTTTTTAAATAATCTCTACACCCAATGTGGGGCTCAAACCCATAACCCCAAGGTCACTGGTCGTATGTTCCACAGACTGAACCAGCAAGATGCCCCCTCTCTGTCCTTAAGATAGACACATGTATGGTCACCAAAATAAGCCATAGGTCTCTCACTCTTTGGACATTATCATGATCAATTCATTTCCTGCTCATAAACTGTTTATCAGACTAGATTTGACAGATTAAATACAAGACAACCAGTTACATTTGCATTTCATAAAAACAATAAATAGTTCCTTAGTACAAGTATTTATGGAACACACTTATAGTAAGAAGTTATTCATTGTCTATCCAAAATGCAAATTTTTTTTCACTTGCTAAATCTAGCACCCTACCTCCAACCCCACATTAAAAGTTCGATTTAAGAATCAAAACTCTGATTCCAAACACACGGGTAGTTCTAAAGTGGCTGGGGCGCTAAATGGAAGGCCTTCTCAAGAGTAACATATACAGAGGCCATAAACAAATAAACAAATGGAAAAATGACTCTCAACTTTCCTCTTAAGCGAGGCATCAAATTTGAGTTAACAGTAAATAAAATGTGAGTGTTAGTAGACCTCACTCATACAGAACAGAGAATGTGGTGTGCCTTCTCTGCGGCACGACCAGACAGGAGGCCAATGGAGCTCAATGCTCCCTGCTCCGCCTCTCACCCTCCCGACATAAAGTTAATTACAAACCCTTTATCTCTTCCTCCAACTCCGGGCTCACGTCTGCTCCCAAGTAATCAGCTTAAGGGAAACCAGATCGTAAACTTAAACTTCCTGACCAAGAAGCAGGGGAATAAATGTGGTTCTAGTAAAAACTGCACAAGGCATAAGAAAGCAAAAGCCGTGAAGGGGAAAAATTACTCTCTTCAGAAGCCAATCTTGTTTTGATAATGGCAACACAATCTTGCTTCTTTGGGGCTCACACTATTTCTTCTTAATTTTAGCTTTATTGAGGTAAAACTGACAAACAAAACTGCAAGGTGTTTAAAGTATACTTCATGATCATTTGATGAACATTTACATTGTGAAAGGATTTCCCCCATCTAGTTAGTTAGGGGCTCAGACCTTAAATATGCAAGCTCTGTTTTGTTTTTCAGGGAGGGTTAAACCTATAATTCATTAGAGAAAATATATATTTGTATAAATCCCCTATATATGTATAAATAATCCTTTTCCATATTTTTCAGTGACGATACAAATAGAGCACATCCCAAGATAAGTTTAAATAATAATGGAAAGCATATTCAATTTTTAAATAACTTGTAAAATTAATTACCATACTCTCTAGGCTGTTAATTCAATTCTCGCTGAGAAAGGGCAGCAGGAAATCCTATTCAACTGTAGTCAATACTGCTTGCTCTGTCAGAAGCAGCAGAATAAGGTAGACTAAAACAAGATATTTATAGCTGTTGGCTAAGAAAAATTAAATGTATGGGCTAGAAGTTTCCAATGATAAAAATAAATCCAGGTTAATTCATTAACTTATTGGTATACTCAGCAAAAGTTTATTGAACATTCCTTTTATCCAAGATACCTTGCAATATAAGCCTTAAAAAGTGAGCTGAAGTCATACACTGCCTCCAGGATATTACGATCCAGCCATAAGACATATAAGACAACATATATACAAACAGTTGACAGTCTAAAGAAATTATGTAATTAAATGCCAAAATGTGTGTCAGGAGTTGCAATTTCAGTTAGAAGCCAGAGAAAGATGAATTCACTGTAGTGTAAAATATTCATCAAGAAATCAATTTCTATTTTCTTGATTTGACACACAAGAAGGGTATCACTGGGGGTGCCTGGATGGCTCAGTGTGGTTAAAGCCTCTGCCTTCCGCTCAGGTCATGATCGCAGAGTCCTGGGATCGAGCCCCACATCAGGTTCTCTGCTCAGCAGGGAGCCTGCTTCCCCCTCTCTCTCTGCCTGCCTCTCTGCCTACTTGTGATCTCTCTGTCAAATAAATAAATAAAATCTTAAAAAAAAAAAAAAGAAAAGAAGAAGAAGAAAGGTATCACTGGAGGGAAGAGCCAAATGCCCCCATACAGTCTGCCCAGGCTACAGAGAAGAGGGCTCCCCACTGCCACTGTGGGAAGAACCCAAAGCCTTTCCCTTTCCATGCAGGCTTAAACCATTGTCATGGGGGAATAAAAGGATAGAATAGGACAGACATGGGAGATCTTAGTGTAACTATGGACACTGCTTCTCTTAGGTGAAGTGTGAAGGAACAGAGAGAAAGGAACAATAGAGTGATCCTCCTTTCTCAGTCTCTCGTTCCCTTTTCATTCTTTCCACACATATTTTTTAGAGTTTACTACATGCCAACAATCATTCTAGGTGCTATGTACACCACAGTGAACAAGATAAATTCCTGACCTTCATGAAGCCTATTCTACCAGTGGGAGACAATAGTTGTGTGTGTGTGTGTGTGTGTGTGTGTGTAAGAGAGAGAGAGAGGGAGAGAGGAAGTATGTGTGTGTGTGTGTGAGAGAGAGAGAGAGACTGTGTGTGTGTATGTGTGTGTGTGTAATGACAATTATTGCTACAGATACTCTGAAGAAAAATAAGACAAAGTTAGGGGGCAAAAAATTATGGGTGGGTGAGGGATGCTGTTTGAGATAGGACGGTTCATGTAAGCCTCCCTAAAGAAATGACTTCTGACTTGGATGAAATGAGTGAGAAATCCATGTAGACATTTCAAGGAAAAAGCATTCCAAGCAGAGGAAGGAACAAATGCAAAGGTCTTAAGGAGTGGGTGAAGTGGAGGCGGCAAGGGGAGAAGGATGGAAGACAAAGCCACAGACTACATAAGGGGCCTATTAGCCATGATGAGGACTTTGTTTTTCTTCTAAGATAAAAAGCTATTGGAGGGCACCTGGATGGCTCAGTGGGTTAAGGTCTCTGCCTTCAGCTCGGGTCGTGATCCCAGGGTCCTGGGATGGAGCCTCACATTGGGCTCTCTGCTCAGCAGGGAGCCTGCTTCCCCCTCCTCTCTCTGCCTGCCTCTCTGCCTACTTGTGGTCTCTGTCTATCAAATAAATAAATAAAATCTTGGGAAAAAAAAAAGCTATCGGAGAGTTGTGAACAGAGGGGTGGGTGGCATAATGACCTCTGGCTGCTATGTTGACAACACCCTGTAGACTAGTGGGGGTAGATGCACGATGGCCCTGCTGGGAGCTTTTGCAGTAATTTCTGCAGTGACAGAAATGACAAGATCTTGGGAGAAGCAGTGAAAATGGTCAGAATGGTTTTTATCCTATATATATTTTTTCAAAGTAGAACCAAGGAGATTCACTGAAGAATTAGATGTGGGAATGAGAGAAAAGAATCAAGGGTCACTCCATAGTGTTTAGTCTGAGCATCTAGAAGAGTAAAATTGTTATGAACTGAGATGGAGAAGACTAAGTGAAGAGCAGATTTGGAAGAGGGAAATCAAGAGTCTGGTTCCTAGAGATTATTGCCTATTTCAAAACCCTTACATCTGTTGTCAAACCAAAGCAACAGAAATTGGGAAACTGACCTTAAATTTCGTATGAAAATTCAAGAGACCCAGAATAGCTGGAACAATTTCAAAAAAAGAAGAGCAAAATGGGAGGACTCACACTTCCCACTCTCAAAACGTACTACATAACTACAATAATAAAGACGGTATGATACTAGCATAAGGATAGACAAATAGATCAATGAAGTAGAATTAAGAGGAAGGAAGGAAGGAAGAAGGGAGGGGGAGAGAAAGAAAAAAGAAGGAAAGGGGGAAGGAGGAGGGAGGGAGAAAGAAAGAAAGGGAGAGGGAGGGAGCAAGGAAAGAAAGAAGAAAGGCTGAGATAGCTAAATGAGTTGGCTTCAGGCATGAAAATAAAATAAATTCATGATTTAAAAAGAAAGAAAGAAGAAAGTAGGAATGAAAACCAACATAAAATACAAGAAAAAAATTATCTTTAGTCAAGTGCTTTCAGTACTTTATGAACCTTTCTTAATCTCTAACCATGTATAGAACCCTATTTTACAGATTGCTTTGCCCCTAAAGCAAGTTATTAAAAAGGCAAAAAAAAAAAAGGGGGGGGGGGTCGGAACAATGGACCACCAACAAATTTAAAAAGCAATAATGACAGAAAACTTACAGGACGTTCACACTACTTCCCCTCCCAACATCTGAGTGAAGAACCAGCCATAACGCGAGAATCCATGGAGTAGGAAAACACAGCTGTTACCCCACTGAGGTAAGGAAGAGGACCCTGTGGCAGAACATTCTGTGGCCATGTGGCCTAGGTGGCCGGCAGAAGTCAAAAGCTGGGAAGATAAAATCAAGGGCTCACAAGATCTCCTCCTCCTGAGGCCTGACTGGCCTAAGGGGTGATCTACTGAAACAGAGACAAGGATTTGGCAATCGTTCCCAAACCTGCCTCCACCTCAGTCAGCCCTACCACCCGGGGAGATCCAGCCGCCGGCTGCGCGCTTGGGTTTCCTGCCTGCCTGACAGGGTCAGGGAGAACCGTCGCTCACCCCGCCAGTCTGCCGTCCGGACCCTAATCGACAAGGATGTAAAGACGTTAAGTCATTACACTGAGAACCACAGGAGGGAGGAAAGAACTGTGGGCCAGCGCCGGAGGTCTGGGACCTTCCTCCTCTCCCGCCAGGGAAGTTTCCTCCCCCCACCGCCCTCCCCGACGGAGACCCAAGTGCCTAGATGCCCCCCGGAGGGGACCTCAGCCCGGTCCCAAACCTGGATCTGCGCACCGGCGCCCCGCCCATGCCGCCCCCCACCCGCGGCGGTCGTCCCCGTGGGTCTGCGCTGAGGGACTCGCGGGGGGGCAGAGCGGGCTCACTCGCGCAGAAGCTGGGCGAGGACTCGCCGCCTCCCCTGCTAGCCCCAGGGCCAGCCCCGCCAGTCGCCCGCTAGCGCGCTGGGCTCTCCGGGCTGGAGCGGACCCCACCGGCCGCCGGGGGTCCGGCCGCCCCCCGCCCCCACGCCCCCCACAGCCGCGGGGCTCACCTGGCTGGAGCTCGCTGTCCCCGCGCCGCTGTGCCCGCGCGCGCGCCGCGTCCACGGGTTGCCGGCCCTTTTTGGGTCCTTGGCGGGTATTTTCCGTCTGGCCCCACATCACTTCCCGTAAAGGAGAGCGGGGTGGGGGCGGGACCTCCTCTCTACCCTCCACCTCCCGCTTCCTCCTGTCACCTCAGGGAGCACCCCGCCCGACTCCGCGAGGGCGCCTTGCGGACGCCTCCTCGCTCGCGGCTCCGGGTCCCGCTGCACCTGCGGCGGGTCCTCTTGTGAGCCACGAAAAGGCTCCCGCACGCTTGCTTTGGCCTATTATCCGGTCTCCATGGGCCTTTCCTGGAAAGGGTGAAACCTTAGAGACTTGTTTTCGGGTGGAGACCCAGACGTGACATTTCCAAACTTCCCCAGGATCCGTGACCTGCCAGGTGTGGTTTGCGGACTCTGGCCACATTTCTTCCTTCAAAGGCCATGTTCTAAAGGTATTTTCCAGGGCATCAGATCACTGCCTCCGCCGTAGGAGCCGGGGGTGCTGAGCAGCTGCAAAGCCGGCCCCACCCGGGGCTCCTGGGGCCCAGTACGCTCCTTCCTGCGGCAGGTCCTCCCGGGTCCTGCTCCCTAGAGGCCGGCTCCGCGCCGAACGTCCGGCTCTGCCACTGTCCAGCCCTCCTCGCCAGCTCCTTCCTCACTCGGATGCGCCTGGCCTGGCCTTCCAGCTCCGGGATTCTTGGAAATGACAGGAGGGAGGAAAAGTAAAATCCTGACAGGAAAAATGTATTTCTGAGAGGAAATAAACGGGGTCTTTGCACATACAGGGTAGTTCGGTTTAGAGAGTTATTCCAAATTTCTAAAAGGCAGCAATTCGTTAAGAGAGAGAGAGGCAGGGGCGCCTGGGTGGCTCAGTGGGTTAAAGCCTCTGCCTTCGGCTCAGGTCATGATCCCAGGGTCCTGGGATCGAGCCCCGCATGGGGCTCTCTGCTCTGCAGGGAGCCTGCTAACTCCTCTCTCTCTCTCTGCCTGCCTCTCTGCCTACTTGTGATCTCTGTCTGTCAAATAAATAAATAAAATCTTTAAAAAAAAAAAAAAAGAGAGAGAGAGAGAGGGAAAGAGAGAGAGAGGCAAAATGCAGTAAGATTAAAAAAAAAAAAAAAAAAAAAAAACCACCCAGCTGTGAGGAGACATCTGCGAGCCTTTGCTGCCCCCCAGCGGCTTCCTTCTCTCAGCGCTGAAGGGTACCTATGCGTCCTCTTGGAGCTGCAGCTGTGAAGGGGTTCAGGCCACCAGGTTACCACTCAGAGCCAGACAAATTTCTCTTCCAGTGGCCTCGAGGTATGGACAATGGCCTTTGTCCTTGCTTCTGTTGGCTCCCAGCCAAAGCACGTCTGAACCAAATAATTCTACATCTAAGAAGGGCAAAAAATGATTGAAAACCCTAATCCGGCTTCTCTTACCGTCTACTTCTACCACAAATTCCAGCAGTCCCAGGCCCACGCCCCCAAACCCATCATACTTCCGAGTTTGCAGCTACTCACAGTTTATGCTACAATACAATTAGCTTCTCAAATATGTGTCCAATTTGCAAAATCACATAGAGCATAAATATATGAAATTGTGGAATATTGAACATGCATCCAATCTGATATTTATAGGGAAATATACCAGAGTAATCTCAGAATTAGAGATAACAGATTTCAGCAGGGTGATAGTGTCAAGGATATTCCCCAGTTGAGATAGGCCATCAGACTGTTGTTGGTGGAGGCTGGCAGGGAAAGTAGCCCCAGGTTCATGTGTAAAGGAACAGTCCTGGGATTTACTGATCCGCTAATAGTTGGGGGCAAACAATGAAGCAACTGTTAGTGGCTGATATGATATGAGAGACTTCCCCTTCAATCTTCCCCACTTCTGAAGGGGACTGTAACCACGAGCTTACGAAGCAGATCAAAAAACAGACTATGGTAACGTGGCCCATTCATTATCCTTTCATTCACTGAATGAGTCCAAATTAGGTACCAGGGATGGAATAGTGAACAAGGTAAATTGGTCCCTACCCTCAGGAGCTTGACACCAGCAAGTAAGCAATTAATTTCAATGTGGTGACATAAGATCATCAATAAGGGAAGTAAGCATGTTACTGGAACACAAATAAGTGACACCAAATCAAGACTTCACAGAGAAAGTGATGTATAAATTAAGAAGGACGAATAAGGCAGAAGATGAGGGAGAAGGGAATTCTAAGAAAAGAGAGCAGAGAAAAGACTTGGAGCCGAAAGACACTATCCTATATTAGTTCAGAAAAGCTGAAAAACTGAGTAGAAAGAAGCAATCAGGGAAGAGACTGGAGGAATGGCAGAGGCTGGATTTTGAAGAACTCTGGAATGATTATTCATTTATTGACCACTTACTATGAATCAGCCAATATGTTAAGAAATTTGCATATATCCCCTCATATACCTCTCACAAGTGCCCTCTGAAATAAGTACTATTCCTGTCTTTGTATTACAGATAAGGAAACTGAGCCTGAAAGCAATGAAGCAACCTGACCGAGATCATACAGCTGAAAGTGGCAAAGCCAGGACTAGAACTTAGAACTCATTTTCTAAATGCCTATTAATGTTAAGAATGGGTTTCAGAGACCAGTTAGCATGCTGAAATCTAAGTAAGGAATAACAACAATCTGGTTTAAGACCATGACCATGAGGATGAAGATGAATAAACAGATTTGAGATATTTAGGAGAGTAAATTAAGACATGATTGTAGGTGGTGAGGGAGACAGAGAAATCCATGAAAATGCCTGTTTCGGATTTGGGCAACTTGAAATCCTTGAGCAAAAGGAAGAGGGCCCAGTTGCAACAGGGTGAAATAGACCACAATGAACAAGTTTAGACATTTTAACTTTGACATATCAGAGCTGGGAGAACATACAAGTGAAACTGTTCAGTATGCAACTGAACAGGCTGATCTGAAGCACAGAACACAAGGGCAGAAGCTATTGCCCAAGAGGGTACTCAAAGACATGAAAGTCAATGAGCTAGTCTAGAAAATGTACTAAGAGGGCAAAGAGGGGATTTGGTACAAAACCCAGAGGATCACTCAGTTAATGAAGTCTGAGAAAAGAGTGCCCAGAGAAGTAGGAAGAAAACAAAGAGAAAAAGTTATGACAGAAACTAAATATATTTAATATATCTTGCATACCAATTCAAAATCCTCTCTACACCACTTCTTACTCTAGTCACAGAACCGGTCACAGTATAACCTTGCTTCCTACTCTGGGTCTTTTCTGACACTGCAGGCTGTTGCTTGAAACATTCGCAGTCCCACTCCAGTATCACTTAATGGGGGGGAAATTGGAAATATCAGTAAGAACTCATGATTTTTAATATGTAAACTAGATAGGAATAGAATTATATATTGATATGTATGTATGTACTTTCCAGCAATGTCTGCTAAGAGATCCTAAAAGCAACTATATCACAGTAGTTATGAATACATTAGCATGCAGATTTTGATTTCTAAATACCCTTCTAGAATAAAAGCAACAGGCACATGATTATATCTAAAATATCTACAAAAAAACTATTACAGCTAATAAATAAGCAAAGATCAGGATACAGGATCAGTTGTATTTCTACGCATTGGCAGTAAATAATCTGAAAAGGAAATTAAGGAAAAACCCCTACTTGAAATAGCATCAAAAAGAGTAAAATACTTAGGACTCAATTTAACCAAGGAGGTGCAGGGTTTATACACTAAAAACTACAAAACTCTACTGAAAGAAATGAAAAGAAATAAAGAAGACTTAATAAATGAAGACAGTCCATAGTCATCTTTACCTAATATTAAAAGATAGCAATATGTCCCAAAGCAATCTACATATTCAACATAATCCTTACCAAAATTAACTTTATCAAGATTTTTTGCAGGGATGGAAGAGTTGATCCCAAAATTCATGTGAAATTGCAGAGCACCTGAAATAGCCAAAACAATCTTGGGGGTAAAAAAACAAAAAACAAAAAACAAAAAAAGGACATTGATGGACTCACTTTCTGATTTCAAAAGTTAATACAAGATGCAGTAATCAAAACAGTGTGGTATTGACATAAGAATAAAAATGTATTTGAAAAAAATTGACATGAGAGTCCAGAAATGAACTCATAAATCTGTGGTCAATTGATTTTCAACAAGAATGCCAAGAGTATTCAATGAGGCAAGAAAAATCTCTTCATTAAACTGGTTCTTCACATGCAAAAGAATAAAGCTGGACCCTTATTTCACACCATATATAAAAATTAACCAAAAATAGATCAAAGACCTAAACTGCAACAGCTGAAACTGTAAGAACTATAGAAGACAAAGGCACAAATCTTCACTATCTTGGATTTGGCAATGGTTTCTTACATATGATACCAAAGGTATATGAAATGAATAGGTTAATTAGACTTTATTAAAATTTTAGTATTTTACCAAGGGACACAAGAGAGAGGAAACACAACACACAGAATGGGAGAAAATATTTGCAAATTATGTATCGGATAAGAATATAGTATCAAAACATAATAGAGTTCTTACAATAAAAAAGACAACTCGATTAAAAAGAGGGCAAAGGACTTGAATAGATTTTTCTCCAAAGAAAATATAAAAATGATCAATAAGCACACAAAAAGATGTTCAATGTCATCAGTCATTAGGGAAATGCAAATCAAAACCATAATTACTTTTTCACACCTATAAAGCTGGTCATAACTTTTTTCAAAAAAAAACGAAAAATTACAAGTGTTACATGAGGATATGGAGAAATTGAAACCCTATAGATTGCTGTGGAAATGTAAAACGATGTAGTCACTTTGGAAAGCAGTTTGGCAGTTCTTCAAAATGTTAAACAGAATGACTATATGATCCAGCAAGTCCAGTGTCATCTTGGATTAGTTCCCAGACCAGAAAAAAAATAATTGTCTATTGATCCTAAGGACATCAGTAAGAGTTGGTAAAATTTGGATAAAATCTGAAATTAAATAATATTGTATCAATTTTAATTTCCTGATCTTAATCATTATATTGTAATTATGAAATACAAGGAGTTTTCAGGAATTACACACTGAAATATTTAGTAGTAAAAGGGTATCATATGGGCAACTTACTCTCAGAGGGTTTAGAAAAACAATAATGTGGTATGTTCAAGTGTAAATACACATACACGGAGAGAGATTAAAGCAAATATAGTAAAATGTTAACACTTGTGGAATTTTATATAAAACGTTTGTACTATTTTTGCACCTTTTCTCCAAGTGTGCAATTACTTCACAATAGTTTAAAAAAAAAACTTTTGAAAGTCACTTTACCAAGTCCCATTGGATCAAGTCTAGTGGCCCACTTAAAAACCTATCATTTTCTTGGCTTCCCCTCTCATTTTTTTTACTCCCTCCATCTGCTCTCCTGATCTTAAGAGTTAGAATGGATTTGTGCTGAGATTGGAAAAACAGCCACCCGATTGTTACATAGAAGGCCCTGATAATATTCCTTTCACTGAGGCACTGGTGAGGCCATTGACATCTCTGAAAAGCTCCATGGTGGTTGCCCTTTATAGGCTGAGATTGACAACTGAAGATACTGCTGCAACAGGTCTCCTTAGCATCAGCTAGAAATAAAAGAATCCCCATTCACTAAAGCTACAGGTATTCCCTGTCCCCAGTACTTGTCCCAGGCCTTGCTAAAGCCTGCAGGTAAGCACCCTCCACACACAGGATGCCTCTGGATGAGTTGGCTCTGGGGGCCAGAGGGGCTACCTCTGGTGGACAAAAAAGCTTGAGTTCCTGGGCACCAAAGTACTGTAACAACTAGAAAGGTATTTGGGGGCAGGCCACTATATCGAGGGCACTTCACAGACTGCCAACTGAAACACACCCCCAGTCTGTCTATCAACAAGGCCCATTTACTTGCTCTGTAGCTATAACCTGATGGACAGACTTCAGTTTTGTCAGATATGTGCAGACTGCAGAGGCACTGCTGGGAATGGAGCCAAGGAAACCATTTTTGCACCCTCCCTTCGCTTCATTGCAGCTTACTGGTATCTCTCAGAAAGTAGTTGATACTCATCTGAAGTCCCAATTGTTACAACTTTTACCAATAGGACACCTCCAGATCTCCTGGTCTATAGATCAGCAGGGTCTACAATTGTGTGCCCACAGGACTATATATATTTACATAAGTTAAGACCTGCTGCCCAAGGATCTGGCTTCCAGTTAGCCTGAACCCAGGTACTGATTGAGATCACAGGTCTCAGCACACCATCCACAGCTGGGATCCATTCAAGAACAAATCAGTCTACTTAGACAATCACAAATGTTCCAAAGACAAATAAGAGCTAGGGCAAGGTTGAAAAATAAGGTTTATCTCTTACGTAAGACCACTGCTTCAAAACTGGGAGACGTAGCTGTTTTGCACTATACTTAGAAACAAACATGGAGAGTCAAGGGAAATGAGGAAACAGAAAAATATGTTCAAAAAAAAAACAAAAAAAGCAAGAACAAGACAAGTCAGAAAAAGAAAAAGACCTTAATGAGATGCAAAAAAAAAAAAAAAAAAAAAAAAAAAGAAAGAAAGAAAGAAAGAAAGAAAAAGTAATCTACCTGAGAAGAGTTCAAAGTAATGGGTATAAAGATGCTCTCCAAGGGGCGCCTGGGTGGCTCAGTGGGTTAAAGCCTCTGCCTTCTGCTCAGGTCATGATCCCGGTGTCCTGGGATCAAGCCCCGCATCGGGCTCTCTGCTCAGCCTGCTTCCTCCTCTCTCTCTGCCTGCCTCTCTGCCTACTTGTGATCTCTATCAAATAAATAAATAAAATCTTTAAAAAAAAAAAAAAAAAAGAAAGAAAGAAAAGATGCTTCCCAAACTCAGGAGAACAATGGATGAATACAGGAAGAACTTCACCAAAGAGACAGAAAATATAAAAAGGGAACTAAACAAAAATCACAGAGCTGAAGAACAAAACTGAACTGAAAAATACACAATACCATTCAACAGCAGGCTAAATGAAGCATAAAAAATGGATCAGTAACCAGTAAGGAAGACAGGGCAGTGGAACTCAGAGCAACAAAAGAAAAAAAATTTTAAAGGAGAAGATAGCTTAAGAGACATAGAACAACATCAAGGAGAATAACATTAGTAGCATAGGGGTTTCAAAAGGGGAATAGAGAAAAAGGGCAGGAAATTTATTTGAAGAAAATAATGGCTAAAAATTTCCCTAACCTGGGGAAGGGGACGGACATCCAGGTACAGAAAGCAAGGAGAGCTCCAAACTAGATATATCCAAGGAGAACCACATCAAGACACATTATAATTAAAATGTCAAAAGTTGGGGCACCTGGGCGGCTCAATGGGTTAAAGCCTCTGCCTTTGGTTCCGGGGTCCTGGGATCGAGCCCCACATTGGGCTCTCCGCTCAGTGGGGAGCCTGCTTCCTCCTCTCCCTCTGCCTGCCTCTCTGCTTACTTGTGATCTCTGTCTATCAAGTAAATAAATAAAATCTTTAAAAAAATGCTTTATAAGCATCTTTTCTGATCATAATGGCATGAAACTAAAAATCAATTACAAGAAGAAAACTGAAAAAAAATCAAATATGTAGATTAAACAACATGCTATTGAACCATCAATGGGTCAACAAAAAAGTCAAAGAGGAAATCAGAAAATACCTTGAGGCAAATGAAAATGTAAATATAACAATGCAAAATCCATAGGATGCAGCGAAAGATGTTCTAGTAGAGGAGTTCATAGTGATACCTGCCTACCTCAAGAAACAAGGAAAATCTCTAACTTCACATCTAACGGAACTAGAAAAAGAATAAAGCCCAAAATTAGTATAAGTAAGGAAATAAGATCACAGAAATAAATAAATAAAATAGAAACTAAAACTAAAATTTAAAAATCAATTAAACTGGTTCTGTGGAAGGATAAACAAAATTAACATTTGGCATTGTTATATTTACATTTCATTTGCTACTTGAGGGGCATTCTGCCTGACGTGCTTAACTTGATCCACTTCATCTATAAACAGTACTACAAACACCATTTCCAGCTAGTTTATAAATAGAGTCTTGTCATCCCTTGATCCTGTTTATGCTGCATTCCCAGAAAAATAAACATCAACTGGGAAACAAAAATTCTTTAGACATTTATTTGTTTTTAAAAATGACAAAATTAAACACTAAAATTGACAGTGCTTGTTTTAAAATCATTATCTATGATTTGCATTTAAAATATACTTGAGAACTTTTTACTAGATTATTTATAGTCAATGCATAATTTCAATAGAACTTTAAACAATTACAGTTTAACTCCATGTAGTATTAACTTTTCTTCTCTTCTGATTCTTGGGCCAATTTCAACTTTTCTTTTAATTCCATCTGATCTCGGTAATACTGCTCAAATATTGGTTGATAAATATACATCCCTCCAGCAATTCCAAGGATGCTAGCAAAAATCAGTTGTGGAAGAGTCAATCTCCCAAACATTTTTCAACAAATCCAATACAGTGCTTTTGCCACACGGTGGTTTTGAAAAATTACAGTCAACATCCAGGAAATATCTTCAGATCTGTGTACAAAGAAAATAGAAAGCAAACCAATAACTCATCATGACATCCTTTTAAAAAGATTCTATGAGTGTTCCAGAGTGAATAGTATTTTCATCATATGTAAATATCACTTGATTTAACTAAAATAGGAATATAAATACACAGAGAATATGACAAATGGGTTAGGGGGTGGTGTTAAGAAAAAGCAAAATCCTACTACAGAATTTTCTCAATGGTTTTAAATAAATAATTCTTAAAATGACAAAAGTGGGGGAGAGGTTAGGAAGAGGCAGGCTCTTGTCACCTTTACATACCATCATAAAACTATCAACTAAACGAAACAGCTGCCCCCAAAAGTTGAAAGTAGTTGCCAATCCAATCTGGAAGTAAAAGAAAGAGAACTGTTACTTTTCATTATTAGCCCTTTTTTATTTATTTCATGTTTTTTGGCAATATGCATAATTAAAAACAATTTTTAAAGGACTTTATGAGTTCCCTTTGATGCTTTAGAAGGTACAAGTAGACCTCAAAAATATGTAAATAACTTGCCATCCACTTTGGATAAAAATACAAAGAGATCTGACTGATTTTACTTTTAATAACTGAGGAGTACAGACTCCAGTATTTCTCAGAAAGTTATACTTGTGAACACCATAGTCTCTGGAGAAACCAGAGCTTATGGAAGAAGAAAGCAGAATAACGAATTTATATGTTTGCTTATGTAACAGTCTTTCACCGTCTCCTAGACAGGCCCCCGAGGTTACAAAAACCATTGGTGGCAGAACCGGTACTAGAAACTAGGTTGTCCTTAACATCGCTAAAATGTAATTTAAACTAATATGGGTAAGAAATGCCTGTTTATGGGCGCCTGGGTGGCTCAGTGGGTTAAGCCACTGCCTTCGGCTCGGGTCATGATCTCAGGGTCCTGGGATCGAGTCCCGCATCGGGCTCTCTGCTCAGCAGGGAGCCTGCTTCCTCCTCTCTCTCTCTGCCTGCCTCTCTGCCTACTTATGATCTCTCTCTGTCAAATAAATAAATAAAATCTTTAAAAAAAAAAAAAAAGAAATGCCTGTTTACTCTTGGACTCTACGATTAACTAGATAAATGACAACTCAACAAGCATGCTACGGTTCATCGCCTGCGGAAGGACGGAGGGAGGGAGGGGGGTTTTTGCAAGTAGGCTCCTTGGAAGGTAAACCACATAAAATGGGAACAAATGCCCTTCTGCCACTAGTTTGCTAAGTGAACCGGACCGAGTCACTTAAGTTTCCGAACCTCATTTTCTACATCCGTACAAAAGCCCTACTCCGCCTACCTCGCCCAACAGCTAATGTGAGATCACCCAAACAGTGACATGTTACACAAACACGTTTGCTACGATCACTGCCACTTAAACACCTCCGACCGTTGGGCTGTCGCTTCGCGTCGCTGACCCCGCCTCCCGCCTGCCCTAGCCTAGGAGCGTTCTGGCTCCTACCAGCAGTTTCCGGAAAACAGGGAGCAGAGGCCACGAAGCCAAAGGCGGACAGCAATCTCACGAGAAGCAGCTAAAGAAGAAGCGCAGACCCGCTCGCGACAAAGCGTACGGGTGCCAAACAAACCTGCAGCACTCGGCGGCAGACGCAAACTTCGGGGATTCCGTGCGAGAAAGCGGCCTTTTCCCAGCTACCTCCGCGCCTGCGAGCGACGGCTGCTGCAGAGGCCAAACTTCGTGAGCGGAAGAGCAACGCGCGTTTCTCCAAGTCCGGTCTCCTTCTTCGTAGGGACTGAGGTGCCAAGGGATCCTCAGCCGGCCCCGAAGGAGGTGCAGGATGAGGCAAGAGGGGGACGATAGCCGACTCTTTTTCCGCGGCTTCCAGAACCGCTCCCAGGAGAAGATGAAGCTGCGAAAGAGAAAGTCCACTTTGTACCTCAGCCCCCGGAAGAGCACCTTGCCGCACGGAGGTGAGGGGGTGGGGGCGGGGGCGGGGGCGGGGCGCGGACGCCGACCTCCCAGGCGGTGGCGGGAAGCCGCGGACCCTGAGCTAGGGCTCCATCTGCTGGGCGGGGTTGCCAAGGAACCGTAGTGCGCTCGCGACCGGATTCTCGGTTCGGGCCCCTCGCAGGACCCTTTATCCTGCATTGGTTAGTGCTGCCGCCGCCGTGCGGAGCGAGGGGCCGAGACGTAGCCATCCGCATTTTAGAAAGGCACCCGGGCTGGGAGTTAACCTGCGATCTCGCAGCTACGGAGGGACTGGTGCCTGGGGTTGGACCGGAGCTGACTGCCACCCCATTTATTTTTCCCACCCTCGCCTTCCCTCTGGTCCGGTGTGATGATGTTGACAGGAGCAAAATCACCCCAGCGAGGGGACTTTTGATCTGTCAGACGCGGGTATTTGCTCTAAGGAGGGACTTCTCATTCATTCAGGAATTATGTATTGTGCGCCTTGCGTGTGCGGAGCACTGTGGAAGCGGCCGGAAAAGAAAGCCGAGTTTCCCCCTGCAAACCTGCGACCAAGAAAGGAGAGAGTCGTTTTGCTAAATGGAGGAGGATTGTGACGGGTGGGGGCGGGGGGGTGGAGGGAGAGTTAGCTGGGCCCGAGTTCTGTCGCTCTGTCCTCCTAATCCTTCCTTTGTTAGAAGTTGGATCCCTGAGGGTCAAGGTGAGTAACGACGGCGAATTGTCATACTTGTCACAGACATATGGTAGAACTGTTAGGTGATTCGAGATCACTTGTTCGGGGGCCCGCTCTGAGTTGTGCACCAGTCCGCAGAGTAAAAGGGTTTTTCTTTCAGTAGTTATAGTTCAGTCGGGGTGTTTCTTTAGGTGCTTCTGAAAGATGAAAGTTGAGATGGGGCGTGTGTGGTGTGTTGAATGTGCCAATCATCTGAAAAATATTTAAATATGTTCCCAGAGAATAAGGAAGGAGGGTGGCAGGAACCTAGAACTATATAGCAAAAGACTCAAAAGGCTCACAGGGCAAACACAATTACTCAGGAGGCCAGACAGGCAGGTCTGAATAAATTAAAGCACCTTCTCTTAAAGAACCAACTAGGTACTGCCAGTTGAGCTTTGTCAGGTCTTGGTTGTGAAATGCTGCAAATCTTTTATATTGAAAAACATTTTAATACAAAGTCGGATTTTTAAATTCACATTTTAAAAAATACTCTGTATGCAGCTGGCAGGCTGTCCAGTTGTGGCAAAGAACAGGGCTTTGGAGGCAGCAGACCTCGTTTTGAATCCTGTTTAGTCATTTATAACCTTTTTGACTTTGGACAAGGCAGAATAACTTCTTAGTCTCAGTTTCCTCATATGTGAATGGGGCCAGTACCTACCCTTTAGCATGATTTGGAGGATCAAATGAGATAGGGCATGTGAAGGAATGAACTCAGCACCTTGCATAGAGTAAGCATCAGTAAGGACTATTTAAAAACATGCAGAGGACCAGCAGTTTGATACGCCACTGTTTGACATACATAGGAAGAGTTGATCCTAAGTAATTTGTTAGCTTTCTTCCTAGGCTACCCATATAGTTAGTTCAGTGTTATCTTACTATTCTCCTTATACAGTAATTGCAAGAAAGATTGGTTAAATGAAAGGTGGTAATTTCCCAGTGGATGAGGCTTGGTCCCTTGTTTAACTGTCTGCCCAGGTCTGCTTTGAGAGTAGTGCCTACCGGCCAGAATTCTCTATTGTACCTTCAGAGTCTGAGCAAGGCGCCAACCAGAGCAGCAGATTTTAGTTCTCTCAGTGGAACTTCCTGACTTTTGTGCCACAATTACCTGTTTTGTTTTGTTTTTCAGATCTCCTTGGTGAAAACATTTATCTGGTCTTGTTTACCATAGCATTACGAATATGTAACTGTTTTTTAGTCCAGACAAGTTTTGTTCCAGATGAATATTGGCAGTCTCTTGAAGTTGCACATCGCATGGTTTTCAAATATCCTTTGTAGTTTCTTTTCCGGACTAGAAATGTATATTCACTTTAGAAATTGTACCAGCTTCTCTTATAAATTTTCTATCAATTTTACTAAGTAATTTTACTTATCAAAGTATACCATTATTTTATACTGATATTTCTTTTTTCTTCGATGTAATATATTTGACTCAACCTTTAACCAGCAGGTATTCCCATAGAGCTCAGTACTGTGGAGGATATAGATGAAGTAAAACACACATTCCATTCTTAAAGAAGCTATGAGTTTAATTGGCCAACTGCATTTTTGATTAAAATAACCAGTATAAAATGCTATGATTTTAAGCTGCTTTATCCAAAAAAATGGAAATTTTTCATGCCCATAAATTAAAATAGATTATGTTTCAGTGCTATAACATTAGTCCTTAATATTACTAATTATGGTTATTTGACCTGGGAATGGACAGAAAGATTGAGGGGTTACACTTATCCCTTAATCTTTGCAAGCATTTACAAGGTCCTGCATCTTTTGAGGAAAGATAATGTTCAACTGCTGGTAAGTTTAAATAAAAGTAAATTAAAAAGTAATTAAAAGTTGATTTATTCCATCCTTTTTAAAAGACTAATGTATATTAACTAAATGACTTTATTGGTATCACAAGGTTTGTTTTTAAAAAGGTATTGTTACTGACCATATCTGGGCAGCCTACAGTTCTGAAGACATAATGCGATGTGTAACCCTTCATTATGTGCTAAAACACAAAACTGAGCGTGAAAGTGTCCTAGTTAAAGGTATCCTGTGAATCCTATTAAGATATTCAGACTTTCAGAATGACTACATTATATATTAATTATTTGGACTTTAGAGTATTCATCCTTGGGGCGCCTGGGTGGCTCAGTGGGTTAAAGCCTCTGCCTTCGGCTCAGGTCATGATCTCAGGGTCCTGGGATCGAGCCCCACATCGGGCTCTCTGTTTGGCAGGGAGCCTGCTTCCCCTTCTCTCTCTGCCTGCCTCTCTGCCTACTTATGATCTCTCTCTCTGTGTCAAATAAATAAATAAATAAAAAGAAGTATTCATCCTTCACGAAATAAGATATAAGAAATAAGAAATACAACACTTCTCTCACTCATGAAAGGAGTGTTGTATTTTGTTTTAACTTGTGAGCAGAAGATCCTGTTATATGAGCTTATAAAGAATACATATAAACCTACTCAGCATTTAGTGTTGAAAATAAATCTTAGAGAAAATTAATTTGATAAGAATTTGATGATATGCACAACCATTGTGCTATGTATATAGTAATTAGGCAGCAATAGTAAGTAAGGTTGTAATTCCTAGATCATGTACTTCTGGGGTCAGTTGCCAAGGAGGATACAAAAGAACTAATGGGGCCAAAAATTTCCCTAAACTCACTCTGAAGATCTTTTAAGCTGTCCTCAGATTAGACTCAGAAGTTTGGGCCTTCCCCATTTTCTGTTAGGGAAGTAACCCAGAATTCCAAAGGCAGTCCTAATCCTGAGGGTTTCTTAGAACCTGGAAAGACACATGGAAGTATCATGGGGAAGGAGAATTTAGAGCAGCAGCAGCATTTCTTCCATGGACAGATGTTGAACTTAGGGGCTGTAAATTCCCTTGTCCTGAAAGGGTTTCCAGATTATTTGGGGTAACCATAAAGCCTGGAACCACAGGCAAATATATGTAATGCCATCAAGGATATCTTATATCTCAAGAAGTCATCAAGGATATAAGATATCCTAAGAAGAAGATTATATTGTGAATGAAAGAGTCTTCAAGATAGAAAACTTCCTATTCCTCCAGGACCTATCCACTTTCCTCAACCTCTAGCTGACCCACCTGTGATTTAAAGTAAGCCTCCTCTAGTCCCCATCCCCACCCCACTGTCCCTCCCCACAAAAATCTGTCCTATCTGGAGCTTGACCAGATGGAGAAACTTAAGATGCTATCAGTTAGTCATTCATACTGTCATATTATCTTTTTTTCAAAGATTTTATTTATTTATTTATTTATTTGACAGAGATCACAAGTAGGCAGAGAGGCAGGCAGAGAGAGAAGCAGGGTCCCCACTGAGCAGAGAGCCTGATGTAGGGCTCGATCCCAGGACCCCGGGATCATGACCTGAGCCGAAGGCAGAGACTTCAACCCATCTGAGCCACGCAGGCGCCCCATCATATTGATTATCTTAAACATAGACCACATGATTTTGAAACTAGAAGGGGCCAGAGAAGTGAAATAAATAGACCAAGGTCACAGGATGTTAAAAGCAGAGCCAAAACTAGATCCTGGGGTGCCTGGGTGGCTCAGTGGGTTAAGCATTTGTCTTCAGCTTATCATGATTCCAGGACCCTGGAATCAAACCCCACGTCAGTCTCCTTGTAGGGAGCCTGTTTCTCCCTCTCCCTCTGCCCCTCCCCTCCACTAGTGCACTCTATCTCTCAAATAAATAAATAAAATATTTTTTAAAACTTTTTTTTTTTAAGATTTTATTTATTTGACAGAGATCACAAGTCGGCAGAAAGGCAGACAGAGAGAGAGAGAGGGGGGAAGCAGATTCCCTGCTGAGCAGAGAGCCTGATGGGGGCTTGATCCCCGGACCCTGAGATCATGACCTGTGCCCAAGGCAGAGGCTTAACCCACTGAGCCACCCAGGCGCCCCTAAAACCTTTTTTTTAAAAATAAAGAAAGAATAAAACTAGATCTTAGGTCTGCTTATTTATAGCCTAGATAGCTTGTCCCCAAACTGCATGAAGTGTGTTTACAGAACTAGTAATGGCTTAGAATTGCACTGTCTAATATGGTAGCCACTAGCCCCATGGGTCTATTGAATATTTGAAATGTGGCTAGTCCACATTGAGAAGTGCTATTAGTGCAAAATTCATACTGGATGTCAAAAACCTAGTACAAAATAAAAATGTAAAATGTTTCTGTAATATCTTATTATGATGAAATGATGATATTTTAGATATATTGGGTTAAACAAAATAACAAATTAATTTTACCTGTTCGGGATTGTTTTTAGTTTTTAATTTGGCTACTATAAAATTTTAAATTACATGCATGGATCATGTTATATCTCAACTGGACAGTACTGGCTTAGAACAAATGAGAAGAAAGGGATATAGAAGACAGACCTGAATAGGGGACCAAAGTGGGGGCTTTCAATAGTCAGAAGACATATAAGGGCATTTGGCATCTGGAGATTAATAGAAGAATCAGGAGCTTAAAGAACAGGAGAATGGTGAGCTGCCAGCACAGTACCATACTCTAGATTTACCCCTTGCATGTTCCTTCTCTTTGCCCCACCCCTCTACTTTTCATTTCCAGAAGTCATGTATAAGTGCTACTTAATTCTTCTCAGGTCTTTACTGTAAACCTAGAAAATTACAGTATCTTAAAGGTCTGGAGAGAGTTCGAATAACTGGGAATTTACATCTCTACTTACTTTTGTGTTGAACTAAAATCTACCTTCTTTTATTTTTATTATTTTTAATATTGTATTTATTTATCTGAGACAGAGAAAGAAAGAGCAAGTACAAACAGGCATAGAGGGAGAAGCAGGCTCCCACTTAGTCAGGAACCCAAAATGTGGCTCTCTCCTAGGACCCTGGGATCATGACCTGAGCCAAAGGCAGTTGCTTATATGACGGAGTCATCCAGGGGCCCCAAATGTACCTTTTTTTAAATTCAAGTTTTCTACAAGCAACCCTTCAGAAAGTTTTATTTATCCAGGATAAATATCTCTATTTCTAAATATCATAATCAGATAATATCCTTTAGACATCTTATAATTTATTAAAATCTATCTTAAAATGTAGGTCTCCAAATTGAATATAATATTGAAAGCTAGGGTAACTAGTTCAGAATATAGTAGAACCATTAATCGTACAAATGTTATACTCCTGTCATTGCACAACATATAGTTTTAGTGGTTTCTTTGTACTGTTGTCTTACATTAAACTCGTAGCTAAACTGACTTCTCACATAAACTACTTTCAGGCCTGAGAGGCAAGAATGAAGCATAAAAATCTCTAGGCAGAGTAATCAGAAGGTATGTACATAGGTGCCTTTTGCTGTATTTTACAGGGCAGAGTTTAAGTGAAATTATGAAGTACAACATACCTTTAAAACTCAAACATTTATTTACAAATTACTGACAAAGAGGAGGAACATATAAAGCTAAAGTGTTAGAAGCCATTGGCACCTGAAAGTAAAGCCACTCTAATTGCACTGCAAAATTAATAAAGACTGATCCAACACAAGTAAAAATTTAAATATATTTTTAGAAAACATCTTTGAGCTAACCTAGATTAAATTGTCCTCTATCAGTGTGTTATTTGTTAATGATAACTGTGATACATTTTTTTAAAACTCATTTAAAAACATAAAACACATTTTTTTAAAACTCTCAAAGATGTATAGCATTAGAATTACTAACAGTAATTACGTTATAATATTTACTCTTTAGTTTTACCCTTAAATTTACTTTTTAATGTCATCTGATTACTGTGTTTCTGTAGTTGTAGAATACTTGTCCTTTTATAGAAAAAAAAAAGTAACTCATTTTATTATCCATATTGCAGGATGGGGAAGCAATGTATCTTAGTAGTTAAGAGCACCGTCTTTAGAATGAGGAAGACCTGGGTTTGAATTCTGGTTTCTACGCTAGCTGTGCAGCCCTGAGAAAATTATTTAATGTCTCTTTACCTCAGTTTCCTCACTTATAAAGCAGTGCTGATCTCACAGGGATTGTTAGGACTGAATGCGCTGATACACGTAAAGTACTTGGTATGATACCTATCACATATTACTATAAATACTTCATAAAAATTTAATATTGTTATGCTAACAAAGATCATTAAGTGTGCTTCTAAAATAGAACCCTAACACAATGAACTGTTTTGTTGGCTATCTATATTAAAAGTAATAGTGTTGTGGGTGCCTGGGTGGTTCAGTTGGGTAAGTGACTGCGGCTCAGGTCATGATCACAGAGTCTCCAGATCAAGTCCCTCATCAGGCTCCCTGCTCAGTGGGGAGCCAGCTTCTCCCTCTGACCTCCCCCCTCTCATGTTCTGTCTCGATCACTCTCTCTCAAATAAATAAATAAATGTTTAAAATGGTAGTAGTGTTGTAATATATAAATTACAAAGAAAGGGAATAAAACTACCTTGGGCATATCCCTGAAAGATTAATGTCATTTTTGTAGAAAAACAGGTATTTTTGCAAAAGAATAGAATACTATATATTACATTATTTTTGTACTAAGAATGCCCTTCAGTTGATAGTTGGATCAGTTTGTTGATTTCTTAATGATAATTCTGTGTGAACCAGTACACGTTTTTTAATATCTTCTTTTTCTTTTTAAACTATTTAAAGATTTGGATTCCTAGACTTGCCCAAGCACTTTTGTCTGCTATAGCAGACATCAGACTCTACTCATTAATGAAGCAACTTGAAAATCAGCAAATGGCAAAATGGGTGGTAAGTCCTAAACACTTTAGAAACTATTCATTTCATTCCTAATAGCATGAAGCACATGAAAAAATGCCAGTTCTCAAAACAGCTTCAAAAGATAATTTGTACAACTTTATTATAGAGGTACCTCCATATTGAAGAACAGCAAAATGCAAGTGGTACCTGCCATTTCTCTACTTCTGATTGCTCCCCAGGTGACTGAAGCCTCAAAATCTTTGAGAGGCTAAACCCCAGGAACAGGCTTGGAAGCACTTTCACTCATCAAACCTGTCAGAGTCCTTGCGTCACTTTCTACAAAATTCAATAGGAATTGTTCTAATCATTGTCTACCTCACAAATAACCTCCACTGTGTACAACCTTTGTTCACTACCTCTAGCTAGCTGAGACTGAGCCTAAGAAGCAGGTTTTCACTGAAGCATTCTTTCACCTCTAGCCTGAGTGTTTGAAAGAGGTAGACTCTGTAAGGGAGAAAATGTGGTGTAGAAAACTGTCCTTTGTCAGACTGGCTTATTTCACAGTGGGTAGATAGATTCCTGATACCACATTCAAATTTTGAATGGAATTTCTCATTGAAACCATATCCTGAGGAGTGACTGGATTCTTTAGTACTGTAGTTAACCTCCCTTGGGTCTTTCTTAAATAAATTTTTATACAAGCTAGCTTAGAAATCTTACTACCTTTTTAATACTGTTTCTACCGGAAAATATATTCCCAATTCCAAGTAACCAATTTATCAACAAATTTCTGGAATATAATGTATTATTAATGTATTAATAAATATTAATTAATTTGCTAATTATTACTAAGACATATCTCTAGATAGTGTGTTTATTTGCATTAAAAGGATAGGAGGGTTTAGCGATTGAGTCCTTGTTAATGGATTCAAGGATAAAATCAGTCTACTTTGTGCTTACATACACTGAAGAAGGCTCAACCTAAAATGTCAAAAAGTGTAATACCTTTGAAATCCTTCCCCCAAAGTAGCAGTACCAGGTTCTTCTAGATTAGGAGAAGCCTGTAAATCCACAAAAATTTGGAACATTTTTTAAAGGCTGTATTTGAAGAGCTAGGAATCTAATACCACATGTTTAACATCCTTGCACCAGCTAACAAGTTTAAGACATTTGCTTTGTAGACTTGATGCTTCTGTTTGCATGTTCTTCTAAAGCCTGGTTTATTACTTTAGTCAATTTACCTGAAATTATAAACTTGGTAACTTTAACACCTACATATCTGGTATTATTATAGACCTATGTATAATGTAACTTCTTGAAAACAATGGGCATGCTTATTTTCAATATCATTTATGTTTTGATGTGATTTTTGCAGTATGTATACTTGCTGTTTTCCATAGAAGATAATACTGAGCTTTTCCTTTTATACTCCATATATGTTTGCTTACAATTGTTCTTAGTTTTTTTGCCAGTTGTGCTCTTGGTTCACATGGTATTGCTGTACCAGAACTCTTACAAACACCATGGAAACTGTTCTCACTATAATTGCTCTTTTCTACTATCCTTTGGAAGGTTCAAAGTCTATGAACAGGTGAGATATATTACTGTTAATAATACTGTGAAAAATCTTAAATAGCAACATATTGTAATGTCTGGTGGACCCCCAGATGTTTATTATTTCATGAAGTTTATTAAAACCACACTGTCAGTTGATACATTTCTTATAGTAGGAAACAGATATATGCAAACTAGGTAATGAAGGGCAGTTTAGTAAAAGGACTATGTATAAATATTTAGGCAATGTCAATAAGGGGACAACCATAGTATCACAGGGCTAGTAATAGGAAGAAGTTTCTGCTACACTGTGGCCCCAAAGTGAGGTTATTGTTATGTGAATCCATACAAAGGTGTAACTCAAGAGAGGGCCCCAATAGGGGATATGCACAGCCAGCCTTTAGCCACAGCAAGAAGAGAACTGGGGAAATAAAATGCCCTGACTCAACTCTTCTGCCCTCCAATCAGTCAAGGCCAGTCAGAAGCCAGAAACCAAGTGAGCTCATTGATACAGATCAGGTAGGTCAGCTTCCCTGCACATAGAGCAAGTGAAGAATAGAGGAAAATAGATCTGGAAGGGCAAAGAGAAAATATAAGGACCCAGGAGATTGGGTCCAAGATGGCAGCACAGGAAGATTCTGAACTTACCTCCACCTCAGACATGCCATCTGTAGGAACATATGGATCACTTCCTTCCAAAAAAGATCTGAAAGCTAGATGAATTGCTCTCTACAACAAAGGGTAAAGATAGGTAGAACAAGCAGAGACACAGTCTCACAAAAAACCCCACATGCAGCATGGCAGCACACAATAGGGAGAGATCTCACCAGCTAGACACTTCTTCCAGAAAAGCAAGGGGTTGATGCCCCCAGTCAGGCATTCTGGCCCCTGAAATCTGCACCAGAAAACAACCTCCCAGAACATCTGACTTGGAAAAACAACTAGTTGATATCCAGGGGTCCCCAAGTTCTATAGGAAACTGAGGCTCCCCCCTCTCTCACATGTAGTCCATTTCCCTTGAGACCCAGTGGGAAAACAGCCATTTGAAAAGCGTCCAGCAGTGACCCCAGCAGAAGGGATATCATAAGTGTGGAGGTCATCTTTGTGGAGTTAAGGGGTTCAACTCCACAGCGGGGACTCCATGCTGGGGATCTGCATCAGGAATGTGAGTCCCCATAATGTCTGCTTTTAATATCAGTGGAGTTTAACTCCAAAAGACCCAGAGGCCTATAGAAGACCTAGACTGTGCTCTTAAAGGGCCTAGAGACAGCATCACTTGCTCCAAAAACCAGTAAAGAAGCAGCAGTTTAAAAATCACCTGAGCCAGACATGAAGGAGATTTATTGACAAATTTTAAGGCATGTACCAGAGAGGCTGGGCACTTTCCCCAGGAACAGAAGTGCTGGTAGGCACCATTTTTCTTGCCTACCTTCAGCCCAGCTGGCCCAACACTGGCAAATAACAGTTCTGACACTTTTTATCTACCTTGCTAGCATAGCTTGCCCCACCCTGGCATTCCCCTGCAGATCTGCCTCACCCAACTGGCAGATGCCCCTCCAAAGCAACTGCCACCATGCCATACCCAGGTGGCAGCCACTGTCAGAGCTGGTACCCCTCCATAGTGACTCCAGTCCTGGGTAAGAAGGGCATCCCTGCCCACCAGTACACCCACACCAGCTGTGGCCTGTCACCAGTGGGAGATCACACAGCTCATACAAGGATAGCCCTGGAATGCCTGGTTCTGGTGAGCAGGGGGAAAGCTTTTCTAGGCCCATGGGACACTACTCTTAAACAAGGAGACATAGCTGACCTACCTAATACCAATAAACAAACATAGAGAGTCAGATTAAATGAGATAGAGAAATATGTTTTAAATGAGAATAAGACAAAACCTCCAAAAAAGAACTAAAGAAAATGGAAACAAGTAATCTACATGGTAAAGAATTCAAAGTAATGATCATAAATGCTCACCAAAATTAGGAAAAGAGTGGATGAACTCAGTGAAAACTTAAGGAGATAGAAAACACAAAAAAGAGCCAGTTTTAGCTGAAGAATGTAATAACTGAAATGAAAAATACACTGCATGGAATCAAAAGTAGATTAGAGGATGCAGAGCAGCAATCTGGAAGACAGGGTAGTGGAAATAATCCAAACAAGAGCAAATAGAAAAGAATTTTTAAAAATGAGAATTGGTAAGGGACCTCTATTACATTAAGCAGACTAACATTCACACTATAGGGGTCCCAGAAGAAGAGAGAGAAAGGGGTAGAAAACTTATTTGAAGAGAAAATAGCTGAAAAGTTCCCTGAAGGAAACTGACATCCAAGTCCAGAAAGCACAAGAGCCCCAAACAAGATGAACCCAAAGAGATCCAAAATAAGACACATAATAATTAGGATGCCAAAAAGTAAAGATAAAGAGAGAATCTCAAAAACAGCCAGAGAAGAGCAACTAGTTATATACAACAAACCACCCATACAACTATTAGCTGTTTATTCAGCAGAAACTTTGCAGGCCAGACTGGCGTAATATATTCAAAGTGCTGAAATGAAAAAACCTACAACCAAGAATGCTCTACCCAGCAAGAATTAAGAAGAGATAAAAAGCTGTCCAAACAAAAAAGCTTAAAGGAGTTCATTACCACCATACCAGTGTTACAAGAAATGTGAAAGGAAATCCTCTAAGCAAAAAATTTAAGAAAATTATCAAAGGAGAATTTCACTGGCAAAAGCAAAATACAGTAAAAGTAATAGCTAGCATAAAATTTAAAGACGAAATTAGTAAAATCAATAATTAGTTAAGAGATAGACAAAATAAAAATATGTACAATATGATATCAAATACATAATCATGGAGAGGGTAGATTACTGTGCTTTTAGAATGAACCTCATGGCACTAAAAACCAATAATATATACACAAAAAATAGAAAGGAACCCAAGCATAACACTATGAAAGTCAGGAAATCACAAGAGAAAAGAGCAAGAGGAAAAGAACAGAGAATTACAAAAACAAATAGAAAACAGTTAACAAGGAGCACCTGGGTGGCTCAGTGGGTTAAGCCTCTGCCTTTGGCTCAGGTCATGATCTCAGTGTCCTGGGATCGAGCCCGTATTGGGCTCTCTGCTATGCAGGGAACCTGCTCCCCTCCCCCTCTCTCTGCCTGCCTTTCTGCCTATTTGTGATCTCTCTCTGTCAAATAAGTAAATAAAATCTTTAAAAGAAAGAAAGAAAGAAAACAGTTAACAAGATGACAGTAAGTACATACCTATGAATAAGTACATTAAATGTAAATGAACTAAATGCTCCAACCAAGAGACATGAAGCAACTGGATGGATTAAAAAGAAACAAAAACAAAACCCCATCTGTATACTGCATAGAAGAGACTTAATTCAGACCAAAAGACATGTACTGAAAGTGAAGGGTTGAATGTAGATATTCCATGCAAACGGAGGTGAAGAAAAACTAGGTGGTAATTCTTAGACAACAATAGACTTTAACACAAAGATTATAGCAAGAGACAAAGAAAGGCATTATAGGGACGCCTGGGTGACTCAGTTGAGTAGCTGCCTTTTGCTCAGGTCATGATCCCAGCATCCTGGGATCGAGTCCCGAATCAGGCTCCTTGCTCAGCAGGGAGCCTGCTTCTCCCTCTGCCTCTGCCTGCCATTCTGTCTGCCTGTGCTCGCTCTCGCTTCTCTCTCTCTGATAAATAAATAAAATCTTTAAAAAAAAAAAAAAAGGAGAAGAAGAAGGGCATTATATAATGATAAAGGGATCAATCCAACAAGAGGATATAACAACTGGAAATATTTATGTATCCAACATAGCAGCACCCAAATATATAAAGAAGATATTAACAGACCTAAAAGGAGAAATATAGTAGAAGGAGGAGACTTTAATGCCCCACTTGCTACAATGGATAGATCATCCAGACAAAAATAAGGAAACAGTACCTTTAATGACACATTAAACCAGATCAGCTTAACAGACATAGAATATTTCACCCCCAAACAGCAGAATACACATTTTTTTGAAGTGCACATGAAACATTCTCTAGAACAGATCACATGTTAGGCCAAAAATAAGTCTCAATAAATGTAAGAAGATTGAAATATTACTAGCATAGTTTCGGAAAACAGTATGACACTAGAAATCAATTACAATTTTAAAAAACTGGAAAAAAGTGAAGGCCAAAAGCATGCTACTAAACAAGCAACCAGTCAATATAGAAATCAAAGAAGGAATGAAAAAATACCATGAGACTAATGAAAATGGAAATACAACATCTGAAAATCTTTAGGACACAAAAGAAGTTCTAAGGACATTCGTAACAAAACAGGCCTACCTCAAGAAGTAAGAAAAATCTCAAACAATCTAGCCTAATCTAAATTTAGTAGGGAAAATTTCTTCTCGGCCTTTTGGCTAAGATCAAGTGTAAATTTAGTAGGGAAAAAAAAAAAGTTAGTAGAAGAAAATAAGAAGATCCCAGTGGGGGGAAATAGAGACCAAAAAAAGAAAAGAAAACATCAGTGAAACTAACAGCTGATTTTTTAAAAAGATAATGTTTAAAAACCTTTAGCCAAGACTACTCATCAAGGAAAAAAACGACTTAAATCAGAAATGAAATGGAGAAATTATAGCCAACACCATAGAAATATAAAGGATTATAAGAGACTATTACAAAAAAAATTATATGCCAGCAAATTGGAGAACGTAGAGGAAATGGGTAAATTTAGAAACATAATTTTTCAGGACTGAATCCGAAAGAAACAAAATCTGAACAGACTGATCACTAGTAATGAAAATGAATCAATAGTCAAAAAACTCCCAACAAACAAAAGTCCAAGATCAGATGGCATCACAGATGAATTCTACAAAACTTTTAAAGAAGTTAATACAGATCCTTCTCAAACAATTCCAAAAAATTAAAGAGGAAGGAACTCTTCTAAATTCATTCATTATAAGGCCAACATTACCCTGATAACAAAACCAAAGACACTACCCCCTACCCCCCAAAAAAATTACAGGCCAGTATTTCTAATGAATGTCGATTCAAAAATCTTCAATAAAATATTAGCATACTGAATTCAATAATACATTAAAGGTATCATTGATCATAATCAAGTGAAATTTATTCCAGAGATGCAAGGATAGTTACATGCAAATCAACATGATATATGCAACAAAATAAGATTAAAAATCATATGATCATCTCAATAGATACAGATAAAGCATTTGACAAAATTTGACATCCATTTACGGTAAAACTTTCAAAACAGTGGATGCAGAAGGAATATACCTCAACATAATAAAGGCCATAAATGATGAACCCACAGCTAATAACCACACTCAGTGATGAAAAGCTTGAAGCTTTTCATCTAAGGTCAGGAACAAGACAAGGATGCCCATTCTTGCCACTATTATTCCACATAGTACTGGAAGTCTTGTCATAGTAATCAGATGAGAAAAAGAAAAGGCATCCAAATTGGTAAGGAAGAAGTAAAACTCACTTCTACAGCTAACATACTACATATTGAAAACTGTAAAGACTCCCACCAAAAAAACTTAGAACTAACACAATAAGGTTACAGGATACAAAATTAATATACAGAAATCTTTGTGTTTCTATATAAACTAGCAGTCAGAGAAATTAGGAAAGCTGTGCCATTTATAATTGTATGTTAAAAATACCTAGGAATAAATTCAATAAATAAATAAATAAATAAATAAATTCAATAAAGGAAGTGAAAGACCCTTAAAAAGACTCTTAAAATCTGTAAAACATTCATGAAAGAAATTAAAGACGACACAAGTAAATGGAAAGATGTACCATATTTGTGGATTAGAAAATTAATATTGTTAAAATGTCCATATTACCCAAAGCAATCTACAGATTCATTGAAATCTCTATCAGTGTACCAGTAGCATTTTTCTCAGAAGTAAAACAAATAATACTAAAATTGTATGGAACAAGAAAAACAAAAACAACATAAACACCCGGAATAGCCAAAACAATCTTGAGAAAGAAGAACAATGCAGGAAGTATCACTCCCAGATTTCAAATTATACTACAAAGCTATAGTAATCAAAAAAGAAATGTATGGGCACTAAAATACATAGATCAGTGGAACAATATAGAGTCCAAAAGTAAACCCACACTTTTTAAAAAGATTTTATTTATATCGAGAGAGAAAAAGATAGTGGGCATAAGCAGAAGGGATGGAGAGAGGGAGATGCAGAATCCCCACTGAGCAGGGAGCCCAATGTGAGGCTCGATCCCAGAACCCTGAGATCATGACCCGAGTCAAAGGCAGATGCTTGACTGACTGAACCACCCAGGCACCCCTGGATCCACACTTCTATGGTCAATTAATCTATGACAAAGATAGACAAGAATATGCAATGGGGAAAAGACAGTCTTTTTAATAAGTGGTGATGGATAAGCTGGACAGTTACATGGAAAAGACTGAAACTCGATTACTTTATCAACCCATATACAAAAAATAAACGTCAAATAAAGACCTAAATGTAAGACCTGAGACCATAAAACTCCTAAAAGAAAACAATGGTAAACTCTTGGATGTCAGTTTTAGCAACATTGTTTTAGATCTGTCTCCCTAGGCAGAGGCAACAAATGTAAATATAAACTTTTGGGACTACGTGAGCAACACAGCAAACCATCAACAAAATGTAAAGACAAACTACTGAATGGGAGAAGATGTTTGCAAATGATATACCCAGTAAGGGGTTAATATCCAAAATCATAAAGAACTCATACAATTTTAAAAAATCAAATTAAAAAATGGGCAGACATAGAGATTTTTCCAAAGAAGACCTACAGATGTCCAACAGACACATGAAAAAATGCTCAATATCACTAATAATCAGGGAAATAAATGCAAATCAAAATCAAAATGAGATATCACCTCACACCTATCAGAATAGCTATTACCAAACAGACAAAAAATTACAAGTGTTGACTAACAGAAATACCATATGTATGATCCAGCAATGTGTCTGGTTATTATCCAAAGAAAATGCAAAATCCATTTTAGCCACCTGGGTGGCTCAGTCAGTTAAGCATCTGCCTTCAGATTCCAGGGTCCTGGGATCAAATCCTGATTTGTACTCGTTGTTCAGTGGGGAACCTGCTTCTCCACTTGCTTATGCTCATGCTCTCTCTCTCTCTCTCTCTCAGAAATAAATAAAATCTTGAAAAGGCAAACACTAATATGCACTCCTATGTTTACTGCAGCAATTATTATAAATTATATATTATTATTATAAATAATTATAATAGGCAAGATACGGAAGCAACCGAAGTATCCATCAATAGATGAACAGATAAAGAAGGTTTGTATACACACACACACACAGAGTGGATTATTACTCAGCCATAAAAAGAATGAAATCTTTAAATAAAATCTTAAAAAAAAAAAAAAAGAATGAAATCTTGCCATTTTCCAAAAACATGGATGGACCTAGAGGATATTAGATAAGCCTGAGAAAGATAAATACCATATAATTTCACTTAAAAGTAGAATCTAGGGGAACCTGGGTGGCTCAGTGGGTTAAAGTCTCAGGTCATGATCCCAGGGTCCTTGGATAGAGCCCCACATCGGGCTCTGCTCAGCAGGGAGCCTGCTTCTTCCTCTCTCTGACTGCCTCTCTGCCTACTTGTAATCTCTGTCTGTCAAATAAATAAATAATATCTTTAAAAAAAAGTAGAATCTAAAAAACAACAAATGAATAATCTTAACAGAAACAGACTCACAAATACAGGGAACAAATTGATGGGTGGAGGAATGCATTGGATGGGCAAATTTGGATGTACAGTTTTCCATTTATAAAATAAATTAGTGGGGTGCCTGGGTGGCTCAGTGGGTTAAGCCTCTGCCTTCGGCTCATGTCATGATCTCGGGGTCCTGGGATCAAGCCCCACATTGGGCTCTCTGCTCAGCGGGGAGCCTGCTTTCCCCCTGTCTCTCTGCCTGCCTCTCTGTCTACTTGTGATCTCTCTCTCTCTCTGTCGAATAAATAAAATCTTCAAAATAAAATAAATTAGTCATGAGGATATAAAGTATAGCATTGGGAATATAGTCAATAATGTTGTAATAATTCTGTATGGTAGTAGATGGTAACTACCGTTTTTGTGGTGAGCATTTTGTAATGTGTAAAAATGTCAAATCGCTATATTGTACACTTGAAACCAATAACAATACTATATATCCACTATACTTAAGTTTTAAAAAGTAAATTAAAGAAAATATATGGACTGATTTGGATTTATATAAACTGGGGAAGCAAATACCAGACAAATGGAACAACCAACATGAGCAAAAACACAGAGCTGTAGAAGGGCTTCATTTTGTTGTGGGCAGGTTGTCCCTTCTACCATACACATGGCTGGAAGCATGGGAGAAGGGAAGAATAAAGGATGAGGCTGGAATGGGACTTTGCCCTTCTCCAGAGCTTGGACTTGATTCTGTAGGTTGTAAGGAACCACTGAAGGCTTTTGAAAGCATGATATAATCAAATCTGAGTAAGAAAGCATTCCCTTGCAGTACCAGTATTTAGAATATAATGAAAGGGAGAAATATAATGAAATGAAAGGGAGAATATAATGAAAGGGAGAAAGCCAGAATTTGGTCTATTTAAGAATCCATTCTTCCTATAGAAAAAGGTTGTTGGGAGAATCAACTCAAGTAAGATCATTTCAGCATTAAGACTCCTGACTGCAAGAATAGGCATTCAGGGGCGCCCGGGTGGCTCAGTGGGTTAAGCTGCTGCCTTTGGCTCAGGTCATGATCTCGGGGTCCTGGGATCGAGCCCCACATTGGGCTCTCTGCTCAGCGGGGAGCCTGCTTCCTCCTCTCTCTCTGCCTGCCTCTCTGCCTACTTGTGATCTCTGTCTGTCAAATAAATAAATAAAATCTTTAAAAAAAAAAAAAAGAATAGGCATTCACTTAATTTTACCTATATGATGAGAGCCTTATTGTAGGGCTGAAAGTAAAAATAAGGAAAAGAGGTACCTTGTGGCCAGGCCTAGTAGAAAATTATAGAGTATCTCAGCCACATAAATGAAATGAATGAATTATGGCAGTTTTGGGAAAAAGTCTGTTCTGTTGTGCCTTTATAGCCCAGTCTGTGAATTTGTTTTGGTTGTCTGATTTTAAGGCTCAGCTAGTCTCCGTTTCTGTCCTCACTACCAGTTGACCAACTTTTTCTATTTTGCATTTAATTTAAGAAAATCTGATTAGGTCTGTTAAATGTCATCATCCCTATAGTTTCACACTGGCTAGATTTAGCTTGGCTGCCTGTGTTCAGTCAGGAAGAGAGGGTCACATAGCACAGGCAACTGCGGTAAAAGCATTCTTCCCTGGATAAACATGACAGGTACTATTCCTGGACTTAGAATATATGAGATTTTGAAAAAGTCTTTAAAAATTTTATAAATGAAAGATGTAAGGATGGACGGAAAATATATAAGCATTGATTTCTGTAAAATGGTAACAATAAAACATCTCTCTTCACAATTAAATGAAAATCTATATAAAGTATATATAGCAGAGGGCCTCTTATAAAGTAAGTGCTTAGTAAGTGTTGTTGATGACAATGATACGAAATAAAGGATTATTTGGGGGCAACACACAAAAAAGTAAGACAACAACTTTTAAAATATTCCAGACAAGTGACTTAATGTAAAATGATGGGACTGGGAAGGAAACAAGGTGGATGTGTGGGGTGAGATGTTGCTGTTTGAGGGACTTTACAATTTTAAGACTGAGAAACGGAGTGATGCTATAAATATTAGACACTGAAGTTTCAGGGAAGGTTTGGGGCTTGTTTCAGGTGCTTTGATTTTGAGTGCCAGTAGCAATCTATGTAGAAATATTCAGAAAAGAGTAAGAAATCCAAGTCTGGAAGTTTGGAGTGAGGTTAGGACTGGAAGTATACACTTGGGTGTCCTCTCAATAGTTTCTCTATAGCAGAAGTAGCAATTAGGATGCAAGCAAATCAGATCAACCTACGAATATGTTTTATTTCACCTGCATAAGAATTTTTGTTTTCTGAAGAAACTTGGCGAAGATTTTTAAAAATTGGGAGATCTTACATAAAAACCTTGGTTTCTAGTTTCTCTTGAAAAAATGAGAGGCCCAGCAACATCTTGGGCCAAGATTCCTTCATGACAATATCAGAACCTCCCCACAGTCTATATCATTCATTTTTATTACTTGTGTGGTCTCTGTAAGCATTTGAATGGAATCTCTGCTCTTATATCCTCACCAACATTAGAAATGCATCTATAGCTCTTTATTAGTTAATAGATATAAAATGGTACCATAAAGTTTTATTTTGCTTGCCTTCAGTTTTTAGCAGAACTACCACTATTTCCATGTGATAATCTACTGTATGTTGTCCTTATGATTAAATTATTAGTCTTCTTTAGCCATTTATTGAGGCAAGCCCTAATAGTAAAAATCTACATTTTTATCCATGATCTTAGAGGTTTGTATGATAGGCTTTTAATCATTTATACGTATAGACCTTCTATTTGCATAAAATTAGCAGTTTACTTTCAAAACAAAATTGTAGGTACTAAGAAGCCCAACACTGCCTAAATCCTAGTATTTCCTTAAATGCATTTATTCTTTTTTTTTTTAATTAGAGAATGGTTTTGTGTGATTTCCTTTAATCTCCTTAGGAGAGGCTTGGTAATTTTCCATCAGGAAAGCAATTGGCAGAGTCGTATGGCTAAAGACTAGCATTAAGACATAGAATAACTTAATTTCAAATACTAGAATGGGCTATTAGAGCTGAAAAAGACCTTAGATATTACCTCTTCTTATGGAGGAGGAAAATTAAGAGTCAAAAAGTGTAAGTACCTTACCCAACTTTACATATCTATACCAAAATGAAAATGCTCTCATTAGGAAAAAAAAATGTTATATCACAGCATAAATTCTACACTCATTTCCTAGTTTCTTGATAATACATTTTCCTTGCTTATAGTGTCAAGTACTCGTCCCTGGTGGCACTTGCCTTCGTAATTCGTCCCACAGCTATCATTCCATGGATACCCTTGGTCTTTAGACATTTCTGGCAAGAACAGAAAAAGCTTGATCTTATTCTGCATCAGTTTTTACCTATAGGGTAAGTACGGCTACAATCCATCTATTAATGTCCATAACCTATAAATTTTAGATTA
Organism: Mustela putorius furo; assembly: GCF_011764305.1. Classification (NCBI taxonomy): domain Eukaryota; kingdom Metazoa; phylum Chordata; class Mammalia; order Carnivora; family Mustelidae; genus Mustela; species Mustela putorius. Next base: position 561,003 of record NW_025421437.1, read on the forward strand.
TGAACAAGATTTTATATCTTGTAGTCAATTATTATATCTTCTAATGTCAGAATTGTCAGACTAGGGAAACAGTATTTCCAAATTTATAATTTATATTTTTATATTTATGATTATTAACTATAATTGTTTTAATTTACTTAAATAGAGATCTTTGGAACTTTTCTCACTTAGAATTTTTCTATACTTCATTTCCTAAATATCTCTCATGTACATTTTAGAGATACTTGATTCTTTTACATTTGTATAAGGCTTTATAATTTACAATGTATATTTACATATTACCTCATGACTCACAATTCTTGGAATAGACAATGTAGGTATTTTTAGTTTGTAGTAAGGAAATGGGGGAGGGGGGTAGGTGGAGCATGGTGAAATTAAACATGCCTTAGCCAGAGTCTCTGGGTTGGTTGCTGTGATGGAACTAGGATTGAAACCCATGTCTTCTGTGTTCAATTCAGTAGCATCTATACTAAAATACAAAGAAGATTAGTGTGGCCCCTGTTCAAAAAATCAAGACCAAACCAAAATAAAAACACATGTCTTCTAATTTTGAGCTGCTAGGATCATACTTATTCCAAGTATCTAGTAGAGTATCCAGAATAATTATTTATTGAAGGGCTGAATTAATTCTGATTCTTAGAATAACAGTCTTTTTACTATACTAGTATTCACTCTGTTTGAGTATTTTTGGATAAGAATTAAAAAGGACTAAATCATCTAGAAGCCAAGTGACCACTGTTGTCATTTCTCAGATTTATTAACATTGTTTTAATGTATTGCATTCATTCAGCAAATATTTGTTTAATCCCAGTAGGTGCCAGGTACTGTTCCAGGTGCTGGAGATAGAGCAATTTAACAAAGTCCCTGCCTTTATGAAGTTTATATTCTAGTGGGAGAAGACAGAAAACTAAAAACATAGAGTAATATGTATCTGTCAAGTGATAAATGCTACAGGGAAAAATAATGATAGATAAGGACAGAATGCTGGTGTAGGGGATGCCTGGGTGTCTCAGTCAGTCAAGCGTCTGCCTTTGGCTCAGGTCATGATCCCCGGGGTTCCTGGGATCAAGTACTCCATCAGGCTCCCTGATCAGCGGGGAGCCTGCTTCTCTCTCTGCCTGCCACTCCCCCTGCTTGTTCACTCTCTCTCTCTGACAAATAAATAAAATCTTTAAAAAAAAAAAAAAAAAGTATGCTGATGCAGGAGAGAAGCATTGTTATTTTTTATAGGGTATTTTTTTTTAAGATTTTATTTATTTATTTGAGAGAGAGACAGTGAGAGTGAGCATGAGCGAGGAGAAGGTCAGAGAGCAAAGCAGACTCCCCATGGAGCTGGGAGCCTGATGTGGGACTCGATCCCGGGACTCCAGGATCATGACCTGAGCCGAAGGCAGTCGTCCAACCAACTGAGCCACCCAGGCGTCCCTATAGGGTATTTTTTATGGAGAAGTCCATCATGAAAAGGTGCCACTAGAGCCAAAACCTAAAGGAATTGAAACAAGGAAATAAGGAAAGAATATTCCAGGCAAAGAGACCAGCAAAGACCTTGACATAAAGGTGTATTTGGCATATCTGAGGAACAGCAGAGACTGGAGAATATGATAATGAAGTCAGGGACAACAAGAGCTCAGATTATGTAGGCTTTTACACAGGGAGATAAAAAGCCTTTTTTCTCATCGCAATACAATGTATAGTTTACTCATTCAACAAGCATTTAGCCTGCTTTGTAGCAAACATTTGATGATTCAGAAGTGAGTAAGATGCAGTGTCTGTTCCCAAGGTCAAAATCTGGCGCGGGGCGGGGGGTAGGGGGAAAGAGATACAACAGTAATTCTTGATCAGTGATATAGACTGTTCTAAATAGTTATGTAACAAAATGTTGTACAACAGATAATAAAAAAGCCTAATTCTGCTTCCAAGGGAAACATTAATAGAAGGTTTACAAAGTAGATGATGTTTTAAATAATATCAAAAAGTGAACATGAGTTTGCTGGGTCTGGGCGATCAGCATGCTTCGAGCTGTAAAGGCCTGAGGGAGCCTATTCATATAGATCAAAATGCTTGTCTGTTTTATTTTGAAGGGAAATATATGAAAGAACAAATGAGATAATGTAAGTGAAAATACTTTGAAACTGTACAGTGCATAACAAATATGATTCACAGTCCTAATTAGTCTTAAACTGTCAAGTGTTGTTGCACTGAGTTGGTCCCAGCAACAGCCTTTTATGTACTAACCACCCTTTAAAAATAACCATTTGCAGGGCACCTGGCTGGCTCAGTTGGTAGAGCAAGGTAGGCCTTGCTCCCGGGCTTGTGATTTCAAGCTTCATGTTAGGGGTAGAGTTTACTTAAAAAAAAAAAAAAAAAAAAGGCACAAAATTATCTCATCTGTCATCCCACTTCACATATGAGGCATTGGAGATTCAGAGAAGGAAATGATACCTGCAAGGTGATTGGGCTGGTCAGGGTCAGAACTGGGAAGGGAACACCAAACCTCTAGCACCTAGGGCTATTTATTTAAAAAAAAACAAAAGAAAGAAAGAAAGAAAAGAAAAAGAAAAAAAAACCTGGAACAGTAGCATGTTCTGCTGGCAGTAGCATTTCTGTTTCCAGACTGGAAAAGTATCTCTAAATACAGAGAAAAATCTTGGAAAATCTTAGGAAAATCTTAGGAAAATCCTTAGAAAAATCTTAGGAAAATTTCTATTGTGTATGGACCTACTTCTCCTTGCCTTTTATATGACATTGAGAATTTGGGACATCATTTTGTCATTTATTCTGTAAAATCAAAAAAATTGCCTTTCAGGTGCCACATTCTCACCAACAATTAGCAAGACACAACAAACTATGGGACATCATTATAGATCTTATAGGCATTGAGATAAGAAGATATTATGAACAACTTTTTGCTAATAAATTTGACAACTCAGATGAAATGGACAAATTCCTAGAAAAATACAACTTACCAAAACTGACAAAAGAGAAAATAGTAAATATGAATAGTACTATGTATATTAAAGTTAATTTGTAATTAAGGACTTTAAACAAAGGAACACCAGGCTTAGATGGCTTCACTGTGAATGCTACTGTATGTTTAAGGAAGAAGAAACATCAATCCACATAAACTTTTCCACAGAATATAAAAAGAATCACATTTCCCAACTCTCTTTTTTCTTTTTTAAAGATTATTTATTTATTTCTTTGACAGACAGAGATCACAAGTAGGCAGGCAGGCAGAGAGAGAGAGAGGAGGAAGCAGGGTCCCCGCTGAGCAGAGAGCCCAATACGGGGCTCAATCCCAGGACCCTGGGACCATGACCTCAGCCGAAGGCAGAGGCTTTAACCCACTGAGCCACCCAGGTGCCCCACATTTCCCAACTCTTAATGAAGACACCATACCCTTGATCCCAAAATCTGACAAGGGCATTATAAGAAAAGCCAATTATAAATCAGTATCTCTTATGATAAGAATGCAAAATTCTTAAAACTTACCAAATTGAATCTAACAATGTATTAAAAAAGAGAGTGGGATGCCTGGGTGGCTCAGTCTATTAAGCTTTCAACTCTTGGTTTCAGCTTGGATCATACTCTCAGGGTCATGATACTGTCCTGTGCTGGGTGCGGAGCCTGCTTGGGATTCTCTTTCCCTGTCTCCTCCTCCCCCTACATTCCCCCCAACTTGCACACATGCTCTCTCTTAAAAAAAATAAAAAAGAGGGAGCGCCTGGGTGGCCCATTCGTTAAGCATCTGCCTTCAGCTCAGGTCTTGATCCCAGGGTCCTGGGATTGAGCCCCACATTAGACTCCCTGCTCAGCAGGAAGGCTGCTTCCTCCTCTTCCATGCACCCTGCTTGTTTTCCCTCTCTCACTGTGTCTCTCTCTGCCAAATAAAATCTTCAAAAATTTTTTAAAAAATTAATTAAAAAGAGAATATATTATAAGCAAGGTTGGTTTTACTTTAGGAGACACAGAAAAGCCACATGATAAAATTAAAAGCCTACTCATAATGGGTAAGGGGGAACAACCATTAGAAAATGTGTATTAGAAGGGGACTTCACTAAAATGACAAAGATTTCTATAAACTGTCATAGCAAAATCATACTAAGTTTTGAAGCCCTGAAATCCTTTTACCTGAGATCGGGGGCAATATATTATGCTCATTATTTCCCCTGCTGTTTAACAGTATATGTCCTAACTAGTGCAGTAAGGCAAGAAAAACAACTGGTTGGAAAGGAAGAAATAAAACTATATGGCATGACTGTATGTAGAAAATCCAAAAGAATCTAAAATTAAACTATTAGGATTAGTAAATAAATTCAGCATGTTCACTAAGTACAAGGTGAATATGCAAATATTTATTTCATTTGGATGCTAAAACTAGTGGGTAAAAATTAGAGGAATAAGAGGATATTTATATAGTCTCAAAGTGTCTCCCCATGAAACATTAATTATAAGGGATAAAATAATAATTTTACAGTGGAGAAACTTGACAGACACTTCCTTAATCAAGGGATCAATTGGCTGACTCAATTGGCAGAGCATACAACTCTTAATCTCAGGGTTGTGGGTTTAAGCCCCACATTGGGTAAAGAGATTACTTAAAAATAAAATTTTTTAAAAATAAATAATTTTAAAAAGAAAAAGGGACCAAAGTTAACATTACCAGCAACTGGATGGATCAGTATCATAAGACACATAATCAGAAGCAGAGAAAACACCCTGTCACTTCTATGGTATTACTCTCATTATGTATAACCTGAATCTATTCATGAAAAATATCAGACAAACCCAAATTGAGATACATTCTAGAAAATAACTATCCTGTATTCTTCAAAGATGTCAGTCATGAATGACAAGGAAAGATTAAGGAAATAATCTAGATTAAATAATCTAGATCCCACTCCTCTCCCACTATAGAGATACACAAGTGAACACATCAAATAATAATAAAAAAAACAAAATGTTTTTCTTTGTATAAAGGAAATTATTGTGACAAGTGGTAAAATCTAAACAAGGTGTAAATTAGATAGCCATAAAAACTTTGTATTTCCGGTTTCTGATTATTTGTGATGTAAGAGAATTTTCTTGTTCTTAGGAAGTATAGGGATAAAGGTGAATGATGTCTGCAACTTATTAAACAATTCAGGAAAAAATACATATTTAAATAGAAAGAAAAAGATAAAGAAAATGTGGTAAAATGCTAACATTTGGGAAATCTAGGTGAAGGATATATGAAAATTCTTCACACTATCCTTGCAATTTTTCTCAGTCAGAAATTAGTCAGAATAAAAAATTAAGGGGTGCCTGGGGGGCTCAGTTGGTTAAGCATCTGCCTTCAACTCAGGTCATGATCCCAAGGTCCTGGGATGAAACCCCACATCAGGCTCCCTGCTCGGTGGGAAGCCTGCTTTTCCCTCTCCCACTCCTCTCCCACTCCTCCTGCTTGTGTTCCCTCTCTCTATGAATAAAATAATAAAAGATATACAAGGAGTCTACACAGGAAGGTATAAAACATTATTGGGAGAAACTAATAAAGACCTAAATAAATGGAAGAATATACCATGTTCATGGATGGAAGACTCAATATTTTAAAGACATCAACTCTCCCCAAACTGTGATCTGTATATTCAATGGAGTTCCAATTAAAGCCCAGTATGGTGTGTGTGTGTGTGTGTGTGTGTGTGTGTGTGTGTGTACTGATAAAGCTGATTTTAAATATTTAAGTGGAATGCAAAATACTAATATTAATTAAAAGAATTAGAGAAAATAATGTTGGATGACTTGACTTTACTAGATATTAAGACTTCTTACAAAGTTACAGTAATTAAGACAACTTAGAATCAGTGCAAAACAAATAGACTGACTGGTGAGACATAATAGTCCAACAACAGACCCAGACATAAAGTCACTCATTTATGATTAACAGTGATAAGGCAGTACAGTAAGTCTTTTCAATAAATATATAATTAGCTGGATATCCATATGGACCCCTACTTGCCACCATAACAAAAAATTAAAATCCAGGGAAATATAGATATTAATGTAAAGATAAAAGAATTGTTCTTCTTAGAGATGTGATAGAATATCTTCATAACCTTGAGACAGGCAGAGATTTCTTAAGTATAATGTGGTATTAACTATAAAGGGAAAGATAAATGCATTTGAATACATTAAAATTCAAGACTTTTGTTCATCAGATTCACCATTAAGAGTGAAAAAGCAAGCCTCAGACCAGAAGATATTTGTAGTATAAAACACAACACCAAGAAAAAACATCTATCAATTATATACAAAACTTGTACAAATCTTTAAGAAAAATAGAAAATTGATTAAAAGACCTGAACAGGCACTTCAGAAGATATTTAAATGGTCAAGAAGTATAAAGGTACTCACCTTATTTATTAGTCACTCAGGAAATGTAAATGAAAACCACCATGACATCCTAGTATACATCTACCCAAATGCCTGAAAGGATATAGAGCCTTTATATATTCCTGTGGGAATATAAACTGATACAACCACTTTGGAAAACTAAGAATTTACTAAAGCTGATTGCACTTATACCCTGGATCCCAGTAATTCAATCCTAGGTATATACTCATCAGAAATATAAGTACATATATTTGGGAAACAAAAGGCACATAAAAAAATGCTCATAGTGGGGCGCCTGGGTGGCTCAGTGGGTTAAAGCCTCTGCCTTCGGCTCAGGTCATGATCCCAGGGTCCTGGGCTCTCTGCTCAGCGGGGAGCCTGCTTCCCCCTCTCTCTCTGCCTGCCTTTCTGCCTACTTGTGATCTCTGTCTGTCAAATTAAAAAAAAAGGAAAAAAAGAATGCTCATAGCACTGTTCATAATAGCTTAAAAAAAAAGCATCCATCAACATAATAAATACATTGTGGCATAGTAATTCAGAAGAATACTATATAGTATTATAAATGAAGTACTGCAACATACAAAAAATGTGGTTAAATCTCACATGATTGAAGGAAATGGGATATGAATACTACAGTGTGATTTCATTTTTGTAAAATTCAGTAAAGGTAAAACATCTAAACTATCATAAACCAGGATAGTGGTCCTCTTTGCGAAAGGAGTGGAGATTGACTGGTTGGAAAGATAGAAGAGCCTTTTGAAGTGCTGCTAATGCTCCATACCCTGGTCTATAGGACAGTTACACAGTTGTGTCCATGCAGTGATGATTCATGAAGGCTTATACTCATACATAGTGTGTTTTTCTGTGTATATGTTTATAGTATGCAGCCTCTGAGATGGCCCCCACTGACCCCATCTTCTTGATATTCATGCTATTATATAATCCTCTTCCCTTGAGCTTGTGCTGGATATTTTGAGTCAATTCTAACAAATAGCAACGTGGCAGGAGGGATGTCACTTCCATGATTGGGTTATTAAAGGACTTGGCATCCATGTTAGATGCCCATCTTACTCTCTCTTTGCTGACTTACCCTGTGGGATGCCAGTCTCCATGTCAGGAGGTAGTCTTTAAAAGTCTTTAAAATCTCCCATGTGTGGGAGATTGAGCTCTGCCAACATCCATGTTGAGAGAGTTGAGCTCTGCCAACATCATGTTGAGTGAGCTTGGAAGCAGATTTCCCCACCAGCACCAGTCAAGCCTTCAGATGAAACTCTCTAGCCCCAGCCAACATTTTGATAATTCATGAAAGGCTTTGACCCAGGGACACCCAGCTAAGCTCCACTTGGATTCTTGGCCCACAATGAAGTAATAAATGTTCATAGTTTTAATTTGCCAATGTTTAGGGTACTTTGTTGTATAGCAATAGATAATACAGTGTTCATTACTTTTAGAAACTTTCCTTAAATACAGCTTCTAGGGGCGCCTGGGTGGCTCAGTGGGTTAAGCCGCTGCCTTCGGCTCAGGTCATGATCTCAGGGTCCTGGGATCGAGCCCTGCATCGGACTCTCTGCTCAGTGGGGAGCCTGCTTCTCCCTCTCTCTCTGCCTGCCTCTCTGCTTGCTTGTGATTTCTGTCTCTGTGTCTAATAAATAAATAAAATCTAAAAATAAGTAAATAAACAAATACAGCTTCTATCTGTGAAAGACCTCTCAACGTGTAAATCCATATTCAGTTGACAAAAGTGTAAGGCATTTTTAAAGTGACTTTGGTTGGCCAAGCATTTGTAAAAGCCATATGCCAATATTGGATTTTCTGTAACTTCAGAGTGTTAATCACCCTTCTATTTTGTTTTTCAGATTTGTCACTTTGAGTTTGTCTCTGATAGTTGATCGTATTTTTTTTGGTCAAGTAAGTAAAAATACATTAAGCTAATAGCTATTTTTAATCTAACCATTTATTACACTAAAAACTCAACCTGACCTATTATTAATCTCTGAATATTTGGGAACACAGGCAAATCACTTTTTAAAAATTTTATGGGATACATTGAAAAAAAAAAAACTATTGGCATATGCCTTTCATTCAATTTGCTGTGTTTTCTATAAAACGGAATTGTATATTCATAGTTGAACTTAAAAGGAGTCCCATTTTATAGCATTTTTGTCAAGTTTGTACAATTTAGTCAGGTTTGTTACAAAGGTTAAATTTTTAAACTTTAATTGAACTCAATCATTCAGAATTCCAAATTAATCAGAATACTCTCTTCAAGGATTTGATTTGACATTTTAACGTAATGACTGTTGGTTATGGCCTTTGGTTGTTTTTAAGTTCCCTGATTTTAAGTCACTTAGGGGCTCTGGAATCAGGTTGCCACAGTTTGAAACCTGGTGCCTTCGTTATTAGCTATGTGACCTTGGAGAAGTTTCCTTAACTGGAAATAACTGTGGTACCTGTTTCATAAGGTTGAAGGATTAAATGAGATAATGCATGTAAATGCTTACAATATTGCCTGGCAGAAATGAGCACTTACTGTTAACTGCTGTTTTTGCCGAACTGTTGTTGCTGTTGGTGACAATTCAAAAGGTAATGTTCTCAAGGCTTATATTTTAATGTGCGATATCATAAACTATAAAGTTTTTAATATGGGTAACACATATACTCATACAAAACCTATTTTGAGGATCTTCTTTATCATTTACTGTATGTAAAACTTACATTATCAAAATACATACGAACATTTATTCATGATTTCTTGAATTGCAGAAACCTAGTTTTTTTTATAAATTAACAACTTTTTTATAAATTAAAACTTAGAACATTAAAAATGAATAAAGAATGATTTCATGTTGTAATTAATCAAAATTATTAATATAAAGTATTGTTTGGTTTTTAGACTTCAAGATTCTGCCAAATTCCCTAATGTTGAAGATTCATACTTGGCACTAATATATTTCTATTTTCTTTCCATCAACTATGCCAGTGGACCCTGGTTCAATATAACTTTTTGAAATTTAACGTGCTTCAGAATTTGGGAACATTTTATGGTTCTCATCCATGGCATTGGTACTTTAGTCAAGGATTTCCAGCTGTCTTGGGTACTCACTTACCCTTCTTTATTCATGGCTGCTTTCTGGCCCCAAAGAGGTACCGAATACTTTTGGTAACTGTGCTATGGACACTGCTAGTTTATAGGTAAGATTTTATTTGTTCAAGTAATTAATTTATTTAATGTTACCAAGAATTTAAATTAAATTCTTCAAAAAGTAAACTGTTTATCTTCTGGATATGTATTGACTCTTATGATTTATTACTGGAGATTATTTAGCAGATAGAAAAAGTAATAATTATGCTGATGCTCAGAATGAATACTTCTGATATGTATAGTTTGCTTGACAAGGATTACATTCAGTTTTCAAGGAGTTGAAAAAACTTCATTTGCTCGTAAAATTTGAAACTACCAAAATTTTAAGTATTGAAGGACTAGAGAAATATTTTTAAATGAAAATGTATGTATCTTTATTCCAAATTTGAGTAATATGACTTAATTGGGTTGGTAACAGAAATCTTTTTTAGAATGTAATTGTACTTTAGAATTTCACATTGACATCAAATATTAGGATTACTTTCAACACTTCATCATCTTTTAACTAAAAAATAATGAGACTGCATCCTGAAGCAGGAAATTCAGTCTCAGTATTTAGAAAAACAGATTGCTAATATTTCATTTTAAATATATTTACTTCTCAAGTTGTCATGTAATTCTCTTAATATCTTTTTTTTTATTATAGCATGTTGAGCCACAAAGAATTTAGGTTTATCTATCCAGTTTTACCATTTTGTATGGTGTTCTGTGGTAAGTATTTTTGTTTAATATAGAAAAAGTTGCATTTATGTAGAAATAGGTTAGATAATAAATTTTCCTTAAACACTAAAATACATTTTCAACTAAACTAAATGAGAGTTGCTATTCAATTACAAGGTAGACTACTCCAGTATTCTTTTTACTGCCTAAATATACTTTTTCCTATGTCCTAAAATGTGATATAAAAAAATAAGGATTTAATATCCAAAGGACCTTTCAGTGGTGGTGTTTCTGGTTGTAGGACTCTTTTATTCTAAAGTAATGAAATCTATTTTATAATAGCATTTTAAGTTTATGATTAAACTATGGAATTCTTCATTTGACAAATGAACAATGTATTTATAGCTGTTGAAACTACTTTTTAGTGCTTCTTCATACACATCTACCACTTTAAGATTCACTCTAATGCATATGCAATTTTTAAAGTGATCCATGCCTCTGATTTTATTTTTGGCTTTTTCTCCATTTTTCCACTAGGTCTTTTGGAATAATTTTTTTTTTACATGTGACTTCTACAAAGTCTTATAGCACTGATCTCTGGAGAAAGTGAATTTTTACATTGGTTGTTTTGGAAAAAATATGAATTGAAACTTTATTAACTTCAAGTTTAATTCAGAATAAATGACTTGGCTTCCCTCAAATATTAAAAAAAAAAAATCACTACTGGGGAGGGAAGAAATACGTATACAATGGAGACTGGAGGCTGGAAAAAACTAGGGAGTTAATGATATCAAACTTTTGACCTAAAAAAAACAACAAAACACCAAACCATCCACTGGGTTAAGCAGCCAGCTTTGATCAAGTATACACTATCTCAGCTATATGTACTGTCTTCAACTGAGATACAAACATAATTTATATACAAATACATATATAATTTATATACACACATATATAACTTATATATGTATACACACACACATCCAAATATTTGACACATCTGAATTGCTGAAACCAAAGTTCATTTGTGTTATGACTTTATAGTCTCACTTCATATATAGATGCAGGCACAAATTATAGGCATTGAACAGCTATTTGTCAAGTCTTAAGAATAGTGGGCGGATTCATCAGAGCAAATCTGCACATCTGCTCATGAATCACTATTCAGATTTAAAATTTTTCTTTACCACCACTTGAGCTGGAGTTGAGTTATAATTAAATCAAGTCCAGAAGTCAAATATTTGTGTGTGTTATTCAGTTAGTTTAGGAACTTGGTTTCATTTCATTTTTATAATTTAAGGTTTTTCTAGCATTCCATTTCTGTGCCATGTCTTTACAGAGTGTTTTAGAGAAAGACTGGGTTGTCTGAATCCTCATTCCCAGTCCAAAAGAATGCATCTTTTAAGTGGCACATTCTTGGTAACCTGTTTCCAATTCCAAAGATTGAGATAAAATGCTGATGAGGTTTGAAGAGGATCTCCTTCTAATGAACAAGAATCAGGATTTGTTCCATATTTTGTCCACTCAGAAGGATCCCTAAAGGACTGAGAACTAGCAAAACCCCTCATTTTCTCAAAGAATGTGATCCCTCCTTTGGACACATTCCTAAGGTCCTTGAATTGGACCTGAAGAGACTTGTATTCCCACTAAGAGTCCATAGTGAGCTCACCAGGACATTAGTCTTTGGATGTTCAGGAACAATGTCAGATAAGAGTTCTTTTCAGAATTGTTCTAAATGGCCTAATTTGTGTCTTTTCTAACTATATGAAATCTTGAGTTATACTGTACCTTAAATCTCAAGTTTTTATTCTTTTTTTTGGCCTGTTTTAAAAACCTGATTTTTAGGTAAACCTAACAACTCAGTCAGCAATTTCTTTATAATAGACACCTTAAAACTCAGTTGCTTAGAACTTACTGTGTCTGTAGTTGTCTCACTATCACTTCCACCACATTCTTTTGGTCAAAGCAAGTCGCAAAGCCAGACCAGATTCGAGAGATGAGAAAGAAACTTCAAGCTCAGGTAGAGATTGGACATGAAGAGTGATAACTGCAGCCATTTTTTCAATCAACAGTAACTTCTCTTGCCTAATTTGAATTTCCCTCAGTTCTATCCAGAACAGGACTAACTCTGAGAAACGTACCTTCTGTAATTGGCTCTGATCCTTAGTGAACTGTATAACCTTGTGCCTCTGTTTCCTTATCTGTAAAAGAAAGGTGCCATTGGTCTAGTAGGATTGATGTTTTTAGTTGAACCTCTTGTAATTTGCGCTGATGAGGTTTCCAACACCTGCTACTAATTTTAGGTTGGGTATCTGCTTCATCTGTTTTTATCACAGTGGCCAACACAGACTTGCTAGTCTGTTTCTCCATACACTAATTGTTTTATCAAAACTGCACATGCACGTTATTTGAAAAGCCATTTCATATGTTTGTTTTTAAAAAAACAAACAAACAAAAAAAAAAAAAAAAAAAAACAATGGTACCCCGCCCTCCTTCCAATTCTTCTCTTCAGAGGCACCTTCACTCTTTCAGGTGGTTATTTTGATAATTTATCTCTTTAAATAAAATGGTAATAAAGCCCTAAAACATCTTGTTTTGGGCATTTCTTAGGACTTATATGAAAATAGCTTTATTTCCTTAGTGAAGTAGCAACATAAAATTCTTCCTGCTATCTCTGTGCCCAATATTCTCCTTACTGTTCGTAATAGTTTCAAGTTTCTCTTCCCCAGGCCCATTCTCCTGTATGTTCCATCACAGAATTAAACCACCTTTTTTTTTCATGTAAATGCTGAATTAAGTTAACTGAACAGCTTTCCCAGAGAAACATCTCTGATTGGTAAGACTTGGTAGAAATCTTTTTCTTGGGCTTTTAGATTGGATTTTCTGTCAAGGCTTGTCAAAACAAGGGTGCACCCTTCCTACCCCTGTGTTTGATGGGATCAGTAATGTACAGTCCTTAACTTTCGCATCCACTCCGTTCCAATGAACCTTACCTTGGTAAGAAGGAACTGATCAGTCCTTGCTTAAAAATACATTGTAATAGGAAGTATCCAAAACTTAAAAAGTAACTGTGTGTATCAAGATAAATCATAGGATGATTAGGATATATGGCTGAGTAAAGAAGGAACCAACTCATGCGGGGCCTTCTTATATACTCAAGTTTTTAGATTTTATTCTGGAGAAGAGTCAGCTGGGACATGATGGATTTAAAACTTTTAACAGTGATCTGATCGTGATTGGATAAGAACCCAGTGTGTTTGTTATAAAAATAAACTCCTGGTATAAAAAGAAAAAAACCCTATAGTGTCATCCTCTAATCATCTGGTTCCATTTCCCAGAGATAATTATCAGTCTTACAAATTCCTAAGAACTTCCTCTTTTATGTATCTTTTTGTTGGCATAGGTAACAGGAGCAAATTAAATATTCTGGGATGTTATTTAGCTTGAGTTAGAGTTACTATGGTAGCGTGCCCTTATTCAGTCCTCATTTCCCACAATTTTAGTAACCTGCACCAACCAAGATCCAGAAGCAGATGATCCCCTTTCTGACCTATCCTCAGGTCAGTAGTAGCCTAACACCACATCACAATGCCTCCGTCATTTGCCATACTTCATCTTATCACATAGGCATTTTTATCGTCTCATATCATCGCAAGGAAGATGGCTACAGTACAATAAGAAATGTTGTGACCACATTCTTTTAACTTTTATTACAGCCTGTTACAATTATAACTATTAATAGTAATAGTAATAGTAGCTAATAGTAATACTAATACAGCTATTAATAATAGCTGTTACTATTAAGCTGTTATATAGCTGTTAAGAGTATAGGGTTCTGTACTACTGGCAGTTTTAGGCATCCCCCAGGGGTCTTGGGATGTATCCCCTGCAGAGAAGGGAGGACTGCTGTATGTGAAGTGAAGGTGTGTGAATTCCTATGAACCCAGGTTCATAGGAGGTCTTTGTTCTCTTGGAAATTACATGAGGCCAAAAGATCTCCCTAAGTGGTTTACAGAACAGAAGAAAACTTGTGTTCACAGAATCTTCAGTAATTGGGAGAGGGGTCTCACATTTCAGGTTAGATGATGCTTACATTACAGTGTGCTGCCTATCCCATTCTGAAGCTTGCTCATTCTAGGGTGGATCCTTGCAGTGAGAATTGCATCTGCATTATTATTTGTACATAGTTATGTAGACTTGGTAGACAGCAGCTACAGGATCTTGTTACCTTTTTTAAATACTGAAGAAACCATACTGCTTCCCTGTAAGTAAACTGTGAATCCTAAGCTTCTCTTGTGGCACAGACTAGCACTGCAGCTGTAATGTATTTCCATCTCTCCCTTTAACAGCTCCAGTTTCTGCAATTCTCTGGAGAATGTTCAGTGTCAGACAGTTTGAAATCCCTGGAAGTCTTCAAATCCAAGTCTGTTCAACTGTTCCTTCTTTCCTCCTCTTCCCAGCATTTTCTGTGTATTTTTTCCCCAAATAATAGGGAGATTCAGTTCTCTCTGAAAAGATCCATCCTACTATCACCACAAAGAAAATATAAAATAAAAGCATTACCTAATTTAAGACTCCATCGTACTGAACCAGATGGAAATACAAGCACATTTTCTTCCAGCATTCTACCCAAAATGCCATTTTTACAGAATTTACCACCGTGCACTCCAGTTTTAGATCAGTCACCATACCATTGTATCCCTAATGCCCATTTTTAAAAAAGCTTTCAAGGAACATTTAGTGAGTGAAAAGACTGTGGATGAGTGAACATTTCACAAATGCAACCTGAAGAGGTAACACTTCATTTGAATATTCCTGAGGGCAAGTTGTCTTCTAAAGTGGCTTGCCAGGATAGGCTTTAATGTAGATTTTTGTAATCTGAGGCCAATAGGTATATTTAGTTTTTTCCCATCTACTCAGGAAAGCACAGCTCTTAAGCTTGCTGGTCTATTAGTTCTGTGACTAGAATTATTACAGATAAGAGAACTCCTGGAATCCTATTTCAATTCTAATAAAACTCAAATAGTTCTCAAACTTTAGTAGGTTCCTTATTTTACCATAGCAAACATAAATTTAGATATATTGTACATGTCGGTTTAGTTTTCTTGATCTTCCTGCATTTTTTACCACACTTTTTAAAATGTGCTTTGGCTAATCAGCTATTTCTAGTAGTAGTAACGAGAGAGATGTGTGATATTCCAACTAATGAATAGAATGAACTATAGGTAATGATATCTAAAACATTTCCTAGAGGAATGAAATTCTAAGATTTCTTGGCCAAATTTGGTTCGGCTATCAAGTAAGTGGCAGGTATCAGATGTCTTGGAATAGATGAAGTTATTTTATTATTTTCAATTATATATTACTTATGTACAATATATTATTTATAATCTTCAAAGCAATGAATAGAAATAAAAGAAAAGCGATAAAGGCACCATACCTAATTAAGATATATTTAAGTGTACAACAAAAGGTATCTTTAGTTTTTCCTAAACTGAATGTTAATATATACTTTTTAAATTTATGACAATGGTAAGTTGAAAGAATGAGTGTCTTCAGACAATGTGAAGTGTTATGCCTCAATAATGGCTCTGTGATTAAAGGAGTGAGACTGATACAAAGCGAAGGTCAAGCAAAGCTTTATTTCTTGCCAAGCATCAAGAATCAGACCTGCCGTCAAATAGACAGGTCGGGGCCGCCCCTTACAGAGAGGACCACCCCTCCCTGCTTTCCAGACTAACTTGTATGGAGCAAAGGCCATGGGGTTGGACCTGGCCACACACAGGTGGCTGATTGAATTACAATTCACCCCACGGTAGCCATAGAAACTAGCCCACCACCAAATTAGCTAGAAGACTGTAAGCGCCCCCCCCACTGACTGGATGTCTCCACCTGGCCTGACCCACCCTTGTATTTGAGCTTTCTTACCTGAGGCTGGTTTCCAGGACTTGTTTTTAAGTAAGTCCCCTGGGGGAAAGGGAGCAGGGACAGTTTAAGGGTTAAAAAACAATGTTATTGTTTAACCTCAATGGAAACCTCTGGCTATAAAGTAGGTCCTTACATGAAGTACTAGATGTAAATCAAGTAAATTACAGGTCTTAATTTACTCCTGTTTTTGAAATAGTCCCTCCTAGGCCAACTTCATGTTAGTGTCCTTAAATGGGAACAGTTCAAAATTAATTTTATTCATGTTATTTTCAGTGATTGAGCCAACCTAAAACAGCTGAAGCAGTCAATTAGGTGATGATCATGGAAAACAGTGCCTTAGCCCTGGTGGGAATTAGTGCTAAAATTCCAGGCAAGCCACAGACTGGATCCTGGATACCCAAATTCCATGAAATTCCATGAAAACAGTATATGTGGGGTATGAATAAAATGTCAAGTTCATTAATAAGCTCATTCTTTTCCAATGCAAAGGCCTGTTTTTTTTTTTTTAAAGATTTATTTTTATTTTTATTTATTTGACAGAACACAAGTAGGCAGAGAGGCAGGCAGAGAGAGAGGAGAAAGCAGGCTCCCTGCTGAGCAGAGAGCCCGATGCGGGACTCGATCCCAGGACCCTGAGATCATGACCTGAGCCGAAGGCAGCGGCTTAACCCACTGAGCCACCCAGGCGCCCCAAAGGCCTGTTTTTTTAAGGGTATTTTCAATAGATCCTTATATGCTCATTATCAGTGGCTACTGCTGGGGAGGAGGACTATAGGAAGGGGATGGGAGACTTTTACTTTTCATTTATTCTATTCTGCTTGGGGTTTTTGCCACATGCAAGAATAACTTTTACAAATTTAAAAATAAGTTGTTCAACATCTCCAAATTGCCCAACACTACAGTAAAAGAAAAGACATACTTCTTTCAGAAGAAGATACCCATGCCACCATACATACAGTAACTTCTGAAAATCTCCCAGTGGTGTATTTTTCTCAGAGGATACTCTGCCACATATGTACACAATCCATTGTTAGCGCTTGGGAGATTAAAGAGAGGAGACAGACAAATGATCTATGTACCAGGATAAGCACTGGACGTACGTTTTTTCCTAATACTTGGAAAAGTTACTGTTACCCCATTTGCAGATGAGGAAAATAATGCTCAGCAAAGTAAAAGAAGACACCTGTGCCAGGGTTAGAATTCAAATCTGGGTCTGTTGGACTCCCTAGCCATTCTTTTTCCTCTATCCTTCCATTCTTTTTTCCAAGAAAAATGTCAAGATCTGAGGACAATGACAGCGAATAGAGAAATTATAAAGATGACATATTGCTTCTTATTTGTCCATGACATTATTTCAATTTGTGCTACTTCCATTAAGGTTTATAAATGTATTTGCAGTTAACGTTTGCTTAGCTATCCTAAAGCAAGAATGCCAGTATTATAGTTCATGTCTGTCTTCATACAGGGTACTCACTAAACCACCTGAAAACATGGAAGAAACCAGCACTCAGCTTCCTGTTTTTATCGAATATGCTCCTTGCCCTGTATACTGGTTTAGTTCATCAACGAGGTACTCTTGATGTCATGACTCATGTTCAAGAACTCTGTTACAATAAACCAAATAAATCTTCAGCTTCAGTATTTATAATGATGCCTTGCCACTCTACTCCTTATTATAGGTAATAGAAGTTGTTCCACTACATGCTATTAAGAAAATGAAACTACTTAAAAATTCCTTTCAGATTCCTGAGTTTACTTGATAACTGTTCAAATGACTAAGAAATCTGAAACTTTATCCATATTCACTGAATTTTAAAAGCCATTTAAACTATGTCAATGAAAATCATATACAACTTTTAAGTAAGCTTTATTTTAAAAATGTGACATATTTAAATGATCTACTATAAAATAGTATAATATAAAATATTTTGTAGATCATTTGAAGGTAACCATAGTAAAATTGTTATCATTGAGCTTACTATAAATCTTTGTAATACATCTTCCATTTTTAAAACTTTGAATTAATCTCAAAACACTAGATTCTACTCCAGATTTACTGCTGGACTGCTTCCCTGGTCTTATACTAGTCTTTTTAAATCTCTTTATATTAGTTGTCTCACCTATAAAAATTAGGAAATTCAATTAGATGATATTCTAATGCCTGAATTACATATTTCTGAGAAATGCAACACTAAAACTGCCTTAACTATGCAGGACATTTCAAAAGAAATCCATTTGGGCCTGTGCTTCCAGTTGCCTACTAACAGAACATGAGCAAAGCAAATTGCTTTCCTTTAAAAAGCTCTACATCTACTTAGCCTGGCTTTAAACAGTCTGAAGTTAAATTTCCATGTGCACATTAACTACAACTAACATTAACATCAACTAACTATCAAAGCTGCTATCATTTTAAGATAATTTAACACTTTTGGAATACTCAACTGAATCATTAATGCCAATCATTAAAACATAATTAGAAAGTTGGGACTGCCTAGCAAAAGCCACAGGTTAGATGTAAGACCCAAGTATCCCTTCAAATTGAGGTTCACCTCCTATATAAAAAAAACTAGAGGTGAGAGTGGGATATTCACTCTTCCTCTGTGCTCACATTAGCAGTAACAATGCAGAGAACAGGAATTCTAGAGGCATAGAGATGCTTTCCATACATGGCTGTATAGTTGATATCTTAGGTTTTGAGTAGTTCACCAAGTTCTCCTCTTATATTTTTCAAACTGCACAATGCAGCAAAAAAAGTCTCCTTCAGAGTAGAAGACTTAGAACTTTTCTCGTCTTGTTTTGGTTTTCTCCCTGAAGCAAGACCTTCCTCTCCTAAATTATACAAGCCATGAAGTGTTAGGTCTTGTGTAAATTTACTCTGTATGCAGTTCATAGATAACATAAACCTTTATCACGTGTTTATTTTTCCTTAGGCAATTACAAACATGGCTTTTGCAGGACCCAAGTAACTGGCTTAAATTGTCATAATTCCATCAATCCATCTTTTTTACACACAGTCTAGTCTTTCTATGCCACAATAAAACCATTACTCAGTGAACATATGTTGCTCTCCATTACTAAATCTTATTTATATAAATACAGAACAACAACAACAACAAAAAACCCCACACAGCAACAACTTATTTAAGGATGTGAAAGGGAAGAGAGCAAGAGTCCTTTCTTGTTCATGAAGTTTTCTACCTTGCCAGTTAAGCCCATGGGGAATTGTTCTCTTATTAAGAAGTCACCCACTTCATCCCAAAGGCCCCTTCCATTCCTGGAAAAGCATACTGATGTTGGAGAATTCAAAGTCTCCCACACTGCTGACTTCCTATCCCACCTTAAAGTGGAGTTTCATGCTTTAGTTTGGACTTGAAGGTTATGCTGCTGCTGCATAGGCACATGGTATAACAATCCTATTGTCCATCTTTGAGAAAACTACATTAAAATCTTGCTTCTTCACCTTAATGGGACTCAGCGGAGATTTAGGCTTCACATTTTGTTATGTGAACATGGTAGGTCTTGAGAGTAATTGTTAAACTTTCACCCTTTTTAACTTCTTGTAACTATTATGGTAACTTTCTCTTCACAGCCACGTCCACTACCCACTTCCAATGAGATTTCTCCAGTGTCCCCCAGACCTGACTGGAAAAAGTCAGTACCTTGACGAAGCAGATATATTCTATCTGAATCCCTTAAACTGGCTAGATAAAGAGTTTCACAATGATTCAACATTGCCTACTCACTTGATCATCTTCAGCATTTTAGAGGAGGTAAGGTAATATGAAAAAGGGGAAAAGTCACTATTTTACCTCTGGTTTAGCACTTGGGTAAACAGACAACTTTTTTATGGTCTCTTTCAAGCCCCATATTTTGTAATTGGTTCTTTCCTCTGGTCAATATCCATCCCAGTTCTATAACTATCAAGATATATATGTTACTTACCGTGAGTTAATTCTTTTATTAAGAAATTATACTGCTTTGGGGCACCGGGGTAGCACAGTTGGTTAAATGTCTGATTCTTGGTTTCGGCTCAGGCCGTGATCTTATAATTATGATCCCAGAGTCATGAGACTGAGCCCCGTGCTGGGCTCTGTGGTGAGTTCAGAGTCTGCTTAAGATTCTCTTTCCCTCTCCCTCTGCGCCCCCCATCTGCTTGCATACTCTCTCACTCTCTAAAATTAATTAATTAAAAAAGAAACTATAGTTTTATTAAGAAAAAAAGTGGTAGAGGCGCAAATCAGGTCATTCTAAAGTTCTTGAAACAGTACTCAGAAAATGTAGCCTTTATTTACTTAAACATTTATTTACTTCTAGGAAATAAGCACTTTCCTAATTTCAAGCAACTATGAGAGAACTGCTGTGTTCTTCCACACTCACTTGCCAGAAGGTCGAACTGGAAGTCACATATATGTCTATGAACGGAAATTAAAAGGGACATTCAACAAAAGATGAAATTCTGAACTGTGTTTAAATCTTTCCTAAAGCTCAGATGGGTAGCTCAGATGTTAAGCGGCAGCCTTCAGCTGATCCCAGGGTCCGGGGATCGAGCCCTGCATTGGGCTCCTGGCTCTGCTGGGAAGCCTGCCTCTCCCTCTCCTACTCCCCCTGCTTGTGTTCCCTCTCTTGCTGTCTCTCTGTCAAATAAATAAATAAAATCTAAAAAAACAAAACAAAACAACAACAAAAAAAAACTTTCCTAAAGAAACAGACATTGCTGGGTAGAGATATTTAGATGCTGCATAAATATGCCTGTAAACACTGGGTAAGATTCATGGAACTAGCAAAAACCACTGGAATTGCTTTACCAAATATTACTACTGAGGAAATGTATGAATAAATATCACAAAGTATAAAAATTTTAATACAAATACCAGATTTTAAATAAAGACCTTTAGTTTTCCTCATGGTGTAGTTTTATTGTTTCTCCCACAATATTCAGATGTGCAAGAAATTTCACAAGAGAACAAGTCAGCAAGCTCATAGGAAGGCAGCATATTCCTCACAAGTCAACGGGCTCTTGAACCCACAAAAAGACAAGAAGCAAGTGTAAGATTATAAAATGTTAAAAGATGAAATTCCATCACAACGTATTTTTTTCAAGCTCTACTGCAAATTTAACACAAATGTCAGTGTTAATTACACTTTGTCATAGGATTTGAGCTTGCTTTAAGCTCATACACTGAAAGGAAGACATTTCATGCACAAAATATGTTGCATGCCCAGCTTCCTTAAAACTACAGTTGAACATTTCCAGTGCCAAAAAAAAATTCAGCAAAGCTAAACTACAAGGAAAATGCAAGTTAGTAAGCTTTTACTTGATGCTTCTGAGTAATAAAGTCATCAAACTGATACTTAGAAATGACAGAAAGACATTATCTTGATAATTTCATTTTAGTTTCAACACCAAACATTGTAGAAAGCATCCATGTTTCTGTTACCATTTTCTAATTTAACTTAATCATGATGATCAGTATTTAGGGTCAAAAGGTAACTGCCCCAATTCTATTTCAAGATTTGCCATGTGTCTTCCATTAGTGCGACCATATTTATGCCATTTACCTTCCCTTTTATAAGGTTGTGGCTGAGGGTGCTTCTGCTCTTGTTTTCGATGCCTGGAGTTTTCAATATTTACCATACGTTGCTTTTTATCTGGTCGACTGAAAGCAGTAAACACATTTTTCATCTATGTTAGCGTTAAATTTAAACAAGACACAATCTTAATGTTTTTCTCCATTAATCTATTATCTGAACACTCTGAAAAAGGATGTTAAATTAATCTGAAGTATAATCCTAACACAACCAAACCAAAAAGATTCAGTATTATACTTTCATCCTACAGGGGAAAAAAAAAAAAAAAAAAAAAAAAAAAAAAAAGACATACTATAGTGGTAAAAAGGGGAAATACTCAACAGATAAATAGAAATGTGACAATAAAATAATGAGATGTGTTTCCATTTTTTCTCCTCTAGTTTAAAATCAATCTCTTCCCAGTGGCTTCATCCCTTACATGTATGTATAGATATCTTACAAACTGAAGAATATGTATACATCTCTTACAAATTAAAGAAAGTTTCTTTTTCTATAGCCACAGCCCAAGGTATGTATATACTGCTTTCCTCAAACTCCATATTATCAGGCTACTTCTGTCACTACTTCACTGAAACAGTCCATAATGCCATTCACGGCCACCCAATTCACAACCATGAAATCCAGCTTCCTCTTTGTTTAAAGCATTTGAGACATGTATATATACTCCTTTCACTTGAGATGATCTTTGGATTTTCTTGCCATCACATTTCAGTATTCTTAAGCCTTCTTTCTCTACAACCCCGTACGTGTTAGTGTGCCCCAGGAGTCTGAAAATACCACCCCAGCCTAGATGATCTACACACACACACACACACACACACACACACACACAATCTGGGCTAGAAGGAGTCCTATAACTAATGGCCAACTAATTCTTTCAATTTGGCTGTTAACAGATACCTACAAGCACAATTCTCATTTCCAATTCCCCTAACCCAAAACCTCTGGTATCCCTATCTTAGTGATGCCACTATCCAACTAGTGACCCAAACCAGAAATCTGGTACTGTTACTTTCTACTTCTCTTTCACAAGATATACCACCAATTTTACTTATATTGTTCAAATCTGTCTCCTTCCACTCCTATTACCCTAGTTCAGATAGTTCAGATACTCATCAGCTCATGTCTGTAATTTTTCAAAGACCACCATCTAGCTTTTAGCTTCACTCTTTCCAACCAACATTTCAGACTGTTGTCAGTGATCCAAAATGCAATGAGGCAAGTCTTTTAGCATAAAGAGATCCTTCAGATCTTCACAAAAGATCTGTATCTTTTCATACCCCAGCACTACCTTGCCTCCTTAAAGTGTCATGTCTTCATATCTCCAAATATAGTTCTGAGTAGAATGTCCTGCTCTGCTTAGCAAATTCTCATTTCTCCTTCAATAACCAGTTTAAAGAAGTTCACCTCAAAGACCACCTCACTCCTGAAACTTTCCCAAACATCTCCAGGCTGAGGCCACCACACACAATGTGCCT
The DNA here is from genome assembly GCF_011764305.1 of Mustela putorius furo. Classification (NCBI taxonomy): domain Eukaryota; kingdom Metazoa; phylum Chordata; class Mammalia; order Carnivora; family Mustelidae; genus Mustela; species Mustela putorius. The sequence continues at coordinate 584,172 of NW_025421437.1, forward strand.
CCAATACCTCTATTTAATGTCTTATTGTTGCCTAACTCTCCAAAAGCTTGTGAGCTCCTTGATGGCAAGAATTTTCCATGTTTTGTCAGGGCAGCCTCACAATGTTTTGCTCATTTAGGTACTATATAGTTAAAGACTAAAGACATCAGAATCAGTCTCATTATTTTATAGACACATTACATTTATTCAAAAAGACATATATAACTAACTCAAAGATTAAAAAATAAAGCTAACATTTGAAGATTAGGCAAGTTTCATGTTACAGAATATAAAGCTGATAAGCAATTGATAGTTATTTTTAGAAATTATGTATATAAAGCACATACATTATAACTTGTGACTTACTAAGTTTGCCCTACCTTTATGAACAATAATTGTGTAATAACCATATTAAGTATAGTTTAGTTGGTAAGTGGAATAGACAAAGAAGTGGGCCAATCCAAATTGTTACATATGAGCTCTTCCAATTTCAGAGTGAACTCTGTACTGTTCACCCAAGCTTCCCCAAGTGAGTAAATAAATAAAAGATGAAAGAAAAATCATTTCACTTAAGATGATTACCTTTTCATATAAACTAGAATGAAAAGAAACGAGCTAAAATAGGATTTACATATCCTTAACTCATTTTTAAGGCAGAATTTAACCATTTGCTCAAGTCAAACTGATTATATGAAATTTTCAGTTTGAAACGGCTATTAACTTAAAATTGTTATCTTTTGACTTAATTTATTCTAAATTCTCTGGCAATAAGGTACTTTTACAAATTGCACTTTTTTTCTTTACAAAAAGTACTTTAACATTCCAAGATGTTAACATGATTAAATTTGCTACCCAATCTATAAATGTCAAAAGCTATTATAATAACATGGTGCTATGTAAACCGACCTGGGTCCATATGGAGGGGAAAGAGTGTGACCAAAGAAGTGTCTATATATATATCCATCCAACTTCTCAAACACTCCATCATTATCTACTTGATATTCCTTCATGTCTTTAAGATAATCTTTAACATCATTAACAAAGTCAGTGAAGAGCTTCTGATCATGTATAAAGACACCATTTAGGAAAAACTTATTGATGAATTGATCAAGTTCTTTCCAGTGATGAAAACTATCCAGTTTTTCTAATAAATACCTTTCAATTAACTGTCTAAACTCATCTATCCCTACAGGATTCAACATTTTCATATTAAAAAGGTTAATGGATTCCTGTTGAGCACATTCAAATACACCAGAACAAGATTTTCTGAAAGAATCATAATTTTCACTACAGTCATGCTCAGCACTGCACTTCTGGGAATTTGTATTTTTTCTAAATTCTTCAAAGTGAGTTGGCTTTTCTTTCCTTCCCTCTCTTTGCGTAGTAGGGCCTTTATTCTGGTTTTGTGTACGTGCCTTATACTGTGGATGTAAATATTCACTAAAAACTGTTGATTTTTTCACTGCTTCTTCTTTTGTGGCACTAAATCTTTTATTGCCCTTTTCATCGAAGATATTCTTGGTGGTATCTTTGAAATGCCTGAAAGTGGATTTAACTGAATCTGAAAATTTTTTCAGATTTTCTTTCACAGCTTCTTTTGCCTGTTTAATTTTTTCTTTATGATGCCTCACAAACTCCTTGGTAGAATTCTTCATGGCATCAAATGTTTCCTTAACTGAACCCAAAAATGTTTCCTTTGATTTATTTTTAGCCCTGTGGTTTCCTCTGCTCCCTTTCTTTTTTCCATCGGTTTCTTGTTTTGCATTTTGATCTTTTGCCTCAATATATAGTCTTTCCCACAAATCAGAACGCTGCTGTTCAAAGGTTAGCTTCTGCTCCAGTTCAGTAAGTCTTTCCCGTAGGACTTCTATTTCCTTTTTTTCAGTCAATACATTGGGAGAGTCTGGGTTGCCATATGACTCACTAGAGCTTAACTGCTGGAGTTCCACCTTTAAAGCCATAGTTACTAGTCGTTCTCTCTCCAGTTCCGTCCTTAGCGTCTTTGCTTCTGCCAAAAGAGTTTCCCTCTGATTAAGGAAGCTGTGTGTCTTCAGCTTTTCTTCTTCCAGATGCTGCTTAAGTTTCTGATTTTCTGTAACTAATTCAGTACCTGTTCCTTTATCTTCCAATATCCTAATCTGTTCTCTTAGTTTCCTTAACTCTTCCTGTAATAAAGATAAGGCTTTTTCTTCCTTCTCCAGAGATATTCTTAAATGCTGATTTTCTGTATCAAGGTTCTTTTTCTGAGTTTCAAAAGCCATCTTCTCTTCTTCAGTAAGGGCCCAACATCTTGCAAGATTTTCCTTCAAAGACTAAGTTTTTTGAAAGAGAAGAAAAATGTCAAATGCTTTATTTAAAAGTTCAATTCAAATCTTCAAAACATAACCCTAGGTAACCAATACTCATAACATTTTTAGTATCTTCTTCTGCAGAGACTATCTTTTATGCAGTATATATATTTATATTTATAGAGTGTATATATATGTATTTCAATACATAAAAGTCAGAAAGTACAAGGTTCATTTCTAAAAATAGAGCTAGGGATACTTCTCATTAGTGTTTATTAGTGACTAATGATTATTTCCCATATAATTATATGAAAGACTAATGGTTTCTCGGCCCACCTACAAGTCGGGAGAAAAGGAGACTGGTCTATCTTTGGACAACAGAACTCCAATCTCTCCTGAGAAGTCTCCTAAAGAGAATTTAGGCAGGACTAAAGGCTTCTCTGACCCTTGGGTGAAAGAGATCATCTTTTATAAAAGGGAAAATTATAGCTAGAGATGACTTAAGGATTTAAAAAATTCTATTTATATTCTCTGCACTCTTTGAAAGGAAAACATTTCAACAATCTTAGTTCTATATGAAGTATCTTCAACCTGTGCAAATTTACATCCCAAAGTAAGTTCAGGTAAGTCGTCCTAGTTCTCTCAGCACTACTTAGAGGACTCAATCTTCGTAACATTTATAACTAATTTCTCCAATTTCAAATCATTTTCTGAAGAGACTATCACCAGATTAGCAATATAACTCTGAAATCAGCACCCTTGAAAGAGAGGAAACCATGTTCAATTAGGTTTACGATATTTTGCTGCATTTCAAAGTAATTTTGAATATCTTTTTCAACTACGTATTAGAAACAAAATTTCACAAAAACAGCAAGAAACTAAACAACATGCTTAAATAGGCTAATAGAGCATTATCCAGTCAGTTAAAATACCTTATAGATAAATCAGCAAATGATAAAATTTTGCTTAATTTAAGACATTACCATTATCCCATTTGAATCAGACCAGAAAATCAGATATACAGAAACAAAAGAAAAATGTCCTTTAGGAGAATGACAGTATTTCCACTTGAAAAATAACTATCTGAAATGAATGGTTCACTATCTGGTTCATTACTCTTTAAAAAACAAATAAAAATTTAAAATTTCACAATAATCAGAGGTGCCTGGGTGGCTCAGTTGGTTAAGCGTCCAACTAGATTTCGGCTCAGGTCATGATCTTGGGGTCCTGAGATTAAGCCTTGAGTTGGGGCGGACACTGGAGCCTGCTTGGGAATCTCTCTCTCCCTCACCCTTTACCCCCCACCCAGCTTGTACTCTCTGCCTCTCTCTAAAGAAATGCTTTTTTAAATTTCATTATAATCATTTCATCTACTCTCCATATGTAAAAGGAAACAAGTTTCATGTATCCAACAGAAGTGGATCATGAAGTAGTACAGACTAATGTAGCATTATCTTTAAATGCAAGAGCACAAGGGACCACAGAATGACTGGAGGGTATGTTCTGCATTCAGTAAACTCCATAATCTTAAAGTGCCTGGTAAGTAAATCTCAGGCAGGTCTCCCATGAAGATTTTCAAAATCCAAACCACATTTAATAGATGGAGCTAAGAGGCCTGCCAAGAACTGACTCAGGAAGATCTACGTAGGGTCAGTCTCCTAAAAGCCAACATCATCCTACAGAACCAGAAACCACGGTGGTAAAGAAGAAAATGCCTACTCTTTTTATAACATCACTTGATCAAGCTGGGGAAAACTACACTATTTACAAATAACTTCAGTAGTCCCTGCCTGAAAAAATAATCCAGATATCAAGTGGGATTCTGTCTTCTAAAGAAATATAATCATAACCCTGTAAGGGGTACATAAATTGTGAGGGAAATTTGGGGGAATGGAAGGAAAAAGGAACAGTTTACTTTTCTACTGTGAATTTATCTACAAGCCCTATATCTTTCTTATGAAGAACCAGAGAGGAGACCAGCTATTACACTGGTCCTCATAAACCCACATAGGTGTTAAGGAAAGCACAGTCCTGCTGGTGTTAGGTGAGTTTAGGAAGGCAAGTGTAACATGCTGTCTCTTCCATCAGGCCTAACAAGAAACCAAAGAAAAAGGACCCACTGATTATTTCCCTTGATCAAGGAAAGATCTTAGAGAGGGACTACAAACTCTTTTTTCACTGAAAATGTTTTGCTAGTTCTGTAAAAATAATGTTAATAACAATGTTTTCTAATACTATTAATTTAAAATGATGTTAATTATAGTAACTAGAAATAACACCCTTGAAGTCAGATAAATTCAGCTTTGCCAATTGCTAACCTTGAAAAAGTTAACTTTTTTGAACCTCTTTCCCATCTATGAAATGAAGCTAATACTTCCTTAATTCACAGGCCTGTGGTGAGCAGTAAGAGAAGTACTGTATGTGAGGTACTCACAGCAGTGACTAGGACACAGTAAGGAATCAACAATTATTATAATATTATTACTGCCTCACTAATCTGCTTTGTACTTTTATCTGAACAATCCAATAATTATTGGCTAACAATTCTTTCTTAAGAAAGTTTGTTAGTAGTACATACCTTATAATCTATAAAAGATTCTTGTTCCTGTTGACATTGGGAAAGATAATCCTTCATATCATTCAATTCATCTTCATGTATCTTTCTGACTAACTGCTGACGCTTCTGAATCTGAATTGTGCCTGAAAAAATGTGAAAATTTTTGTTAGGGATACACACACACACACAACACACACACACACACACACACACACACAAAACAAACATTATAATGACCAAACATATAATATATATAATACATAAAACATAAAATAAAACATTTAATCTTTATATATTTAATTAATTAATCTGGATAGGATCATTTTCTTCAAGGCCAGCATTTCACAGTTGTATAAAAACTCTTATTATATAAACAAAAGAATAAGTAAAATCTCATGGTGTCATTCAACAAGTAGTGGCAGATGAATGTTAATAAAAATCAGTCCAAGGTTAATGTATATTTTTTAATTTAGCATACACCCTGGGACGTTTAAGCACTTCACTATCCTTTTGACTAAAACAAGCCAGCCTATGTTACCCTTAGGGAAAAAAAAAGAAAAAAAAAACTTAAAAACTTATACACTGTTTCTAATCTTACGATATCGAGGGCACTCAACTTTGTTGTTTTTGAGAGATTGTTGAGGGACATAAAGTGTTGTCTTCAACGGGGAAAGGAACCATAGAATCTATTCATAGGATGTAAGTCAATAAGGAAAAATAAAAACGTCTATCTTTTTCTCAGTATATTTTGCCTAGTAAACAATGTTACACAGCCCAAAAAGTACAAGGAAAATAACTGCCTGTGATTACCCACCATTCTCACAGCCAAATCATTTACGAGTTCTGCATTAGTTAGGTCTGTACTAGAGTACCACCAACCTCATCCCTGCAGTGGTAAAGTCTTAAACCAACTAGGAGTCTCTATATTTTAACCCTAAAAACCAAAATGTTAATTTGCCAAGACATGCTGTTCACATGCTGCTTGCTACATGCCTCATGCATGAGAGAAAGGAAAAAAAAAAAAAACACAACAACACTGAATCAAAAAATAAGGCAAAAGGCATTTGGCAACCTTGACCTTAACATCTACCAAGTGACATATTATTACTATAACATAGGATTTTGCAATGAAAGTTTACTATGTCTTCCCCTACTGCTAAAAGAAGCTAACTTTCAATTTCTTTGATAATCTTGAAAAACACTAAGGAAAACTTTTGCCAAATCACAAACAACTGTTACCAGCTATCATATTCTTCTGTTAAGATTCATTTCCTCTCTTTCAATTTTTGAATTTACAAATGCATGGTAGATTTGTCTCAATATTACTCAAAAGAATCTCAGATTTTTTTGAATGCTGAAAATTCATTTGCATTTCCCACAATAACAGAAAACCTCTCTTTTCAAACTGCTGACAGGATGAATTCCTTTACCCGCTGGAAAATAACCTAAAACTACGTGTTGAGATCTCAATTTGCCCATGTTGGACAACTGTCTTTATGTGGCTTTTATTTATCTAATAACTATTGGTTAATAACTATTTTCTTTTTCCTACATCTTCAGCCACCTAACTATAAAGTGTTACCACCCAAGGTACAATCTTCGGCCTTCATGTCATGTATACCAATCTGCCTATCTTAATCATAAAAACCCAATTTTTGCTATCCCTGCTGTAAGATTTCTCTTCTGAGTCCAATCTTACCAGAGCTTCTTGCCAATACATCCAGCTGCCTGTTGGGTGCAATTCTGGGAACATCTTCATGAAAAAAATCGAACCGTAACACCTGCCCTAAACCATTTTAGAATAAAGTTGAATAAAAACGGCCAAACTGTGCTCACCATCATCTAGCAAAACTTTCCTAGAAACACCCCTAATTCCAAAAATAAAGCAGCTGGCATACTTCTTGGAATTTAAAAAATAAACCACTAATATCACAAGTTATGTTTTCCATTATTACTTCAGTGTCCCTTATTTCACTAACCTTTTCTCCACCCCGACCTTCACAATAATTGTCAAGACCCTGATCATCAACAGCAGGATTACAAACAGTCTTAACTGTCTTAATTTTTCTTATTCAATATGCCTCTTTGCACTTTTCCTCTAAAATTACCATGAGGTCACTCTATAAATCAAACTCTTACCCGGATTCCAAGATGTTTTACAACATTACACCAACCCATGTACTAAAATGTTTTACTCCACAATTTCTCTACTCTGCTGTAGTCCAGTCAGTCTTCTCCTTGCTCCCAAACCCAGCAAAGTTTACTTTCAGGTTGTCAGGTTCTCAATTGCTGGAATGCTCCACTTTCCTTCCGACTAGCATAAATGTTAAGACTAGACCCTGCTCAAATCCTACCACCTTCAGGATGACTCAGTAAGTATAGCTTTTGGGCTATAATTCTCTTTTCTGTGCTACATAGCTTAGCACCCAGATATATTCTGTTACAGTGTCTGAAGAGCAGGATAACCTATCAATACTTAAAGTCATTAATTCCATGAGAAAATCAAATCGACTGAACCTCACTGTTGATTTAGAATATGGATAGCCTACAATGTAAAGAAAGCATACGGAAGACAGGTGCTTCATACATGAAGATTTTTTTTTTTAACTTTTGTAAGCATTTTCAGAACCTGAAGGAGTAGCAAATACCTGTAATACACTGTTTTACTATCCTCAATCCTGTTAATTCTCCACTCCTTCTGGGATAGATCTGGTTCTCCAAATTTATAAAGAGCTGCGGTTGGCAAATGCCCTGAGTAATTCACTTAAATAGTATGTTTTTGTTCAATAATTAGTAAGCAAACAACTGATTATGGAGTATGCAATGACTAACTTCATGGTGCATGAGAAATTCAAACTGGTTCTGAAATCAACTCAAACGAGCTCTTTAAGTGTTGAGATCAGTGCCAGAATTAAGGGAAAAAGTGATGTCCTTTAAACAGTGACCCTGAAAAACTAACTGTTTTTATATGTTCGCTGAGTCAATCTCATCACCACGCAAAACTACTTCATATTACCCAGGCTTTTCATATTCCGAAAGGATAATTTTTAAAAGTACAGGAAAATGTTTTATTAGATATAATCATTGAAGTAAATTTTACAAGTAACCAAACACTTATTTAAACAAAGCAGCAATTTCTCAATTTTGAAAGCACTCCTCTCTACATTGCTCCTTCTACAAAATACTTAAAGGTCATGCAATTGGTAGTTTTAAAGCAATCTGGATTAACATTAAATCACTGTCCACATTTTTTAGTAAGAAAAAAAGATCAAGATAAGACCTTCTCGTTTGTTAACTCCATGTTTACCTGTGGGGGAAAAAATCATTCTCAAAAATACGCTCATACATTTGTTTCAACTAGAAAATAAACAAAAGTATGCATATTACTTCAAGTCAAATCTCATTACAATAACCTTCAAGGAAGGATACAAATTATACTATCTCAGTATTAAATTCAAGCAGGTATCCACCAGGAGTCTAAATGCTTATTTTTAGCAATATAAATTTAAACAAGAAGAAACATATTTTACTAACTCTGACTTTAAACAAATATTGTCTTAAGTTTCTTCTAACATTACACTATGTATGTTTTTAATGCATCCTTTCCACACATTAACAAAGGGTACATGTAACTCTTCAATTTTTGCATAAAGAAGACATTGTTGAAAGGAACTAACAAAACAGGAATATTCCAAAGTTAAATTGTGGATCATACCAGCAAAAAAACTTAGAAGTACTTCATGTATAGCAAACTGAAATTTGTAAAACTGACAAGATCTAAAACATCTGTTTAAAGTGTTTTTTTTTTTTCAAAATTTTAATACAGAGTGTGTGAATGAGCATGAAGTTTTCAGTTCTCAAACAGTCTCATCTTTATACAAAATGTTGAATATGACTCAATGGTAAGGCTCCCCAATGAAAAATTATACCACATGAAATTCCTTCCTCTTTTCATATAAGACACTTTTAAAGGGTTTAAAGATAATCAATATACATAAATATTAACAAGGAAAATAACAAGCAAAGTTTAGGGGCACCTGGGTGGCTCAAGGGTTAAGCTCAGGCAAAGAGGCCTTTCTGTCTGCCCTTCCCTGCCCCTCATGCTCTCTCGCTCTGTTATCGAATAAATAAAATCTTTTTTAAAAATTAAAAATTAAAAACATGGGTGGCTCAGTGGGTTAAAGCCTCTGCCTTCAGCTCAGGTCATGATCCTAGGGTCCTGGGATCCAGCCCCGTATCGGGCTCTCTGTTCAGCAGGGAGCCTGCTTCCCTTACTCTGTCTCTGCCTGCCTCTCTGCCTATTTGTGATCTCTGTCTGTCAAATAAATAAATAAAATCTTTTAAAAAAATTAAAAACAAAAAATAAACAAACAGGCATGCTAAATCACGAGAGACTGTGGACTCTGAAAAACAGTTTGGAGTGGCGGGGGTGTGGAAGGTTGGGGTACCAGGTGTTGGGTATTATAGAGGGCAGGGATTGCATGGAGCACTGAGTGTGGTGAAAAAATAATGAATACTGTTTTTCTGAAAATAAATAAATTGAAAAAATTTAAAAAAAAGGCATGCTAAAAATCCCTACATTTCTTAAGTAAATACCATCTAACGTAAGTGAAAATAGCTTTGTGAGAAAGGTAGCACTTTGCCCATTTTCCAAATGAGAAACCTGAGGCTCAAATAAACAGCAAGCTTTCCAAGGTCATATATTTAATGATGACACTGAAAACAGTTCCCAGAATTCCTCTCTTAGCAAGTGCCCATACACATGATTTGTTTACGTGTAACCAACTTTCAAATACTTACCATAGAAATGCCCAAATCCCATGCTGATTGCAATCACCAAAGCAAGTATAACACACTTATTCAGACCACTGCTGAACTGGCGTTTACACAGCTCCTTAGATGGGTCAGTTTCTTGTTCAGGGAGTTGCCGTTCTTCGGATTCTGAACTAGAAACAGTCTTCTTCCTTGCGCGGCGGCGTCTAAAAGCAGGACTAGGCTGATGACTGGTTTCATCACTACTTGATTCGTTGTCGCTAGGCTGGGATGAAAATACTATTTTAAAAAGAAAAATGTAAATATTAAAAATTTTAGAATAGCTTTTCCAATAAATATGATTTAGAATAGTCAATGCCATCCCTACGTGTCCTTTTACATAAGACAGCCAAAACCAAAAACAAACAACACAAAAAGAAACTCAAGTTTTCAAGTTTTTCAACATAAAACCAAAACAGAAAAGATTTCAACTGTGATACACAAGAATCTATTAATCATGTTCTGTGCCCTTGAGGGTTTATTTGGTTTTATTTTTTTAACTTCTCTTCTAGTTTACACTGTTAGAACAATCATTCTCATAGCCTATTAAATTTCTTTGCTATTACAGCCATAAACAGATACTGTTTCTAGAAAGAAAAAGAAACTCTCTTCTTTCAATTGCAAAAGGAGGTAATTTAAGCTCAACTGTTTAAGGAACACATGGAAGTTTATGAACAGTTCCTACAACTTACAAAGTACAGTAACTACCAAAAGTTTTCTTGGGTGAATCTGGACCCTAGTTTCATTTCCATCCTTTGTGTCCATAATCAACATTCAAAGCACTATAGTTTAACAGGTTTCCAGAAGTCAGATGAGCCCTTCCCTTCGACTGCCACTCTTACTAGAAGGTTATTAATTTTACCCTCTAGTAAATATGTCAGCATGAGGAAGTGACACAACAGCTATCTCCGATATTAACGACTAGTCTGGTGCTGCTCCTTTATGAAAAGAACAGTAAAGAACAACAACAAAAAAATCCATAAGAAATCTCAAGTCCTGGAAATATATCCACTAAAAAAAAAATCACCTTCAGTTTTTTTAAATGTAGAACTTGTTAACACTGTTCTACCAATCAATAAACTACATATTGACACAGTAAGTTAGATGGCTCAGTAATAATTTCCACAGGCCAGTTATAAGGAAGAAAAAAAAAGGAACTAAAAGTAAGGATAAAATGTGAACCTCAATTTGATACAAACAGCTCCAAACAACAAACATCCATGCTTCAAAAAAGCAAAACAGTTCTTCAGAAGACAGGATATCCATGCCACAGGAAAAGTTGGTGACTTGGGTTAGGCAGTACTTTTTAAAGATGGGTCACAGAGGATCTGGTTAACTTTCACACCGACAACACCAAACACACAGACAGAAAGAACTACTGGATGAATGATTATTTCTAGTATTTAGTTATACAGATGCCACTGAGAGTTCTTTTGGTCATGACCCTTATGCCCATCATGTTTATCTGGTTATTCTTGATCACTAGTTTTTCCCAGATGCCGTCGCCTCAGCTGTGAGGTTATATTTCTTGGGCAAAGAGAAAGAAAGGAAGACTTAAATAAAGCATTACATAACACAAAGGCATTCAAGATTATGGCTGGAGTATTTAAGTCAGACTTTCTGGCAGTATTAAGATGGGTAAACGTAAAAACAAACCATTTGTCAAAATTCCTTAAATAAATTTAATTCTATTGCCTTCATCATAGATTCTAAGTAAACAAGCCAGCCTAATCCATATTAATAAATTCATATCCTTATCTAATGCTTCCATCTTTTTTAACCCATATATCTAATAGCCAAAGTATTTCGATTTTTAAATTTCTTTCAAAACTTAATTTGGCCCATAGTCCAAGATGCAGGCAATGCAAAGGCATGCAATAAGCTTAGCCAGCTTTATTACAAGATCACTTTGAACACCTGTTTAGAGTATCACAGATGACAACAGTTATCTTTAAAGCACTAAGTAAATAGTAAATGTGACTAGGCACACTCAGCTCAAGAAAAGCTGATCAGATTTAGTCACACCACCTTGGAAAGCGAGTTGGCTAGGAACATGGTGTTTCAGCTGATCATCCCATCCCCTTATGCATTCAGGAATCTTCCACAGCTTCTCCCACCACCTTTCTTTTGTGAATAAACAGGAAAAAAGATGTATAAAGCTTTATTATAAAGACTAAAAAGGAAAAAGAGAATTGAAAATACTTATTTTAATTATCACTCAACATTGTTATTTGTGCTCCATCAAAATTGAACAATCACACCTTTAAAAAAAACATCTATGCAAATACAAGCTTTTCTACAACTACCAATTTTGCTTTCTTGGGGGAGACTCCAGTGCAAGGGAGTGGCTAGTATTCTTAAATGAACAAAAAGTATATTTCCACAAGAATTTAATTTAGAAGAAGAAACAACTTGGAATCCTACAGAGATGGAGAAGAAGGGAAAGGAAAAATCAAAATAACCAGGCAATGGGGAGCAGGGGATTAACAAACCAAAAAAATAGGAGGTGAGAGAGAACGTAGACTCTTTGCAACGGATTTATATATATAGTATTTTCAACATAATCCAAAATGCCATTTTTAAAAATTATTTTATATAACACTTTCTTTACTGAAATAATTCATTCCTTTAGGAGAGAGAGAAATGGATAAAAATACTCCTAGTAAAATATTTCTCTTAACTGAAACTGTAAAATTCCCAAGAAGTCCAAGTTCAGAAAGGAGATAAACACCAGAATAATGTGCTTTGAAGTATCCAAGTTCCTGAAAAAATTAAGTTTGTAGGATCAATTTCTTAAACATCTGCTTGGACCGTTCTGCAATACTCCTACTTCAATGTGACTACTTTTTCTGGCCCGTGAATATTCTCAAATTAAACCATCATCTATAGTCTTCCAAAAAAATAAAGGAAAGAAGGAAAAAAGAAGACTACTTGAAAAGAGTGTGAATCCTAGATTTAAACAAACAAAATAAAATTTGATAAACAAAAAAGATTCTAAAGGTCAATTTGTTAGTCCTTGTAATAAATATACTATGTAAACCATTCTGGCAAAGGCTGACCACTAAGAATGCCAGATCAGCATTCAAATACTTGAATCAAGTGTTTTTAAGCTCTTGTTTATAGCCAAACTGATATACTAACTGAAAATAACTTGCCATTAAATGAGATAGCTAAAAATCTTTACTTGACCTTTTATTAGCTTGAAGTGGAGTAACAGAAATTCCATTGTCTGATACTGGCAAATGTAAATATTAAAGAATGATAAACTCTAAGAAAATGATCTAAAATAAACACATCCTTATTTTTGAATCAAATTAGGATATTCTGGAATCACTAGCCGTGTTCCAACTTGTCTTTCTCTCAATTCATCCCTGAGTTACAAGTGTTCGTTAATAACTGTGTGTTAATAGGGCGCCTGGGTGCCTCAGTGGGTTAAGCCACTGCCTTTGGCTCAGGTCATGATCTCAGGGTCCTGGGATCGAGTCCCGCATCGGCTTCTCTGCTCAACAGGGAGCCTGCTTCTCTCTCTCTCTCTCTCTCTCTCTCTCTCTGCCTGCCTCTCTGCCTACTCTGTCTGTAAAATAAATAAAAATCTTTAAAAAAAATAAATAACTGTGTGTTAATTATAGCTTTGTTTCTTTTCTTTCCCTTTGTGTCTAAATATTTATGTGCACCTTGAAAGATGTTACATACACCCCTCAAGCTGAGCCAAAGAAATACAGAAAGCAATTAGCTCAGGAATTCCCATTTTAACCTCCAAATCATTGTCTTAATAGTAGGCACTGAGTGCCTTAAATGTGACTTAAAATAGGCACACTTTCATAACTCAATCTACAATGAAAGATACAAAGGTCAGGGGCTTTGGGATCTGCTGTATTGCCAGCTCTCTGAACTCTGTTTAGAACATAAGGAGCATTCAACAGATGTTTGTTAAATGATTAATAATTGAAAGGATCTAACAGACTTCAATAAGAAGCTTCTTCCACAATTTCTAGAAATTAAAATTTGTACCACTGTAAACAGAAATTTTAACTTTCTCCTATTTTTACTTACAATGGCTTAATCTATCCTTAAATACCTAAAATATATCAAATGCATTCTGGAGTGTTTCAGACAATAACAAAGCTCCTTGAAGATATTTTTTTTCATCTTTTACTTAATAAAAGATGGTATTTACTGTTATAGCATTTCTGCTCTTGGGACCTACAATCTAAGAAAACACTAGACATAACAGTAGATTTTGCAAAAAATCTTAAATATATTAAAAACTTGGCCATTGTATAAAAGGTGGTCCTAAGACACCGTAGGTCTCTATCAGTGTACTCTTTATGCAGCTCTTACCAGTTTCTGGCTGACAAAATGTATATTGGCTGCTGGAAGAAGACCCCATGTTAAAGTCTTCTGGACTCTGCACTTCTTCAACAATTAGAGCTTCCGGATTTCCAGTTTCTTCTAACTTAGGTGGCTCAAGGGTAACAATATCAGAATCATCACTGACAGTTCCAAAATAGACATTGTCTTCAGATGACTTTGCTTCTTCTCTCTGAGGAATAATTGTAAAGACAGTAATTCAACAATTTTTTGAGAGCCTTATATTTTCTACGTAGCTCAAAGTATACAACAGTACTTAAGTACTGTGGTAATTTGGGCTTAAAATAAAAGATATAGGAATCCTGCCCAAAAGACAAAGATGACAATAGCAGGCTCATCTTTTAGTTCAAATCACCATCGAACACCTTGACCAGTCTTTCAGAATTAGAATAAACTGCTGCCTAATCATTGTAGGCTGCAGAAGATAAGAAGCCCACTATTAAAATCAAGGACAACAGAAAAGAGAGGATTCATTTCTCACTAATCCCATGGGTTTATTTGACCATAACTCTGTAGTCAGGAAGCCCATAAGACTCATAACAAATTTCCATGGTTATATATGTAATAAACTTCAATAGCTATGCCATGTAAAAATCATCTAGTTTTATCAAGAAGTCAAGTAAAGCGGTGCCTGGGTGGCTCAGTGGGTTAAAGCCTCTGCCTTTGGCTCAGGTCACGATCTCAGGGTCCTAGAATCGAGCCACGCATCGGGCTCTCTGCTTTTCGGGGAGCCTGCTTCCCCCTCTCTCTATGCCTACTTGTGATCTCTCTCTCTGTCAAAAAATAAATTAAATCTTTAAAAAGAAAAAAAAAGAAGTCAAGTAAAACATCAAAAAACAAGATTTAGGTTGTTCTCAAATTTAAAAATGAATCTTCCTTTTTTGATAAACCCTAATAAATTATTTCTCTACATAATTCAAGAATGTAATCTATTTGCAAAAAAATTTATTAGAGGGTAAATGAAAAGAAATTCTTTTGTAATTACTTCGATAAATTAAAAGACATCTCACTTAAGAGTTTAGAAGACAGAAGCTAAACTCTAATAATAAAAGTGACCAATCTATGGAATCTCAAAATTTTTAATAAAAGTTATTAGTAATTCGAAGAGGAAAAGAACGCACAACTAGAAATGGAAGCTTTAATTATTCCTTAGTATTCACTAAAGAATATTGCTTATCATGTATCTACAGAGTACAACACAAGTTTACCTCAAGTGCTGACTTTGTTTCCTCCAAAGCTGGATAAGCAGTTTCTCCCATTAACACTGTGTCATTCTGGCTACTCTCTGATATAAAGCAAAGATCAATTCAATCAGTTACACTTAATTGAGTTTTTGTAGTCCACACAGATTATAATCTGAGTACATAAAATCTAGTCCTATTTTTTGAAGTAGATTTAATTAATTAACATATACTACAGTTGCTAAAAAGTTCTCTCGCAATTGGCTTATATATAGTACTTTCAACATAATCCAAAATGTATTTTTTAAAGTATTTTATATTAACACTTTCTTTACTGAAATAATTCATTCCTTCAGAAGAGATAGCAATGGATAAAAATACTCCTAGTAAAATATTTCTCTTAACTGAAATTGCAAACTGCTGCTAAAAAGATCTTTATATTTTAAATATAATTATTTGAAATTGTCAGAGGATAACTTTAGATATTGAATTCCTTTAGTATCTACTAAAAAAACAATATAAATCTCTAAGTAAACATAATCTTTACAATACAAAAGTACCGAATCCAGTGTGCCTGTAAATACCTGTTAATATGGAAAACCAATTTTCAGACGTCTGATGTTACATTTCCTACATTCCTA